>NC_133411.1:60046000-60665500 GCF_049350105.2 Macaca mulatta
CTTTGAAGCAGATTGGCTAGCAAGAGCGCAATTCTTTACCTTGTTGCTGTAGCCACTATCCAGAGGTAGGGAGGCGGAGCTTGCAGTGAGCCGAGATCGCGCCACTGCACTCCAGCCTGGGCAACAGCGTGAGACTCCGTCTCAAAAAAAAAAAATAAAAATAAAAAAAAAATAAAATTTTTATTGATATATATTTATACATATTTATGAAATAAGGTGTTTGAACATCTCTTTCCTCTACAGGAAAGCAGCCACCCCAACTCCTACATAGATAGCCCTAGTAGGCAATGATGTTATGTACACATACAAAACAATTTAATTTGTGCAATATTATTTCTGCTGTTATAACACAAATGTGACTCTGGAATTTATACACTGACAGGAGAATGTTGTCCCAGTAACTTTGAATCAAATAGCTGACAACGCCGCTGCTTTTATCTCTGTCTGTAGTTTATATTTCAACTCTCTGGATTCAAGGCCTATATTCATTTATCTTTCGTTCTCTTTCTGAAGACCCAAGGACACTGACAATGCTACTTATATTAGAAATAGAAACAGATATAAGTTTATGATCAAGTGAGAAATTCTTAATCATTCAATAACATAAATGTTTTGACTTCTAAGTGGCTTGAGGAGCTTTAAAAAAAAACAGGAAGATTGCATTAAGTTTAAAAGTGTTTATTTCTGATGACATTTATTTCAAACATAAAAATAGGCATTAACCATGATACTCTTTAATTATGAGATTTCAGCCTCCCTCTTGCAGTGGTTCTGAGACTGAATTTTCTATTGGGGGAAAGTGGGTTATAACAAAAGGATAGTAAAGAGATGTGTAAACAAACAGATCAATTACTTCATCATAAACTTGCAGACAAGGGAACTCAAGAAGAGCAAGCAGTGCTCAGGGATATGCTCTGGTTCACCTTGGATATGGACTCTATGGAAACTTTTTCTTTACCCCAACTCTGCCTCCCTGATCTCTTTGTATTACTCTTTAATTTCTCCTTCATTTAATTTTGTGTTCTTCTAATTTGAATTAGAGACTGTCTTTCTAATAATTAGAAAGTAGCTTCAGGTGTAATTGTGTGCACATTTCCTGAGTTGGTTTCTCAAAGGACAGATTCCTGTACTACATAGAGATCTCAGAATCTGGGAATACGATTTAGGACCCAGCATTATCAAATAATCTTCCCCAGCTTATCTCTGTTGCTATGGTTTAAATCTTTTTATCCACTAGAAAGCAAAATGGGTTACATATATTTTAGGAGCTAGTCCCTTAAGGGCAGATAGAGAAACTGTGAACTGACCATTCCAAAAAGTCATTAATTTACTACACAAAAGTCTATGTTCTCCTAAGTCTCCAGTCAAAGAATGTATTGGTCCATTTTCACACTGCTATAAAGACATACCTGAGATGGGGTAATTTATAAAGAAGAGAGGTTCAATAGACTCACAGTTTTGGAGGCCTCAGTAAACTTACAAGCATGGTGGAAGTGGAAGAGGCACATCTTACATGGAGGCAGGCGAGAGACAGCTTGTAAGAGCAGTGAAAACTGCCTTATAAAACCATGAGATCTCATGGGAACTCACTACTACGAGAACAGCATGGGGGAAACGCATCCAATCACCCCCATTCACCAGATCCTGCCCTTGACAGGTGGGGATTACAGGGATTACAATTCAACAAGAGATTTGGGTGGGGACAGAGCCAAACCATATCAGGGAATAGAGAGGAGATAGTCTGTTCTTATAGTTATACTAGTATAACTCTGACTGAAAAAATAAAGTATGTATATTGGTTAAAGTACAATTTGGGGCTGGCTTCCATAGGTAGTCTTTGCTACTGTAGATTAGAGTTAAGTCATTTTGCACACTTTCTTCTGGTATGTAGCCTCTGGTTCCACTCAGCCTCTGCAAGTGGATTCATCCAGCAGCTGCCACTTTTTATGTTGTCTCTCTCTTACTACCATTTAGGGATGCTTATAGAGATGCTATTGGATTTTTAACAACTGCCCTAATGTTCTACAGTTTCTGAGCCATGTATGCAAATGAAGCTATTCCTATAGCCCCTTAGGAAACATTCCTTCTCAATAGTGATTAAACAAGAATCATAGTGTTCAAAGGTTGAAATTAGTTATGTACGCAAATTACCAGCAAGATATTGAAGGTGTATGGGTACAAATTTGTATTTAATTGACATTACTAAACAGCAAATAGAAAGCAATCCCTCCATGTGATGCAAACATAAAACTATTTAAATATTTATTCTGAATACAAATATGTAGAGTCACACCATAACATCTTTTTTTTTTTTTTTTTTTTTTTTTTTGAGACAGAGTCACACTCTGTCACCCAGGCCGGAGTGCAATGATGAGATTTCAGTTCACCGCAACCTCCGCCTCCCCGGTTCAAGCAATTCTCCTTCCTCAGCCTCCCAAGTAGCTGGGATTACAGGCTCATGCCAACATGTGGAGTTTCACCATGTTGGCCTGGCTGGTCTTGAACTCCTGACCCCATAATCCTCCCGCCATGGCCTCCCAAAGTGTTGAGATTACAGACGTGAGCCACTGCATCAGGCCATCACATTCTTAGAATCATAAATGTTTGGTTTGAAGGGACTTTGTTGATTATTGAAACATAATCATTATATAGATCAGTAGTCTCCAAATCTTTTGTATTGGGCACTATAATATTCATGTATTTGTGTGTAAATATACATGTATTACTGTATTAATACAATATGCACATTATTAATCCTACAAAAAAATTAGACATAAATCACAAAATATACCAAAAAGTTTCAATGTTGTCCTCCTGAATCCCAAAAGAGCATGTAGTTGGTGTGTACCATTAGGTACACGCACCTGGGGATCGTCAGTCTAGCAAAAGTAATCAACATCTGCATAGGAAGGAAAAGCAAATTCACAATACCAGAAATGGAATTTATCCATCGTCAATCCCAGATCTCTGAAGTAAGCATATTTATACCCTCTCTGCTGTATGTGACAGTCAATGAGAAATCTTGTGTTGTGGGTAACTGAGTCCCCGTCTTAGCTAGCTTTCTCTTCCCACTGCCTCATGGTTGAGTTTTGTGTTACAAATAGAAAAGCTGTTGAAAGCATCTCACCCACCACATTCCTACTTATTTGCCCCTTTCACTGTAGCCTTTTCTAACACATTGTCTGGCCTCCCTACATTACCAGTTCCCTAAAACATTATTTTTTATTATTATATAGATATGTATTATGAATACCAGTATACCTTTCCAAAAGATGGATTTTCCACAAATTTAAATATTCTATTTAGCTCTAAATATGGAAACTAAAAATATGCAACCCATTGTGAAATGAATTACTCATACACTGTGTGTCACAATTTAAACTAATAACTCTATAACCTTAAAATACAGCTCAATCTTAAAGTATTAATTTTGAAATGATGCATTTGTGCTAATGATTTACTGGGAGGAAAAATCCTTTAATCTAACCCTTTTGCTTATGAACTTGAAAGTTGAACTTTATAGAAATGACTGACTGCAACAGCGGGCCTTTTCACCAGCTGATCAAAATTAACAGTTTCTTTCAATTGTTCTAATTAAGACCAAGGGGAGTTCTGGAATGTACCAATGGTATCTCAAATTGCTCCCTAGCTTAAAACTAGCTTCTGGGAAGGAATATCAGCTTTTACCTTTCCCTACAAATAGTTTAGTCTAACTTGCTATTATTACTGTTTACTAAAAGGCCTTCTATGAATATATCCCAAGAGAATGTGGTTTTTTTCCACTTTATTTCATTAGATTATAAAGCAAAACAATTAAAGATGAGAAACATATTATGAGAAACATAATAAAGATGAGAAACAATTAAAGATAATGACCTTGATTAGAAAGTGGTTAGAAACCAGATTCTTTATTAATGATGAGAGCAGTATAAATATGTTAATATTTTACATAGTAATAATTTTATTTTACTCTAATTATTTTGTATATATACTGGAAGTCTAAGTGGAGAAACCAGTTAACTGAATCATGATCATTGTAATAATATGAAAATTAAATTTACTTAAATCATAACTAAATAAGAGTATTGCTTTAAAGTGTATAATTTTCATACTAGCTGAGTGTATCACAAGGAAGAGTTCTACCTCTGAAAACCAATTCTTTCCTACTAAATTGTAGTTTGTTGTCATTCAGCATCTTAAGTTTTTATCTAGGTTATTAATAAAACTTATGTACATTTTAAAATAGTAATTTAATATTATGCATTTGCAATGCTTATTTCTTTCAGGAATTTTATTTAAATGGGTTTTCTATTTAATATTAAAATATATTAATATTTTATATAAAATATGTTTTAAAATAAAACTGTAAAAGTTATATAAATAAATAATGAAGCGTATATACAAGCCAATACCAATATTTTCACCATTGAAGCAAAAACAGGGAAAAGTTTTAAATCTTGACCTATATGTAATTGCCTGGCAAATCATTTAGATGCTATAATAAAGTTATTTTAAAAATTAGATAAAGAAGTATATTCAAGATCAACCAATTAAATTCTGAGTATCAAATGCATTATGAGAAGGAGTGCAGATCCCTATAATTTAACCAAACACCAACTTGCTTAAAAGTGTGATTGTGTTATGGGTGATGAAAATATGTTGCCTTACTTCATCAACATTTCAAACCATGTCTTCTTTGCATGTGACAATTATCAGTTTAAAGACCTTTGAGAGGGCATACTCTTTAACCTCATACACAATCGCGAAAGAAGTAATTGACTCTTTCAAATCCTATGGTGGTGTTAAGATATAAGCAATCTCTTGTTGTAATTAGCATTCTTTCTTAGGAAAAGACTGACAGCTGGGTGGCTAAATGGGCTAGCAGTTTTCGGAGAGCATTCCCTTCCCTAGGGCTGGACACAGACTATTTAAAACCACTGTGCAAGAGTCAACAGGATTAACATGGAGTCGACTTCCTTGGGAAATGGAGCCAAAGAGATTCGAAGGAGACAGAATACTGCAAGGTAATCACACTAGTAGTGAAAATCTCCAGACTTACTGGTCCTGTCACATCTAATTTAACTCATGACATGAACATTAAGCAGAACTACAAAGACTTTTTTTATGAGCCTAAACTCTTTTTTTACTTCCTGAAAGCTTAGGATATTTCCTTTTTTTATTTTTTAGTTTTTTTAAACTGAAGAGAAATCCATCTTAAAAACCTGGAAAACACCTTCTGTGTATTGAGACATACATGCAAGAAGATTAGCACCTTTAAACAGGAGGATTTTTACTGCTAAATTTTAGACTATACACAGGTTTTTCTTTTAATTTATAATTCTTATCATGTATCTTTTTACATTTCTAATTATAAAGAAATTATTAAAACTTCTTGAAAGAAATTTACATTTTGTGGAACTTGTTCATGTAAATTTCATCAAGGATTTGTGTACTTTATTGTTATGAAGTCTCATAATTGAGAATTTAAATATACAGGTAAAAAACAGAACTTCAGGAGAGTATTTCATTATCAATACAATGACTATTTCATTGGCAAATGTGAAATCCAAATATTCTGTTAATGTTAAGTTTTGTATAGAGCTATCGTTCTTTGTTTTATCTGTACAATTAGAAAAGCATTTGGACTATTAATAATATACAAACTATTATGATGCATATTTAGTTTAGTAGTCAAGAGGTAGAAAACGATTAGTCCCTCCCAGTAAAGCATTTACAGTGTAGTTGGCTAATCAGACATATTCATGATGAGTAGGATCTATTAATTATGGACTGTAAACTATGTCTAGAATTAACCAGCTTCTAGGTTGAAACTTCAGTACTGGTATAACCGTTGGGCCAGCATTTTATTCTACCCTAGGAGAGTTGCAAATGTCAAACATGCAGTCTGGGTCTATGGGTGGGAGAAAGCTTGGGGAGTTAATCGTTTATCAAATTCAAATTGATTGATTTGCCAAGGAATTTATTTTTTATTTTAAGAGAAAATATAATTTTTTTTATTATGCTTTAAGTTCTGGGATACATGTGCAGAATGTGCAGGTTTGTTACATAGGTATACACATGCCATGATGGTCTGCTGCACCGATCAACCCATTATCTGCATTAGGTATTTCTCCTAATGCTATCCCTGAGAGGCCCTGGTGTGTGATGTTCCCCTCCCTGTGTCCATATGTTCTCATTGATCAACTCTACTTATGAGTGAGAACATGCAGTGTTTGGATTTTGTTCATGTGTTAGTTTGCTGAAAATGCTGGTCTCCAGCTTCATCCATGTCCCTGCAAAGTACATGAACTCATCTTTTTTCATGTCTGCATATTATTCCATGGTGTATATGTGACACATTTTCTTTAACCAGTCTATCACTGATGGGCATTTGCTTTGGTTCCAAGTCTTTGCTATTGTGAATAGTGCCACAGTAAACATATGTGTGCATCTGTCTTTATAGTAGAATGATTTATAATCCTTTGGGCATATACCCAGTAATGGGATTGTTGGGTCAAATAGTATTTCTGGTTCTAGATCCTTGAGGAATTGTCACACTGTCTTCCGCAATGATTCAACTAATTTACACTCCCACCAACAATGTAACAGTATTCCTATTTCTTCACATCCTTTCCAGCGTCTGTTTTTTTCCTGACTTTTTAATGATTACCATTCTAACTGCCATAAGATGGTATCTCATTGTGGTTTTGATTTGCATTTCTCTAATAGCAGTGATGATGAGCTTTTTTTCATATGTTTGTTGGCCACATAAATGATTTCTTTTGAGAAGTATCTATTCATATCCATTGGTCACTTTTTGATGAGGTTGTTTGTTTTTTTCTTGTAAATTTCTTTGAGTACTTTGTAGGTTCTGGATATTAGCCCTTTGTCAGATGGATGGATTGCAAGAATTTTCTCCCATTCTGTAGGTTGCCTGTTCACTCTAATAATAATTTCTTTTGCTGTGAAGAAGTTCTTTAGTTTGATTAGATTCCACTTGTCAATTTTGGCTTTTGTTGAAATTGCTTTTGGTGTTTTAGTCATGAAGTCTTTGCCTATGCCTATATCTTGAATGGTATTGTCTAGGTTTTCTTCTAGGGTTTTTATGGCTTTAGGTCTTAGTTTAAGTCTTTAATCTATCTTGAGTTAATTTTTGTATAAAGTGTAAAGAAGGGGTCCAGTTTCAGTTTTCTGCATATGGCTAGCCAGTTTTCCAAACACCATTTATGAAGTAGGGAATACTTTCCCCATTGCTTTTTTGGTCAGGTTTGTCAAAGATCGGATGGTTTTAGATGTGTGGTGTTATTTCTGAGGACTCTGTTCTGTTCCATTGGTCTTTATATCTGTTTTGGTCCCAGTACCATGCTGTTTTGGTTACTGTAGCCTTGTAGTATAGTCTAAAGTCAGGTAGCATGATGCCTCCAGCTTGTTCTTTTTGCTTAGGATTGCCTTGACTATACATGCCCTTTTATGATTCCATATGAAATTTAAAGTAGTTTTTTTCTAATTCTGTGAAGAAAGTCAATGGTAGCTTGATGAGGATAACACTGAATCTGTAAATTACTTTGGGTAGTGTGGGCATTTTCGTGATATTGATTCGTCCTATCCATTAGCATGGAAAGTTTTTCCATTTGTTTGTGTCCTGTCTTATTTCCTTGAGCAGTGGTTTGTGGTTCTCCTTGAAGAGGTCCTTCACATCCCTTGTCAGTTGTATTCCTAGGTATTTTATTCTTTTTGTAGCAGTTGTGAATGGGAGTTCACTCATGATTTGGCTCTCTGCTTGTCTGTTATTGGTGTATAGGAATGCTTGTGATTTTGTACATTGATTTTATATCCTGAGACTTTGCTGAAGTTGCTTATCAGCTTAAGGAGATTTTGGGCTGAGACGATGACGTTTTCTAAATCATGTCATCTGCAAACAGAGACAATTTGATTTCCTCTCTTCCTATTTGAATACCTTTTATTTCTTTCTCTTGCCTGAATATTTTTTATTGCTATGGTTACTTGCTGATTTAGGAGTGGAGATTCAATCAGGTAAATCTCTGATGGCATTCACTTTATTGATGAATTAATTTATACATCCAAGCATTTAGTAACAAGTACTTACATAGTGCCTATGAAGTGCTTAGCACTGGTCTAACAACTTTACAAAGGCAATTTCCTCCCCTTCCATGTGATTTCTAATATCTTGGTATAAGTAATTATATGGGTTCTCCTAGACAAAGAAAGCTCACTTTGTTCATGGTTGGGGATGGAAAGGATAGTAACTAGCTTTAAGCTAATTAGGAAAAAAAATTCAGGAAAAGTGGGATGGCTGGGTCAAATGGTATTTCTAGTTCTAGATCCTTGAGGAATTGCCACACTGTCTTCCACAATGGTTGAACTAGTTTACAGTCCCACCAACAGTGTAAAACTGTTCCTGTTTCTCCACATCCTCTCCAGCACCTGTTGTTTCCTGACTTTTTAATGATCACCATTCTAACTGGTGTGAGATGGTATCTAATTGCGGTTTTGATTTGCATTTCTCTGATAGCTAGTGATGATGAGCATTTTTCATGTGTCTGTTGGCTGCATAAATGTCTTCTTTTGAGAACTGTCTGTTCATATCCTTTGCCAACTCTTTGATGGGGTTGTTTGTTTTTTTCTTGTAATTAGCCCTTTGTCAGATGAGTAGATTGCAAGAATTTTCTCCCATTCTGTAGGTTGCCTCTTCACTCTGATGGTAGTTTCTTTTGCTGTGCAGAAACTCTTTAGTTTTAATTAGATCCCATTTGTCAATTTTGGCTTTTGTTGCCATTGCTTTTGGTGTTTTATACATGAAGTCCTTGCCCATGCCTATGTCCTGAATGGTATTGCCTAGGTTGTTTTCTAGGGATTTTATGGTTTTAGTTTTAACAGTTAAGTCTCTAATCCATCTTGAATAATTTTTGTATAAGGTGTAAGGAAGGGATCTTTCTACTTATGGCTAGCCAATTTTCCCAGCACCGTTTATTAAATAGGGAATTCTTTCCCCATTTTTTGTTTTTGTCAGGTTTGTCAAAGATCAGATGGTTGTAGATGTGTGGTATTATTTCTGAGGACTCTGTTCTGTTCCATTGGTCTATATCTCTGTTTTGGTACCAGTACCATGTTGTTTTGGTTACTGTATCCCTGTTGTATAAAGTCAGGTAGCGTGATGCCTCCAGCTTTGTTCTTTTTGCTTAGGATTGTCTTGGCAATGCGAGCTCTTTTTTGGTTCCATATGAACTTTAAAGCAGTTTTTTCCAATTCTGTGAAAAAGTTATTGGTAGATTAATGGGGATGGCATTGAATCTATAGATTACCTTGGGCAGTATGGCCATTTTCACACTATGGGTATATACCCAAAGGATTATAAATCATGCTGCTATAAAGACACATTCACACGTATATTTTTTTGCGGCACTATTTACAATAGCAAAGACTTGGAACCAACCCGAATGTCCATCAATCACAGACTGAATTAAGAAAATGTGGCACATATAAATCATGGAATACTATGCAGCCATAACAAAGGATGAGTTCATGTCCTTTGTAGGGACATGGATGAAGCTGGAAACCATCATTCTCAGCAAACTATCACAAGAACAGGAAACCAAACACTTCATGTTCTCACCCGTAGGTGGGAATTGAACAATAAGAACACTTGGACACAGGAAGGGGAACATCACACAGTGGGGTCTGTTGTGGGGTCGGGGGAGGGTGGAGGGATAGCATTAGGAGATATACCTAATGTAATGGGTGCAGCACACAAACATGGCACATGTATACATATGTAACAAACCTGCACATTGTGCACATGTACCCTAGAACATAAAGTATAATTAAAAAAAAAAAAGAAAAAAGAATTCAGCAAAGTTAATGACAGAATCTACTATTAGAGAATCCCTGACTCTGGGAGAAAATTTAATATTAAAATAAGGTCATAATAGGGGGAAAAAAAAAAAGGAAGATTCAGTAACAAAGCATAAAAGTTGGCAGGCTGTGGTTCTCTGTGTTTTCTACATTTTCTATTTTAAGCCTTATTGAACCAGATACCCTGGGCATGATATGCATCCTGAACCTGAAAGAGTTACTGCAGACATGTTGTGAATAAACCATCATGTTCAACTCTCATACCTGTGCCCAAGCAATCCTGCTGTGGGACACCTATAACAGTGTGTAACATTGAGTGGAAGGAACATTTCCTCTTCTTATTTTGAAACAAATTTAGAATTTGCATGGCTCTATTGTAACCAGGAGAATCATTAGGTAAGATAATGTTTTAAGAATCTGACACCTAAAGTATGTCATAAATACACTCACCTGATTTATATTAAGAAGGAAATCTTGAAATTGACAGTGGAGATTTTGCATTCTCACAGGTTCGGGGCTGGTTAGGTAGAAAAATTCATATTCTAGTGAGAACCCTTCAAATTTGTAGAGGTCATTGTTTTCTTTCAAGCAAGACCAAGAGGCCATGAAAGGTTAAATTCTAACTTTCTGTTGTCCCTAAAAGTGACATCTTGGCTTGGGAGTCTTATTATTCAACTTCGGTTTTTGAAATAGTAATGGAAAAAATTGAAAGTAGCTTAACTGGTGTTATATTAGTTAAAGTTACACTTCATAACTTATTATTTGTATACCATTTAAAATCTTATACAGTATCATAAAAATTAGTTATAACATCACTCTATTAAAATCTTCACATCATGAAGGGCCATTATACCAATAAATCAAGTAAAATACTTCAATAGAATGTGAGAGGACAGAAATGTTTCTACTTGAAGGTTCAAGTCACTTGAGTTGGAGAAACAAAAAAACCTAAAATTGTGGAAATCAATATATAGAGAACCCATCCTATCCTAGTAAGTTAATTTTGAAAAACAAACATAAAACATTATTTTTAAAATGGTACTGCTAGAATTCATAGGAAAAATAATAGCTGCATAGTCAATGTATATTTAAGTATATCTGCATATATATATAAGCATACCTCATTTTATTACACTTTGCTTTATTGCTCTTTGCAGATATTGTGCTTTGTACAAATTGAAGGTTTGCATCAACCCTGCTTTAAGCAAGTCTATCAGTGCCATTTTTCCAACAACATGTGTTCATTTTGTGTCATTGTGTTATTTTGGTAATTCTCATAATATTTCAGATTTTGCCATTATATTTATTGTGGTGTTCTGTGATCTATGATCACCACAATTGCCTTTGTTTTTGTAACCATTGTAATTGTTTTGGGGTGCCATGCACAAACTAAACCAATATAAGATGGGAAAGTTAATTGATAAACTTTGTGTGTGTTCTGACTGCTCCACCAACTGGCCATTCATCTCTCTCTTCCTCAGGCCTCTGTATTCTCTGAGACACACTATTAAAATTAGTCCAATTAATATCCCCACGATGGCCTTTAGATCTTAAAGTGAAAGGAATAATTACACATCTCTCACTTTAAACCAAAAACTATAAATAATTAAGCTTATTGAGGAAGGCATGTTAAAGGTCAAGATAGGCCAAAAGCTAGGCATCTTGTACCTAACAGTCAAGTTTTGAATGCAAAGCTAATGTTTTTGAAAGGCATTAAAAACGCCACACCAGTGAGTATGAGAATGATTAGAAAGCAAAACAGCCTCATTGCTGAGAGGGAGCGAGCTTTAGTGGCCTGGTTAGAGGATCAAACCAGCCACAACATTTCTTTTAGCCAAAACTGAATCCAAAGAAAGGCTCTAATTCTCTTTAGTTCTTTCAAAGGTGAGAGCAATGAGGAAAGTTCACAGCTAGCAGAAGTTGGCTCATGAGGTTTAAGAAAAAAAGCCATCTCCATAAAATAAAATAGTGCAAGACAAAGCAGCAAGTGCTGATGGAGAAGCTGCAGCAAGTTATCCAGAATATCTAGCTAAGATCATTGATGAAGGTAGCTACACTGAATAACGAATTTTCAATGTAGATAAAATAGCCTTCTATTGGAAGAAGATGCCATCTAGGACTTCCATAGCTTGAAAGAGTAAGTCAATGCCTATCTTTAAAGCTTCAAAGGACAGGCTAACTCTTGTTAGGAGCAAATGAAGCTGGTGACTTCAAGTTGAAGCCAATGCCCATTGATCATTCTGAAAATCCTAAGGCCCTTAAAACTTATGCTAAATCTACTCTGTCTGTGTTTTATAAAGAACAGCTAACCCTGGATGACATCATACCTCTTTACAGCCTTTTTTAATGTACATTTTAAACTCATTGTTCAGACCCACTGCTCAGAAAAAAAAAAAAAAAAAAAAAAAAAAAAAAAAGATTCCTTTCAAAATAGTACTGCTCTTTGGCAATGCACCTGGTCATCCAGAAGCTCTGCTGGATAGATAGTATTCCTCTGATACATCTGGGCAAAGTCGATCGAAAAATTTATTTAAATGATTCATTGTTCTAGATACCACTAAGAACCCTTGTAATTTGTGATTCATGGGAGGAGGTCAAAATATTAACATTAATAGGAATTTGGAAGAAATTGATTCTAACCCTCAAGGATGACTTTACAGGATTCAAGATTTCTGTGGAGGAAATAATTACAGGTGTGGTGGAAATCGCAAGAGAACTAGAATGATAAGTAAAGCCTGAAGATGTGGCTGAATTGCTGCAGACTTATGATAAACCTTGAATAGATGAAGGTTCCTTTTTACAGAAGAGCAAAGAAAGTGGTTTCTTGAGATGGAATCTATACCTTGTAAAGTTGCTGTGAACACTGTTGAAATGCCAACAAATAATTTCAAATATTATATAAACTTAGTTGATGAAGCACTGGCAGTCTTTAAGAAGATCAACTCCAATTTTGAAAGTTCTACTTTGGATAAAATGCTATCAAACAGCATCACATGCTACAGAGAAATCTTCTGTGAAAGAGTTAATCAATGCAACAAACTTTATTGTTGTCTTATTTCAACAAATTGCCACAACCACCACCCTGATCAGTCAGCAGCCATCACACCAAAGCAATACCCTTCACCAGCAAACAGATTATGACTCCTCAAAGCCTCAGATGATCATTAGCACTTTTATCAATAAAGTATTTTAAAATTAAGGGTTTTTTTTTTTAGGCATAATGCTATGGCATATGTAATAGACTACAGTATAGTACAAATATAAGTTTTGTATGCCCTAGGAAACCAAAAAATTATGTAACTCACTTTATTACAGTGGTCTGACACAATCCATCTTATCTTTGACATAGAGAGAGAGTGTGAGGACTGTAGGGAGATAAAGATATATGAATATCTCCGAGTTATAGCTCTTCAGGATAGTGACATCTGTTAGAATAGAGGTTACTTTGTAGAAACAATACTTTAATACATATTCTCAAATAAACTATAATTTATTATGTACTTTCATCAAAACAAATGGACTTAAGTTTACATAAATAAAAATAATCCATTTTTTCTACATATTTAGATATATAAACTTGAACACAACTTCTTCAGTTGTAAAATGAATATAATAATTGCATTTTCTTTACCTCAAGTCCTAATGAGACATAATAGATAAGAATGTCTTTGGGAGTGGGGAAGTTTTAATGCAATATGAAGGAAAAATGAATTAACATGTGAAATTGTCTAAAATGATAAACATTAACATATTATTAACCTTCTTACTACACCAATATAGACCACAAGTGGGGTTATGATTTCTCCAAGGCACTTACACATAAAGAGATGATAATAGTATCTATGTCAGCAATGGCATTACTTGCTTACAGATCCATTTTTTACCTTTCTGCTGCTCTGCTCTGTGTGGTGGGAAGGCTAGCCTCTGTCAGCATCTGTCTAAGTTTGGCTCAAAGGACATACAGATGGAAACTGGAGATTGTGAGAAAGGGAGAAGGTAGGGGTAATTCACCTTCTTCTCTGGAAAGTGACTCCAGTTGCAATCACGTCCCCTCCATGAATTCAAATTCTACCAGTTTCCTGTCTGATTACAATGTCTCCTGGGTGACTTATCTCTGAACTTCATTAGCCTCATGTCCTACCCATGTTCCTGAAGGCTTGGGATAAGAGCAGCACCTGCGATTCAAAATCTCTATGTTTCCTCACTCTGCTACAGATGGTTTCTTGGCTCTAAGTGTAATCAGTTCTTGCCTTTATTTTCCTCTGTTTGAAACACACTGAGTAGTGTCTCTTTCCCTGGTTGAACACTGATATATTTATAATTTTTATAATATGAAATGCCAGATTTCCTTCAAAGTGCTTTGTCTTTACTAAATCAGTTCATCTTCACAATAACTGTATTAGGAAGATTAATAGTATTATCCCAATTTGTACATGAAGAAGTTAAAGTGTAGAGATTTTGGAAAATTGCCAGTGTTTACACAGCTAGGAAGTGGTGTTGGCAAGATTTGAATACAGATAGCTTACATTGTTAACCATATGCTTACTTCTTCTTTACTTAGGCAGACATCACTACTTATAAAAAGCTTGGCACCTATCAAACATTTGGTCAAAAACACACCACTGAGTGTCCAGAGTTCTATGCCATGTGTAAAACTTGGGTCCCAGGCAAAGTGAAAGCATTTAAGGATTCAAGAAGTTTTAGCTGTTATTATTATTAAGTGCAACATTTGAGACCCAAATTATGTCTGACTGAAAACAAAAATACCTATCACTTCTAAATTTTATATTAAAATTTTAAGTGTTCAATAAATAGTAAAATTAGAAAATGAAATCTCTAATCACAATAATCATAACGAGAGTTGCCATGTTATTACTAAATTTAATCTTTCCAAGTAAATGTTTTTATCTATAATCAGTTATTTTTATAAAGAAAACATGTTATAACACTACAATTTGGACAAGTATTAAGAGAAAGGTAGGTCTTGAAATTAAAAAGTGTATTACTGTTAAAAATTTACCAAATTAATATGTTTTTATTCCACAGCAGACTGATGAAACTGATCCATAGATACAAATCTTGGAGAATAATTTCTCTAAATAATAGATTGAAATAATTGCAGCAATTAAAAGCACTAAAACCTAGTAAGTAAAACATTTAGAGTTGAGGCGGGGTAAATATTGTTGTTTGTCAATCCAGAATCTCTTCCCTCCTTTCTTCACAGATTCTAATTTTGCACAGGAGTTTTATTCATAGCATATCCACATGTCTTGACAGAAGATGGTTCATCTACAGTTACAAAGGTAAGTACCGATGAGATGCTGCCACTTAGCAGTCCTAGTTGTCTTGATTCAGAGCTTATAATGTTTAAGAAATGGGCCTTGGCCTCTTTCTGATCAATGAGACATGAAGGATAGCTCCTGAGAGCTTCTGGGAAATAAGATCCCTCCTTTCTCGGAGAAGAATTTAAAAACTTGACTCTCTCTCTGAGGAAATGAATAAGAAAGGCTGAAGTCCAGGATTGTTCATGGCAATTCAGTGAAACCAGTAGCAGGGTAGAATGAGACAGTAGATGACAGGATAGACAGAAACAATGTGGATGCAGATGAAGTCATTGAGTTATTGCATCAATTAGCCCTGAAACTCACCCTACATTTGGACTTCCTGTTATTTGATCCAATAAATGTCCCATTTGCATTTCCTGTCCCATATAGCCTATACTTAGTGCAACAGTAACAACAACTAACAGTAGATATTGCATTTTAAAAGTCTGAGTTCAAATCATATTGTTTAAGAGTAGTTAATCTAATTGACACTTACTGGCTACGTATCCTGAACAGCATTAGCTATATGGTAGGTCCAGCACAAAGTAAAAATCAGAGTCCCTTCAAAAATTATTGAGTCGTCAGAAGCAGAGTACCAATTAAAGCATAGGCCTCCATGAGCATGGGATCCCGCACAAGAGCAGACCTCATGCCCATGAAGCTAACCCTGGCCCTAAAGGAACTTCCCTAACCTCTCTACTCATTAATTGGCAGCTTTATAATAGTATCTGCATTCATGACTTGTTGAGCCTTCTTCAAACCATTAATTACATATTAGTATAGGTTATGTAGGAGCAACCATATTTATATGTACATGTGTATGTGACTATGTCTTTAGAGATTTACATTATTCTTTTTATTAGAGATGCATTTGTAAATTTTCCAATGTGTTTCTGAGCAATAATATAGTGTATTTTCTTCTGCTTGGATAGAAATGTTTCTTTTGTACATGGATATTTAAATGCTAAATGTAACAGTAACAGGAATGCAATCATCTCTCATTAAATGATCTATAAGCAATAGATAAATGAATCTATATGAAAATGGAATAGTTTTAATTTGTTTTTCTACCTTCAGTCCTCCATCCACTCATTAAAAATTAGTGATCTTAAACTATTTTAAGTTATATATTTCTTGGAGAAAGTGAAAGCTAAATAATTTTTCAAGAAAACCGTGTCTATGCCTGTCTGTATCAACTTTTCTAAAATTTTACTTTCAATTGGAAGCCCATTCATAGAACTCCTAGTTGGTCTACAGAACACAGGTTAACGGTCTCCAGTTATCTGAAAGTAATCATCCTTAAACAGAAAGTTAATATCAACTTCTGAGTTGGAATCTTTCATTGGTTTGCAATTACTATATAGGATAAATTCAATTTGTTTAGCATTGTGTTAATGATAAATCATTTTATTCCTCATTGCTCTGCTCCTTTCTAGATTAAAACATCAGCAATATGGAGCTCCTACAGTTTGTCCATGTGCCATTTTTTTTTCTACCTCTAAAGCTGTGGTTCTCAGCCCTCTTTAATTTAGAAGAACTTAGAGAAGTTTTTTTGTTTTGTTTTTTAATACTAAAGCCTGGGCAGCCAGCTACTTACTCAGGCTGGTGTGGAGTCCAAATGTTAGTATTCTTTTAAATATTCCAAGGTAATGAATTCTAAAGTGTTTTCTGGGCTGAGAAATATGTGAGTTGTCAAGTAAACTGATTTTTTAAATTCTCACTTTAAATGCTGTGCATCACATGTAGGCATGTGGACTATAGTCACTAACAATCAGGTGAATTAGTAGAATTGTTCAAATAAAGAAGAGGAATAAATCAGGAAGAACCTTTCTTGAGAGATAAAATTGAGGGTAAGACTTGCCGGGCACGGGGGCTCACATGTATAATCCCAGTACTTTGGGAGATTGAGGCAGGTGGATCACCTGAGATCAGGAGTTCGAGACCAGCCTGACCAACACGGAGAAATCCTGTCTCTACTGAAAATACAAAATTAGCTGGGCATGGTGCTGTGTGCCTGTAATCCCAGCTACACAGGAGACTGAGGAAGGAGAATCGCTTGAACCCAGGAGGCAGAGGTTGTGGTGAGCTAAGATCGTGACATTGCACTCTAGCCTGGGTGACAAGAGCAAAAACTCCTCAAAATTAAATAAATAAATAAATAGATAAATAAATAAATAAATAAATAAATAAATAAATAAATAAAGGTGAGGGTCTAATAGGAGAATAATGCAGACTGGACATAGTGTCAGCAGTCACGATAAATTAAGCACACCTTCTTCTTCCCAAATCCCTTCACGAACCGCTGCAACCTCACAGATAAACAAATGTTAAAATATGCATTACCTTGAAAATATGTAGGTGTGGGGTGGATATTCACTTGATTGTATTGTGAAGTAAAATAAAATTATAAATGATATTCTATCTTCTTCAAGTTACAAAAATATCAAGTGTAAAAATTTATGAATTAAGACAGTCAGAAAATGAGATTATAAGTCTGTACATGGCCAAAAAATGCCCTCATTCTACATGTTTAATGTTCTTAAAGATACAGGTAACTTATAACTACAACAGGGATGGTTTGAGAGTTAATTATGAGATCCTTGCCAGGATAGCACAAATGAAACAAAAAATCATTAATAAGGAACTCAATTGGATTCTGCTGACACATCATGGTATACACCTGATTGTTTCTCTGCATGTTTAATTCTTAACTTTTAACATTTAACTTTAAATGTTAAATAAACATTTGCTTTAGCTATCAATATTCTTTGAGGGAATGTTAAGTATTTTCTAATCCAAAGTGGTTTACATCTCATTATTTTCACACATTCATCTAAATCCATTTTATTGTTTTAGCAAGTCAAAGAAAAATAAACAAAAATAATACTTTTACATCACGGTGTGCTGGAGAAAAAGAAAAGTGGAAATATTTGTACCAAGTCCTGTCTTAATGAATAGTAAAATGAATGATAGCTGATAGAAAATTAGCGTTCTTCTAAAGAATTAGAAAATCGTTGACTTGAAGCTATAAGAAAGCAAAGTAGATTCTCTGAATCAACATGAACCTGGGCAATATTATTAGGTGCCATTTCCCAGTGAACCTGCAGTAAAAAGACATAAGGCTTGCACCTGTCACCACTATGTTGAGATTAGTTACTCTGCTTGGTGTGAGATTTAAGTCTGGCGCTGAATGCTGTTTCACACCAGACGATCTGAATATGTCGCCTAGAAAAATAATACGAAGATTCTACTGTTATTTTTCAAGGATTTTGGTTTCTGTATTTCGGTACCAGAAAGATTTTTTTTACATGAAACTCTGATACATTGCCATGTACATGGATGTTTTACACAAATTACAGGCACCTTTGATCCATTAAGATAGGGCTACATAAGACATTCATTTTCTTGAAGAAATTTTAGGCTTCTAAAAGGAATTTAGTAACAGGATCCTACTTGGGACCTCACACCACCAGAGCTGTCAGGCTCTTCCTTCTCTAAGACTGGAATACATGTAATAACAAAATGACTTAATAGCGGAAGAACACATTACCTTATAAAAGATAATTTTAACTATTTCAAACCTGGAGAACTCATGTTAGCTCTCAATAATTGCTGTTGTAATGCTAGCTACTTTCATTTCTTCAAGAGACATTCTTTGCCTGCCCCTTCTCCCTAGTACAGGAGATGAGGTAATTCCATGTATTAGCTGCTATTGTTAGATAATTATGGCCACCACACAAACCATAATGGGTATCAGATGCAACACCTAGGTAGATGGAGGATATGAGGCAAATACATATGTTCATAAATGCCCTTGTGTTTGGGGGAAGGATGAGTAAAAGACTAAATTATAATGCTATCTAAAGATATCAGAACCATTATGGCTCTGTTCCTTTGCTGTCACTGGCCAGAGAATAAACAGTGACCAGAAGGGGGCAGGGTTATACTGAGACTTGGCCCATGTTGATGATCTTACTCAAGAAGTCAAATTTTAAAAACAACATAATCAATGACATGTGAGGAACTATGTTTATAGTAAGATCTACTCAAGTGCACATGCTTTCACTTTTTCAAAAAGGAAACCCTCAAGTGAGAATTATGTACCAGAGACACATGGATTTTTCCACGACTAGGAAAGTTATTACTATGATTTCTTCTACTAGTATTAGATACTGCAGAATGTAAGACTGAGAATTGTCAAACACACAGCCAAAAATAGTTATGGTAAGTTGTATTTCCCAACACAAGGCAGGCAAAATAACATCTTTAACACAACATATCCGACAAAAAGATTCAAAAATGAAATGTGCATACGTAGCCTAGTTATGGTGCTTAAATTTGGAAAAAAACAAACTGTGATGCTCATTGATTGATTCATTTATTCATTCGGTTATTTATTCAACATGCTTCATATTATTTGCTTCCAGAACTGATTACATGACATCTTTACCATAATGGCATTGAAAGAAGGAGCACCCTAGGAGTTTATTAAAAGATGCTAAATTTATTTGGTTTTACTCTTCTGCTGTTGGTTCCCTGAAGATGACACTCCTTAAAATGATCTCCTAATGTATTTCTTGATTTCAGAGCAGGCCGGGCTTCTCTAATGGATTAGCTCCCCCTCATCCAGGTCCTTTCTATACCCTTTGTAAGGAAACGCCAGCCAGCTGGAACAGCAGGGCAACAAGTACAGCTGGGAATTTCTAGCCCACAGGTGTCCATTCTCGCATTTGATAGCTTGCCAATATCAAAGCTGGATTTGTTGAGGGGATCCCCACAGTTGTTTCACAGAAAGAAAATTATCCACTGGCACTAATAGTAATAATCCCCTCCTCCATATCCGACTTAGTACTTGAGCTAGAGCCACAACCTTCTTTCCCTACCAGGATTGAACCAGTATCAAGTTCTCCATCCTTTTCACAAGTGGGTGGCAGACTGTCAGGTCAGGAATTAGATGGGTACAGGTGGCACCACCTGCTTGAAATGCTTTTGAGTATTTTGTGTTTTATTATTGCTGCACACCATTGCACCAGCCTTTCTTTTCTTGCCAGTAACCATGGTACCATTTGTTTGAGCTTAAAGTCTGTTTTAAATTCTGATTTTTGATTAAAAAAAGAACATGAAAGGGATTTAGTTTTCATTCAGAAAAGGGAATAGGTCCTAGAAAAAGTAATTACTTTGTTATTAAATTTGAAATGTAAATTACAGGTAGACTTAGAGGACTTACTAATGAGTTGAACAAAGGATGTGAGAAAAAAATAAAAATCAAGGATGCCTTTTTGGAGATGGTGAAGACAGGAAGAGGAGCAGTTTAAAATGGAAATCAGGAATTTAATTTTGGGTATACTAATTTTGAGATAGCCATTAGATATCCAGTTGGAAATGTTGAGTTGGCAATAATTGTATATGTTTATATATAGGCATGCATTATGATTATTAATATATGATTATCTCTTATATATGAAAATTCAGAATTGAGTCCCATTGGAGATATACATGTATGATTTGTCATCATGTGTAGATGATATATAAACTCATGGGAGATTGTTGTTGTGGAAGCTCAAGTTCTTAGAGCTCATTACTTTCCATTTTGGAATCTGATGCTAACATGTTGTTTATATACTTTCATGTATATATTCACTTATGTATGTAAGAATGTTTGTGAGCTCATCTTTAAGGAGGCTTTTAAAAAACGTATCTCAAAATTTATTTTTTTTTATTTCAATAGCTTTTGGGGAACAGGTGGTGTTTGGTTACATGAAGAAGTTCTTTAGATGTGATTTCTGAGATTTTGGTGCACCCATCACCTGAGCAATATATACTGTACCCAATGTGCAGTCTTTTATCCTTCAGCCTTCACCATTTTCCCTGAGTCTCCAAAGTCTATTGTTTCATTCTTATGCCTTTACATCCTCATAGCTCAGCTCCCACTTCTTTTGAGAACATATGATGTTTGATTTTCTACTTATAAGTTACTTCACCTAGAATAATAGTCTCTAATCGCATTCAGATTAATGTAAATGCCATTATTTCATTCCTTAAAAAGTATTTGTTTTTAGGAAATATGTGTGAGTGCTTTCTAGAATGGCTTGCCTTTGTTTCTGCCAAGTACCCCACAGCATCATCAGCTAAAGACCAATTTTTTGTTGTTAATTTTTCATACAGGGTTGTTAGACCAAGCAAGAAATATAAATTTAAATCATAAACCTATGGCAAATATAGGCCTAGACATTTAATTGTCTAATTTATGATGCAATAAAAGAGAACTTTTACCATGTCTCCTGGAAACACAGACTTTAGGCCCCAAGTTTAGGCAAGCATCTCAGTTTAAATTCCTTACTTCACCTGATCTTAAGGCCTTGTTCCTTTTTCATTTAGTCTTTAAGCCTAAAACTATAGATTAACAGAGGGTAATAACCTTCAACTCCCTAAGAGCTATCTGAGGGGTAGGTTAGGGCTTTCCATGTGGTTTCTCACACTTTCCTCCTTGCTGATACTGTTTCGTATTTAATTATGTGTTACATTTTATGATTTATATTTGTATTACATTTATCATAGTTTTATTACATCTATTCAATAACTCTTCAACAGGATATATTTCAAAAAGTATTAGTGTTCTGTTCTGCTTTAACTGGGAGAGTTTCTCCAGTTTCTACTCCCTTTTATTAGGTTAATTCAAATATTTTGTCTCATGTATTTAGATTTTGAGTTTTTATTCTTTTCTTCAAGAATATTTTAAGCATGCTATTTTTTCAGGGTCTGAATTTTTTGGGTAAACATTTTGGGGACTACCTTTTCTTTTATCATTTTTCCTCCCAAGTTACAGAGCACAGTTTAACTCTCATTTAGTCTGTAAATTTCTTGAGCACAGCCACATTGTGACAGCTGTGTCAGTACCAAGCTGGAAGTACACCAGTGAACAAGATGACTGAATCTTGCTCTGATAGAACTCTTAGTCCACTGCTTCTCTCTTTTAGCTCTTCATGCCTATTATCTTTTCATTTTCTTTGTTTACACTGAGGTAAAAAAAGAAAACAAAAAACAAACAAACAAAAAAACCATATTAAATCCACCCTCTTAAAAATTTTTGAGTGAGCTAGGCATGCTAGCTCACATCTGTGATCTCAGCACTTTTGGAGGCCAAGATCGGAGCACCACTTGAGCCCAGGTCAAGGCTGCAATGAGCTGGGTTCACACACCAGGTCAAGGCTGCAATGAGCTGGGTTCACACTCCAGCCTGGGCAACAGAGGGAGACCCTGTCTCAAAAAAAAAAAAAATCAAGCCAGGTGCAGTGGCTCATGCCTGTAATCCTGCAATCCCAGCACTTTGGGAGGCCGAGGCAGGCAGATCACCTGAGGTCAGGAGTTTGATACTAGCCGGGCCAACATGGTGAAACCCCATCTCTACTAAAAACACAAAAATTAGCTGGGCATTGTGGCACACACCTGTAATCCCAGCTACTTGAGAGGCTGAGGCAAGAAAATCTGGGAGGCAGAGGTTGCAGTGAGCTGAGATCGTGCCAGCCTGGGCAATAGAGTGAGACTCCATTGAAAAAAAAAATCAGCTGTATAATTTGCTAACTATAAGCACAACATTGTACAGTGGACCTCTAGAATTTTTCTTCTTTCATGACTGAAACTCTATACCCATTGAATGACAATCTGCCATTTCTTTCTATCCCCAGAATCTAGCCATCATCGTACTACTTTCTGTTTCTGTGAGTTTGACTATTTAGACAACTCATGAATGGAATCAGACGGTCTTTGTCCTTCTGTGACTGGTTTATTTCACTCAGCATAATGTCCTTGAGGTTCATCCATGTTGCAGCATACAAAACAATTTCCTTCTTTTTTATAGCTGAATAATAGTCCATTGGATGTATATACTACATGTTCTTTATCCATCCTTTGATAGATATTTAGAATGTTTCTATTTCTTGCCTATTGCCAATAATAGTTCAATTAAATATCTGAGATCCTGATTTGAATTTTTTGAAAAATACTCAGAAACAGAATTGCTGGGTCATATGATGGTTCTTTTTTAATATTTTAAGGAATTTCCATATGGTTTTCCATAAAGGCTGTGTCATTTAACTTCCAACACTTGCTATTTTATGTTTTGTTTTGATTTGTTTTGTTTTTGCCATTCTAACAGGTGTAAATGATACCTTATTGTGGTTTTGATTTGCATTTCCTTGGTGATTAGTGATGCTGAACACCTCTTAATATACCGGTTGGCCATGTATATAGTTTTTTTGGAGAAATGTCTATTCAAATCTGTTGCCCATTTTTTAATCTGGTTGTGACTTTTTGCTGTAGAATTCTAGGAGTTCCTTATATACTTTGGATATTAATCTCTTATCAGATATATGATTTGCAAATATTTTCTGCCATTCTATATGTTGCCATTCACTCTGTTGATTGTTTGCTTTTCTATGCAAAATCTTTTTAACCTTGATGTAGTACCATGGTCTATTTTTGCTTTGGTGCTTTGGTTGCCTGTGATTTTGGTGTCATATCCAAGAAATCACTGCTGAGACTGCTGAGACTAAAGTTTTCTCCTATGATTTCTTGATGTTTTAGGGTATCACATATTAGGTTTACATTTTTAATATATCTTGAGTTGATTTTTGCATATGACGTTTAAAAAAAAAGTGTTCAATTTTATCCTTTGGCATGTTAATATCCAGTTTTCCTACCACCATTTGTTGATCAGACTATCCTTTCCTCATTATGAAGTCTTGGCATTCTTGTTAAAGGTCAGTGACTGTATGTGCACGGGTTTATTACTGGACTCTCTAGACAAACCACAATGATGGGATGTTACTTCCAATGTTAGATTACAAAGATCATGGCTTTCATTGTTTCAAGTTCTCTCTCTCTCTCTCTCTCTCTCTCTCTCTCTCTCTCTCTCTCTCCATTTATTTGATGTAATAAAACATGTGAACTGCTGCTTCCTCATGGACAGATTCACATGGCAAGGAACTGATGGTGGCCTCTGCCAAACTCTGCCAAACAGCCAGGGGAAACCTGAGGCCCTCAATCAACCTGCAAGGAACTGATTTCAGCCAGCAACCACATCTATGGGATTGGAAGTGAATCTTCCTCCAGTCTTGAGATGACTACAGCTGTGACTGGAGCCTTGTGAGATGCTGTGAGCGAGAACCCAGTTAAGCCACACACAGATTCCTGACCCACAGAAACCGAGAAATTTGCCAATTTCTGTCTTGATTTTGATTATTGAATAACTACTTGAAGATTTAATTTTACATTGGCATTGGGGTTTTCTGGATCTCTAAAAACAAGCATGGTGACATATATGTGTGTGTATATGTGAGTGTTTTTATCAGAGCAATTTGAAGAGGCATGGGTGTAGAGCTGGGTGTAATGTGGGCCGAAGGCAAAGTTTATTTAGTTTTTTATCAAAGTAAGCAATAGAAAATCATTTTAATTCAAACATTCATTATCAAAACCACCTGATCTCTTCTGAGGTTTTGCTACATTGGTATTTTCTAAGTTATCAGGCTCATCATCTAAATATCCATTTGTTAAATGAGATTTCTGTTTCTTTACCCAACCTCTGTAACAGAATTTGGAACTCTTTAAATTCATATGCTATGTAGGTTGATGTTCCATTGAAAAGCCATTTAGCTCTACAACAAAATAAAATGGGAATACTATCTCACACAGATAATTATAATAATAATTTCTACTCCTTTAAGAAAAATAAGTGTTCAAATACCACAGTAAGGCACCTACTACATACAATCTTGTGGTCCAGGCTACATTTTGGCCTTGTCTTCCTAAACACAATGGATGAATCTCACAGCCTTTTTGCATCCAGGACCTCTGTCTTACCTTGTCTAATTCGCTATCACAATTTCAGATATTTCTCTGTAGAGAAAAATGCAAAGCAATCCAAGGTGCTGTGCCATGAATTTTATAGCAACAATAAACAATTCTTACAAATAAATATCACAAGTAAATTTGGATAATGAAAATGCATTTGAGATAATTGATTTGAGAACTTGTACAGCCCAATTCTGACATTCCCAATCTTATTTTCATTTTGTTTTTAAGGAGATTTCCATTCCTTGACATGTTTATTATTTTGAAACTAAGCCAGTGTTTTCAAAGCATTTTCATGCCAACGATTCTAAACTAAGCAAATAAATATTATGTTACTTGAGATATTCTTAGCTTTACTTAGAAAACTAGAATACTGACACGTAAGCAATTGTTCACACACTGAATCTCTCATCAAAAAACCTGCCATGTTAGTTAATAAATTTAAAACTGTACTTTCAAGTCTGTCAATAGAATGAATAATCTCAATTTGTGAATCTCCAACCTTCACAAGGTGAAGGTTTTCACTACCGTCTACATGATCTCATATGCAGATTGACCTTCGGTTGCCAAATTTTGAGAACTGGGGTTTGATTTTATTAAGAGTTTAGCCAGGAGTAACGTTCAAAATACTCAACCAAAATATAGTAGAGGCACAAACCATCTTAGAGGACATTGACTGCAGGGTTGGAATCTGCTTCTGGCCCCCAGTTATATCAGACATCATCTCTTCATCTGCTAGATTTTGAGAGGTATAGGGGTAGTCAGGACAGGATCACTTAGAGGGCTAAGTTAGCAATTATTTATCAGCTGACATGAAAATATTACAATACTTGCACTGTCAGTGAACCGGAAGGCACTAACTAAATATCAAATCAAATTGCATTTGTTCTCTTGTGTCTTCGTGGATTAGCTAGCATTAATTATAAAACTCAGTTCCTTCAAATGACTGCGGAGGGAAATCAACAACAATCAGCATATTGTACTTTTACCAAAGATTTGTAACTCACAAGGAGGGCTAGCATATCTTAGCACATAATACTTTATTTTAAAAATATCCATAGGACTCTTCTCAGGGGCTCTCCGATCTGCTTCTGGTGAACAAATCTTTCCTAATTCTCAGCGCTATGTTCCACTTGACTTCAAAGGTAGCAGAAGGAATTATTTTTTTTTTTCTGAATATTCTCCTTCCTTAGCACTATTGGCATGTTAGATTGGCGATACTTTGTTAAGGAGGAAAGGAAAGGATTTACCAGTTTCCCTGGCCTTGTCCCACTAGTTCCTAGTAGTAACCTCTCCTGCCACCCCAAGTTGTGACAACCAAAACTATTTCCAGATGTTGCCAAATACTCCCTAAAGGGCAAAAAAAAAGTTGTTATTGTAGAGAGAAACTTCTCTAAACCTATTACTTATTTTTTAGTTAGACCAATTTAAAAGCTCTATTCAAGTGCCTTTAAACTTTCACGCAAATATCCTGGAGTAGCTCAGAAAACAAAGGACACGCGGTCCTAAAAATGTAGTGAAGGAATTCTATTTTGCCGTTTTTTTTGGTCAAAGGGTTTCCTTATAACTACACAAAAACCTTGAATCTGATAGGTGTTCAATAACACTATGAATTCATAATTACAGGTAGATTATGTTTTATGTATTCACAAGGTTGAAAAGGCTTTCAAAGATAGAACATAACATATTGTGGTGTATATACAATATTTGTCCTGACCTGACAAGGTCTAAGTTGTAATCAATCTTATACTTCATACTTCACTCTAGAATATTTATTCTTGGTTTGCAAACTCCTCAGGAACGAGAGAAGTTAGATGATAAGCATGCCATTTGAGGGCTGCTCTTAGCCTGTCTGCTTAATTTGGATATTGTTACTTCCTTGTTTAATAACCTTTTTACTGTTATTGATTTGTCACATATATGTCATATATTAATGCCATTAATTGTATATATTTTCCAGCTAAGTTTGGATCACTATAAGAAAGTTGTCTTAAACCATGGTTGTACTTTTGTGTAGTAAATTATCTTTGCATTGCATTATGATTTGCTTCAGTAATTTTAGCCAAATCAGATTTTCTAAGAAAATACTTTTCAAAAAAACAAACAGAAAAAAAAAAAAAAATCATCCAATGGGAAACTCATAAAGTGGGTAAAATTTGTGTTTGGTTTCCTGGGACTCTAACAAACAATCACAGAAATTAGAATGTATAGAGATTATATGATTTGTTTATGATTCCATGATTCACTGAGCTATCAGAAAAAAATTGTTTTAACATTTATTCACAGACTTTGCCTTTATAAAGTACCTCAATGTATTTTACCTCTTATAAGCTTTATAAATTTGATTCTAATTCACAATACGTAAATCTATGAAAGTTTGAGATGTATATCAGGCTTTTATACTCACAACTATTTCAATATTATATATTGAAATAAAAATTATGAAATTTCTAGCCAAAATCATGTATTAATTTTAATAGTTCCACATATGACAAAAATGTTTGATACCAGAAAAAACAAAATTTCACTAATAAAATACCAGCTACTTAAAATTATATGTAAAATGGCTGCTTTCAATTTTCATGGCAATGTCAGGATAAAAATCAACCTCAAAACCATACCAAAAACTACTCTGGAATAATTACTATTTCATGCTTTGTTTTTCTCTACATAAATATGGATGTACTTTCAGCCATTAATTTTTGTGAAACTGGGACTATCCAATAAAAACTCTCTAGAACCATTCCTTGACAGAATTATATCTCTTACTACAAACTCAATTAAACATGTATAATTTTGGTAAGATTCTTTTTCCCCAGGTTACTACATAGAATAGAATTGAAAGCATTTATATTAATTCTATAGAAGTATCAGCAGTTATATCGCTTCTTCTGGTATGTTTTTACCTCTTGATTTTTCTTTTCTTTTGGCAAAACTAAAAGATAATGCGTTTAATTGAGATCAAACTCTTTGTAATGTATTTTTTCTCCTATGGAAAATTCTAATTGGGAAGATACAGTGGAAACAACACTAATGAGAAGTGTTTATAAAATCTAAATACAAAAAATGCTGATGACAGTATAGCCAAATATTCCACAAGGAACAAAAGCTGATTTTGATAAACAAGCACAAAGAAACACATTAAAACAAATGTGAGTTTAATTTCATCATTTCTTTCAGATTTGCCTTTGCTTTTGGCTAGCTATATTGTCCATTAAAGATTATTTTTGTCTTTTAACCGCTGATTTATTTTACACAAACTAGGGAAATATCGTCCCCTACTGTCCAATCCTGATAAGCTGTTTATAAAGAAACTTTCTGTTTTAATCTATCCAATTGTGCCTATACCCGAGAACTCTTTGTAGATGATGAATCACAAAGACTAAAGTTCTTTCCTGTAATACTCATCACAGTCATTAAACTATTTTCAATTGCTTCAGTCTAATTATTTTCTAAAAGAGCTGATTGCTGACATATTTGAATAATTTAAACTATAAAACTTAGAGAGAATGTATGTTATTTTACCAATCCTTCTTAGTGTGAGGGAATACCATATTTATTCAGTAAAAAAAAGTGCATTCCTCCATTTAAAATGTAAATAACTATTTTATGTTCCCATCCATGAGTACTTTACAAAATTATATGCTTTAAAAGCTATGTTTTCTCTTAACAAAGCTTGTCACTGAATAATTATTTTGTCATGCATTAGAGAACAACTTTTTTATTTAGAATTAGAAATGCGTAATTTATTTATAAAATGAGAAACTCATTCATTCCAGGTGCCTGCAATTGATTCATTTTTTAAAAAAGAAGAGAATTTTCAAAAATATGTACCTATATGTTTAAAATACATTTATCTTCATTTCAATCCTTATTTAGATGTGATAATTACACTCTTTGGGGGATAGCCTTATAGCTATCCATATGGATTTTATACTTGTAACCTAAAGATAAATATATAAGGCAATGATATCTGTTTGAATTTAGATTAAATTCAAAAATTAACAAAGAAATACCACCTACTAATTGTTAAGGGGTTTGACCTGTTCCACTTACTACGCTTCTTTTTCACCAGATTTTACTACATTTAGCTGCAAGAAAGAGAACACATTTTGAACTGATTTATTTTTAAGCAAAATGCCTTTAAAAATCAAAGATAATGTGTTATTTATTTCATCTTTCAATCAACCTAAAGGGCAATAAATCCCTATTACTTTACCTCAAAATTGACAATTGACATCTCAGTCATTATCAAAACTCTGAAGGAATATAGTTACAAGTAGCAGAGACAAAAACCCAAAATTCAATGTTGTGTCAGTTTATAATGCCCTTTGTTCCCATAGTTAGAATATTAAGGATTCAATTGAGTGCACTTTGGAAATCTAGACTAATAGTGTTGTTGTATGAAAAAAAGAAAGCAATCTCTATAAGAAGAGAGATAATAGTTAAATGGGTGAAATAATTGATAGATGCACCAACGCAAACCTCACCGAGTGGTTACCTATCTCATTTTCCCTGTTGCTGTAAGTTCCCCAAAGATCAATGTAGATGTGGCCTGGGGAAACTGTCTTTACTGCTATAGGGCCAGAATCCAGGACAGTGTTGGATGATGTGCTTAGCCCCTTAAGAACAATATTCCAAACATCAATCCTGTTCTCCATGCTGCCACCTCTCTGTTTGGGGCTAAGCCATTGTTTATGCTCTGCTGAATGTAACATCTGTATGTTGAAAAAACAATTCATCACAATTTTAGAGCATATATTACAATACTTCAGAGCATGTGCTTAAAAAAAAAAAAAAAAAAAAGCATGCATAGAAGGATG
Organism: Macaca mulatta; assembly: GCF_049350105.2. Lineage (NCBI taxonomy): Eukaryota > Metazoa > Chordata > Mammalia > Primates > Cercopithecidae > Macaca > Macaca mulatta. Next base: position 60,075,870 of record NC_133411.1, read on the forward strand.
TTCATGGGAGCATTACAGTTAACGAACAAACTGAAATAGCCTGCGGTTCATCCATAGGGGAACAGGGGAACTGCTTAGATAAATCCTGGAAAACACATGCAATGAATTACATAGGCAATTCCTAATGCAAGATTCTGATTTTGCATGAATTATTTGTTTAGTATGTAATTTTCAATTAGAAAATCAGCTTTGAGAATATAGTTAGAACAATATTGAGTTCACTATATTTATATTTGTAAATATATTTTTTCTGTCCACACATAGAAGAAAATGTCATTGAAACACTGAAAGTCTTTTTTTTTTCTTTTTTCTTGTTTTGTTTTATTTCTTTTTTTGTTTTGTTTTAAGACAGAGTCTCGCTGTCACCCAGGCTGGAGTGCAGTGGCGCAATCTCAGCTCGCTGCAACCTTTGCCTCCCAGGTTCAAGCAATTCCCATGCCTCAGTCTCTAAAGTAGCTGGGATTACAGGCACATGCACATGCCACCATGCCCCAGTAATTTTTTTGTATTTTGGTAGAGACGGGGTTTCACTACATTGCCTAGGATGGTCTCAAACTCCTGAGCTCTAGCAATCCACCCGCCTCAGCCTCCCAAAGTGCTGGGATTACAGGCTTCTGTCTTTTTTTTTTTTTTCTTTTTTTCTTTAACATCTTGCGACCCTGCTTATCCTATCATGAGTAAGGGTAAGAAAAACAATCAACACAAGAAGTTAAAACAAAACAACATTGAAGAGAAGACCATATTAGAATTCAAGCAACTCGAGAATGCCATCTAATTTTAAGGTATAATTTGACGTTTATGTGCTTACACATTTTATAATAATACTGAAGTCTTACCCAAATTCTATATTACACTTAATTTAAAAAAATGTAGATAAACAGACTCTTTTTTCTAGCTTTACTGAGGTATGATTAACAAATAAAAATTACGTATATTTAAAGTGTACAATGTGATGATTTAATATACATCTACATTGTCAAATGATTACCACAATCGAGTTAATTAGCATGTACATCACCTTATATAGTTACCTTTTGTGTGTATGTGAGTGATAAAAACACAATCTACTGTCTTAGAAAATCGCAAGTATACAATGCATTATTATTAGTTATAGTTATCATACTGTAAATTACATTTCCAGAATTTATTCATCTTATTGCTTAAAGTTTGTACCTTTTGATCAACAACTCCCCATTTCCAAAATCCTTACTGTTGAATTTCAGTCAATTTCCAAAATATAAGACAAAATTTAGTCCAAGATTCTTGGAAAAGCATCTTACTCTAGTATTAGCAAAGGCTTAATAATACGTCTTTCAACACAAACTTCTTTTTCCCTCAGAGCCAGTTTATTCTCAGAATGAGTCAAGTCAGAGAAATGAGTGTATACAATGGAGAATTTGAGGCTTAGCCTGCCACTTTGTTATTTAAAGTAAGCTAAATTCCAATAAATTATTGTCAAGTTCAAAAAGAACTGTATTTATTCCTTTGTGACCCTTAGTCAAACTGTGTATAATGCTGTTTCCTGTACAAGAACCACCTGCACAGATAAGTCTTGATATATGTTCACAATCATTTGGCAAAACATAATTCAACTTGATTTTCAAAGCCCTGTTATATTTTCCTCATCTTATAGATAGGGACTGTGTTTGCAACACTGTTCACACTAAAGGTCTAAACAAGATTATAGCAAGAGACATATTCTCTGTTTGTGAAAGGTATATTTACATCTAGTCAACTGCATATATTTTAACAAATGTAATTATCTTTTCTCATAAAAGTAAAGGCTATAAAAAGATATAATAACACTAAATCAATATTTATTATCAAATGATCATCTTAACAGCCAGTTTATTTTACGCAAATATATTATTCCTTGGCCACAGACTTTGGCCCAAGTAAAATATTTTACTTTTGTAGGCCTCTTATTACATGAGCACCCAAGAGGGTGTTAATATTTTATCAAAGCTCATTATCATAACTTTTAAAAAGAACAGAAATCCTGCTGTATCATTCTCTCCACAGTTCTCTAGGATATATATGAACCTTCCAACCTCTTCAACCTCATCTAGTGTGTCGATCTCTTCAACATATCTTCAAAGAATACTTTGAGGCTTCCCGTTATGCCTGCTGTTGCCTGTGTTCACAGTGTCCTTGCCAAGCTCTTCACTTAGCTGGCTCTACTATTCTTCCAAATAAAGGATATTACTTCCCTGAGGCCGACCCATGCCAAGTAAACTCTTGCCACCCACCAGTACTCCCTTTCAAAACGCTATGACCACAGCACCTGTTTGTTTTCTGTCACTTTCCAAAATCTTTAATGTGCTCATTTTTCATATTATTTTCTTATTTATCACGCATCTCCTTCACTTGAATGGAAGCTCTCCGTTGTATGTCTAGATTCTATCATGATGTCTGGCAATCAGTAGCTACTCGATAAATGAAAGAAACAAATTGCACACTGTATTTAACAGAGAGAAGCAGAAAACGAACATATACGAGAATTACATCTAATAATTCCCTTGAGTACTTGTTGTAACCAAAGGAGTCTGGAAGGGAAGTGTGGGGGCAGCGAAGAGAACATTTTTAAGCCTTTCATGCAAGTGAAAGAACACGGGCACTGTTAGCATGAACATGAGAACCAGAGAAAACTGACAGAGACTCAGCTGGATCCAGAAGTGTGAATGAGACAGGAATAGAACATGAGCTAGAGTGACCTGGAGTTGATGATCTGGAAAGATATTGTAAGGGAATGATTTGAAATTCTGTATTTGAATTGGGCTTAAAGAAGTTTATGGCAGAGGCATAAGATATGACTGAGGACTTAAAGAAAAATAACATTTCTAAGTGAAAAGATATGATCTGTTCAGATAAAGTTTCAATTTAATTAATATTTAGATTAGGCTACCAACCTGAAAGAAGTCCACAGGATTAGTTTTCAGAAATGGTAGACTATGGGTTTCAAAGTGGACAGTTAGTCTCATTGTTACATGTGGTGACACTGACCATTATGAAATTTCAGTAAAATCCTGACTTTGTAAATAGCTCGGTGAAACTAGATAGAACCACAACAAAGAAGGTAAGAGAAAAGGAAGTAATATAAGGCTAATCAAGCCATAAACATATTTCTGTTCAGTGGCAGCCTTAGTGAATCACACAATTGCAGATACTTAGCTCAGCTTCTTAGTTTGGCTAAGTTGTTGATGTCCCAGACTGAGTCCCACAATGTAGAACAATAGGGACAATTTTTTACCTTTTCCTTTTATTTATTTATTTATTTATTTATTTATTTATTTATTTATTTTTTATTATTTTTATTTTTTATTTTTTTAAATATTATTATACTTTAAGTTCTAGGATACATGTGCACAATGTGCATGTTTGCTACATATGTATACTTGTGCCATGTTGGTGTGCTGCACCCATCAACTTGTCAGCACCCATCAACTCATCATTTACATCAGGTATAACTCCCAATGCAATCCCTCCCCCGTGCCCCCTCCCCATAAGAGGCCCCAGTGTGTGATGTTCCCCTTCCCGAGTCCAAGTGATCTCATTGTTCAATTCCCACCTATGAGTAAAAACATGCGGTGTTTGGTTTTCTGTTCTTGTGATAGTTTGCTGAGAATGATGGTTTCCAGCTGCATCCATGTCCCTACAAAGGACACAAACTCATCCCTTTTTATGGCTGCATAGTATTCCATGGTGTATATGTGCCACATTTTCTTAATCTAGTCTGTCATTGATGGACATTTGGGTTGATTCCAAGTCTTTGCTATTGTGAATAGCGCTGCCATGAACACACATGTGCATGTGTCTTTATAGCAGCATGATTTATAATCCTTTGGGTATATACCCAGTAATGGGATGGCTGGGTCATATGGTATTCCTAGTTCTAGATCCTTGAGGAATCTCCATACTGTTTTCCACAATGGTTGAACTAGTTTACAATCCCACCAACAGTGTAAAAGTGTTCCTATTTCTCCACATCCTCTCCAGCACCTGTTGTTTCCTGACTTTTTAATGATTGCCATTCTAACTGGTGTGAAATGGTATCTCATTGTGGTTTTGATTTGCATTTCTCTGATGGCCTGTGATGAGCATTCTTCATGTGTCTGTTGGCTGTATGAATGTCTTCTTTTGAGAAATGTCTGTTCATATCCTTTGCCCACTTTTTGATGGGGTTGTGTGTCTTTTCTCTTGTAAATTTGTTTGAGTTCTTTGTAGGTTCTGGATATTAGCCCTTTGTCAGATAAGTAGATTGCAAAAATTTTCTCCCATTCTGTAGGTTGCCTGTTCACTCTGATGGTAGTTTCTTTTGCTGTGCAGAAGCTCTTTAGTTTAATTAGATCCCATTTGACAATTTTGGCTTTTGTTGCTGTTGCTTTTGGTGTTTTAGACATGAAGTCCTTGCCCATGCCTATGTCCTGAATGGTATTACCTAGGTTTTCTTCTAGGGATTTTATGGTATTAGGTCTAACATTTAAGTCTCTAATCCATCTTGAATTAATTTTTGTATAAGGAGTAAGGAAAGGATCCAGTTTCAGCTTTCTACTTATGGCTAACCAATTTTCCCAGCACCATTTATTAAATAGGGAATCCTTTCCCCATTTCTTGTTTTTGTCAGGTTTGTCAAAGATCAGATGGCTGTAGATGTGTGGTATTATTTCTGAAGACTCTGTTCTGTTCCATTGGTCTATATCTCTGTTTTGGTACCAGTACCATGCTGTTTTGGTTACTGTAGCCTTGTAGTATAGTTTGAAGTCAGGTAGTGTGAGGCCTCAGGCTTTGTCCTTTTGACTTAGGATTGTCTTGGAGATGCGGGCTCTTTTTTGGTTCCATATGAACTTTAAAGCAGTTTTTTCCAATTCTGTGAAGAAAGTCATTGGTAGCTTGATGGGGATGGCATTGAATCTATAAATTACCTTGGCCATTTTCACAATATTGATTCTTCCTATCCATGAGCATGGTATGTCCTTCCATTTGTTTGTGTCCTCTTTTATTTCACTGAGCAGTGGTTTGTAGTTCTCCTTGAAGAGGTCCTTTACATCCCTTGTCAGTTGGATTCCTAGGTATTTTATTCTCTTTGAAGCAATTGTGAATGGAAGTTCATTCATGATTTGGCTCTCTGTTTGTCTGTTACTGGTGTATAAGAATGCTTGTGATTTTTGCACATTGATTTTGTATCCTGGGACTTTCCTGAAGTTGCTTATCAGCTTAAGGAGATTTTGGGCTGAGATAATGGGGTTTTCTAAATATACAATCATGTCATCTGCAACAGGAACAATTTGACTTCCTCTTTTCCTAACTGAATACAGTTTATTTCTTTCTCTTGCCTGATTGCCCTAGCCAGAACCTCTAACACTATGTTGAATAGAAGTGGTGAGAGGGGGCTTCCCTGTCTTGTGCCAGTTTTCAGAGGGAATGCTTCCAGTTTTTGCCCATTCAGTATGATATTGGCTGTGGGTTTGTCATAAATAGCTCTTATTATTTTGAGATACGTTCCATCAATACTAAATTTATTGAGAGTTTTTAGCATGAAGGGCTGTTGAATTTTGTCAAAGGCCTTTTCTGCATCTATTGAGATAATCATGTGGTTTTTGTCTTTGGTTCTGTTTATATGCTGGATTACGTTTATTGATTTGCATATGTTGAACCAGCCTTGCATCCCAGGGATGAAGTCCACTTGATCATGGTGGATAAGCTTTTTGATGTGCTGCTGGATTCGGTTTGCCAGTATTTTATTGAGGATTTTTGCATCGATGTTCATCAGGGATATTGTTCTAAAATTCTCTTTTTTTGTTGTGTCTCTGCCAGGCTTTGGTATCAGGATGATGTTGGCCTCATAAAATGAATTAGGGAGGATTTCCTCTTTTTCTATTGATTGGAATAGTTTCAGAAGGAATGGTACCAGCTCCTCCTTGTACCTCTGGTAGAATTCAGCTGTGAATCCATTTGGTCCTGGACTTTTTTTCATTGGTAGGCTATTAATTATTGCCTCAATTTCAGAGCCTGCTATTGGTCTATTCAGGGATTCAACTTCTTCCTGGTTTAGTCTTGGAAGAGTGTAAGTGTCCAGGAAATTATCCATTTCTTCTAGATTTTCTAGGTTATTTGCATAGAGGTGTTTATAGTATTCTCTGAGGGTAGTTTGTATTTTTGTGGGGTCGGTGGTGATATCCCCTTTATCATTTTTTATTGCATCTATTTGATTCTTCTCTCTTTTCTTCTTTATTAGTCTTGCTAGTAGTCTATCAATTTTGTTGATCTTTTCAAAAAACCAACTCCTGGATTCATTGATTTTTTGGAGGGTTTTTTTGTGTCTCTGTCTCCTTCAGTTCTGCTCTGATCTTAGTTATTTCTTGCCTTCTGCTACATTTTGAATGTGTTTGCTCTTGCTTCTCTAGTTCTTTTAATTGTGATGTTAGAGTGTCAATTTTAGATCTTTCCAGCTTTCTCTTGTGGGCATTTAGTGGTATAAATTTCCCTCTACACACTGCTTTAAATGTGTCCCAGAGATTCTGGTATGTTGTATCTTTGTTGTCATTGGTTTCAAAGAACATCTTTATTTCTGCCTCCATTTCATCATGTACCCAGTAGTCATTCAGGAGCAGGTTGTTCAGTTTCCATGTAGTTGAGCAGTTTTGATTGAGTTTCTTAGTCCTGAGATCTAGTTTGATTGCACTGTGGTCTGAGAGACAGTTTGTTATAATTTCTGTTCTTTTGCATTTGCTGAGGAGTGCTTTACTTCCAACTGTGTGGTCAATTTTCAAATAAGTGTGATGTGGTGCTAAGAAGAATGTATATTCTGTTGATTTGGTGTGGAGAGTGCTGTAGATGCCTATTAGGTCCACTTGGTGCAGAGTTGAGTTCAATTCCTGGATATCCTTGTTAACTTTCTGTCTCATTGATCTGTCTAATGTTGACAGTGGAGTGTTGAAGTCTCCCATTGTTATTGTATGGGAGTCTAAGTCTCCTTGTAATTCTCTAAGGGCTCGCTTTATGAATCTGGGTGCTGCTGCATTGGGTGCACATATATTTAGGATAGTTAGCTCCTCCTGTTGAATTGATCCCTTTACCGTTATGTAATGGTCTTCTTTTTCTCTTTTGATCTTTGATGGATTACAGTCTGTTTTATCAGAGACTACGATTTAAGCCCTGCTTTTTTTTTGCTCTCCATTTGCTTAGTAGATCTTTCTCCATCCCTTTATTTTGAGCCTATGTATGTCTCTGCATGTGAGATGGGTCTCCTGAATACAGCAGACTGATGGGTCTTGACTCTTTATCCAATTTGTCAGTCTGTGCCTTTTAATTGGACCATTTAGTCCATTTACATTTAAGGTTAATATTGTTATGTGTGAACTTGATCCTGTCATCGTGATTTTAGCTGGTTATTTTGTTCGTTAGTTGATGCAGTTTCTTCCTAGCCTCGATGGTCTTTACATTTTGGCATGTTTTTGCAATGGCTGGTACTTGGTGTTCCTTTCCATGTTTAGTGCTTCCTTCAGGGTCTCTTGTAGGGCAGGCCTGGTGGTGATAAAATCTCTAAGCATTTGCTTATCTGTAAAGGATTTTATTTCTCCTTCACTTATGAAACTTAGTTTGGCTGGATATGAAATTCTGGGTTGAAAATTCTTTTCTGTAAGAGTGTTGAATATTGGCCCCCACTCTCTTCTGGCTTGGAGAGCTTCTGCTGAGAGATCTGCTGTTAGTCTCATGGGCTTCCCTTTGTGGGTAACCCGACCATTCTCTCTGGCTGCCTTTAACATTTTTTCCCTCATTTCAACTTTGGTGAATCTGAAAATTATGTGTCATGGAGTTGCTCTTCTTAAGGAGTATCTTTGTGGCATTCTTTGTATTTCCTGAATTTGAATGTTGGCCTGCCTTACTAGGTTGGTGAAGTTCTCCTGGATGATATCCTGCAAAGTGTTTTCCAACCTCGTTCCATTTTCCCCCTCACTTTCAGGCACCCCAATCAGATGTAGATTTGGTCTTTTCACATAATCCCATATTTCTTGGAGGCTTTGTTCATTTCTTTTTCCTTTTTTCTCTCTAGACTTCTCTTCTCGCTTCATTTCATTCATTTGATCTTCAATCATTGATACTCTTTCTTCCAGTTGATCAAGTCGGTTACTGAAGCTTGTGCATTTGTCACATATTTCTCGTGTCATGGTTTTTATCTTGTCAGTTCATTTATGGCCTTCTCTGCATTGATTATTCTATTTATCCATTCTTCCATTCTTTTTTCAAGATTTTTAGTTTCTTTGTGCTGGGTACGTAATTCCTTCTTTAGCTCTGAGAAGTCTGATGTACTGAAGCGTTCTTCTCTCAACTCGTCAAAGTCATTCTCCGGCCAACTTTTATCTGTTGCTGGTGATGAGCTGCATTCCTTTGGAGGGGGAGATGCGCTCTTATTTTTTGAATTTCCAGCTTTTCTGCCCTGCTTTTTCCCCATCTTTGTGGTTTTATCTGCCTTTGGTCTTTGATGCTGGTGACGTACTGACGGGGTTTTGGTGTGGGTGTCCTTTCTGTTTGTTAGTTTTCCTTCTAACAGTCAGGACCCTCAGCTGTAGGTCTGTTGGAGTTTGCTTGAGGTCCACTTCAGACACTGTTTGCCTGGGTATCAGTAGCGGAGACTGCAGAAGACAGAATATTGCTGAACAGTGAGTGTTCCTGTCTGATTTTTGCTCTGGAAGCTTTGTCTCAGGGGTGTACCCCACTGTGTGAGGTGTGGGATGTTGGTCTGCACCTGGTGGATGATGTCTCCCAGGCAGGCTACTCAGGGATCAGGGACCCACTTGACAAAGCAGTCTGTCGGTTCTCAGATCTCAACCTCTGTGTTGGGACATCCACTGCCCTCTTCAAAGCTGCGGGACAGGGTCATTTGCATCTGAAGAGGTTTCTGTTGCTTTTTGTTTAGCTCTGCCCTGTCCCCAGAGGTGGAGTCCACAGAGACAGGCAGGCTTCCTTGAGCTGCTGTGGGCTCCACCCAGTTTGAGATTCCTGGTGGCTTTGTTTACCCACTTAAGCCTCAGCAATGGCAGGCGCCCCTCCCCCAGCCTTGCTGCTGCCTTGCAGTTAGATTGCAGATGGCTGTGCTAGCAATGAGGGAGGCTCCCTGGGCATGGGACCCTCCTGGCCAGGTGTAGGATATAATCTCCTGGTGTGCCGTTTGCTAAGACCCTTGGTAAAGCACAGTATTAGAGTGGGAGTTACCCAATTTTCCAGGTGTTGTGTGTCTCAATTCCCCTGGCTAGGAAAAGGGATTCCCTTCCCCTTTGTGCTTCCCAGGTGAGGCGATTCCTAGCCCTGCTTCAGCTCTCGCTGGGCAGGCTGCACCAGCTGACCAGCACTGATTGTCTGGCACTCCCCAGTGAGATGAACCCAGTATCTCAGTTGAAAATGCAGAAGTCACCCGTCTTCTGTGTTGCTCACGCTGGGAGCTAGAGACTGGAGCTGCTCCTATTCAGCCATCTTGCTCCAGGTGCTCTTTTTTCCCTTTTAAAATAGATGATTTTCACCCTTACTTGATTAGAAGAGGAAATTTATTTTATTCTGTAAAAGTACCAGCAAATGGATGTAAACAGATTTAAAATTTCAAAATATAATTTTCTAGATTTTATCTTCACTTTGTAAAATGACTGCACCCTGTGATGAAATTATAAGCCGTTGCTTTCAATTCCTTCTACTTTGAAAATAGTTACTCAGAACTCTGCCGAATCTGGAAAATAAATGCATGTATAGGTATAAATTGTCCTTTTAATATGTGAAATTTCATATTTCTTGTGTTTATTGCCTTACTCATTCTTGACTCTAAAAAATTCCACATGCATCTGTAGCCTTTATACACATTTAAGATTCCTACTGGTAATTTCTCATAGAATTATCTGAGAATGATTGAAAAACTAACAAATGGTGAGAAATATTGTACAAATAATCAGAAAACGGGTTTGTTATTTGCTACTATTATCTGTTTTTCTTTTCATGTTTTTGTGACATCAAAACAAGCAGATACAACCAAATTTATTTATTTAATTGCTTTCTATTAGTTTCCAAAATCAATAGCAATATTTATTTAATTGCTTTCTATCACTCTCCAAAATCTTTAATGAGCTCATTTATCATATTATTTTCTTATTTATCACGTGTCTCCTTCACTTGAATGGAAGTTAGGAGCAAGTCATTGGATTCTGACTTGACCTCTCTGTGCCTCAGTACTCTCCTCTGTAAATTCGAAGAGTAGTATCTACTTAATAAGGTTCTTATGAGCATTAAATGACTTAATCTTTGTAAAATATTTAGAATAGAGCCTAACACATAGTAAGCATTCTGTACATATTACATATTTATTAAGATTCACCTTAAAGGATGCTGAAAATTAATATGACTCCTCTTTATACAATTTCTAAAGTGTCTATTTGCTTTGGCATAGGGTTGAAATAAAGTAAGATTCACAGAAACTCGCTCAGGTCAACAATCAGATTTCATTGCTATAATTAAATTATAAATTGGCAATATTTGATGCCTTCTTGTTCAATCTAAACATGATCGAGGTTTTTTAAATTGTCATTTAGCATACAACTGAATATCAAACAGATTAGCTTTTGACCCAGCGTGTACACTGGAAATCTTCAGCTTCATAAAGGACTTCTAATGTGGTCCACTATAGTCTTTTTCAACCTTCATTGACAGAGGCTGTAAAGCAGTCTCGTAATATTGATATTTCTTTCTCTCAGACATGATTCAATGGAAGAGTTTTTCAATAATTCTTTCAAGTACTCATAATGCCCCTATCCTGGAAACTAAAAGAACTTTCCAAAGGACTTCTTAAATTACATACAAAATAGCTTTATGTTCTTAGTTTTCTTTTGACTTCAAATAGTTACGTAGTGTTTTTCACACTTTGCTTTGATCTACAAAAATGTATTTCTCATCTGGTAATGGACATAGATTCCCTTTTCAATCCAGTCTTGTGGTATCTCCAAAAATCAGCGAGGAGAAAGGTCCAACTAGATTTCTTTTTCCCATACTGTATCTTCATATTGATATTTATTTTTCACAAAAATGTCTTAACTTGATTTTAGCCTGAAGAAAAAAATTTAATTAAATTCATTCAGTATTCTTTATATCCATCATAGAGTTAAAGAAGTGGATTCTTCCTTTCAATTAAAGTGCTGGCATTAGTATGAGAGCTGCTACTACAACTACTTACATGAACTAACATTTATTAATTGTTTATTGAATGTTAAGTATTTTATGTGTAGAAACTTATTTAATCCACATAACAACCCTTTAAGATATGGCTATTTTTGTACATATTTTACTATGAGGAACTAAGACAAGGAACTATTATGTAATTTGCTCAAGATCACAAAGCAAGTAGGTAGAAAGTCAGAATTTGAAAACAGAGCCCAGAATTTGAATGCAGAGTTCAGACTATGATTCACTTCACTGATTTAGTATTATAATATATATATAATAACTGCAGAGGAAAGGTAACTATTTACTAAGCTAAGTGATTGATAGGTTGTCAGTTTCTCAGCAGCAGAATATAAGATGGAAATGTGATGCCAAAGTCAGAGTTATTCTTCCTGGAGCATACTATCCTCCCTCATGTATTTACTAATGTCCTTTTGAGATGTGCATTATGTTTATGTTACATTAAATTATAGCAAATAAAAATAGAAAAAATAATGATTTATTTATATTTAAATATTAAATTATTAGGAAGTTAAAAAGAATCAAATCATTGCCCTCCTCCCCCATAAACTGATTCATGCTATCATGAATCAGTAGCATCTCATATAATTGTGCTTAAATTAATCAAGAGCATAGACTGATCTGAAGTTTTTCAGATAAAAATGTAGCTGTTAACCAGTATTGAGTGTCTCAATCATAGACACCCATTTCCATACTGCTTTAAGAGTTTCCTCTAGTCTAGTGTTATATCTATTAATTAGTAGAGAACACTCTAGGTATAATTATCCTCCAAATTTTCAACATTCTTATTCTACATTAATCTGTTTACTTCATGAAAGTTAAAATTAAGAAGTTTAAAATATTAGCATATTTCACTTTTTAATAGTTGTCATTCTTGCAGTAGTAAAGTGGTATCTCATTGTGGTTTTATTTTGCATTTCCGTGATTATTAGTGATGGTGGGCATTTTTTTTCGTATGTTTGTATATCTTCTTTTGAGAAATATCTATTTGTATTCGTTGCCCCCTTGTATGAGATTTTTTTTTTTTCTTGCTGATTTGTTTGAGTTCCTTGTAGATTCTGGCAGAGTGATATAATAGACTTTAGAGACTCATAGTGGGAGGCTAGGGGAGAGCTGGCAGGGAAACTACACATTAGGTACAATGTACACTACTCAGGTGACAGGTGCACTAAAATCTCAAAAATCACCATTGTGTAATTCACCCGTGTAACAAAAAACCACTTCTATCCCCCAAATACTGAAATAAAAATTAATAAAATCAAATAAACTATCGGTATACACAATTTAAAAGGTTGCTGTAACACATTACACTGTATCTATAAAATTGACTAATGTTCTAAAACATAAAATAAGGAAAAATGGCAAGAATACAAAAGTTTGACTCTCATGCACTGAGCACCATCTCATTCGTATGTGGAACAGTCCTCTGCATTTACTTTTGGGAAATATTGACCCAACCTCCATAATAGAAGAGCAAGAGAGAATTTCATCAGAATACAGTAGTGCTACATATTTCAGAGCCAAGATTGAAAATTCTGAGTGAAATCACACTGTAAACAGAAATTCAGCAGCTTCTGATCACTTGTGGAGCTTCATATACACAAAGAGATAAGATATGCCACTCCAGATCTACTGGTTTCTGAATGCTGCATTTCCCTGAAAGTAAGACTGTGAACATTATTGAAAGCTCTGTAAGAGATTATGATACATGGCCTGAATTGAGGTTTTATACTCTTGGTTCAAGAACATGGATTCTAGACAAAAGCCTGAGTGCATCCGAGTTAATATATCTTTATAGTTTTGTGTTCCACTAGCTTACAGTACTTTTGAAGTTGTTTGTTTTATGATAGATCTGCTGCCTTCAATTTGGACTCATTATGCTGGATATGAAGTGGTGTCTTGGTTATATTCTCATTGTCCAAACAGACTTTCAATAGCAAGTTTCACCTAACGACCTCCGCATCATTTCACTTTTGAGAAGATCTTAACTTCTCCAGGGTTTGAATTTGAGATAAAGCAATGCCTTTAATAAACGTATAAACTCAAAAATAGGTGAAAAAGTCTTTTGTATGTCTGAAATGACTCTCAATAAGCCTCTGCTTTAATGTCTTCTACTTCAATCCTAAAATTTATACTCAGTTCCCTTTTGACTCATATTTTAACTAGCTCTTTTAAAATCTTGGTTATCTTGTTTCCTTGACAACAGCAGATGAGAGGCAGTAATTTAAGGGGTGGGAAGAAAGGTTGGTTAGTGTTAAAGAAACTAAGAGAAGAGGTGGAATTTGAAATGCAGAAGAATGATACTCATACTTTGAAGGATGAAGCAGAAAATAACTAAAGGTAAACACCAACTCTAACAATATACAGTATAATACTTATACTCATAATGACTCCAAGACAACAAGAAAAGGTTAAATTAACTTTAGTATTGTCCATAAAGACAATATCTTAAAGAAGTAAGATATTAACCAGGAAATACAAATGGAGTAATACTACTTCTGTAGTAAGTGGCATCCAAGCGTGTATATTGTATTCTAACCATTTGATAAGGAATGTCAGCTACAGTAGGAAAGTAGAAAATAATTTGCTCAGATACCTAGAAACTAACTAAGTATGATGATAGGAATGAAGGGGAAGATTTGGAAGAATGAGTAGGGAGAAGGGACAGAGAAGAGCATTTCAGCTAATTCAGTGACCTGTGGTCAGAGGGTACAGGGCAACCAGGAAGAGACATCAACAAGAGTTGAATTGCACACACATGCTACCAATAGGATACACACTTTATCAGCAGATAATAAATGTTCAAAGCACTAAATTGGGTGCTAGAGTACCCCCAGCCACTGAACAACCTTGAGATTTTCATTTTTTTTTTTTTTTGGAAGAGAACACTTTAAATCTAAGTAAATGTAAATCTTGAATGGAAATTAGTTTTTAATCCTGTGAGTTAGAACCATATCCTAACAGTTTCACTCTAGAAATCAAATAGCCTAGATGATGTTGCCTACTGTATGACTCAAGCCCCTCAAACTCAAAATGTCTAAAACTGAATTGTTAATATATACCATATGAATATCACCCACTCTGCTTTTCTTTCTCAGTAAATTTTATTGTCATTTATCTAGTTTACTCAAGCCAGCCATGTAGCTATTCTTTATATAAGTCTCTCAGAAATGCATGGAATTATCCTAAAAAGGTAGTTTTTTTATGTTGTGCCATTATCTCATTTGTGAAAGAAATATTAAAGAAAGTGCTGGCAAATAATAGTTAAAGGAATAGGTAAGTATAATAATTTAAAAACTATAAAACAGTAATGTATCTCAGGGTCCCAATCTTAACTCATATCACAAGTTAACAAACAAAAAAATAGTATTTATTTTGATACATACTTCCATGTTCTTCACAGGTCATGGTTAAAGTGGAGGAGAGAACCACAGGTTTAATTCAGATTGAAATTGTCTCATCTGAAAAATTAAATACTGCCTTTAATTTTTGCTTATTCTCTTGAGAAAAAATATCTATAACCATCTCAGATTTCAAAATCTTTTCTTCTTTTCCCTCTTATAAGAGAGAAAGATTTGCAGTCTCCTGGCTCCTAGTGTGAATGGATGAACCTATTTTTCATCTGAGTGTTGTCTGTGTGTTGGTATGCTGTAAGTCTGTTTTGTATCAAGGGTGTGTCTCTCTAGACTGTTCAACACAATGCAGTGCCCCTATGGAAGCTTCTCACATTTGTCCTCATTAGCGACTAAGATAGTTCTTGGACCTCTTTCGACTCATTTTGGCCCAGCTTACAGGGCATAGTCCACAGATTGTACTCCCACTGCAGTGCCTCCTCTGGCAAGATTGGCAGACAGACTCTCAGCCCCTTCTAGGCCCTGAGCTGGCAATCCCTAGGGCTTGAGGGGGATGAAGAATTCCCTCAATATTGCTCAATACTGGTAAACTAAGGCATCTTACTCTGTACATGTAACTCCCCATTTTCTGGGCCTTCTCCCAGAGTCTCCAGTAGAGAACAAAAGCAAGTCCCAATTTGTCAGTATTGTTATCACTTATCTGATTTATCTTCCAATCTTGCAAGTATATTTTAAATCCAACTAAATCTCCCTTATATATATATATATATTTTCTTTTCCCTGCTATATCCCAGAGCAAGAATGAGATGGGCTTTTGTTTTAGTGATACTTCCTCTCTGATTTATCCTGTTTATTTCCAATTGCAATATCACAGTGAAATCAAAATAGACATCAGGACTAATTTTCTCTACACTGCTGGAGAATTCCAGGAGTGCATTCTCAAGTCTTAACCTTCAATATGTTAAAGCAAAAGAAAACAGAACCTAGAATACCTCTCAAAACTTTGTCCTGGCTTATAAGAATTCTGTCTTGCTGCAAAAGTCTATTTTGTATGCCAGGGGTTGAAAATACATTTTTCTTATTCCTTGTATTTCTTCTGTAACAAAATTCTATTTTAATTCTGATATGGTTTATATTTTTGTACCCTCCCAAAGCTCATGTTGAATTGTAATCCCCAATGCTGGAGGTGGAGCCTGGCGGGAAGTGTTTGGGTCGTGGGGGCAGATCCCACATGGCTTAATGCTGTCTTGTGATAGTGAGTTCTCACAAGATCTAGTCATTTAAAAGTGTGTGGCACCTTCCTCCCCATTCTCGTTTTTGCTCCTGCCTTCACCACGTGCAATATCTGCTTCCCCTTTACATTTCATCATGACTGTAAGCTTCCTGGGGCCCTCACCAGAAGCTGATCAGATGCTATGCCTTGCTTGTCCAGCCTGAAGAACTGTGAGCCAATTAAGCCTCTTTTCTTTAGAAATTATCCAGTCTCAGGTATTTCTTTATAACAATGTTAAGAACCACCAAATGCACATTCCCTTACTCCTCCTTCACTCCAGGTAGATGAATACTATTCCTGTCATTGCCTAATTGTTCTTTCCTTGATTCGTCCTCCTTTTTTTTACAAACTATGTTTCCTGAGCTCATTTGCCATGTTTGGCTAAGTTGAGTCAAATGGAAGCTCTGGTGGATACAAGTATCTGAGAAAAGCCAGGGTAGTTCTCCATCTTGTTCTTTCCTTTAGGGGATGCTTTTCTTGGTTTCTCCTCCTCCCTTCTGTCTCTCCTCCGCACATGGTTTTAGATTTTGCTGGGCAGACCCTACTACAGCTTTGAGTCTTACCAGAAAACTCAGGCTTCTAGGTTATGATAACACCATCTCCAGTTTTTGCACTTGTAACTCTGGGTGGTAGAATTTGTTAATCGAATATTGATTAACTCTTACCTGTTTAACTTCTCTCTTGTATTAAATTTCCTAAAATTATATATTGTCTTGCCTGGATCATGATTGACACAGATATCTGAGGTCAAATAGAAACAATGCCATGTATTTGGAAAGGAAACAAGGGAAAGCATATCATTTTCCTCAACATATTTACATTACAATATTTTTAAATTAGTTAACATGATGTTTTATTACTCATTTTTCTCATAAATTTTCACACTTTCCTAGGTATACAGTTCTCATTGTTCCCAAAAGACCATGCATTTCTTCAAGCTAAGGTCTTATAATTCATTTAGATTCTTCACAGTTCTTAGAACATCCTATGTGGTCCCTAATAGTTACAGAGTTCATTCAAGATAACAAGATTTTTTTGAAAAATCACTCTTCAGTTTATGGATTTGGATAAAATGTGGTTTTGGTAATAGCCGTGAACCCGTATCCCTATGGGTCTGCAGCAACCTCAATTCTTCCCTCCTCAGAAGAAAGAATTTGACTGAGGGGCATAAGGCAGAAGAAGGGGCCTTTAAAGGGCAGGTTTCAGAGCAGGAGTGAAAGTTTATTAAAAAGCTTTAGAGCAGGAAGGAAAAAATGAAAGGAAAGCACAATTGGAAGAAGGCCCAGCAGGGAACTTGAAAGACAAATGCACACTCTGACATTTTGACTTGAGAGTTTTTTGTTTGTTTGTTTGTTTTTGTTTTTGTTTTGAGATGGAGTCTCACTCTGTTGCCCCAGCCTGGAATGCAGTGGCATGATCTCAGCTCACTGCAGGCTCCACCTCCCAGGTTCAAGCAATTCTCGCACCTCAGCCTCCTGAGTAGCTGGGATTATAGGCACCCGCCACCATGCCCAGCTAACTTTTGTATTTTTAGTAGAGACAGGGTTTCACTGTGTTGACCAGACTGGTCTCAAATGCCTGACCTCAGGTCATCTGCCTTGGTCTCCCAAAGTGCTAGGATTACGGGCATGAGCCACTGCACTTGGCCGGACTTGAGGTTTTATATGGTGGCATACTTCTGGGGTATTGCATTACTTCTCTCAACTCCTGACATCTTACTGTGAAGCTGCTGATCAGTTTCAGGTATTTTTTATCTATTAGGAGACTGCCTTTTCCTAGTGCCATCTGGGACCAATTACTACTTTAGGGAGACAATTAACAATCAACTGACCATCACCTGATGGTCACCCAACATTCCTTGTGTGTGGGGGGCAGGGAAGCCCTCTCCTGTTCTGCTCATACCAGACTAGCTACCCACTGTAACAATTTGATTATAATTCCTGAAATACTGTAACCTGTAATTATACACAATATGCTGTCTAATCGTTCATATGCATCCTTCAAAAATTTGCCATCATGTTGTGGTGAATTTGTTTACATTTCCCTTTTATCCTTACTCTTTGGTGGTTGCTTTTCCATGCTGACTCTGGGTTTGGACAAAATATTTGCCTTGGCCAATGTGTGGTAGCAAACCTAATAGAGTCTGATGAATGTGATATAAGACAATGGATGGGAAAGGCTTGTCCGTTGGAGTGTGCCTTCATACAGCTCTGGAACTCGGCCACCATAAAAAACAAGGCTTGACTATTCTTCTGAAGGATGAGACACATTGTAGAGAAGGACCAGTCATCATAGCTGTCCCAACCAAGAACATCATAAACCAGCCAGCACACAGCAACCTGACAGTTGCCGGGAGATGGAGATGGATAAATAAGTCCAACCAAGATCAACCTAGCCAGGCACAGACCACAGGAACTATCCGCCTAAGACCAGCCCAAATAGTCAAGCTACAATAAATTTTAGACACAAATTTTTATGTAGCAAAAGCTCATTATATACCCAAATATTACTTCTACTGTTATTTAATATTTTCTTTAGACCAATTTTGCATTTTAATATTTATTTTTTTCCTAAACATATTTTGAAAACATTATTTTGCCCGGGCATGGTGGCTCATGCCTGTAATCCCAGCACTTTGGGAGGCTAAGGTGGGTGGATCGCCTGAGGTTAGGAGTTTGAGAAGAGCCTGGCCAAAATGCTGAAACCTCATCTTTATTAAGAATACAAAAATTAGCCAAGCATGGTGGTGGAGCCCTATAATCTCAGCTACTCGGGAGGATGAGGTAGGAGAATTGTTTGAACCTGGGAGGCAGAGGTTGCGGTGAGCCAAGATCATGCCACTGCACTTCAGCATGGACGACAGAGCAAGACTCCATCTCAAAAAAAAAAAAAAAAAAAAAAAAGAAGAAGAAGAAAACATAATATTTAGCCTATGCTAATAGCTGCCTTTCCCCCATCTCTGGTATATAAGTGAGGCAGGGGGTGGGTGCAAAAAGAGATACACATGGAGAAAACCAAAGAAATGACAACTAAGAGATAAAGTTGTAATATGCATCTGTACGGTGCATTTAAATAAAATTTTGCTATTTGAGTAGAATTCAAAAAGTTATTGCACCATGAGAAAGAAGGAGATAATTCTTCTCTTACACAATTAATGATGCTGTTTCTAGAAAACCATAGGATTGTTTTTCATCCTCTCATTACCAGACAGACACAAACTAGAGGGAGTCCAAATAATTGCAAGGGCTTTGCAATTATTGACTTATTTGCTAAAGAAGGTAAATACGTATTGATTGTCTAAATGATAATGGAGAGACAGAACAATAACAATCCATGGATGCTTAAAATGGATAAAAGCATCTATATCCTCCCTGCCATTAAAACTGAACAAGAGTCCTAAAGGTCATTTCGTGGGAGGATTTGGACAAGAAAGAGAAAAAATGTTCATGTCCATCTTATCTCAAATATCAGGCCTGCACTAAAATAATTAGTAGTTAAAAGAGGCACCAGGTAAAAAGATAGGAATTTCTACCATAAAAGAAAATGTATAAATCAATATTTTATATATAGGTTATATATATATGTGTGTGTGTATGTGTGATATTATAAACTATTAAATTATATATTTAAACTATATGATACTAATACATTTATATAATTATATATATAAAGTGATATAACTTGATATACATAGTGTAAATTAATGCATAGTGCATAGTAGGCACCATCCATTGTTGCTACCAGCTTTACAACTGCCAGTACTACTTTTACTCTTACCCTTCCTCCACTTCTGTTACTACTATTTTTGTTGGAAGGTTTTTATTTTAATTTAAAGGACCCCTGAATAATAAACTTCCCCATCTTTATGAAATATGATTTTCTCCTTCAGTTTTCAGCTTTCATCTTACTTTTCTGTTCTCACAGCTGCAATTCATACAGATCCATTAATAATAGGATCTTGAGCTACAAATCATATTAAGTATCATATAGCTTAAAACTCTCTTGCAAAGTACTAAGGCACTATAGCTAAAGTGTTGTTCATAGGTTTGGAATTTGTGTCTGCCACTCTCTCTCTCTCTGTGACTTCAGGTTAAGATATTTAATTTGGCTATCTTAACCTTTTTACCTATAAAATGAGGAAAAATATTTACATTGTGGGTTAGTTTTCTTAGGATTAAATACATTAGCACTCTTCAAATTGCTGATAAAACAAAACTTTGCCTGTAATCCCAGCACTTTGGGAGGCTGAGGCGGGTGGATCACAAGGTCAGGAGATCGAGACCATCCTGGCTAACACAGTGAAACCCCGTCTCTACTAAAAACACAAAAAATTAGCCTGGCGTGGTGGCAGGCGCCTGTAGTCCCAGCTACTGGGAAGGCTGAGGCAGCAGAATGGAGTGAATCCTGAAGGCAGAGCTTGCAGTGAGCCGAGATCCTGCCACTGCACTCCAGCCTGGGTGACAGAGTGAGACTCCATCTCAAAAAATAAAAAAAACTAAATAAAAAAATAATTTCTTTTTCTTTATCTCTAAAAACAAATAAAGGTGGCTCCTTCTTTACACTTCCCTAAGACATTGTCAGAAGACCTAAAACCTCTATCTTCATTCACTTTTCTCTTTTAAATCCATGCTGCTAAAACTTTTCTCCTTTAATTTATATTATTTGCTTTTCTCTTCTAGAATTACTGCTTTAGAAAATTATCTAATCATGTAAGTTCATTTTAATGTCTTTTGATAAATGTGATAGCTTCATATTGAGTGTTTGCTTTATACAGAGAATTGTATGAGGCTTCTAAGCAGTTCGATTATATGCTATTACTTGGAAGTGTTTTCACCATTTTTCAGCTATAATGACAGACTGTGAATAAATCACGTGACGTGCAGAATCAAATCACCAATAGTCACCTAATCATGAAATCGAGTGAAAAAATTTAGGTTACCTTCTTCTTCCCTATGCATTATCCTATCATTATTAGTTTTTTCTCCCTTTCTGACCATTCATTCTTTTCTGTCTGTTTCAATCTATGGTATCTCTTTACTGGTCCTTTCCTTGCTAGTGTGTCTTTTATGCCATAGTTAGATCTTTACTCTTCCCTCTCCATATCCCCTTCCTCATTGGCATCCAACTTCAATGCCATAAATACAGCACAGAAGTTAGTATCTGTCTTGCCAAAATCTGGTATCTGTAGCTTAGACTTTTTCTGTGTCACAGACACACCCTTGTTTTCATCTATCTACTGCCTAAGAGAGATGGCAGAATGTAATGGATCCAAGTAGGTATTCTACAGTCACAATAACTGAATTTAAATCCTGCCCTATTTAAATGTATAAACCTAGAAAATTCACCTATCAATTTTGTACTTGGATACAAAACGTATAAAACAGATATAATAATCTGATTATGGTACCTATCTCATTGTGCTTTGATGATTAAAAAAAAAAAAACTAAAATAAATGATTTTTCTTCTTTCCTTTCATCCTTATTCCCTTCCAATTCAGTAAAATAGCAATTAGCACGTCCCAGTGAGTTAAGAAAGCAGGCTGGTGGTAGCTGGGACCTATATAAAGATGGCACTAGAGCGGAGGAGAAGGGAGCACAATGGAAGGAGAGCATGGTGGTGGCCCAGTGAGGTTGGAGAATGGATCACATACAGAGAAATCGAATGAAACGTATTGAGGATAAAGGGAAATCCAACCTGGCACAAGAAAATGAAGTGCTAAAAAAAAGCACAGGAAATCAGTTTGAACAGGCTTTAACTGGTCAAATCTAGAACAATTTCAACACCAAAATAAATCACAAAAATAGTAAGTTATAATTCATTACATGAAATTTGAAATCCATGAGTACACGATGATATAAATTAACAAATGAAGAAAAGGAAAAGCTTTCCTTTATAGTAGACTGACTATTAAATATATAGAAGGAATGATGGAATTAGAAAAGTCACTACAGTATTTAAAAATTAGCATAATGATAATTCTTGCAAGAAATAGCATGGCTGCCGAAACTATTAGGTGAGTGTAGGAGGAAGAACAGGATTTACATATTCTCTCCTCACAAAATTCTTATTAATTATGGAGGAAAGAAAAAGTAACTTTCTAGTCTAGAAACATAGAGGACATCATTACAGGCAAATCAAAGTCACTACTGCCTGTAATGGGACAAACGGGTGTCATTTGATTCACAAAAGAATACAATGATAAAAAAGTACAGTGTCACTATGACGTTCTGGCCAAAAATGAACAGCATGGATTTCATCATGAGAAAATTTTAGAAAAACCCAGATTAAGGGGTATTTTATAAAACAAGGCACTGCAGTATTCACACATACGAAGTTCATGAAAGTAATTGAAATACATATGATTCATACATAGCTATTATATATAAACTGATCACTTTATGTACTTCATTTTACTGGCTCTATACTAGACAGTGAAATAGTTATGTATATATAATGTATATATTTAACTATTATGTAGCTATATATGAATATATATGAATATATATATTCTTATATATATGAAAATGCGTATGGATATATATGTAGATTCAATTCATGATTAAGCTTCACCTGTTGCTGTGTCCCATCTATCAAGTATTCATATATATTCATATAAGTAAATAGTTATATAAAGTATATATAGCTATAAAATGTATATATTTATATATAGCTATTTACATATATATGAATAGAGAGAGAGAGAGAGAGTGAAGAACTGATTACTTTATCCACATCATTTTACTGGCTCTATACTAGACAATGAAATAGCTCTATATATTTTTTATAGCTCTATGTTTTGTATACATAAATATATAGCTATAAAAATATAATTTTATATAGCTATATATTTCACATATGTCTTATATGTGATGACATATCTTATCACATATATATAGAGAAAACATATATATCTTACAGCCATATATATGGCTATAAAAAGCATAGTTGGGATGATTGCCAAAATTTGCATGGGGCCTCTTGGATGAAGAATAAACAGGAGTTTGGTTGGTTTGGTTTATATTATTCATACAACTTTTCTGTAAGTTTGAAATTCTTTCAAAATAAAATAAAAAATGAGTCAGTAGATATTAAGCAACTTAAAAAATGATTGACTCATAGTAAGCACTCCATAAGATCTTTATTATTGATAAAGGATGGGTCTTTATCTATAAAGATAGTAGTAGAGGAAATGACTTAGGATATGTAGGCAAAGGTCAAAGGATGAAAAGCTCTAAAACAATTGTACATTATTCTCTTGTAAAATCAGGGGAAAAAAACTCATAAGTATGATTTTCAAATATTGCCTTTGTAACTGTGAAGAACCGATTACTTTACCCACTTTATTTTACTGGCTCTATACTAGACAATGAAATCTCACTTGTTGTTCCCCTAATACACCATGTGATTCCATGTTTCATAATTTTCTTTAAATTATTTTTCTTACTGGAATATCTTTCTCCTGGTTGTCTAGCTGAAAAAAATTTCAACCCATCATTTAAGATAGTTATTCATTATCCACCCTTTCACTCCACCATACAGTAGCCTCTATTGTTACACTGACCCTAAGTGTCTGTTTAGCAATCTTTCTCTTTTCTTAGATTTGAGCTCCCTGAGGGCAGAAACCAGAATGTTTCATTTTATTTTCTCATCTCAAGAACACACCATGACATACACCATGTGATTAATGCTCAATTATGCTTTATATTGAAATGATTAATGAATGCAACTGTTTGTTACATAGAGGCAATATAATGCAGTATAAACAGTTCAGGGTATTGAATAAAGAAAGCTCAGAATTAGACACCGTCTTTTCCACTCATAGCTGTGGGCCCATTTGCAAGTTATGCAGTATCTCAAAGCCTTAATTTCCTCATTTATACAATAGAAATAATAATGCTTACTAAGTTGCACAATTTAATGTAAGTATGCAACTTATGTCAAATTTCTACCTTCTCTTGTATTGTGTAGTCCTGCCTTTGGAAACTATTCTTGATTGTTGGTACCTTAGGATTTTCCCAGCCTGCTCCCATCAGTCTTAAGATACCCAATGACAATACTGGGGAGAAAGATATCAGGTCCTATATCATACTACAAAATATTTTTGAATGATAATTTAAAACACATTTAACATTAATTTTCTAGCTAACAAAGTTTTTCCCCCTTCTAATGGGATCCCCAAGAATTAAATTTTACTAAACTATAGTTTATGGCAAAAAGAAATTATAATTTAATAATTTAATATTAAAATAATGTAATTTTTTAAGTATAAATTTCTTTTCTAAATCTATGATGCTAGATTTTAAATTTGATTTTGATTGTTTTGGTTTTTTTTTTTTATTCCTTGTGATCTCCAACAATGATATTAATCTCAAATGAACCAAATTATTGTTTAACCTAAAGTTAAGAAATATGAATGATATTAAGCATTTTACCTAAAGAATATTTTGTTTGCAGAACTCTTCTGTTGTAAATAAAAAAGGCTATTATGTGTCAACCATGCAAGGTGATATGTGCAGACAGAGCATAGTTTTCTGCCAAGTATGATGGTTAAAATAAAAGGCACAATTTATGTGCAATCTTATGCATATACTCATTTCATTTCGTTTCTTTGCAAAAACAGTCTCTCAAAAATACCATCAGTTCTAACTTTAAATATGGTATTGCTGGAAGTAGTATATAGAAATGTCATCATGCTTATCTTGGTGATATTAACGTCCACCTAAATTTTAAAGTGATAAATGCAGTAACGTATGAAAAAAATAACACCACAACTTCATCAATCAACTTCTAACTTGCCTTAGCAAACATTCCATACTAACAATAGGTGAACTGATAGAGTTTAAAGTCCATAACATATTTGTAAATTAGATCAAGGTTGAACTTCACCACAAAAGAATGCACTTCGAAATAAGAAAGAAATGAGAAATGCGGTCTTCAGAGTGACCCTACAGTGATGGTCCTTGCATTATGGTTGTTAGGTATGGGTACTCAAGTGAAATTGCCTAGATGTGAATACTGGTTGTACGACTTAAGTGTGTGACCTGGATCCAGTCACTTACTCTCTCTCACTCTCAGTTTCTCTGATTATAATAGTACTTATCTCAGAGTGTTGCAATGAATACGCACATAGAAGAGTGTCTGGCACTTAGTTAGCATTCAATAAATCTTGGCTATTAGTGTGATTGATACCTAACTGAACTGTAGAATCTCAGCAAAATCATTTAATCTCTCTTTGTGTTCACCTTTTTCTTCTATGTATAATGTAGATAATTTTTCAGTTTGTATGAGGATTAAATGAGAGTATGTATTTGTATACCTAGCATATAGTAGCAAATACATATAGGTGCTGTTAGAATTAGCATGAGTACTTGAAAGGTTTAAACATATCTTAAACCATGTCTTACATATTGCTGGGCATCACCCTTGACTGCGAAAATCAATACAGAAGTTTATACACAAGATTGTGGAGTGGTGGAACGCCAAGCAAGATCAGTTAGTTAATATGAGGGCAAAACCCATAAGGCTACAACAGATGGGACGGTGATAGAAAACAACTGAGGCAAAGCTACCTTAGTTTATAGAAGCTTCCTCGTCCGCTCTTGGACAAGTAGGAAATAGCCCAGTGTCTTCCCTTGGCCTTGCGGTCAGGTTTACTAATACATTCATTTGCTCATGAATTCGACAGTTACTGAGTGTACCCTGTATGTTTAATACTGTGCTGGATCCTGGGGTTGCCGTGGTGAGCGAGGTGGACGCAACTCAAGTCTGTGTGCAGATTAAAGATTGAGCAACACATAAGCTCATCACAGTTGCCACATACAGACTTTATTTTTTCCTAAATTTGCCTATATTTAAAAAAAAAATAAGTAAAGTAATACTAACAACATCTAACAACTGTTGAGCATATTTTAAGTGTCAAAAATTATCACAAATATTTTACTTGCATTACTTCTAATCCTCCCAATAATCCCATAAAGGGGGCACTATGATTACACGTATTTATAGTTGAAGCATTTGGAAGACAAACACTAAGTCATTTGTTCAAGATAATGCAGCAGATATCGGAGAGTTAGGATCCTAAGCCAGGTTTTTGGGCTCTCAACTCGATGTTCTTAATAGCAATTCTTTTATTCATTATGAATTTTGATAAAGCTTTTTAATTTCAATGTTTATAAAGAAAGAGGAAAGAAAGCACTTGTAAATATTAGTCGAACAGAAGAAAGCAGATGAATTGGTAATCATCCACCGCCCCCTGCCCCACAAAAAAATAGAAAACTGAAAACACATTTCACGTGCTTGCATAGGTTGCCAGATTATGCTGAATGTCATGGGTGATGAGGGTAGGAAATGTGTGAGTATTGATGAAAATATTTCCATATTGGTATTTTATCTGCGATCTAAAACTTATAACAGCTTTAGATATATTTCTAAAAATTATGTACAACTTGAATTGTTACTCTTAAAATTCTAGTTTTATTGTAAATAAGCTCAAAATTAAAATTATTTATTGGTTTAAGAATATTTGTATAAGTTGTATTTCCTTGTACAGGTTAACATAAAAATATACTTTGTGTTTTTGAGGTTAGAAACATATTTGTCTTTTGTGTTTGTTCCCTTGCTACAGATGCTGAATGAACTCGAAATGACTAGGGCCACTCATCAAAATTTTAAAAAGATAAGCTTAGGTTCTTTAAAAATGTTTATTTAGGCCTGGTCAGTGGCTCATGCTCGTAATCCCAGCACTCTGGGAGACTGAGGCAGGTAGATCACCTGAGGTCAGGAGTTCAAGACCACGACCAGCCTGGCAAGCATGGAGAAGCCCCGTCTCTACTAAAAAAAATACAAAAAAATTAGCCAGGTGTGGTGGCAGGCGCCTGTAATCCTAGCTACTTGGGAGGCTGAAGCAGGAGAATCGCTTGAACCCACTAGGTGGAAGTTTCAGTGAGCTGAGTTCGCACCACTGCACTCCAGCTTGGGTGACAGAATGAGACTCCATCTAAAAAAAAAAAAAAAAAAAAAAATTGATCTAATAAAATATATGGTTTAAATATTACAGTAATATTAAAACCACCTTATATTCATACAGTGTTTACACTTCACACAGCATTTCATATGCATTATCTGTAGTTTTAAAATTTGAGCTAGAGTAGAAAATTAATTGAAAAAGTTTCCTCCTCTCTACCCACATTCCCAATCATAAGCTTGGATGGAATGTGATCTTGTTATTTTATAGTGTTCAGCAGCTAATACTTTAGGTTAGAAATAGAGTTTCAAAAAGACCTCTGTGTCACTGATAAAACTAAAGATGATAAAGACCTGTGTTCAATGTTTTATTTGTAGTAATGTTATTTAATAGCTTCTATTCATCATTTTATTCCTTATAACATCCCCAAGCTTCTTTCCAACATATATTAGACTATGTCAAGAATTTGGAAGGCGAGATGAGATAAAACACATGCCAACTGTCACCAGTTTGGACCACCACCAACCAGGCAGTCAAATAGCACCTCAGTGTTTATAGAGAGCATCATTAGTCATGAAGTAATCTTGTATGGTAAATTATTCCCTGTGGGACCTTTTAAAACACATATTCCTGCTAGTGTGAGCAAGGCACTTGCTTTGACAATATAAGGAAACACCAAATTGAAAAGTAGATGAGAATAAGTAGGGAAGCATTTGAGAGAAAACAGACATAGAGTAATAAGCTTCTTATGCTTTGAAAAATAGGCCTTCAGCCTTGGCTTCTTGCTTTTCATGTATGTAATACTAGAATCATATCTGTAGCACATTTTGATTAAAGATGACTGGTGATTTTTTTGTTTTGTTTTTGCTGTTCTAAATTCAGAGAACACATATAAATTTTTAAAATAAAGTTTTTAGCAACACCTTTGAGTAATCAGGTAGGAAAAGAAAGTTGTCATGGAATTGCCACCTGTCTACCTAGTTTATTGCTATGAATATCTGAATTTGAGTATATTTGCACAGAAAATTATACATGAGCATATGAATATTCATATCTATAGATGTGTTGCAGGAGACTAATGAGGAGACAGATTTCAATCATAGTTTAATTTCATACAGTAAGAATAAAATGATTCTACTATTTTTGTAGCCTTGGTTTGGAATTATCATTTCATTTTCTAAGTATGATGAAGAACTATGAGCTTTTATAAAGACTGGATCATATTAATTGCCTACCAAATATTCAGAAAAATTAAGTATGTGTGATTCCAGTAATCCTGACACATATCTAGAGAGAAATAATGTTTGAGTTGGTGATAAGTGTATACTTTTCCAACAGTATTTCTAATACCTTCTTTTTTATACAGTTTTCAGAAACAATTTACATACTATACAATTCACCCATTTAAAGTGTACAATTGCATGGTTTTTAGTATGTTCGCAGAGTTGTGCAACCATAAACACAATCAATTTTATTGTATTTTCATCACCCCAGAAAGAAACTCCATTACTATTAGCAATTATTCCCAATTTCTCTTCCCATCCTCACCTATCCTCTCCCCAGACCTCCTGGCCCCAAGCAATCACTTGCCTACTGTCTATTTATTTGCCTATTCTGGACTTTTTCAGTCTCCTATCTAACTGTAATTATATGTCCTTGACTGAGATCTTTGCATTCTCATCCTCCTAGCCTTCCAAGCTCTCTGGTAACCACCATTCTACCCTGTTTGTCTATAAAATCAGCTTCTTTAGAATCTACATGTAGGTAAGATCATGTGATATTTATCTTTCTACGTTTGGTTTATTTTACTTAACATAATGTTCTTCAGGTTCATCCATGTTGCAAATGTTGACAGGATTTTATTCTTTTTGATGGCTAAACAGAATTTCATTTTGTATATATAATACATTTTCTTTATCTCCCTATCCATTGATGAATACCTAGGTTGTTTCTATTTCTTGGCTATTATGAATAGTGCTGCAGTAAACATGGGAATGCAGAGATCTCTTTGACACAGTGATTTTATTTCCTTTGAATATATATGCAGTAGTGGTATTTCCGAGTCATGTGGTCCATGTATTTTTAATATTATGAGGAACTAGCATACCATTTTCCATAAGAGCTAATTTACTTTACTCTTACTAATTTACTTTCCTACCAACAATGTACAAGGGTTCCCTTTTCTCCATATCCTTGCCAGCATTTGTTATCTTTTTTTATCTTTCTAATAATAGCCATTTTGGCAGATGTGAGGTGATACTTCATTATGCATTTGCTTTGCATTCCCTGATAATTAGTGTTGTAAAGCATTTTTTCATATACCTGTTGGACACTTGTACATCTTTTATGAGAAATGTATGAATACACATTGTGTATTCACAATACACAATGTGAATTCTTTTGTTCATTTTAATAGAGTTATTTGTTTTCTTGCTATTGAGAGTTTATTCTCCCTGTATATTTCAAATATTATCCCCTCATCAGATGTCTACTTTGCAAATATTTTCTCCCATTCTGCAGGTTGTCTCCTCACTCTGTTGATTATTTCATTTACTATGTAAAAGCTTTTAGTTTAATGTAATTCCATTTGCCTGTTTTTGCTTCTGTTCCTTTTGCCTTTGAGGTCATATTGAAAAAACTGTTGCTGAGACCAATGAAATTAAGATGGGCATGTTTTCTTCTAGTAGTTTCACAGTTTCAGGTCATACATTTAAGCTTTTGAATCATTTACAGTTTGGGTATTTGTATATGGTAAAAGTAAAGGGTTTAATTTCATTATTCTGCATGTGATATCCAGTTTTCCCAACATCACCTATTGAAGAGACTGTCCTTTCTCTATTGTATATTTCTGGCATTTTCATAAAAAATCAGTTGATTATAAATGTGCAGCTTTTTTTCTGGGGTCTCCATTCTATTCCACTTGTGTGTCTTTTTTATGTCACTACCATGTGCTTTCATTTATTATAGCTTTGAAGCATAGTTTAACGTCAGCAAATGTGATTCCTCAAGCTTGTTCTTTTTGCTCAAGATTGGTTTGACTATTTGGGATCTTTTGTGCTTCCATACAAATTTTAGTACGTTTTTTTTCTATTTCTGTGAAAAATGTCATTTGTATTTTGATAGAGATTGCATTGACTCTGTAAATCACTTTGGGTAGTGTGGACATTATAGCAATATTTATTCTTGCAATCCATGAACACAGGACATATTTTCATTCATTTGTTTCTTCTTCAGGTTATTTAATTAATGCTCTATGATTTTCAGTGTAAAAATCTTTCACTTCCTTTGTTAAATTCATTCTTAGGTATTTTCATTTTTTGGAGCTCTTATGAATGAGATTGTTTTCTTGATTTATTTTTCATATAGTTTGCTATTGGTGTATAGAAACACTACTAATTTTTATGTTTATTTTGTATCCTGTAACTTTACTGATTTTTTTTAAAATAGGTATAACAGGTTTTTTTTTTTGGTGAAGTCTTTAGAATTATTTTAGTATAACATTACATAATATGCAAAAAAAGGAATAATTTAACTTTTTCTTTTCTAGTTTGGATGCTTTTTATTTTTTTTCTTGCCTTATCTCTTTGGCAAGACTTCCAATACTATGTTGACTAGAAGTCATAAAAGTGGACATACTTGTCTTGAGTCAGATCTTAGAGGAAAGAATTTCAACTTTTGCCCTTTCAGTATAATGTCAGCTGTGCGTTTGTCATATATGGTCTTTTAGGTTAAGGTACATTCCTTCTAAACCCAATTTGTTGAGAGTTCTTATTAGGAAGTGATGTTGTAATTTGTTAAATGCTTTTTCTGTATCAATTGAAATTATCCTATAATTTTTGTCCCTTATTATGTTAATATTATATAGCATGTCTATTGTTTTGTGGATATTGAAACATCTTGCATCTCTGGGATATATTCTGCTTGATCATGGTGAACGACTTTTAATGTGCTGTTAAATTTAGTTTGCTAGTATTCTGTTGAACGTTTTTGCATCTCTGTTCAGCAGGGATATTGGCCTGTAGTTTTTCTTCTTCTTGTTGCTGTTGTTGTTGTTGTACCCTTATTTGGTTTTGGTATCAGGTAATATTGGCCTCATAAAATGAGTTTGAAAATACCCTTTCCTCTTCAATATTTTTGAAATACATCAAAGGGAATTTATATTAGCTTTTATTTTAATGTTTTGTAGAATTCAGAAGTGAAGTCATGAGGTTCTGGACTTTTCTCTGATGGAAGACTTTTATTAGATTTAATTATTCAACTTCGGTATGTTGTATATATTCAGGAATTTATCTGTTTCTTCTAGTTTATCTAATTTATTGGCATACAATTGTTCATAATAGTCTTTTATGATCCTTTGTATTTCTGTGATATCAGTTGTAATGTCTCCTTCTTCATCTCTAATCTGTTTATTTTAGTATTTTCTCTTTTTCTAATCTAGCTGAAGATTTGTTGATTTTTTCTTTTAAAAACTCAACTTATTTTGTTGATTTTTGTGTTGTTTTTCTCATCCCTATCTCATTTCTTTCCATTCCAATTTTTATTATTTCCTTTTTTTCCACTAATTGTGGGTTAAGTTTGTTCTTGTTTTTCTAGTTACTTGAGGTGCAATGTTAGGTCCTTTGAGCTCATTCTTCTTTTTTGTTGTAGGCATTTATTTCAATAAACTTCCCTCTAAGTACTGTTTTTTGCTGTATCCCATAGGTTTTGGGATACCTTGTTTCCATTTTCACTTCTCTAAAGAAAGTTTAACATTTCTCCTTTGATTTTTTTTATTGGCCTATTGGTTATTCAGGAGCATGTTGTTTAATTTTCATGTACTTATAAAGTTTCAAAAGTTCCTCCTGTTATTGATTTATAGTTTTATGCCATTGGGGTCAGAAAAGATACTTGATAGAACTTAAACCTTCTAAAATTTTTTAGGACTTGTTTTTGTGGCTTAACATATAATGTACTATGGAGAATGTTCCATGTGCTCTTCAGAAGAATGTGTATTTGGCAGCTGTAAATGTCTGTTAGTTCCATTTGGTCTGGAGTGCAGTTTAAATGCAGTGTTTCTTTGTTGATTTTCTGACTGGATGTTACGTCAATTCCTGAAATTGGATGTTTAAGCCCCCTACTATTACTGAATTGCAAGTTATCTCTCCCTTTTGATTTAGTATTATTTGCTTTATGTATTTGGATGCTCCACTGTTGGTTGCATATATGTTTAGAATTGTTATACTTTCTTGCAGAATTGATATCTTTAGTATTGCATAATGACTTTCTTTGTCTCTCTTATTGTCTTTGACTTGAAGTCTGTTTTATCACATATAAGTATAGCTGCTACTGCTCATTTTGGCTTCTGTTTGCATGGAATAACTTTTTTCCATTTCTTTACTTCCAGTCAATATGTGTCTTTACTGAGAAGATGAGTTTCTGGTAGGCAGCATATAGTTGGGTCATGTTTTTCCAATCAATTAAGGCAGTCTATATCTTTTAAGTGGAACATTTAACTCATTTACATTCCAGGTTATTATTGATATGTGAGGGTTTATTATTGTCATTTCATTAACTGATTTATGGTTGATTTCTATATTCTTTGTCTCTTTCTTTCTCTCTTTGTTTATCTTTGTGGTTTTTCAGTTTTTGGTCATGGTGACATTTGAGCTCTTTGTCTTTCTCATTTGTATGTTTGCTCTACCAGTGGGTTTTATACTTCTGTGTGTTTTTATAATGGCGATATTTTCCTTTTGTTTGCAGGTGCAGAACTCTCTTAAGCATGTTTTGTAGGGCTGGTCTAGTACTGATGAATTCTTTCAGCTTTTATCTACCTGTGAAAGACTTCATTTCTCCTTCATTTATGAAGGATATATTTTTTAGGTATAGTATCCTTGACTTACAGTCTTTTTTCTTTCAGCATGTAGAATATATGTTTATAGAATTTTTATCTTTGTCTTTGACTTTTGACAGTCAATGTGAGAAGACAGTCTTCTCAATGTGCCATTGAGAAACTTCCTATGTCTAGATGTCTAAATCTCTTGCTAGACTTGAGAAGTTTTCAGCTATTATTTCATTAAATAGGTTTTTTATCCCTGTTGTTTTCTCTAAACATTCTGGGACACTGAAAATACAAATATTTGGTCATGTCATAGTGTCCCATGTATCACATTGGCTTTGTCCATTCTTTTTTATTCTATGTTCTTTATTTTTGTCTGACTGGTTTATTTAAGAAGACCTATCCTCAAGTTCTAAAATCTCTTATTCTGCTTCATCTAGTCTAGGGTGAAAGTTTTCAATGCATTTCCTTCAATAACTTTTTCAGTTCCAGAATTTGTATTTGATTCCTTTTTGTGCTCTTTGATAAATTTTTCATTTATAGCATGGATTGTTTTACTAATATTTTATATTATTTATCTCAATTTTCTTCTATCCCACTGAGCTTTTTAATATCATTATTTTAAATTCTTTATTTGGGATTCAATACTTTTTTTTCAGTAGAATCTGTTGCTAAAGAATCATTGTATTGTTTTGGAGGTGTCATATTTCCTCGCTTTTTTACACTTCTTATGTCCTGACATAGATATCTGTGCATCTGGTATAACATTCACTTCTTCCAATTTTCTGAATTTGCTTTTGTAGGGGAGGACTTTTTCCTGAAGATGTGTCTGTGGTGCTGGATAGATAAGGGAATTTTGGCTTTGATTCAAGGTGTGTGCCGTAGTGTAGTCTCCATATGATCTTTACAAAGGTGTCAGTGGTGTCTGAGATTTCCTCAGTGGCTTAGGGTGTGGTTGTTAGTGAAGGCTGTGGTGAAGTTTGCTAGTGATAGGGACAATAGGTGGGCCCATCCTTCAACTACAGTGGTAGCAATGGCAGGCCTTGTGTGCCTATCCTTGGGCCCAAGGCAGCATATAAGCCCAAGGCAGCATATAATGACATGGGTGTTAGCAGTTCTAGGTGGGTGAATAATTCTTGGGCCCCTACACAGCTTGCTTAGGTTCCAGCAGTGGCAGCAATGGGCCAGGTGGATGGGCAGGTCCTTGAGCCCCTGGGCAGTGGGTATGGTGTGGATGGTGGCAATAGCAGTGACAGAATAATCCTCTGGCTACCAAGCCGTTGGCACTGGTGTTGGTGGTGGCTGTAATAAGCTGAGTGGGTCAGATCCCAGGCCTGCAGGTGGCACATTCAAGTGAGTGCTAGCTGTGGTGATAGCAACAGATTGGGTGGGCCCATTCTCAGGCTCCCAGAAGGAGTGCTCAGGTGCTAGCCATGGTGGACAGCGGAAGGCAATCCCTCATTCCTTAGACATTATACTCAGATATGGGTGTGTTGAGCCAGACAGTGTAGGCCTGTCCTCAGGCCTCCCAGTGGTACATGAAGGCACTGGCTGTGGTAGGTAGGGTCAGGGTGATCTCTAGGTTCCCAGCAGAGTGCTCTGATGGAGGTGCCAGCACCTGCACTGTGACCTTTCTCCTAGGGAGGGTGATGTTTCTTCCAGCATCAGGAACTATAAACAGGCAGCTGGGGAGCCCATGCTTTGGCCCCAGGTGGTGTCCATAAGCAGGGTAGCCTTTCTTCAGGACACTTCTGAATGCATGGCAGCCATGCTATTAGGGACGGCAGGGTAACTGCCAACAGCTTGTGCTTTGGCCTTGACAGCAGCAGCCAGCCACAGTGCCCAGCTGCATACAGGGGATTTCAATGGGGCTCTAAGGGCAAAATGGGCA
The DNA here is from genome assembly GCF_049350105.2 of Macaca mulatta. Lineage (NCBI taxonomy): Eukaryota > Metazoa > Chordata > Mammalia > Primates > Cercopithecidae > Macaca > Macaca mulatta. Next base: position 60,110,383 of record NC_133411.1, read on the forward strand.
GAATGCAGTCTGGTGGGGGTTGGGATCTCAAAATGGCACCTTGGTATATCTGCTTAGGACTCAATGGATATGTAGGACCCAGTCTAAGCAACCTCTCTGGAGCAATGCCATTATATGGTCTCCAAGTGACTCCCTGTGTTAGTCTTGGGACCCACATGGTCAAGGAGCTCTCCCGTAGCCAGAACTGCAGGAGTCTACAGCAGAAATGTGGACCTCTGGTGATCATTCAGCCACCCTTTTTCTGCACTGGGGAGCCTCTCCAAGTTCCCAGTGGATCTCTGCCATAGAGGCTCCCACTCTCCCTCTTCTTCCTGGCCTTAAGTGTTTCCCATCACTTCTCTATTGAATTCCAGAGTTCTCTGTTAGGTAATTTATTCAAAGTTTGATTGTCTACTCACTATTTTAGTTCTTCTTTGTGGAGTAGGTGAGTACCTCTAGTCAGCCATCTTGAAGCTGTAAAACAAAAACCTCAGGATCCCCCAATCTAAGCCAAAGGGAAAAGTTAAGCTGGAAACTGCATCAGGCAAACCTGCCTCCCATTTTATTCCTAAATAAGATAGCTGCAAAGATTAAAAAGAAAGCTACATCTCTTCCTCACAATTGCCCATAAGGAAATTCCTTGTGGGCCTCAAGATCTTCACCCTAAAACAGTTTTATTGACTTCCACCCTGGCAATCTTAACTGATAGCTTATCTTCCCAGGTGGGGGACAAAGGACAGACAGAACCTAAAGTCATCCCTCTGCTCACCGATTGCTTCCTCTGCCCTATTGTCTGTGTAAAAATGAAGACTCACTGAGTCAAGCTAAGGCATAAGTGACTATTTCTCTATGCCTTCTCACATGTAAATTGTGTATTCCATGAAAGTCTGATCTAAGACTCAAAAGAATGCAAACTTTTGTCTCTTATTTCCTGTAATCTGGAAGCCTGAGTTGTCCTGCCTTTCTGGTTCAAACCAATATGTACATCTTATAAGCATTGATTGATGTCTCATGTCTCCCTAAAATGTATAAAACCAGATTCTGCCCCTATCACCTTGGGCACATGTCATCAGGACCTCCTGAGGCTGTGTCATGTGTGCATCCTTAACTTTGGCAAAATTAACTTTCTAAAATGATTGAAACCTATCTCAGATATTTTTGAGTTCACAAAGCCGTAAGCAGTAATTTCTAATAGTGCTTTTCATTTCTGTATAAATCAATAGATTTTACTAAGTAAAATCTAGTTTTCTAGACATTTACTAGTAATGTCTCGTTTACTGTGTGTTGAACATTTTGCAAAATGTATTCTAAAATAACATAATAGATTAATTTCATGCATTCTTACAGTAAAAAATACTTCCCAGACATCTTTCTGAGGACCCTAATAACCATATGGATGAATCTCAATAGAAAAGATGTTTTCCAGCCAGATCCAACAATGGCAGCTAACACTGGAAAACACATTGCAAAGAGTAACCAACTTTAGAGCCCAAAGTGGGCTCTAAAGACAGCAGTGTTAAATATTTTAAGACCTCAGTGTTCTACAGGAAACATTGGAATAGGCATCTAAAGGTCCAGTTCAGGCTTCGACTCTGCCACTGATGAAATATGTAAACTTGGGCAGTTAGTGCTATACCTTAAGCTCTGTGTTCTGGAAATAATCCCCTGGAGTGACCTGCAAAATTCCTGGCTTCTTCAGATACACTACCACAACCACCATCTGGAGAGTCTGCAAATTTTCCCATCTCCATTCTTGGGCTTTCTGTTATGACAAATAGACACAATTATTCTTTTTATACTTAACCTCATAGGATTCATGGGACACTCAGGCAATATAATGTGTTGTTGAAAGATGCTGAAATGAAAGAAAGTGGTTGGACAAACTACAGTTCTATATTTTCTTATGCAGATGTTTAGCGACAATCATGGTTGACCAGGATTTGAGATGGTCTCTTATTTCTTGCTATCCTTTGTGCTGACCAGCTCTTCTGTTTATTGCTACCTGTTCCTGTAGAACTGGAGCCATGTGGTACTCCATGTACCTCACTTTGAATCCATTATAGCTGTGAGTCCTGGATGCATGGTAAGGCTATGCTTGTATTCTGGATTTGAAACTAAAAGTAACCTTGACATTTTATAAAGTCAATTTCATTCATTAGGCAAATTGCCACATTTGAGAATAAGTAAATTAAGCAGTTTTGTCTGTCTTGTGGCTTCTGTGAGTAGTGTAATCACCATGGATTGTGTCACGGACCAGATTCAAAGCCTTGTAATTGTATGTCAGTGGGTGATATGATGCTAAGCATTCTCCTGGGGCTCTTTACCAGACCCCTTCAGTTTCCCACTCCCCTGGGACATACTGTGACTTCTGATATACAATAAAGATCATTTGGAAGCATTGTTCTTTCAAGCCTCTTAGACTTTATTCAATTTGGAGGGTCTTGCTGTCCCCATCTTAAGCTGAAGTAATAATAATACGCAGTAAAAGTAATATTTATTGTTTGTGAGAACTGTGTGGCAAAGAAACACTCTGCCTGTGGACTCCTTCCAGGAAACTCAAATTTGTATTATTAATCCTTATTGTAGATTGTTACCATCTATGGAAATTGCTATGGTGTAAAATGCAGAAACACATTTCCTTTGTTAGAAACCTAATTGATTCATTTAGAACTTTCTTTTGTTAATCTACCAAATCACAGTTACTAAATATTACATGTGATAGCCTTAGATACAGTTATCATTAACATGGCAATTATCATGGGAGGGTTTTTCAGCCCACATTCATATTTATTTTTCTTGTAATATAAAATGGCCCATACTTTTGAAAAATTTCTTGCAATTGAATTTAAAGTTTATCTTTAAAGGCAAAGCATTCCAGGAGAAGAATATGACAAATCTTTCTCCACTATACGGAAATACGTATATGTGTTTGTGTTTGTTCATATACACACAGACACCTGTGTATATACACATAATACAAAAATTTCTTATTGTGTTATGAATTATATTTTATGAAAATTAAAACAACCTACTCCTGATAAATACCTTTTCCTAAAATGATGCATATTTTCAAACTGCAGAAAACTATTTTAAATATTGTGATTCAGTATAGCAACAAGGCAAACTAAAAAATCCTCTCCTCCCCCTTAAATGTGATGTTTGTGTTAATGATTATAAGGGTTCCTATGAATAATAAAACTACCAATTTATTGATTCCTTACTATGTGCTAAGCACTTTCCTTATACATCTGCTTCTTACTTTTCCCAACAGCCCTATGAGTCAAGCACCACTACTTGCCCCACCGTAGAGAAGATTAAATGAGAGAAAAGTTTTCATAACTTCCTCCAGGGTGTAGAAGCTTGTGTTCCATCATCTTGGACTTGAACTCTGAAGCTCTCATTCTAGATCCTGAGTCCTCTACCATTACATTTTACTATCATTCTTGCAACACAATCAACTTGATACTTGTCAAATTCAATAAGCTAACGACATAATTAATTAAGGAAAAATTCAATGTATTCAATCATTCCATAGACTTTTCTTTGGTTTTTGGTTCTTCCAAGAAACCAAGGCTGTCTCCAGGTGGCACAAAACCTGTAGAGTCATTTAGGATAATTTCTCAGCTGTATGTTCTTTTAGTATTCATTTCATGTCTCAGATTTATTTACCATACCTGACTGATGAAGCTAGATCTGAGAATGCATAATGTACTTTCCAGCTCTGTATTTATGATTTTTATTAAGTTCTCAGCACTCATTGAAATATAAGGCATTTGAGATCATCTATTCCAGTACTTGAAATCATTGCTTGATAGGTATTAATAACTCAAAACTATATTCATTCTTAATCCAATGTTTATTGAAGAGCTGCTAATGTTAAACATCACTTATATGACCTATGAATAGTCTATTTTCTATATGACAAAAAGACTCTTCAATTCTGATATTTTTTTTTTTATTCCTGATAAGTTTATTTAAAGATTTATTATGAACAATTGTTTTTTCCTTTTTCTTTTTTTTTTTTTTTATTCTACTTTAAGTTCTAGGGTACATGTGCATAACGTGCAGGTTTGTTACATATGTATACTTGTGCCATGTTGGCGTGCTGCACCCATCAACTCGTCATTTACATCAGGTATAACTCCCAATGCAATCCCTCCCCCATCCCCCCTCCCCATGATAGGCCCCGGTGTATGATGTTCCCCTTCCCGAGTCCAAGTGATCTCATTGTTCAGTTCCCACCTATGAGTGAGAACATGCAGTGTCTGGTTTTCTGTTCTTGTGATAGTTTGCTGAGAATGATGGTTTCCAGCTGCAACCATGTGCCTACAAAGGACACAAACTCATCCTTTTTGATGGCTGCATAGTATTCCATGGTGTATATGTACCACATTTTCTTAATCTAGTCTATCACTGATGGACATTTGGGTTGATTCAAAGTCTTTGCTATTGAGAATAGTGCCGCAATAAACATACGTGTGCATGTGTCTTTATAGCAGCACGATTTATAATCCTTTGGGTATATACCCAGTAATGGGATGGCTGGGTCATATGGTACTTCTAGTTCTAGATCCTTGAGGAATCACCACACTGTTTTCCATAATGGTTGATCTAGTTTACAATCCCACCAACAGTGTAAAAGTGTTCCTATTTCTCCACATCCTCTCCACACCTGTTGTTTCCTGACTTCTTAATGATTGCCATTCTAACTGGTGAGATGGTATCTCATTGTGGTTTTGATTTGCATTTCTCTGATGGCCAGTGATGACGAGCATTTTTTCATGTGTCTGTTGGCTGTATAAATGTCTTCAGAACTGTTTGTTCATATCCTTTGCCCTGTTTTTGATGGGGTTTTTGTTTTTTTCTTATAAATTTGTTTGAGTTCTTTGTAGGTTCTGGATATTAGCTCTTTGTCAGATGAGTAGATTGCAAAAATTTTCTCCCATTCTATAGGTTGCCTGTTCACTCTGATGGTAGTTTCTTTTGCTGTGCAGAAGCTCTTTAGTTTAATCAGATCCCATATGTCAATTTTGGCTTTTGTTGCCATTGCTTTTGGTGTTTTAGACATGAAGTCCTTGCTCATGCCTATGTTCTGAATGGTATTACCTAGGTTTTCTTCTAGGGTTTTTATGGTATTAGGTCCAACATTTAAGTCTCTAATCCATCTTGAATTAATTTTCGTATAAGGAGTACGGAAAGGATCCAGTTTCAGCTTTCTACTTATGGCTAACCAATTTTCCCAGCACCATTTATTAAATAGGGAATCCTTTCCCCATTTCTTGTTTTTCTGAGGTTTGTCAAAGATCAGATGGCTGTTGATGTGTGGTATTATTTCTGAGGACTCTGTTCTGTTCCACTGGTCTATATCTCTGTTTTGGTACCAGTACCATGCCATTTTGGTTACTGTAGCCTTGTAGTATAGTTTGAAGTCAGGTAGCGTGATTCCTCCAGTTCTGTTCTTTTGACTTAGGATTGTCTTGGCAATGCAGGTTCTTTTTTGGTTCCATATGAACTTTAAAGCAGTTTTTTCCAATTCTGTGAAGAAAGTCATTGGTAGCTTGATGGGGAGGGGATGGCATTGAATTTATAAATTACCTTGGGCAGTATGGCCATTTTCACGATATTGATTCTTCCTATCCATGAGCATGGTATGTTCTTCCATTTGTTTGTGTCCTCTTTTATTTCACTGAGCAGTGGTTTGTAGTTCTCCTTGAAGAGGTCCTTTACATCCCTTGTAAGTTGGATTCCTAGGTATTTGATTCTCTTTGAAGCAATTGTGAATGGAAGTTCATTCCTGATTTGGCTCTCTGTTTGTCTGTTACTGGTGTATAAGAATGCTTGTGATTTTTGCACATTAATTTTGTATCCTGAGACTTTGCTGAAGTTGCTTATCAGCTTAAGGAGATTTTGGGCTGAGACAATGGGGTTTTCTAAATATACAATCATGTCATCTGCAAACAGGGAGAATTTGATTTCTTCTTTTCCTAACTAAATACCCTTGATTTCTTTCTCTTGCCTGATTGCCCTAGCCAGAACTTCCAACACTATGTTGAATAGGAGTGGTGAGAGAGGGCATCCCTGTCTTGTGCCAGTTTTCAAAGGGAATTTTTCCAGTTTTTGCCCATTCAGTATGATACTGGCTGTGGGTTTGTCATAAATAGCTCTTATTATTTTGAGATATGTTCCATCAATACGGAATTTATTGAGTGTTTTTAGCATGAAGGGCTGTTGAATTTTGTCAAAGGCCTTTTCTGCATCTATTGAGATAATCATGTGGTTTTTGTCTTTCGTTCTGTTTATATGCTGGATTATGTTTATTGATTTGCATATGTTGAACCAGCCTTGCATCCCAGGGATGAAGCCCACTTGATCATGGTGGATAAGCTTTTTGATGTGCTGCTGGATTCGGTGTGCCAGTATTTTATTGAGGATTTTTGCATCGATGTTCATCAGGGATATTGTTCTAAAATTCTCTTTTTTTGTTGTGTCTCTGACAGGCTTTGGTATCAGGATGATGTTGGCCTCATAAAATGTATTAGGGAGGATTCCCTCTTTTTCTATTGATTGGAATAGTTTAAGAAGGAATGGTACCAGCTCCTCCTTCTACCTCTGGTAGAATTCAGCTGTGAATCCATCTGGTCCTGGACTTTTTTCATTGGTAGGCTATTAATTATTGCCTCAATTTCAGAGCCTGCTATTGGTCTATTCAGGGTTTCAGCTTCTTCCTGGTTTAGTCTTGGGACAGTGTAAGTGTCCAGGAAATTATCCATTTCTTCTAGATTTTCTAGGTTATTTGCATAGAGGTGTTTATAGTATTCTCTGAGGGTAGTTTGTATTTCTGTGGGGTCGGTGGTGATATCCCCTTTATCATTTTTTATTGCATCTATTTGGTTCTTCTCTCTTTTCTTCTTTATTAGTCTTGCTAGTGGTCTATCAATTTTGTTGATCTTTTCAAAAAACCAACTCCTGGATTCATTGATTTTTTGGAGGGCTTTTTATGTCTCTAACTCCTTCAGTTCTGCTCTGATCTTAGTTATTTCTTGCCTTCTGCTAGCTTTTGAATGTGTTTGCTCTTGCTTCTCTAGTTCTTTTAATTGTGATGTTAGAGTGTCAATTTTAGATCTTTCCAGCTTTCTCTTGTGGGCATTTAGTGCTATAAATTTCCCTCTACACACTGCTTTCAATGTGTCCCAGAGATTCTGGTATGTTGTATCTTTGTTGTCATTGGTTTCAAAGAACATCTTTATTTCTGCCTTCATTTTGTTATGTACCCAGTAGTCATTCAGGAGCAGGTTGTTCAGTTTCCATGTAGTTGAGCAGTTTTGATTGAGTGTCTTAGTCCTGAGCTCTAGTTTGATCGCACTGTGGTCTGAGAGACAGTTTGTTATAATTTCTGTTCTTGTACATTTGCTGAGGAGTGCTTTACTTCCAATTATGTGGTCAATTTTGCAATAAGTGTGATGTGGTGCTGAGTAGAATGTATATTCTATTGATTTGGGGTGGAGAGTTCTGTAGATGTCTATTAGGTCTGCTTGCTGCAGAGTTGAGTTCAATTCCTGGGTATCCTTGTTAACTTTCTGTCTCGTTGATCTGTCCAATGTTGACAGTGGGGTGTTGAAGTCTCCCATTATTATTGTATGGGAGTCTAAGTCTCTTTGTAAGTCTCTAAGGACTTGCTTTATGAATCTGGGTGCTCCTGTATTGGCTGCATATATATTTAGGATAGTTAGCTCTTCCTGTTGAATTGATTCCTTTACCATTATGTAATGGCCTTCTTTGTCTCTTTTGACCTTTGATGGTTTAAAGTCTGTTTTATCAGAGACTAGTATAGCAACCCCTGCTTTTTTTTTGTTTTCCATTTGCTTGGTCGATCTTCCTCCATCCCTTTATTTTGAGTCTATGTATGTCTCTGCATGTGAGATGGGTCTCCTGAATACAGCAATCTGATGGGTCTTGACTCTTTATCCAGTTTTCCAGTCTGTGTCTTTTAATTGGAGCATTTAGTCCATTTACATTTAAGTTTAATATTGTTATATGTGAACTTGATCCTGCCATTATGATATTAACTGGTTATTTTCCTTGTCAGTTGATGTAGTTTCTTCCTAGCCTCGATGGTCTTTACATTTTGGCATGTTTTTGCAATGGCTGGTACCGGTTGTTCCTTTCCATGTTTAGTGCTTCCTTCAGGGTCTCTTGTAAGGCAGGCCTGGTGGTGACAAAATTTCTAAGCATTTGCTTATCTGTAAAGGATTTCATTTCTCCTTCACTTATGAAACTTGGTTTGGTTTGGTATGAAATTCTGGGTTGAAAATTCTTTTCTTTAAGAATGTTGAATATTGGCCCCCACTCTCTTCTGGCTTGTAGAGTTTCTGTCGAGAGATCTGCTGTTAGTCTGATGGGCTTCCCTTTGTGGGTAACCCGACCTTTCTCTCTGGCTGCCCTTAAGATTTTTTCCTTCATTTCAACTTTGGTGAATCTGGCAATTATGTGTCTTGGAGTGTCTCTTCTTGAGGAGTGTCTTTGTGGCGTTCTCTGTATTTCCTGAATTTGAATGTTGGCCTGCCCTACTAGGTTGGGGAAGTTCTCCTGGATGATATCCTGAAGAGTGTTTTCCAACTTGGTTCCATTTTCCTCCTCACTTTCAGGCACCCCAATCAGATGTAGATTTGATCTTTTTACATAATCCCATACTTCTTGCAGGCTTTGTTCATTTCTTTTTCTTCTTTTTTCTTTAGGTTTCTCTTTTCGCTTCATTTCATTCATTTGATCCTCAGTTGCTGATACTCTTTCTTCCAGTTGATCGAGTCGGTTACTGAAGTTTGCACATTTGTCACGTATTTCTCATGTCATGGTTTTCATCTCTGTCCATTCGTTTATGGCCTTCTCTGCATTAATTATTATAGTTATCAATTCTTCCACTCTTTTTTCAAGATTTTTAGTTTCTTTGTGCTGGGTACATAATTCCTCCTTTAGCTCTGAGAAATTTGATGGACTAGAGCTTCTTCTCTCATCCCATCAAAGTCATTCTCTGTCCAACTTTTATCTGTTGCTGGCGATGAGCTGCGTTCCTTTGCAGGGGGAGATGTGCTCTTATTTTTTGAATTTCCAGCTCTTCTGCCCTGCTTTTTCCCCATCTTTGTGGTTTTATCTGCCTCTGGTCTTTGATGATGGTGACGTACTGATTAGGTTTTGGTGTGGGTGTCCTTCCTGTTTGTTAGTTTTCCTTCTAACAGTCAGGACCCTCAGCCATAGGTCTGTTGGAGATTGCTTGAGGTCCACTCCAGACACTGTTTGCCTGGGTATCAGCAGCAGAGGCTGCAGAAGATAGAATATTGCTGAACAGCGAGTGTACCTGTCTGATTCTTGCTTTGGAAGCTTATTCTCAGGGGTGTACTCCACCGTGTGAGGTGTGGGATGTCAGTCTGCCCCTAGTGGGGGATGTCTCCCAGTTAGGCTACTCAGGGGTCAGGGACCCACTTGAGCAGGCAGTCTGTCCGTTCTCAGATCTCAACCTCCGTGTTGGGAGATCCACTGCTCTCTTCAAGCTGTCAGACAGAGTCGTTTGCGTCTGCAGAGGTTTCAGCTGCTTTTGTTGTTGTTGTTGTTGTTGTTGTTTAGCTGTGCCCTGTCCCCAGAGGTGGAGTCTACAGAGACAGGCAGGACTCCTTGAGCTGCTGTGAGCTCCACCCAGTTCGAGCTTCCCAGATGCTTTGTTTATCTACTTACGCCTCAGCAATGGTGGGCGCCCCTCCCCCAGCCTCGCTGCTGCCTTGCCCCAAGATCACAGACTGCTGTGCTAGCAATGAGGGAGGCTCCGTGGGCATGGGACCCTCCTGGCCAGGTATGGTGTATAATCTCCTGGTGTGCCTGTTTGCTAAGGTCCTTGGCAGAGCTCAGTATTGGGGTGGGAGTTACCCGATTTTCTAGGTATTGTGTGTCTCAGTTCCCCTGGCTAGGAAAAGGGATTCCCTTCCCCCTTGTGTTTCCCTGGTGAGGCAATGCCTCACCCTGCTTCAGCTCTCGTGGTTGGGCTGCAGCAGCTGACCGGCACCGACTGTCCTGCACTCCCTAGTGAGATGAACCCAGTACCTCAGGTGAAAATGCAGAAATCACCTGTCTTCTGTGTTGCTTGCACTGGGAGTTGGAGACTGGAGCTGTTCCTATTCGGCCATCTTGCTCCACCCCACCAATTCTGATATTTCTTATACTAAACTAGCAGTTTTGTTCCTTTATTCAACTTTTGTGTATGGATTTATGTGATTCCTAGTGAAGAAAATCAGTTTTCCTAGGGTTCAGCACCACTGCCATGGACCTTTATTTGTGTATGCCTTATTAGCATGACAATGTTGTCTCATGTAGCATCCTTTTGGCAATACTAGAATACTCCTTGTCTCAAATGTCACATCTGAACTTCCAGTATTACAGGAGGTAGAAATTTGGATTTTTTTCCCCCTCTATTGGGCCTCTATTGGCATTGTATCATATCTCTTACAAATGTAAGTTTGGAGCCTAAAACATGCATGTTTTATATGAAATATACAAACCAATATGAATATCATTTTCTACCTCTAAAATATAAAATGTCAAATAAAAGATATTTTTACTTCCTCATTTATTCCTCTCTCTATATTTTTTTTTCAGAAATCACATCTTTATTTTCATGCTCAATTGCTGACTCTTTTGCAAAAATGTATTTTAAATCTTTCAAAGTACCCACAAACTTTTATAGCAAGTTTTAAAGCAACTTTTTGCTTGCAAATTAGAATGCAAAGTAGTTGGACTTAGATGGAGGTAAAAGGAAAATTCCTATTACAGCATCTGCAAATTACAAGTGAAAGTCACTTATAACTTATCCTGCAGTGCTTTTGAAAAACTTAGCTTGTTTTCTTCAAAGAAGAAAAATGCTTCATGAAAGGTCTAATAAAACATTTAAATTACTAAGGATAATTTGAAAATTTAAGTTTTATGGAATTTAGATGATTACTAGAATCCCGGCAAGTAGCATAATGGACATAATTTTTATAACAGTTGAGAATTACTGTGCACATGATACACTTGCATTGATTTGCATTTAAAACTATACTTAACCCAAGTCACCAATCAAAAAGAATTTTTTGGCAAAACGTAATTATCTTGATAAAAACCTTAGGTTGTCCAGATCATCCTATAAATGTGAATTCAATGGAATGGTACATTTATTTACAACATCAAGTCATATAACTCCTGGATAGTTTCATATTTTTGTGAAAATCATTCTGAAAGCTAACAGAGACAGAGATATAGATATGTGCCTGTGTGTATGTGGGGGGGACTGTTTATATCTATATCAATATTATATATATGAACCCATATTATTAGATATTAGTATTATACATACAGATGTGTGTGTGTGTGTATGTGTGTGTGTGTGTGTGTGTGTGTTTTACTACCAAACAAATTGTTCAGGTTTGTGGTCCTCCTCTCTAACAGTGAGGGGAGTAGCTGTCTTCCTACTCAAGTCCAAGATGATGGAACACAAGTTTCCACACCCTGGAAGAAATTATAAAACATTTTCTCTCATTTTAGTAGCTGTCTTCACTAAAAAGACCAGGAAGATGATGACTGCATGCTTTTCCATGGTCTGTTCATCTACCTTCTGAGAAATGACAAAAATCGCAAGGGTTGAGTCCTTCCAAATTCACTGCAAGAAACTGTATACTTTGAAAGGAGAAGCAGGACACCAGAAAGGGCAGCAGAGAGGAAAAAGGAGGGAAAGATGAGAAAAGGAAAGACAGTTTAGAGAGAAGGGTGAGTAGGAGGGAGAAAGAATGAAGAAGGAATTCCCCTTTTCCTGTGTTTCCATCATCTGAAATCAACCTCCGGTCTTCTTGCCCCCCAGCTACGCTGAATCATAATCCATTGGCAAACCGGAAAGAAGGAGAATAGCAGGGAGAAAATCATCCATATCTAATATGGGAGAAAAAGACACTTTAGAATCCAAATTTCTGGATCATTGTCAAAGCATGAATTAATAAGCCAACTGAAGGAGATTAAGAAACTGCAGGATGACCAACCTGAATCCTTCCACTTAGAACTGAGGAAAAAATAATTCATTTCAGTCTTAAAGCACAAATTGGCATTATGCTAAACATAATAAGTCAGTCACAGAGAGAAAAATAACACATGATCTCACTTACATATGGAATCTGACAAACTCAAACTTCACAGAAGTAGAGTAGAGGGGTAGTTACTAGAAACTGAGGGGCTGGGAGGGGGCAGGAATGGAAAGATGCTGGCCAAAGGGGACAAAGTTGTAGTTAGACAGGAGGAATCAGTTTTTGAGATCTATTGCACAGCATGGTGATCATAGTTAATAAAGTATTGTATGTTTCAAATTACTAAAAGACTAGATTTTAAATGTTCTCACTACCAAAAAAAAATGATAAGCATGTGAGGCGATGACATGTTAATTAGATTGATATAATCATTTCACAATATGTACATATTTCAAAACATCACTTTGTACTTTATAAACATATAATTATTACTCACCTATTAAAAATAAAAATTGTAATTGAAAACAAAAGTAGAAAGCGACAGCTAATGTGTGCTGCTGTATAAACAAATATGTTACTTTAAGAAAAAAAGAACAAATTGAGTAAAATGAATTACAAATACTGTATCTACATTACATGTATCTAGTAGATTTTGTTTCTTCATGAAGAAAATTGATAAATATATCAAACTTGATGATGCAAATCTGTATAAAATGTCAAATACCATATAAAAATTACTTCAAAACTTCACAGTTTAAAATAACAAATATTTGTTATTTAAAATAATTTCTCAAGGTCGAAAACCCAGAAGCACCTCTGAGGTCAAAGTCTCTCATGAAGTTGTCAGCCCTGGCTGCAGTCATTGGAAAGCTCATCTAGGGATGGCACATCCACAGACAAACTCACCTATGTGTGAGTTTCAACAAACCCCTATGGTGTTTGTCGAAAATCTTCAGTTCTTCATTATAGGGCTGTTCACAACATGGTAGCTACCTTTCCCCAGATGGAGTGATTCAAAAGAGAGAGGGCACCATGATGGAAGTCACAGTCTTTCATAACCTAATCTCAGAAGTGACATATCACCACTTCTATTGTATAGAGCCCCCTGCTGCAGTATGAAAGGGGATTGCATAAGGAAGTGAATATTAGGACCCAGGGTTCATTGGAAGTCATCTTGGAGGCTGGCTACCACATCATCCTTACACACTTGTTTCCTTCCTGTATCATATAAAACTAAATGAGTAGAAAAAATAGTATAATGAATCATGAATTTATGAAGAAATGTTTAGTATCAAATTTCTTTACAGTATTTTGTGATTTTATTACTGTATTTCCTGAAATGAAAGCCATTTTCTATCATTTAACTAGAATTGAAACATATAAAAGACACAACTGAAGAGAAAATTCTATGAATACATAACACTTAACATTGTGTTCTTATGCATCACTAATACAAAGGAATGACAAAAATAAACTTTTAGCTCATAGTCTGAACTGTCCCATTTAAAAACAAGACCAAACAAACAAACTTCTCTTTTGTTCAGAGTAATCTGAATGCTGCAGTTTAAAACAAAAATCAAGCCATTCCCACATGCCTGCTGCTTCTATCATCCACCTAAATATTTCTTTGCTTAGTGTCTTCGTGCATGCAGGCTGCTATAACAAAATACTATAGACTGGTTGTTTATAAATAACAGAAATTTATTTCACAATTCTGGAAGCTGGTAGGTCTAAGATCAAGGCAGATTTGTTTTCTGGTGAGGCCTGGGTTTCTGGCTCACATAGTCTCTTGTCCTCACCTGGTTGAAAGAGAAGGGTGTCTTTGGGATCCCTTTTAGAAGGCCGCTAATTTTGTGACCTAATCTCAGAAGCCCCACCTCTTAATAACATCACCTTGAAGATTAGGATTTCAACATAGGAATTTTGGAGGACATAACACTTAGAAGATAGAACCTAGATAGGTCTAGATTATTTCTTAGGTGGTACATTTCCCTAAACACCTTTTGAGACTGACCTTTGTTGACCCCAGGTTATGGTGCTGATTGTTTCATTTTTGTTTCTGACCTTTCCAATTTCCATAATTTCTATAAATATCCATTCCCTCCACTTCCCACTACATTGTCATTCCAAAGATGGTTCTGAATAGCAAACTTGGAGCCATTTCACCCAGGAATTCCCCTGCCACTTAAAACAACACAATTCTTACATTTCAAATTATTTTTCTAAACTGCAGACCCATATTTTAAATGGAAATCAAGATGTATTCATTGTGATGTCACCAAACATATCAAATTCAATAAGTCTAAAGCAAACATGTTTTCTCACAACATCTACCCTTCCAGCTGATTTTCTTGCTACCATGCATTGCATCTCAGTGAGGAAGTTATTTACATCAGAAATCTAAGAATGGTGTCACTCACTACAACTGCTACGTAAAGTTGTGCAGTTAGTGCACTGCACGAAGGTATCCCAGTGGGATGACAAGTAGGAGTTGAAATTTAATCTTTTTCCCAAAGTCCTGTGCCCTGAGTATATGGGATCCACTGGGCAGAGAGAAGGGGCATCCTTCATTTTTCCAGTGTTGTCTCCCATTTTCCAGCTCAGAGGAGCTACATCTGTCTAGAATAACTATTTTGTTAAAATTTGCAAAATTGCATTGAACCCTGAGCTCCCTGATCTAATCTACCACCAGACCCTGATGATTCCACCTCCTATGCAACTTAAATAAACAACCTACACTTTTGCCCCATGTCCTCCTCCTTTGTTCAAATGATCATTCCTTGCTTAGATTATGCAACTCACTCCTAAATGGTCTTCTTTTGTGCAGAGCATCAACCCTTCTATCCAATATTTGCACTGTTAACAGACTAGTCCTTCTAAAATGCTCATCTAACCAGATGTTACCAAGAATCTCACATATTCATAAAAAAATATTTTAACCGCTTACTATATGAATGCCACTTTATGACACCTAAATTCTCAAGCAAAAGTCTAAAGTCCAGAGCAAGGAAGCACAGATCTTCATGGTTTGATCGTTGCTTAGGCATCCAGCCTTACTATTTCACGTTCCGTAGAAGCCAATCACCCTGAACTACTGAAGGAGCCATGGCATCTCACACGTCCATGGATTGGCAGTTGCTATTTTCTCTGTGTGAAATGCTGCCAACTTTCTTTGCTCCAGTAACTTTGCTTTATATTTCAAAACTAACATAAACCATCATCTTTTCTTTTCCTGGCCCCCTAAATTAGCTGTTTTGTTTCTCATATATTCTCCCATAGCACCCTATGTCTTGGGAATTTTTCACATTGTGTTATTATATATTTACTGCTTCCTTATGTACTGGTTGTAAATTTCTCAGACACATGAAAAACAACTTATTAATGCTTGTATGTCCACAAGTAGATACTCAATAAATCATTGTCTTTTCTCCTGAGCAAAACATCCATAGTTCTCAACATTTTTCATTTTCCATCATAGTATCCTAGTGTTTATTCATAGTGTCATGTTAGAAATTCCGGTTTTTCTATTTCCTTCACTACTGAATGATCAGAAAAGATGATGAAATAAAAAAGGATAAAAACAAAATGGGTTTACATTTAATTATCCCATTTACCAGAATGGATACGATCATTTCAATTAATCATTTTTATCTTAATGCCATTTTATTTTTATTATATATTCTTCTTGCTACAAGTTTAAAATATGTTTCCAAATCTGAATACCTTTCATTCATATCTGCTGTGTAGGATTAAAAGATAAAAGTAATTTCAAGATTGAAAATAATTTCAAATATAGAAGTAACATTTAAAAGAATTTTGTTACTGGAGGAATTTGTATATAGAGCATTATGTGCTTGGGTCTAGTTGAACAGACTGTATGAAGCAAAACCCTCATGACTCAGTTACTCCATGATTCTTTCTAATGCATAACCTAATAATACATCTGATTTCTAATACATCCCATGAGCCAATGTAAAGGAAAATTTATTCTCTCTGAAAATTGCTTTCTCTAAACCTTGGTACTATCCTACCAATTTAAACCTACCATTTGTTTAGGTCTCCTTTGAATTTTAAAAACCAGTCTCAAAATATCATCAAATTTAGCTTCTAGAATAACTCTCTGATTAAGTTGCACAGATGTTATTGGGCCAAGACTCACATATCCTAAATTTAATATGCTAAGCATATGGGAATGGGTGTCATCTGTTATTAGAATAACCTCCTGTACTGTTTTTTGTCTTCTCTTTCTATCTTCTTGACACAGAGGCAGGTGTCTCTCACAGCATTCTCCAGCTCAGGAGCTAAAGTTCACATTTACATTTGTAATGGGAACATTTCAGAACCTCTGCTGGCTCTTTACAAATTGTTTATTGCATGCTGGTGACATAACATTATCTTTTCATTCTAATCTTCCTTGTCAATGTGACAGATGAAGTGCAATATAGAGGATTAGCAGTGCCCAAATTTAATCAGTTTATAAAAATCTCCAGAGAAAGCCACCTTTTCTTTTATACGTCACAGATGTTTCGTTTTCACTTGATTAGGCAATTGATTTGGCCCCTAGTGTCTCAAGAAAGGCAAGATGTTCTTACCATTTATTTGTACTAAAGGATGACAAGGGAATGGGGCAGGCCATGTCTAGTATAGCTGGACACAGAATTCAGCATATTGGCTGGAAAAGGAGACAGAACAAGGCATTTGCAGACATTTTATTCCTTTCATCCCACAACCTGCTAAAGTGTGGTCAAGTGTTCTATGATTCACCACACAGCAGGACCTTCTCTACTATAATTCATGTTTTATATATAGCAGCCGTATATTGGGAAGATTACTAGGAAACCAGTTGGAGAGAAGTCAAGTTCAAGTTGTTTGTGCAGGTGAATGAGCAGTGCAGCTGGGGTTCACGACTTTTCCCCCTTTTCAGCCCATTACCAAATGAACCTATTAAAGGTTCATTTAAAAGAGTAGAGGTGGAACAAAGTGTCTATCTAAGTGATGTCTGGAGTGATTTAGTTCCAGAACTGTTACTGACTGCTCTCCTGTCTAAATTCTGTATTTTATCTGGTGGAATCCCTGATGTAACTATTCTGCTTGTGCCTGTTCAGCTATTAAGATGATATTTTTAGTTTACTTGTTGCACTAATCAATTTATTACACAAATTTTCTTCAAATATATTTCTTAGTCCCAATACTTGAGACTTTAATTCTTAATATAACATTTTTCTCAAAGTGTTGTTTTCTGATAAGATATTACAAGCAAAAAGTTAATACGAGTTGCTTAATTCAGTCTTAATGCTATTAGAGGAATTTTGCTTATTTAATTTTTTATTTTAAATTTATTTTGAAATATTTTACTTTACTTTTTGATATATATTTTTTACTCAAATTATCATCTTAGCCCAATATATTATCACAAGCATAAGAACTAACTTTTCGCAAATAAAGTTTATCAGAAATAGTATATTTTGTGCATATGTGTTAAAGTAAGAGATTGCTGCAATTTTAATTATATATCTTATTGTCATGAATTTAAATAAAACATTTCATAGATGTGGGATTTGGGTCTTCCTTTTACAATTTGAATATTTGCATGTTAAGGAATAGGTTCATTTATCATTGTGTTGTTGTTTTGAATTATCTTACTATGTAAATACTCATGATGAGGTAGAAAGCATCCTTCTCAAAAGAACTGGGTAATATGTTAGCTTAATTTGTCTTCATTTACATATCACATTTTATGATAGCTAAACTAGAATTACAGCATCAGCTATGAAAATCAAAAAGAGACAATCACCTCAAAACCCATGCTTATATAGAGAAAGAGTATATACAGTAGAGTTGTGAAGAAGAGATTAGAACTTAGTCAATGAATCTCTCAATTACATGGTAAAATACAACTTGAGGACAAAATTTTTCATAAAATTCAAAAAACACTTATTTTATATTGATCTCTTGCAGAAAACTCAGTGTTCTCCTATGGCTCCTTCTTTTTGTCAGTGAAACGTGAACACTGATCATCTATGGGAAAGCCAGAAGTAGTCTAAAAATGTGAATGAGTAGGATACATTTGTATTTATGATCAACAGTGGGAGCAGAGATCACCATGGAGATGAATAATCCTTTTAGTCCATCTTAGAACATATTTCCCTAGCAAAATTGTAATCACTGCATAATGAGAGTTATACATGTCTCATGATACAAGTACAAGGACTAGTATGAATAATTTTAAGGAGGATCTCTTAAACTGTCCTTCACAGATAATTAGGCTCGTGGGATTAAGAGTGTATTCTGAAGATTAGCCAAGAGTCCCTACTGCCAAATATTGTAACATATGAAGAGCTCTTTCAGACCATCTGGTGACCAAGAGCATCACGGCCTCCAGGGAACTTTGTCAAACTTTGCCACAATCTGTCACCAGGTCCCATAGGTGAAAGATTCCAGAGAGTTTAACTCGATGAAGTCTCCTGAAGACACTATCAAGATCACAAAAACACAACTACCCTGCTGCATTTCTGACTGTTAGTACATGTTTCTCTTCCTATTTGTGCTTATTGTACCACACATTCAGGGCTTTCTCTCTCTTAACTTAAAATCTTCAGAAGCATTGATGCAAAAAACACAAACTCTAAACTCAATGAATTTCAAATTAGTCCCGTGAAGCTGTGGGGTAGAATATTTATGTTTGTAAAATCTCATATTTGCCACAATTTATATGTCTTTTCCTTTACATATTTTAAATAATGTATAAGCTTATAATAACATGATTACTATGCTCTTTGAGGTTGAATTTTCATCCAAGGAAGACACAAAATGTTGTCACTCTAAATGCCTAGACTTCTAACATTTCAGGGGGAAAAAAGTAAATACCAACAAAAAAACCCACCACCACAATCATAATCATAGCCCAGACACAGTAGTGTCAACTTTTAGTTTGCCAAGTATTAATATGTTTAAAATGCTTCTATACTTCCTTAGTTTTTGTTTTAACACTGAAATAGGGATGGACAATGTCTTAGGATAAATGACAATCCTTAAAATTGAGTAAAATAGCAGTCTGAATTGAAACAAATATTTGAAGTCACTTCACATATTTGTAAGGAGTTTGAATCCCACAGCTACTTGGCACCAGCCACCAAATTTGCCAGCACCTTAATCATGGACTTCCCAGGCTCCAGGACTGTGGGAAATAATTTTCTATTGTTTATAAGACACCCAGTCTATAGTGTTTTGTTTTAGCAGATAAAATAGACTAAAACACTTAGTAAAGACGATCTGACTGTTTCCCCAGCAGTCTTTATAAAATATTTTCTCTTTTCATTCTGCAAACTGCAGAAATATAAGAGAATGTGCTCACTCACTGGTTTACATTCTCATTGACACATAATCATAGATGGGTGTGGCATTGGAGACACTACCATCTAAATATGACATGTTTTTAACAATTTGGAATTTGAAAATGAAAACTCACATTCAAATCTTGGTTTGAGACTGTACAAAATTCACTATTTCAAGCTCTTTCATAAATTCGGAACTTCTGGAGAACAAGAGAAGTTGGAAATTCTGGGGAGAACCTGGCACACCAGGGCAGAGAATAACATTTGGAGTGGCAACACCAAGCAGATGGTATGAGAATCATCTGCATTTCAAAATTCTAGCAAATCATATGGCATATATTTAATGTAGGGTTCCCAGGGAAACAGAATCTGGGACAGATATTAACATGCAGGAAAATATTAGGCAGTAGTCTCAGGAGCAATACCTATGGGAAAATAAATAAAAGAGGATTGAGCAAAGGAATGTATTGAACTGTAAAGCAGTTTCAACAAAGGTGTTAGCCTATCCCATTGGAAACTTTAGAGCTGGGGCAGTGCTTCAGAATTTTCCACAATTGCAGTGAGGGGGTAAGGTTTTTATACCCTGCATTATCCTTTTATTAGATACAGGATGCTCTGGGGAAAGGAGTGTGACCATCAGAGTTGGCCCTCTTTGAGGAGAATTCTTGGAATAAAATTCAGTTGAGCCCCAACAACTGTTAACTCTCCCATCAGCTGGGAAAAAGAGTCCTCGGCTCTGAAGGAGGGATTTGGACAGCAAACCACAGCATTTACTTCATTGCACTAGTGCCGTTTGTAGCTGAAAAATGGCAGCTCTGTACTTCCCATTTTTGTTTATTAAGCTTATCATCAACTAATGTGTTACATATTTTATTTGTATACTTTGTTTATCATATGTCTCCTAGATTGCACTGGGTTACCTCAAAAAAGAAGAATCTGAGGCAAAGGCATATATGCTTTCTTGAAGAGTCAATACTAGGTAACAAGCTTGGGTTCAAGGGAAACAACTTAGAACTGAAGAACAGTCAATATCGGATCAGTTACCAGGCCACCCTGCAACTGGTATGAAGCAAAACTGATTGTCCCTCTCTTGACAGTCTCTTGAGACCGTCTCACAAAAGGCCATCTTAAAAGCTGCTTCTCAGATTAGCTCATGCAGAGAGAAAAGAGTCTCTCTCCATTGGCTTTCTCCTCCCATTGATAAAAGGTTCATCTCACAGAATTTTAATTGTTCTGTAATATCAGTTAAGGATGCATAGGCACACACAAGCCTGCACTTTACCCCAGGAATGTCACTTTTAGCAATATACCAAATTTAAATGCAAACAACAAACATAAGTAATGTAAATACAAAGATATTTACTTCAGCTTTGCTTGTAATTCCAAGAGATTAGAAACAACCCAATTATTCAACTAGAGCAGATAAAATGAATCATGGTAAAGTAATGTTATGGGCTACTGTATATCCACCAAAAAGATTGATTCTATCTTTATACATTACATAAATTAAGCTTCAAGATATGCTAACTGGAAAAGAAAAACAAAAACAAGGAACAGAATATATGAACGTATGAAAAATGTATTTTCTTGATACCTGAGAGATAGTTTCTAAATACAATTGGGGTCCTACTAATGAGGTATACTTCCCAGCACCCTAGTCAGAAGCTATCTACATGGTGAAAGAAATAATCTTGTGAAACGGGAATATAGCCCAGAATTACCTAGAGACTGGGAGAGATAGGATGCATCCATTATGTGGTGTGAATCCAGGCAGAGGTGCTGTGCTGCAGTCTCAGTGACCACGGATGTAACTCCATAACTGCAACTAATAGAACTTTCCCTGGCATTTCCAAGTCTAAGTGAGGTGTGACTTAAAGGGTATCTCTGGAATTTCAACATATCTGCTTCTTCAGATATGCTAATGTTTCTGCAACCTATTTAGATCTTTTAATAAGTACCTTTTTCCTTAAATTGCCTAGCTAAATTCCATGGTCTATAGCTCATCTTGCCAACCTATAGAATATGCTACTATTTTTGTTTTAAAATTGTATTTTAAAAAGTACCTGTAAAGATAGTTTTTTGTGCATGCATAAAATATCTCTGGGAGGACACATAAGAATTGATAACATTCATTGAAAGCAGGAATGGAAGTTGGGAGTTGGAAACAGAGATGCTTCGTGATATTCCCTTGTAAATGTTTAACCATATGAAAGTATTATCTTTTCAAAAAACAATCAATGTAAATTCTACAAATATGGAATGAGCATAAATATGTACTTCTTGCAAACCTTTGGTTTTATAACTGAAATAATTAACAGTGATTATTGAATTCTTACTACATGACAGAGACTAAGTGCAAAAAGTAGAATGGAGAACAAGATAGTAAGTTTCCTGATTCTATAAAGAACAGATGGAATTATAGATGAGCACATAAAAGTTATAAGAACATCCTAGTGTCATTTGCATGGGAGAGCAAAAAATTATCATTACTATATTGATTAAGCTAACCATTATTATTCACTACCAAAGCTTATTTTATATATTATATAAATTTTATTTATATATGCTGTATATAATAAAATATTCATATATTATATTGTATGTAATATAGTTAATATCTATTGATAAGCAACATCTTAGTTATTTTAAGGGATTAATAACGTTTCTAAATATGTTCACTTTATAAGTAAAAATAAAGTTTTGCATAATCTTTGTCAATCAAATACGTGGAGAAATATTTTGGTGACTTCTTTTCTCCCTATCAAATGGTGATTTAATGGCTATTAGCCAGTCAGATAATTTCAAGCTTTTCGAATTTTCTCATCATCTAGGAAAGAGAGTATCCCAGCCTTTTCAATAATTGTAAACATCTTTGTTAATTATTCAAAGTGTCAAAGGCAATCATGGATAGCATATTAAATCACTTGAAGATGATACATTTAAAAATGCCCCCTGAGTAGATGTTCTCTTTAAGCTGCCTCTAGTTGACTAATCAAACTGAAATTCGTTTTGTTGTTGTTGTTGTTGTTATTGTTTTGTTTTTTGCTTAGAGTCAGGAAGCTGAATAAACATCAGGTTTCTCACATATTATTATATAAAGTTAGAAAATAATTACGTGGGCTGGGCACAGTGGCTCACTTTGGAAGTGTTGTAATCTCAACACTTTGAGAGGCCAAAGTGATCACTAGAAGTCAGGAGTTTGAGACAAGCCTGGGCAACAGTGAGACCCTGTTTCTACAGAAACATTTTAAAAATTAGTGTGACATGGCGGAGCATGCCTGTAGTCCTAGCTACTTGGAGACTGAGGATGGTGAATAGCTTGAGCCCAGGAAGCTGAGGCTGCAGTGAGCCAAAATCATGCCTCTGCACTGCAGCCTGGGTAACAGAGTGAGACCCTGACTCAAAAAAAAAAAAAAAAAAAGACAATAATGACATATTTATCTTCAGAGTTCTGAAACCCAATATGGACAAAGTGTGAAGAACTATATTTATTATTTTGTAGATCTTGGAATAGTCATGTTCAACAAAAGGAGGCGAGGCAGGATCATGTGAATTTCAAAGCCTGAGCTCCAGAGTGAGACTTGGAACAAGTACCAGTTGGGCCTTTTATTAGCTCTGTTATTTTCAGCAAGTTAATCTCTCTACATCTTAGTTTCTTCATCTGTAAAGTGAGGATGATACCACAGAAGGTTGTGTAAGGATTATAAAGAATCATCTAGGTAAAGCACTTATCCTAATGAGAGGTGAAGCCAGCTGGGCTTCTGAGTTGGGTGGGGACTTGGAGAACTTTTGTGTCTAGCTAAAGGATTGTAAACACACCAATCAGCATTCTGTAGAAATGCACCAGTCAGCACTCTGTAAAATGGACCAGTCAGCACTCTGTAAAATGGACCAATCAGCACTCTATAAAATGGACCATTCAGCGCTCTGTAAAATGGACCAATCAGCAGGACCTGGGTGGGGCCAAATAAAGGAATAAAAGCTTGCCACCTAAGCCAGCAGCAGCAACCCGCTCAGGTCCCTTCCATGCTGTGGAATGTTTGTTTTTTTTGCTCTTCACAATAAATATTTCTGCTGCTCACTCTTTGGGTCTGCACTACCTTTCTAAGCTGTAACACTCACCTGGAGGGTCTGCAGCTTCACTCCCGAAGTCAGTGAGACCACAAACCCACTGGGAGGAACAAATAACTCCAGAAGTGCCACATTTAAGAGCTGTAACACTCACTGTGAAGGTCTGCGGCTTCACTCCTGAAGGAAGTGAAGGAAGGAAGAAATTCCAGACACATCTGAACATCTGAAGGAAAAAACTCTGGACACACCGTCTTTAAGAACTGTAACACTCACTGCAAGGGTCCACAGCATCATTCTTGAAGTCAGTGAGACCAAGAACCCACCGGAAGGACTCTCTAACAACCCCTGACTCTTTGAAGTTGGAAGCGATGGTTTGCCTGGAACCAGCTTGCGCTTTTCCTGTACTTCTAGGCTAAGCCAAGGGTAGACAGAGAGGAAAGCCATTCAGCTCTGGGGTGCTGACAACAAGTTGGTTTACCCCATGGCCATGAGTGGAACTCTCAAAGTCATGTCACCCAAGCGATACTCACCCACCTGTCCTTTCTATCCTGACCCTTGCCTTCTGGGTCCTAATGACTGTCAGACAAATTTCCTCTCGTCTCTCTTCTCCAAGGCTACTCCTGCTTCTAAAAACTACTCCCTGTCTCTGGTGCTTTTCTAGTTTCTCACATAAGAATGATTTCTATTATAAACTCCGGGACTCTATTGCCTTCTTTAGGCACCTGGGCTCACCAATCAAAAAGACATAATTTTTGCCCAAAGCCCTGTCAAGGAGGGCACTATGCAATTTTAGGATCCCTCTTCAGACTAGGAGGGCCTAAAAAAAGCTATTCCTGAAGGTAGGATATGAAGATCTTCAGAAATGATATCCTTCCTACTCAAGTGAGGACAAAAGGCATCACTCTTTCAACCCTGGAGATCCCTTCTGTCCCTCAGGGTATGGCTCGCCACTTCATTTTTGGGACATAACATCTTTATAGGACAGTGGTAAGGTCCCAATACTAACAGGATAATGCTTAGGACTCTAACAGGTTATCGAGAATGCATCGGTAAGGGCCACTAAATCTGATTTTTCTCTCGGTCCTCTTTGTGGTCTAGGAGGACAGGCAAGGGTGCAGGTTTTTGAGAATGCATCAGTAAGGGCAACTAAATTTGACATTCCTCCA
Source organism: Macaca mulatta (assembly GCF_049350105.2). Lineage (NCBI taxonomy): Eukaryota > Metazoa > Chordata > Mammalia > Primates > Cercopithecidae > Macaca > Macaca mulatta. The sequence continues at coordinate 60,134,968 of NC_133411.1, forward strand.
TCCCCCTTGTGGTCTAGGAGGAAAACTAATGTTTCTGCTGCTACATCAGTGAGCACAACTATTCCAATCAGCAGGGTCCAGGGACCGTTGCAGGTTCTTGGGAAGGGGGAGAAGCAAACAAACCAAAACCACAGGTAATTTTGTCTTTCACATTGGAAACACTCAGGCATCAACAGGACCACCCTTGAATGCTTCCTAAGCTATTGGGACCATTTAGACCCACAAACCCTGAAAAAGAGATGGCTTATTTTTTTCTGCACTGTGTCCTGACCCCAGTATTTTCTCTCTGATGGGGAAAAATGGCCACCTGAAGGAAGTATAAATTATAATACTATCCTGCAGCTTGACCTTTTCTGTAAGAGGGAAGGCAAATGGAGTGAAGTACCTTATGTCCGAGCTTTCTTTTCATTGAAGGTGAATCCACAACTATGTAAAGCTTGTGATTTACATCCCATAGGAGGACCTCTCAGTTTACCCTCATATCCTAGTCTCCTTATAGCTCCCCTTCCTGTTAATGATAAGCCTCCTCCAATCTCCCCCACCCAGAAGGAAACAAGCAAAGAAATCACCAAAGGACCACAAAAACCCCGTGCTATCGGTTATGTCTGCTTCAAGCCGTAGGGGGAGGGGAATTTGGCCCAGCCCGGGTAAATTTCCCCTTCTCCCTCTCTGATTTAAAGCAGATAAAGATCTGGGGAAGTTTTCAGATGATCCTGATAGGTATATAGATGTCCTACAGTCTAGGGCAAACCTTCAATCTCACTTAGAGAGATGTCATGCTATTGTTAGATCAAACCTTGGCCTTTAGTGAAAAGAATGCGGCATTAGCTGCAGCCCAAGAATTTAGATATACCTGGTATCTTAGTCAAATAAATGAAGAATGACAGCCAAAGAAAGGGACAAATTCCCTACCAGTCAGCAAACTGTCCCCTGTATGGATACCCATTGGGACCTTGACTCAGATCGTGGGGACTGGAGTCATAAACATCTGTTGACCTGTGTTCTAGAAGGACTAAGGGGAATTAGGAAAAAGCCCATGAATTACTCAATGATGGCCACCATAACTCAGGGAAAGGAATAAAATCCTTCTGTGTTCCTCAGGTGGTTACAGGAGGCCTTAAGAAAATATACTCCCCTGTCACCCAACTCACTAGAAGGTCAATTGATCCTAAAAGAAAAGTTTATTACTCAATCAGCCGTAGATATCAGAAGAAAGCTCCAAAAGTGAGCCCTGGGCCGTGAACAAAATATGAAGGCATTATTAAACCTGGTAACCTCTGTGTTCTATAATAGGGACCAAGAGGAACAGGCCAAAGAGGAAAAGTGAGATCAGAGAAAGGCCACAGCCTTAGTCATGGCCCTCAGACAAACAAACCTTGGTGGTTCAGAAAGGACAGAAAATGGAGCAGGCCAATCACCCAGTAGGGCTTGTTACCCATGTGGTTTACAAGGACACCTTAAAAAAGATTGTCCAACGAGAAACAAGCTGCACTCTCTCCCATGTCCACTATGCTCAAGCAATCACTGGAAGGTGCACTGCCCCAGAGGACAAAGGTTCTCTGGGCCAGAAGCCCACAACCAGATGATCCAATAACAGGACTGAGGGTGCCCAGGGAAAGCGCCAGCTCATGTCATCACCCTCACTGAGCCCCAGGTATGTTTAACCATTGAGGGCCAGGAAATTGACTTCTTCCTGGACGCAGCCTTCTCAGTGTTAATCTTCTGTCCCAAACGACTGTCCTCAAGGTCTGTTACCATCTGAGAAATCTGGGGACAGCCTGTAACCAGGTATTTCTCCCACCTCCTCAGTTGTAATTGGGAGAATTTGCTCTTTTCACATGCCTTTCTTGTTATGCCTGAAAGTCCCATACCCTTATTAGGAAGGAATGTACTAGCCAAAGCTGGAGCTATTATCTACATGAATATGAGGAAGAAGTTACCCATTTGTTGTCCCCTGCTTGAGGAGGGAATCAACCCTGAAGTCTGGACATTGGAAGGAAGAAACTCAAGCTCCAGCCTTAACCCTTCCCACAGGACAAAACTTCTTTATATCACAGAGAGAGTAGGAATAGCTCTTGGAGTCCTTATTCAGACTTGTGGGACAACCCCACAACTAGTGGCATACCTAAGTAAGGAAACTGATGTAGTAGCAAAAGGCTGGCCTCTCTGTTTATGGGTAGTTGTGGCAGTGGTCATCTTAGTGTCAGAGGCTATCAAAATAATACAAGGAAAGGATCTCACTGTCTGGACTACTCATGATGTAAATGGCATACTAGGTGCCAAAGGAAGTTTATGGTTATCAGACAACTGCCTTCTTAGATGCCAGGCGCTACTCCTTGGGGACCAGTGTTTGAAATACATACGTGCATGGCCTTCAACCCTGACACTTTTCTCCTAGAGGATGAGGAATTAATCGAGCATGACTACCAATAAATTATAGTCCAGACTTATGCTGCCCAAGATGATCTCTTGGAAGTCCCCTTAGCTAATCCTGACCTTAACCTATATACCGACGTAAGTTCATTTGTGGAGAATGGGATACAAAGGGCAGGTTATGCCATAGTTAGTGATGTAACTGTACTTGAAAGTAAGCCTCTTCCCCCAGGCACCAGCACCCAGTTAGCAGAACTAGTGACACTTACCTGAGCCTTAGAACTGGGAAAGGGAAAAAGAATAAATATGCATACAGATAGCAAGTATGCTTATCTAATCCTACATGCCCATGCTGCAATATGGAAAGAAAGGGAATTCTAACCTCTGGGGGAACCCCCATTAAATACCACAAGGAAATCATGGAGTTATTGCATGCAGTGCAAAAACCCAAGGAGATGGCAGTCTTACACTGCTGTAGCCATCAAGAAAGGAAGGAGAAGGGAGAACAGCAGCATAAGCAGCTAGCAGAGGCAGGGAAAGACCAGCAGAAAGGAAAGAGAGAAAGAGACAGAAAGAGAGAGGGAGAGAGAAAAGGGAAGAGACAGAGACAAAGAGGTAGTCAGAGAGAGAGAGACAGACAGTCGAGAAGGAAAGAGAGAGAGGAAGAGACAAAGGAGTAGTCAAACAGAGACAGAAATTCAGAGAGAGAGAGAGGTAGAGACAGAGACAAAGAGGGAGTCAGAAAGAGAGAGACAAAGAAGTCAACGAGAAATAAAGAGAGATGGAAGTAGTAAAGAAAAAACAGTGTACCCTATTCCTTTAAAAGCCAGGATAAATTGAAAAACCTATAATTGATAATTGAAGGTCTTCCCTATAACCCTATAACACTCTAATATCACCGTGTTGTCAGTGTAAACAAGGGCATAGCCAGAAAGCACTGAGGCCACTGACAACCCATAGCCTTCCTATCAAAAATCCTTAACCCAGCAGGTTTCCTAACCGGGGATCTAAATCTTAATTAATTACCATACAAAGGTCCTACTGATAGATGGTTCCTCCCAAGCGATTAAGGGAAAAAGACACATTAGGTATTTAGTAAGTTGCAAGGGAACTCTTGTAGAAGCAGAGTTAGGAAAATTGTCTACCAATTGGTCTGCTCAAGACTTGTTTGAACTCAGCCAAACCTTAGAGTACTTGCAGAATCAGGAAGAAGCCATCTATACCAATTCTAAGTTAATATGGACTGAATGAGGTTTTATTAATAGCAAAAAAAATTAAAATCCCAAACTTAAAGGTTTTCAACAAATGTAAAATTTGCTAAAAGAGAACAGTGTAACAGGTACTATCTTACTACCACACACTCTCAAAGGATTTCTCTGACAGTTTGCAAGAAATAACATCTATCCTTACTCTACAATCCCAAATAGACTCTTTGGCAGCAGTGACTCTCCAAAACCACCAAAGCCTAGACCTCCTCACTGCTGAGAAAGGAGGACTCTGCACCTTCTTAGGGGAAGAGTGTTGTTTTTACAGTAACCAGTCAGGGACAGAATGAGATGCTGCATGGCATTTACAGAAAAAGGCTTCTGAAATCAGACAACACCTTTCAAACTCTTATACCAATCACTGCAGTTGGGCAACATGGCTTCTCCCCTTTCTAGGTCCTGTAGCAACCATCTTGCCATTACTTGCCTTCGAGCCCTGTATTTTTAACCTCCTTGTCAATTTTGTTTCTTCTAGAATTGAGGCCATCAAGCTACAGATGCTCTTACAAATGGAACCCCAAATGAGCTCAACTAACAACTTCTACTGAGGACCCCTGGACCGACCCACTGGCCCTTTCACTGGCCTAAAGAGTTCTCCTCTGGAGAGCACTACCACTGCAGGGCCCCTTCTTCACCCCCATCCAGCAGGAAGTAGCTAGAGCAGTCATCACCCAATTTCCAACAACAGTTGGGGTATCCTGTTTAGAGAGGGGATTGAGAGGTGAAGCCAGCCGGGTTTCTGGGTTGGGTGGGGACTTGGAGAACTTTTGTGTCTAGCTAAAAGATTGCAAATGCACCAATCAGTGCTCTGTGTCTAGTTAAAGGATTGTAAATACACAAATCAGCACTCTGTAAAAACACACCAATCAGCACTCTGTAAAATGGACCAATCAGCACTCTGCAAAATGGACCAATCAGTGCTCTGTAAAATGGACCAATCAGCAGGACATGGCTGGGTCCAAATAAGGGAATAAAAGCTGGCCACTCAAGCCAGCAGCGGCAACCGGTTTGGGTCCCCTTCCACACTGTGGAAGCTTTCTTAATGTTGCTGCTGCTCACTCTTTGGGTCCACACTACCTTTCTGAACTGTAACACTCATTGCGAGGGTCTACGGCTTCACTCTTGAAGTCAGCAAGACCACAAACCCACCGGGAGGAACAACTCCGGACACACCATCTTTAAAAACTGTAATACTCACTGTGAGGGTCCACGGCTTCATTCTTGAAATCAGTGAGACCAAGAACCCACCAGAAGGAACCAATTCTGGACACACTAGTGCCTGGCAAGAGGCATTAATAGATTTGCTATTTTAAAAAATAATGAATAATTGAGGACCTCTTTATTACATATTGTCTGACTTAACCATTAGTCTCTTCTTATTTCCTGGCACACATTCAATAAAGTACCTCAAATTTCAACTCCCTAAAACATGGGAAAAAAATTTTGACCATACTATAGAGAATTCCCCACCAACAAGATATGTAGCTGTAAGTTGAGAATGTCCATTTGTGGCTTATATGTGTTTATTTTTCTCTCCATTGTGAATTGAAACAAATCTATGGTTCTTAGGGAAGGCTATTTTCTTGACTCAGTAAAGCAACAAAGCATGAAAGAGTTGTTCCTTAACTGTCCTGGACCTGTTTTTAGAAGCTCCTTTAAATATAGTCAGTCATTTTGAAATGCAGTAATACCAGGACAAGAACTATAGTGGCTAGAGGGCAAGGAGGAAGAAGTACTATCGAGTTCCCACTAAACTTGGGAGATATTGCTCAAATAGTTCAAACACTATTGGTGGATTTAGAAAAACCTCTTGTGGAATTGTTCACTGAGTATAGCAGTCATGTACACATTGTTTGAGTCATCTTAACAAATGGCACCTAGATCATAAAAACTGGTCCTGTAGTTTGAGGACATTAATTATGTCTTCTTAGAAAGTAATTTTTCTGAATGGCAAGGGTTGGGATGATGGGTAGTCCTTTACTCTTTCTCTTGGATGACATTCATTCTTATAAAAATAATGTGACATAGAAACCTGTTTATTTTAAAACTTGTTTTTACTTTTGCTCTGGTAATAGGACTCCAATATTTACCTAGAGAATGAATCAAGAGTATTTGTCTGTCTTTTTGCGTGAAGTATGAACAAATTCTAGTCAATAATACACAGATCAAAGTGTTATTTGCCCACTTTTGTGAACTTCTCTTATAAAATTACTGGTGTATGCCTGAAATGGTTTGGCTGTGTCCCCACCCAAATCTCATCTTGAATTGTAGTTCCCATAATCCCCATGAATCATGGGAGAGATCAGGTGGAGATAATTGAGTCATGGGGGTGGTTTCCCCCATCTTGTTCTCATGATAGTGAGTTTGTTGTCACACCTAATGGTTTTACAAGGGGCTTATCTCTTCACTGGGCATTCATTCTTCTTCTCCCTGATGCCATGTGAAAAAGGACATATTTGCTTCCCCTTCTTCCATCATTGTAAGTTTCCTGAGGCCTCCCCAGCCATGTGGAACTGTGAGTCAATTTAACCTCTTTCCTTTATAAGTTACCCAGTCTTGGCTGTATCTTTATTAGCATGAGAAAGGACGAACACAACGTCCTTTCTACCTTAAAAAAATTTTTTGTCTCTTATTCTGTCGTATAACCTGAAACTGGAATTGGTAGCTGAAGCAGTAGCTACTATCATATGCAAGAAGTGATGGACTGCAAGAAACAAGGGCCCTTGGAAGAGACTTATTATATCATGCAAGCCTAGACTATCCACTTTACACCTTAACAGAAGAGAGAAACATTATCTCATTTAAAGTCCTGTTATTTTACATTTTTATTACTCCCAATCGACATAATACTAATTTCAATTTTTTTAAGTGAGACTTAAAGGAAATCAGTCAGTATCTTGAAAACTTAAAGAATGTTCTATTAGAAAAAGAAAAAAAAAAGATAAAGATACAAAATAGCATGAGAAAGGTTATAAAGCAATAAATCTAAACAAAAACAAGAACCCCAAATCCAGGGATGGGGGAAAGCCTGAGATGAAACTGTGAAGGGAGAACTCATTCCTACCACTATGGCAGACTACATAATCTGAAAAATCTTCCAGCTCTAAAACACATTAAGGGGTGCTGTATAAATTGTGACAAAGATTTTTGGATGCATAGTGGAAAGCAAAACAAATTGAAAGATATTCTCAAGGGCTGAAAATGAAGACAGAGAAAGATAACAAAAATAGCAATGGAAGGTGCTGTAAGTGCCCCTGTAAATTTTGAGAATCTAGGACCTTGCATTTTAAATGCCATGTAGGGGGATTAGATAAGACCTAGAGCCCAGATGAGACAGAAGGTTGAGAGACAATTGTGGGGAAAAAAAAAAAAAAAGTCTCAAACTTTAAAGGCCTAAACTCAAACTTCAAAGGGCTAAAAAGATGTGGTAGCAAAATTCTAGTGGAGTGGTGGAAAGTAACAGACTTATTGTCATTTGATTTTTTTGTTATGTTGGCCCTCAGAAGTTGACTTGGGACTGTAGCAACCTGGCACATAATTTACCAAGATACTTGAACACACTTAATGAGAGTAGAACCCAAAATTAAATAAGTAAACAAGCCAAATAAGATTTGGGAGGATTTTTTTTCTATCTCCTTCACAGAAAACCACATGGCAATATCATCATGTATGAAATGAAATATTTCATTCATTGAATATGGTGAAGGCAAAGTGATGAAATCTATCTGGGAAAATATATAGTAATCATATATTTTACCCTGAACCACTGACCAATTGAGAGCAACTTAATCCAGTTTTCCATTATGTTTTGATTTGTTTGCTTGCAGGGTAGTTTAGAATGAAAGACAAACAAAAGATGCTTTGCTGATCTGTTTCTAAATCCAAGAACAGAGGTCATAATAACCATGAGTGGTTTTAAAAAAAGACGAATTATAAACTGTAGTTGTGTTTGGGGACTACTTTCAACTTAAGTCAAAAGGAGAGAAATAAAGGCATATGCCATTCATATCCTATTTTTAAAAAGAACATTCTGTAAATTTAAAATATACCCTCTTTAGGATGTTAATTTTATAGGCTTGAGGTGATTTTCACTGACAGAGAATAAAAAAGGAGCAGATTTTGGATACATGAAAAAAATGTATTTTCATAAATACTTTATTTAGCATAAATACTCTATGAGCATTTAAGTAAACCTGTCCACTGGGCTTTAGATAGAAATCTTGTCTGGAAACATAGGTACATGAGTCACCAGAATATAGATGGCAATTTTGACCCAGAAAATTTAATCCTGTCACCTTCATACTTAGTCCAAGTTATGTCTTACGTCCACTCCAAACTAGATGCACAAACATTTCAGACCTTTTATTTTGCTACTTACCCTTGCTCAATTGGATTCTCATCACTAAATTAATGCAAGATTTTTAATGAATTCCTAAGAAGGAAGATGGTTAATTTTCTTAAGGGAATCTTATCATTTGACTCAATAAAGCATGTAAAACTGACCTGCTGGTTTCTTTTACGTGAATGTCTCTTCACCACTTCAGACCCAACATGCTCCTCATCTAAGCTTATAATTTTCCCTAACACAGGGTCCTCGTCTGGATGCCTCATCTCTATTTATATTGTCACGCCATCCTCTGTCTCACCCATACTTGAAACTTTTGAGTTTTAGACAATAAAACTTAGTCTAATCAATAATTGCAATTAAAAAGTATGGAGCAAGGATGGCAGATTATTTTGTTTAACCCTATCAAAATGTTCTATAAAATATGAAAGAACATTTCTAATAATACTGTTGCTTTCTGAATTCAAATTTTCACCAGTTTTCACTGATTGCAAAAGTCCATAATGTCTCTATGAAATGCTAAACTGCCTGGGACAAAATGACAGCTAATGACTAAAGAATATTGAATGTATAAACAAGGAATACTGGAGCCTCATAAAAGCATGATTATAAAACATGAGCCAATTGACTTCATCTATCCACTCCCATTGAAAGAGTTGTTAATCATTAAACTATGAAAATAATATCATTGTCATTTTCAATTAAAAGTGTATCCATTATTTTGGACCCTGCAGTGCCTGTAAGATGTAATTTTATTTTTCTCTGAGTGTATGCACAATTCAAATATATTTTGTCTGATTCAGCCTTCTTAAGTGAGATAATATTTCTTACTTAACTACTTGAAGACCTTCTGGGGGTCTGAAACCTCATTATGATAAATTAACATAAGTGCCTCAGGGCTTAGGTAAGGGAAACATAAAAATCTATGTGTATGTACATATGTGTATAAATTCATAAACACACACATATATGTACACACCACACATTGAATGATAAGAGGCTAAATATATTCCACTTCAAAGTATATCTCCTAGAAACTTTCCTGTAACCTTGTATTTCAGTCTTTATAATGGTGTCATGGCTCAGAAACTGATTATAAAGATATGATAATTCAGTAAATTAAGGAACGCATGCCAGCTACACTCTCAGCAGGTATTCCTTCCAACAGAACAACTAGCACAGCTGGTCTGCTCAGCCCAAGTGCAGGCACAGCACCGGGTCCCACTTCAAAATCACTCCTCAGCATATCAGCGATTTCACATTTCAATCTTAGCAAAACAGTCTTTTAAGAAAAGTGTTCCATTTAAGGTATTGTTTCAACTCTGTGCTGGAATATGGAAGGGTCTTATAAGAAATATACCGACTTATCTTATTTCAGAATATGAATTAAACAACAAGCTGAAATGTTTACCATTTTTAATTCAAGATGATTATTAAGCTCAGGCTTCTAAGAGGATTTCTTTTATTGTATCAATTTTCTTTTTTGCAAAATGAATATAATAATTTTTTACCAAAATTTACCCCCCTAAAAATCATTGGATGCCAGTGGCTGCTTATGTCTGTACTCTTCTGGCTTTTATTAGCTTCAAAAATAATTTTATTGTTCACTTTCAGCTGTGTTCTTAAACATTTTGACAATAAACAACTTACCCATTAGGAACTAAGATGATGTTTAAGGCAATATTTATTCTGAAATATTATGATTCAAAGATTATTTAATTAAATAATTCATCTCATATAATCTTCAAGTATTTTTCCCATCAAACTGAGATAGTAGCTATTCATAAGTTAAAAAACTCACCTAGACATGAATTTCACCACCAGTCTTAGATAGAGGAACTATTTGATGGTGAGATATCAACAGAAAGGAGATTTTTTCAAAAGGCTTAGGTAGGCTACACAGAGCCTAATCCACAAATAACTGGGTTGACTTTAAAAAGTAGAAATCTAAATTGGCGTTTCTTATAATTTTTCATAAGTATATATAGAATTTTTTTAAATTCTTAGTATTTTAAAATATACAAACGTGCCACTGTTCCTATAAAGTATTTAAACTCAAAGACTTAAACTCTGGGGATATATGTCTTCTTTCTTACCACCATTCAGATTTATCTCCATTGAGGTAAAGATAGCTATAGCAAAAGAACACTTAGCCTCTTGGTATGATACTGTGCATCTTAATTTTAATTAATCTCTTCAGTTATCGATTTCTGTAAAATGGGCATAGAAATATTTCAAAGGATTTTTATGAAAGTTAATGAAATAAAAATGTAAAGAACCTGGAGCAACACCTAAAACCTGGTATTAATGACTAACGTTTATTGAGCACATACTGTGTCATTTGGATTTACCAATTTTAGCAGATGCCTAGGATGAATCCCTTTGCATACCTCTGGCCGCCTGATTTTAGCTCAACTTTGGATTGACAGTTCCATACACACTGCCAGGACCCCTATTAAGAGTTGCCCTGATGTGTTTGCTTTGCACCACAAGGCTTTCCCTAGAGTCAAGGAAGACAGATCAGCCATTTAGAGGCACAGCCCAGATGTGAGGGAAAGTTACCTCCTGGGAAAACTTTCAACGAATAAGAAACATAACTTACTGGATGAAATCCCCAGCCTCCACTTTCTCTGGTGCAGTGGTCCCCAACCTTTTTGGCACCGAAGACCGGTTTTGTCGAAGACAATTATTCCATGGATGGGGTCAGCGGGAGATGGTTTTGGAATAATTCAAGTACATTACATTTATTGTGTACTTTACTTCTATTATTATTACATTATAATATACAATGAAATAATTCTACAACTCACCATAATGTAGAATCAGTAGGAGCCCTGAGCTTGTTTTCCTACAACTAGACAGTCCCCTCTGGGGGTGATGGGAGAGAGTAACAAATCATCAGGCATTAGATTCTCATAAGTAGCTCACAACTGAGGTCCCTGGCATGCGCAGTTAATAATAGAGTTAGAGCTCCTATAGAATCTAATGACGCTGCTGATCTGACAGGAGGTGGAGCTCCGGCAGCAATGCAAGTGATGGGGAGCAGCTGTAAATCCAGATGAAGCTTCACTGGCCTGCAGGCTGCTCACCTCCTGCTGTGAAGCCCAGCCCAGTTCCTAACAAGAATTGGACAAGTATCAGTCCACGGACTGAGGGTGGGTGACCCCTGCTCTGGTGGGACAATTCTGAGGTACCTCTTAGAATGCCCCCTGGTAGTATCAGTTGCTCATAATAGCAAATCTTTTATTCATTCACTCTCTACTGGCTTTTCTCCCTTCCCTCTCTCCTTTCATTCTTTTCTTTGGTTTTCTAAGATCATCTCTCAAATAAGTAAATACAGCCAGATTCTTGTCTTAGGCTTTACCTTCTGAGTAACTCAACCTAAGACAAGTATTTAGCATGTGTCAGATACTGTGCTAAGTACTTTATATGATTAACACATTTAACACTCACAATAAAACTAAGAAGTAGCTACTATTTTGAGTCTTATTTTATACATATGAAAACTTAAGATTAAGTAAATTTCCTAAGGTTTCACAGATAAAAAGGGACAAAGCTAGGATTCATATCCTGTATTCCCAGTTAGTTCCTAATTTTAAGTCACTACACTTCCTGCACTAAGTGCTCCATATTGTTAGAATTATGTTGGTGGCTTCTTAATAATGAGGATATCTGAGTGCCAAACAAGACATACTGAATCAGAAACTGACAGCAAAGGCTGAGATTAAACTGCTTATTAAGCTCCCCAAATGATTCTTATGCACACTAAAGGTGCACAGACCGGCTAATGTAAGCGATTATTTTGAAGGTACAGGTGAACATTCTTAACATCAACCAGAAGTGGCAATTAACAGATTTGCCTGGCTTCCACTAAATATATTTAATATATAGTTGTATTAAAAGTTTGCATAAAGAAACTACCTGTAATCCCAAACTTAAGCCGTATCATAGGAAAAAGAAAAAGCAGTGGCCTCATAACAGATTAAAACAATCAATTAGCCATTGTTTGGGGCAGAAGGGAATAATTGTTAGTCACAAGCATCCTGACCACAACTTGAAATCACCATGGGTTACCAGGGACCGAAGATGAGAGGAACGACTCAAGAAACAGACCCAATAAACTAAGGAACGTAGAAGATGGTAGCATCTGGAAAGTGCCCTAATGTAGACCCATCATTCCCTGATGATGCTCAATGAAGGTAGTAATTAGTTTGGGTAATAACCACGATCTTTGAGTCTTTAGCTACTTGAATTGCTTTAGGAATCACTTTATACTACCTAGATTTGCCACCTTTATTTTAAGTTAGGAATCAGAAACTCTTTCTCTTGATTAAGTGAGTGTCAAGGAGGTTACAGGGATATTGTAAACCCAACCAGAGTCCTCCTCTGACTTTGCTGAAATGTCCATAATTGAACAATTGTATGCTAAGCACTAGGCAAACACCATCTTATTTAAATTAGACCTGTGAAATTTGTAATGTTCTCTAGACTATATGGATAGTGGGATTTTAAATAACTTGCCCAGCTGCAGTGTAGTATGCAAAAGTAGAGCCAAGATTCGCATTCAAAGCAAGTAAGTGATTTTTACTTGTTTTGCTCCTTTAGTAGAATTTGACATTAAATTTTTTAGGGACTCTTTTCCATTGGCTATTGTGATTATATCTTTTCTTGTTTCCTCCTACCTCACCAGCTTCTCCATTACAGTTTAAGATTTGGATAGTGTTCAACATGAACTGTCTCCCTTTCAGGCCTCTTCCTGCCTCACCCTACTGCACATTCTCAGCTATGCCATCAAAATCAATTACATCTGCATCACAATAATATATGAGATTTATATCTCTAAACCCTACCTATTCTTCAATACCTAGGCTCATAAATATTCAGGTGCCTACCTGGCATCTCACTTTGGGCATCTCAATCAAAATTTAAACTCAGTGTGCTCTTGGCTGGGTGTGGTGGCTCACGCCTATAATCTCAGCACTTTGGGAGGCCAAGGTGGGCGGATCACTTGAGGTCAGGAGTTCGAGACCAGACTCGTCAAGATGGTGAAACCCTGTATCTACTAAAAATACAAAAATTAGCTGGGCATGATAGCACACGCCTGTAATCCCAGCTACTAGGGAGGCTGAGGCAGGAGAATCGCTTGAACCCGGGAGGCAGAGTTTGTTGTGAGCCGAGATTGCACTGTTGCACTCCAGCCTGGGTGATAGAGCAAGACTCCAGAGCAATATTCCATCTCAAAAAAAAAAAAAAAAAAAAAAAAAGGAAACTCACTGTGTCCAAAACCAAACTTAAGATTCACCTGAAATGATAGTTACCCTCCAGTTTCTTTGCCTCAGTATATGTTACTACCACCATCTATCCAGTTACAGCAGCCACAAAACCAGCAATCATTCTCTACTTGTTTCTGTTTTTCTGAACCTGTATTCATTAGTTCTAACTCCTATCTCTCTCTTGAAACTGCATCTTTATGTTCAGATCCATGACTAGTTCTCTAGTCCAAGCTACCATTATTTTCCTTTGAATAGTTGTTGCTAAAACTTCCTAATTGTTTTATAGCATCAACTCTGGCCTTTTCCTTCTGTTCTCTACATTGTAACCACAATCGTCTGCTCAAAAAAATGAATTTGTCAATTAGTAATTCTTTCATCTGTGCTTTCTCAGTTAAAAATCTTTCTCTCTATTAATCTTTCAGATAACCCAAATGTTACTTCCTCACATACTCTTCTAAGCCCTCTAAATAGGTCAAGTCTCCATGATATATACCTTTATAGCTTAATGAACCAGTATAATTTTATAAGTATTTTCATGATCTTTTTATCAGCTACATTATTACGTACTAGAGTGTATGTCTATGAAAGCAAAGGTTATATCTGTTGTCACATCATTGCGTCTCTAGCATGGTGACTGACAGTTGGTACTCAATAAGCATTTTTTGACAAAATGAATGAGTATTTTCACAACTTTCCCTAAGACTCATATTGATGCTAGTTTACTAATTATCTTCAATTTTCAATAGTTTTGTGGGATAAACTTTTTTAATCTAAGTATGCTGAAAAAATTACAGTTAAACTACATTTGTTGATCATCATCAGGAAATAACAAAATCTATATTCGAGCATGTTTCAGATGCTACCCCTATGAGTACCACATTAAAACCAATTAACAATTTAGATATTTTTTGCTTAACACATATTATATACCTTCTTAAGTAGTATATTAAATGCACTTCAGCTTTCAGATCTCAGCCCAAATGTCACTTCCTCATGTACTCTTCCTTGAGCCCTCTGTAGAAGTCAAGTCCCTATGTTATATACCTTTATAGTTTAACATATTGTTTAAAAAGGAAATATTTTACCTTTGCATTAATTTTACTATGCTATAATTTATAAATGCTTGTTTGGAACCAATGAAGTCTGTGCATAGATATGCCTCCCTTCCCTAAATAGTTAAATAGTTCCCTCCTACTGTTTTGCTTAAATTACTTACTTTATTTTTGTAATGTCTTCTTTAGAGTTGTGGTCAGGATGCTTTTGTCTAATAATCTCCTCCTTCTGCCCCATACAATTTCCAGTTTGCTCCTTTAGTCTGTGTTGCCATTACCTGTTTGTTTTATAAAATGGCTTAAGTTTGGGGTGATGAGTAGTTTCTATATGCATATTTATTATGCAGATATAATAAATCAATATAGTAAAGCCAGGCAAATTTGTTGACTACCATTTCTGGTTGACATTAAGAACCTTCAAGCCTGGACAGCAAAGTGAGATCCCATCTCTACAAAAAAAAAAAAATTGTATAAACTAGCCAGGCATGGTGATGCATGCCTGTGGTCCTAGCTACTTGGGAGTATGAGGTAGGTGGATCGCGTGGACCCAGGAGGTTGAGGCTGCAGTGAGCTGCAATTGCACCACAGCAGCCCTTCCTGGGCAACAGAGCAAGACCCTGTTTCAAAAACAAAAACAAAAATAACTTAACCTATGCCTTCAAAATGGAACAACTTACATTAGTGGGTTCAAAACAGCTGAAGATAAGTATCACATAGAGAAGGAGCAAAGGTGGCTTCAGAGACCTTCTCCCTCTGTTTTTTTATTTATATTCAACAACATTTTATATCACAAGGAAATGGGTGCAGGAAAGAAAAAAAAGGAATAAAACGTGAGCTAATGTGTGGGATATCGCTGTGGGTAAACGGGGCCCAGCCCATTGGGCATCATCTGAGAAACCACATGGAATAACTCAGAAGTCTCTTACCTGAGGATACAAAGGCTCGGGCATTTACCCACGGATTCCCATGACCCACTGGAGGCTTTAACTACTCACTTCTGGGTTTCCCCTGCTGTAGCTGAGTAAGCTTCTGTGAAGCTGGAGAAAATTCTCAGCCAGACAGAAGAAACATGGGGATGTCTGAGGTGAAAACTGCCTACTTTGGGAAGGGGAAGATAATATATGCATTGCAAGATAACTTAGGACGAACCTAAATACTAAATGCCAGTGGTATCTCCAATTCATTGTGACTTCAAGAAAGATGCCCACAAATTTTTAAAGTATACCCTAAGTTATCATCCCCTCAGATAAGCACTTATACATGCATTTAATAAATAATTTATTGAATAAGTTACCTAATTAGTATAAATATGAATTTCTTCTCCCCGAAATCTTTTACAATTATAGTATAAGATGGATGAGTTTAGGGACTGAAGTTATTTTATATTTTCAATGAACAGTCTTTTGAAGGAGATTTTTTTCAAAGCAGGTAATGCTTGAATT
Organism: Macaca mulatta; assembly: GCF_049350105.2. NCBI lineage: Eukaryota > Metazoa > Chordata > Mammalia > Primates > Cercopithecidae > Macaca > Macaca mulatta. The sequence goes on from NC_133411.1 coordinate 60,150,718, forward strand.
TAGAGTCCACAATTCTTCCTCAGGTTTAATTTGTTTAAAATCAGACTAGAAGTAATCCTCAGCAATTATCATTCCTGGAAACTAAATCTGTATCTTTACCTGGTGTATTAAATGAATCAAAATGTTATACTGCCATTGTTTCTCATTAAATTAGGCTACTAATTTTAAAAGTCACAAACACACATAATTTTTGCTTTGTGCCAAAAAGCTAATTTTAGAGGCATAGTGGTGAGTTACAGAGTGGTTTTTTAAGAAATAAATCTACCAGGTGCTAGAAATATATAATATAAACCCCTGTAATCTGCAGGGTACACGTAACCTTGTATAGCCATTCCGGCTGGTGGTGGATTTGAAAAGTCAGAGTAGGCCCAGGCAGTAATTGACATGATGCTTGTCAATTCAACTCTCAGTAGATAATAATTCATGTGACTTTCCAGAATGTTTCATCACTTGCCTCTTACAGAGGGAGAAATGCTTTCTGCCTTCCCTATAAAACATAAGACCCAAAGCTTCTCAGTTTCTGTTGCCTGGTTAGAGAAATAGAATGAAGCCAGGTGCTGTGTCTCACACCTGTAATTCCAGCACTTTGGGAGGCCAAGGCGGGTGGATCCCCTGAGGTCAGGAATTCGAAGCTAGCCTGGCCAACATGGTGAAAACCCGTCTCTATTAAAAATACAAAAATTAGCCGGGTGTGGTTGTGGTCACCTGTAATCCCATCTACTCAGGAGGCTGAGGTAGGAGAATTGCTTTAACCAGGGACGTGGAGGTTGTGGTGAGCTGAGATCGTGCCACTGCACTGCAGCCTGAGCAACAAGAGTGAAACCCTGTCTCAAAAAAAAAAAAAAAAAAAAAAGAGGAGGGAAGAAAGAAAGAGAAAAGAAAAGAAAAGAAAAGAAAAGAAAAGAAAAGAAAAGAAAAGAAAAGAAAAAGAAAGAAAAATAGAATGAGTCAAAGCCAATGAGTTTTTTTTGTTTTTGTTTATTTTTATTCCAAACCATACCACGAATACCTAGATTCTGGCAGCACATTTTCTGAGGCAAACAGAGCCCTTGAGTTTAGAGTTGTACTTTTCTTAGAAGAGTGTTTGTTATCTCTAATACCTGAACTCAGCATTATCTTTAAGTCAGTCACCATGCCAGTTTCCAGTTGTGACTAATCTTGACTTGCCGGAGCTTTAAACTGTTACAAATGCGCCATGTATGTATGTTTTAATTGTGGTAATCATCGAGCCCTGACCTTCACTGAAAGAGGGCATTCTGTATTGCCAGGCAGCACAAGAGGTGTCAGAACAGCATGCCCTTACTTGGCTACCTTCTTAACAGCACGTTTGCTTCAGTGACAGACTCCGTGTCCTGTACCCATGTGGTCTGACTAACCTTACTGGTCCTACAATTATTTTGTCACTGCGATGGCTGAAGGGTAATCTAAGAAAAGCAGTGTTTGTTTTTTTGTTGTGTGGTTTTCTTTTCTTTTTTATAAGGATGGTTCTATCTGGCAGAATCTAAAGTACTACTAGTGGCAGATATTCTATTTTTTTGTGTGTATTGTGCCAAACGTCCAAAGCAGAATTGTAGATGAAGGACAAGCAAAATAGAACTTTCTATAAGACGACGTTCTGGACAGGAGCTACGCACTTTTTGTTATGCCAACTTGCCTAAAAGAAAAGGAATAAAGAAAGGAGGAGGGAGGTAATTAATAACATTTTAAATGTGATATTTTAGTAAATTAGCAACAAGGGTAATGTTCATCCACTATATTCAGAAAATGTCATTTGTGCAAAAATATCAACATGTTAAAATATGCAGAAAGGAATCCTTTCCTTTTTAAGTTTTCCTAAAGCTACTAAATAGATTTTTTTTTTAATACCTAAAATGTCTACAGTTTCCCATGTTGTTAGAGTGAAATCATTTATCTGTGGAATAACTTCAGAAGTTATTTTTTAATATGAGAAATAAACCTCCAAGGTACATAGTAAAATGAATCTGGAAATATGTTAATCCCCTACTTACTCAACTGTACTAGAGATTTAATATTGATATTGCTGGGAGCTGAACACGAGCCAAACTAATTCCACAAAAGTGCTCTATCTGCATATTAACTACTGAAAATGCACAGAGATACAATCCTATTTATGCTACTCCGCAGCATTTGATGTGATTTAGTTTTGCAATCTCTTCAGCTTTTTAAATGTGCTGCTATACCTCCTTCCACTTACCTGGAGAGGGATACTTCTTTAAGTCAAACTTTAGAACACCCTACATTATACATTTGGAAAATGTAAATATTTATGAAAAGAGAATTCATTTCATCTCACTGCCTTATACATTTTTTTAATCCCAATGTATAATACATTGGGATAATTCAGTGGGTGTCCAATTAATTATGAATTTTCTTGAGAAAATAAATAAATAAGTTGCTTCCTTTATCCAGTCAAGTATGGCTGGATCATCTTTTTGACGCACAGAGTCACTAGCAGCCTTCTTGAGATAAAAACACAGATTTCAGATTATAGTCTGCAATTAAGGTTGATATGAAGTCAAAATTTAATCAGCAGGAAATAAAATATAAATTACTTTTCTCATTTTGTAATTTCCGAGATTGGATATGATACACCACAGAAAGTAAGTTTAATTTCTGTGTAATAGTAATTTCCAGAACTGATCTGAAAAATTTCAACTTCTCTTTGAAAATGTTTATTTACATCATAAATTAAACGACAGATTTTAAAAAATGACTTTGCAAAAGTAGCCATAAGATAACCTTAGTTCACAGATTCTCAATGGAAGTTTTAGAAAAGATATAAAAGAATTTTCCTAGAATGACAAGTAATATATTCTAGAAGAAAGAGGCATGCTAGGGCATTTCCAGCATTATATTGTAGTAAAAACATGTATATACACACACAAATATATAATAGTTTTCATAATACTATCTCAATACAGAATAGCTTGACACAATCTCGGATGAAGGTACTACTATGTAACACTTTGAGGAGGCACAGTCCAAAAAGCATGGTAGAAAACTCTGAGATTGAAAGATTCACATGTATTAAAAGGAGAAATACCTTTTAAGTAATAGTGAAACTTATCTTTCAATCATATATTTTACTGGTGCCTATAAAAGTAAATTTGATTTATGAGAATCAGATATACACACAACGTTTTAAACATTTAATTTAGCTATTGAATAAGTGAAGTGTAACAGTATATGGGAATCTCCTGGAATCAGGAAGGAAGAAAATCCCCCGTCCACTTGTGTCCTCTATTTCTCATTTTCTCAGGTGTGAAAATGTTGTCACAATACCCCTTAGTCATAGTTTTGCTGTTAATCTTTTTCTTGTTTGTTTTGTTTTTTGTTTTCTTTCCTCCAGTGAATAAGTAAAGGAATTGCTTTTGATTACGACCAAGTAAAAGATTAATTGTCTGCCTTGTTATATTCTTTTAACCAATAAAATCTTTATTGTTTTTCATATTTTAGGCGAATTGCCTATCAATCAACTCTTTTATTTTCATCCAAAAAAGAAAATATTGCAAACAAGAAATTGCATTCCTGGCTCGCATAACCCCAGATAGTGTTTTTCTGTCTCAGCTTATACTACCCCTCATAGACCAGGGAGCTAAAAGCTGACTTAATAGGACTGAGTCTAAACCTGAGATAAGTGAGAAAGAGGCTTCTTGAAATGTAAGATTTCTCTCCTTCCACAATTTTCCAAAATCACTGCAGCGTGGGAAACCTCAACATGCACTCTGCAGAAGAGTCAGTGTTTTTTTCAATGTGTACAAATATATATTTAGATTTTTTCAGTATTATCATCAGAGGGAATGCTTCAATTCTGAAATAATGCTTACACCCAAGAAAGGTAAAATAACAGAGCTGCATTTCAAGTGCAAACTGTGACAATAAAGAGTGAACACTTGCAAAATTAAAGTAAATCAAGATCATTTGAATAGCCTTGAAGGACAGGGATCCAGAAACTAATGTTTAAGGTGGCTCCGCAGTACTTGGAATCTCTGCATAATGAATAATATAGGCAATTTCCTTTGCATATTGTTTTTTTTTCTCTTTTCATTTATTCATCATACAATGCATATGTATCAATGTGACTAGGTTACAGCTCTTCCAGGATTGTACACCAGCTTGCTATAATTACATTGTAATATAAATGACTGAAAAGACTTTGCCTCAGTCAATTGCTGACCTTGATTTATTTTTCCAGGTCATGAAGATCCATCTTTGAACCTCATAAAAAATTCTGACTTAATAGCAGGTGTTAGCCTTTAATATTCCTCTAGTTGTCACAATCAGGCTTGTCAGAAAACAATCCTACAAAAATAATAAAACAAATTGAATAAAATTTTATTTTTCTATTTTAAATTATTTTATAATTATAAATAAAAGAAAATACAGCTTATATGACACAAGACGAAATGGAAAGAGGCAAAATGTTTTCCATAAACTCTTCATACTCTCCATATTCCTTTGAAAGCAGCAGATTGAGTAGACTTTTGTGAATTTGGAAGAGAGTAACTAAAGCTTCCATATTCCTGGTTACCTTTCTGAGAACAGCACATCACTTAAAACTGCATCTGTTTTAAGAATGTTACAATCCCTGTTAGCGTTAGAGCAAGCCTTTCAAATGTTATTACATTTACAGCTGTATAGTACATTCAAGTACTGTCACATTAGAGAAATCCTAGACTGCTGGCCATCCTTTCTGTAAAAGCATGTGATCAGATTTGAGCCCAGGTTTTAGAGTCAACATTCCTGTGTCAAGGCAAATCTGGAGCTGATGAAAACAAGCCTAGGCTTGCTTATCAATCTGAGATAAATAAATGTTCCAGTTGGGCACACACATTTTAAATAAGAATTTGATAGAGACCCCACTTTCCAGAACAAATTCACCCAAGCATTTTTAACTTGTAGTTATCTGGGGCAGTTGTCTGTGATGGACTGCAGTGAGACAAAGACATGGTGTGGGGCCTTCAAAGTTGAAGGGAATAGAAATCAGTGAACCTCAAATGGCAGCTACCTCCATTGAAGCTAGGTAATTGTATTTGCCCATTCAGAAGGGACCTCCTCAGCTCCAGGCACATAGCCCTTCGAGACCCCAGAGCCAAGCTCATAGAATTGGAATGACCTCTTTTTACCAGATGACTCTAGGGTTATGATTCTTGTTTTACATGTTTGGGAGGGATGAACAGTGGGGTAATTCACTCCTGGCTACTGTTTCTTTCTCATTCATTCTGACATCCTGCTCCCTAGGACTCTGTTCTAAGTCAGAAGGCACATTTGTGACACTCAGGGTTTCAAGGAAAGCCACTAACTTCTTAGGATGCTGACTTGATCACAAGAAACTGATAGTAGATTTGAGATTGGATATGGCCAGAAATGTGCTGGTATTAATAAAATGTTTAACAACCAACCCTCCCAGAAAAGACATGGCAATTTCTTTGGTATGGCTAATTTCAACGTACCCACATGATGAGATCAGGAAGCTAGGAAGAGACGCAAGCAATTGTCTCAACCGGCTGCAGCACACCACTGCATATAGCTCTTAAAGTTCAGGAAATCATTCATCTCCATGCCAGAGTTTCTTGTCTCTTAATAAACTCAAAATTCTTATTGGAAGAGAAGTAACAAAAAGAAATTTGTTTAAAATGTTAATAGGACATGCAAAAGAAACACAAGTCTAAGAGTGTCCCACTGACTAAACATAGTACAATTCATGCTTTTAAAAAATGATTGTATGAGTTATACACCATTGAATAAAATAAAAATCCATGAGTACATATTTAAATAAATAAATAAATGAGGGACCAGGGGAAACTATTCCTTAATGTAGAAACCCAACTAGTAAATGTTCAAGAAATGATGCATTAGAAAATCACCATTGTGCAATAATCAGTAATTGACTAGGGCAAGAATAAAACATTTGTAGACACAAAAAATGTATGTGTATTCGAACTATTAGAGAAAATTACTCACTTCTTTAAAGTGAAGAAACAGAAGATACTACCTTAAAAGAATGATCAAAAGTTAATGATCACCAATAATATGGATAAAAACAAAACAAACAACGCCAATAAAATAAAACAAGATGTGCCTCCAGGTGTGATGCTCTATGAAGGATGCAATATTTGATTTCTGTGTAATTTTTGCCAAAAAGGCATAAATAGATCTAATTATGAGAAAACATGAGACACAATATCAAAGTCATCAGTTATGCTACAATATAACTGGCATATACTCCAAAATATGCTAAAGTAATAAGAATGAGAGGGAAAAAAAAGGCCAAGGAACTATTTCTGATTAAACAAGTCTAAAAGAGAGATGACAACTCAAGACAATGAGTGATCTTAGACTGAAAAAAGCTAGAAAAGGACAGTATTGAGACAACTAGTGACTTCTGAAATACTGACTGTGAATTAGGTAATCCACGCATCATATAAAAATCCTTGTTAATTTTATTTTGCCAATTGTGTTGTGGTTATATAAGAGAATGTCCTTTTTCTTAGGACACACTGAAGTATTCAAGAATTAAAAGGACATGAGATCTGCACTTTGTTCTCTCTCTCTCATATATAATGTGTAGATTTAGACACCCTTCTTTCTTATATATGTATGAGATATAGAAGAAAAATGTATGTATATACAGACAGATGAAGACAGAAAGAATGGTGAAACAAGTTTAATCTTTGATGAACCTAGATGAAGAGGAGATTATAATTCTTTATCTTATTTTTGCAACTGTTTTGTTAGTTTGAAGTTGAAGTAAAAGAAAATTATTTTTAAAAATCAGCAATTCAGCTGGTTTTTGGAGTTGGAAGAGAGTAACTAAAACGTCCATATTCCTGGTTACCTTTCTGAGAATAGCACAGGAGTGAACATTTATCCATTTAATGTGCCCTATATGTTCACAGTAAGTCAGTCATTTTGCTGGGTATTGGGGGCATAAGGGCACACCATTCTTGTCCTTGGAGAGTTCACAGGACACTGTAGTACAAGTTAATTGATTTTACAAATGCATAATTGATTTTACAAATGCAATTATAGCGTGTAGCTGAATAAGAAGACAAAAAATAGTTAACTCATTAGAAGAGATGACAGAAGGTTGGGCAAAGAAGGCTTTCCAAATGGGTGATGCCTGGGCTGATTTTTGAAAAATGTGTCCAGAATTGGTGGGTTCTTGGTCTCACTGACTTCAAGAATGAAGTCGCGGACCCTCTCAGTGAGTGTTACAGTTCTTAAAGATGGTGTGCCCGGAGTTTGTTCCTTTAGACTTTCACGTGTCTGGAGCTTCTTCCTTCTTGTGGGTTCATGGTCTGGATGTCAGGAGTGAGGTTGCAGACCTTCACGGTGAGTGTTTAAGCTCTTAAAGGCAGCGCATCTGCAGTTGTTCCTTCTTCTCGGTGAGTTCGTGGTCTCGCTGGCTTCAGGAGTTAAGCTGCAGACCTTCAAGGTGAGTGCTACAGCTCATAATGGCAGCGTGGACCCAAAGAGTGAGCCACAACAAGATTTATTGCAAAGAGCCAAAGAATAAAGCTCCCACGGTGCGGAACGGGACCCAAGCAGGTTGTGGCTGTCTAGCCCTGGCAGCCTGCTTTTATTCCCTTATCTGGCCCCACCCACATCTTGCTGATGGTCCCTTTTACAGAGAGCTGATTGGTCTATTTTACAGAGACCTGATTGGTCCGTTTTGACAGAGTGCTAATTGGTACATTTACAATCCTCTAGCTAGAGGTAAAAGTTCTCCAAGTCCCCACTATGTTAGCTAGATACAGACTACTGATTGGTGTATTTACAAACCTTGAGCTAGACACAGAGTGCTGATTGGTGTGTTTGCTAATCCTTTAGCTAGACACAGAGAGCTAGACAGAAAAGTTCTCCAAGTCCCCTCTGGGTTAGCTAGATACAGAGTACTGATTGGTGTATTTACAAACCCTAAGCTAGACACAAAGTGCTGATTGATGCCTTTAGGATCCCTTAGCTAGACATAAAAGTTCCCCAAGTCCCCACGAGACTCAGGAGCCCAGCTGGCCTCACCCAGTGGATCCCACAGTGGGGCTGCAGGTGGAGCTACCCGCCAGTCCCCAGCAGCATCTGAACTCCTCAGCCCTTGGGTGGTCTATGGGACCTGGCACCACAGAGCAGGGGGCCAAGCCCATCAGGGAGGCTCAGGCCTCGGGAGCCCACTATGGAGGGGGGAGCTAGGGCATGGCGGGCTGCAGGTCCTTAGTCCTGCCCCACGGGGAGGCAGCTGAAGCCCGGCGAGAATTTGAGGGCAACGCCGGCAGTGCTGGGGGACCCGGTGCAACCTCCGCAGCTGCTGGTTCGGGTGCTAAGCTCCTCACTGCCCTGGGCCTATGGCTCCTGGCTGGCCACTCCGAGTGCGGGCAGGCTGAGCCCCCACTCGCACCTGCCGGAACTCTCGCTGACCTGTGAGCCCTGCGCGCAGCCCCGGTTCCCAGCCGCACTTCTCCCTCCACACCTCCCCACAAGCAGAGGGAGCCGGCTCTGGCCTCGGCCAGCCCAGAGAGGAGCTCCCACGGTGCAGTGGCAGGCTGAAGGGCTCCTCAAGCGCAGCCAGAGTGGATGCCAAGGCCGAGGAGGTGCCAAGAGCAAGGGCTGCTAGCACCTTGTCACCTCTCAGGCAAGGAAGGCTTTCCAGATGGGTGATGCCTGGGCTGGTTTTTGAAGGATGAGCAGGAGAAAGCCAGGTAGATGAGTGGGGAAGGCAACCATGGTAATTCCAGAAGCCTATGCAAAGGCATGAAAATATGGAGCACTTAGCAGAATGATGAGAGGACAGAGCGATGGTCAATATCATGGGCTTTGAAATCAGACAGACTTTTATTTAAATGTCATTTCTTCCATTTACTAGTTACATGTTATTGCAGATTTACTTGCTCTCTCTAAGCCACGGAGTCCTCATTTGTGAAGAGCAAATAGTATTAATTTGTTATTGACAGGGTTATTTTGGGACGAAATAAAATAATGCACCTAAAGTATCTGATACAAAGTAAACTTTCAAAACAGGTCAACTGCTGTTGCTGTTACTGTTTTGGGACTTCAGCTAGATAGAAAAGCTCTGAGAGAGGGATGTATGATAGAGAGATCAGACATATAGGTCTGCCTCAGTCATAAAGGACATTTCAGACTATTTTAAAGAAAGCTGACCAACACTTATAAGTAATTTCAGTTAGCATTGGATGTGTTCATTTATACATTTGTGATACAACAATGCTAAGTATTTTGAATTAACCGCTTTATTTTTTTCCTTGATCATCTAGCTCACTATGATAGTTATGTGCAACTGGAGTGTTGTTTTTGTTTGTTTTGTTGTTTTAATAGGTTTGTTGATATATTACTGGCAGAATAGTGTATTTTATTCCTGGCTTTCACAACATAAGCCAGAATCACTGTGACTTTGCCTTGACCATAGCTTGCACATAGTTGCGGCCATGAAGTGAAAAAGGAGAAAAGGACACATAATCTAGGGTTGTGTGAGTGGTGACTGGGAAGCAACAAATATCTCTATTGCTCCTCTTTTTGTGAATAATTTGGTGACCCTGACCTTAAAGCAGCCTAACAAATCTTTACTCCAGACTGCAGAGCAACTCTAATAAATGTTGCAGGAAGTATATCTTTGTGGTTAAGACCTTGGGCTCCAAAGTCAGACTAGATTCAGACTCTGACTCTGCTGCTTATCGACATATTGACCTGGGTCCATTTATTTTACGCTCTAGAGTACCCAAATTTCGCATTTGGAACAAAAAAAGATATAGAAATAGGCCACTATGTCTCATTTTATTCTTGTGAAAAATAAGTGAAATATACATATAAAAACTCTTTGATGCATATAGTGATGGTAGTGGCAGTGGTGGTGATGGTGGTGATGATGATGATGATGTAAACATTGGTGGCAGCAGTTTTCAGGTCACTAATTCACCCATTATTCAGAAATGTATATTTTTTCGATCAATATGTTACATACCAGTAGTAGAGAAATGAAAAAGTACAGTTTCTGCCCCACAAAAATAAAATATATTGGGAAAGAAAAATCCCAGAAAAATAAATCAAGTGCTTCAGTTTAATACTGGAAATATGCATAAGTAAGATCTGATTAAAAAAAAAAAACATACAAGATAATTGTATGAATGAGACTGAGCCTTTAGAGACATCTAGCTAAGAAAGGTTGCATTGAATAAAGTCTTTTTGGACTCACGAATAAGAAGTTAACTTTGCGAAGAGTAGACAGTGTAAGGTTATAAAATAGTCAAATGAAAACAACATGATAAGCCAGGAATCAAGAATTAATGGTTGAAAAGAAGAGCTGATTGATCCCTAGCTGAGGGAAGCTTTAACATGCAGGAAAACAAAAATCCCTAATATTAGCCTCTGTTGGAGAAAATAATGGCAGATGTGTTCATTTGTCCCAAGGGAAGTCTAGTTTTACTCAATATGGCAATCTCAGATTTCTTTTCAAGCAGAACAGCCCATGAGAAAAGGCCAGTCTTAGAATTCTGTCGTCTCTTAGGTTGTCAGAACGAAGAGATCAGCTAAGTCAGTTTCCTAAATGGCAGTCATAGTCACAATTGCATTAAAAGCATCCGGGGAGTTTTAAAAATACAGATTCCTAGAAACCCCTTGCAGATACTTTAAGATTGTTGAACTTTGCTTTGTCACTCACCTCCCCTTCCCACCACCACTGATTCTGTTAAGCTACTAACTCATCAGTAAACCATTCAACAGTCACCCCTTTTCCCATGAACCCCCAAAAAGAAATCCTTATAGTAAATCTTAAAATCAGAAAGTGGCAAAGTTGGGATTAGAATTCAGGTCTTCTAACTCCTAATAGCAGAACGTTTCCTATTACATTGTAGAGAACCTAGAAGACAGTACTACTTTTTCACCTGCTTTTTAAGATGCCAATTAGAGCCACCATTAGAGCCATCCTTTTGAATTACAGAAGAGCTTTCAGATCAGGAATCACAAAATAGCAGGTCGTAGACTACTTCTGAACACCAGGCAATTTCAATTACTTTACACATAATTTTTTAATGCTTTGTAATGACTTTACACTGAGCATGTCTTCCCCAGTTGGCCAAAAGTTCCTCCACAGACAATTGTCTTATACCCGGACACTTTCATTTATATAATTTTTGATCCAGTCCCTCGGGAACATTTGAGCTTATGGTCTAAGTTCTTACAGAGTCACAGAAAAGCAAAAAAAACTCTACCAGAAAGTAACTCGCTAGCACCATATGAACACACTAACACAGATTATCTAATCAATTTGCCTAACAATCTCTTAATCGGGGGAAAAAAAAAAGGGGCAACAAAGCTGTGCAGGAACAAAAAAAGTCTCGTGGCCAAACTACCTTTCTTCCCCTTTTATTCCTCAACATTGGAACACATACCACTTTCTTTCTAGACATAACTGAGTCATACAAAGCTGGACACTTAACCCAAGGGCTACATTGGGCCCATCAGATTCTTTCTCTGAGAAAATTACAGTTGGTTTAGAGATCACGTCAATCAAATTCAGGAACCAGATCTGTAAAGTGAGGTGCCCCAAATATCGAGGTCATTTGCAGAGCAAGTTAAGGTGAATCATCCTCTGTAAATAAGCAGAGGATAATGTCTGAGATAAAGGAAAAAAATATGTATTGGAGAGAAGAAGGGTATACACACGCTTCCTCAGAGAAAAGCAGATGGAGAGGATAATTGCTTTTATTATATTTAATAGATGGCTTCCCAGGTTTTTTTTTTTTTTTCAAGTTCCACATAAGGCATGGCTGCAATATCTGCTCCTGGCTTTGGACAGATGGCCATTCCCATTTGCTTAGATAAGTTATAGTGGGTTTCAGTTTCTTTCTTACAATCAAACAATCTTTGGCAAAGACAGCTACCTAGGGATAAACTTGAATCTGACGGAATGATAGGGATAGCACAGAACAGGCTGGCATCAGAGGTCAGTCCAGAGAGTGCATACCATAGATAATGGAGTCACTAGGAGGGTTTGGAAGCAGTAGACTTTCTGGCAGGGAGTTTAGTGAATTGGGAAAGTCAAAGGGAAGATTCACTCCCATGGAAAGAAAATGTGGGGGGAGGAGAGAGCTTCTTATGAAAGTGATGACACCAATGACAAATTTTACCTACTTCATAATTTTAACACACACTGTCCCTGAGCCTGTGAAATATCTTTTTAAGGCCATCTTTACATCAAAGCTATAAACATCAAGGCTGTTTAGGGTATTTCCACTCACTAAATTAATTAGCAAACATTTTAACTGAATCAGACCATTTCAGATACTTTATTTTCTTATTTATTATAAAAAATAATAGTTGTATTTTTGCAATTTCAGCTACAGTCAACTTTGAAGTATAATCTGAAGTATAAACAAGTTTATTGGGAAGCCACTGAAGCCATATCTGCAGCCACCTCAGAGCCTCCACAGCTATCAGTAAGCATGGTAAGAAGATCAGACTGTGTTCTTTATGGCTCTGTTTAGCTTAGGAGTCCCCATCCTCTGGGCCACGGACTACCAGTCGGTGGCCTGTTGAGAACTGGGCCTCACAGCAGGCCAGGCGAGCAAGCATTACTGTCTGAGCTCCGCCTCCTATCAGAACAACGGTGGCATTAGATTCTCATAGGAGTGTGAATCCTGTTGTGAACTGTGCATGCGAGGGGTCTAGGTTGCGCACTCCTTATGAGAATCTAGTGTCTGCCTACCACCCACCCCCACCACGCCCACATCTGTGGAAAAATTGTCTTCCACGAACTTGGTTGCTGGTGCCAAAGAGGTTGGGGACTGCTGCTCCAGCTCAAACATTTCCTGATAACAGGTGTCTAAGTTGCAATGGAAGCCAATTCATACACCCTTAGAGTGAGTATGTGGGGTCTAAAGCTCTGGGTTTAAGAAAATACCCCACTATTCAGCCATTACTAAAGGCCTCCCATCCTTTCCTCATGTAAAAACAGAGGTCCTGGTTCATCTGCATCTGCTTTCTAGTTTATTATCTTTTATTAAATGAACAATTGAAGCAACAATAAGGAAGAGGAAGGATCCCTCAGGGTAAGGCTTAGGATCCTGAACCGCGCTACATGAAAACATTTTCTCTATCTCTGACCCATGTGGTGAAGAATGAAGAATTACCCCAACCATCAGCTAACTTAGACTTTTTATTATTTGGTTATAATGAAATAAGGAGCTCATCAGTGAAATTAACAATCTTGGATCAGAAAATTTTTAGTTCTAGCCAGAGAAAAGAGGACATTTATTTGACTTTTATTCTTCCAATACTAAATTTCACTAAATTATAATGATAAATTATCCTTTGATCTGACGCTATTGGTTATTTTTATGTGGATGTCAAGAAGATGAACGTAGTCTGATATTTTAAAATCCTTTGAAAACTCAAACATAAAATCAATGGAAACTCTAGGAGAGTACTATAATGCTTACTGAATGAATGGTTTTCTTAGACTGAAGGTAGGTTTTTCATGACACTGAAACAAATAGAAGCTAAGCTTATGATAGTTTTATAAACAATAGTGAATTGCAATATTCTAGGGTATGAATTAAGAGTGAGAAAAATCAGCCTGTACTTTTGTGACACGCCATGAACTAGTTTTTTTTCAAATGTTGATTTTAATCTAATAAAGTGAAAATACCATATAAAAAGTTTGTATAGTATTTGCACACACAAAAATTGACATCTGAAAATATTTGTGGAAACCTATTTTTATGCCTGAATCTAAGTTGAATGCATAATTTAGTTCTTATTTTCTGAACAAATAGTCTGGAAAAATTTCATGCACAATTGATGATAATATGAGTGTGCAATCCATGGCTGGAGCTCATTAACATATTCATTCTGTATAAGCTCTGTGTGCAAATTTAAATAGTAGTTTTCCCAAAAAATGGCTCATAATAACTCCAAAACATCAAAACCACTCATACTATTGATGGTGGAGCCCAAAGACTTCCACATGTTGAGCAAATATTTTGGAAGACAATTTCCAACTCTCAAAAAATTATAACAATATGAATATAATTTGCATTCAGATTATGCTTAATACAAAAGTTAAAAAAAGAAAACTGCAATATATAAAACAAAAATTTCATATGGAAATAACAAAGGGGAAAGTATGTGTGTGTCTACGTGTGCACACGTGTGTGTACAAAATTTCTAGTGACATCTCCAAAATATTTGTTTTCATTTTTGTTTTGTCTTTCATATTGTGATTCTGTGATTTCAAAAGTAGATCTTTAAAGCCAGGCATAGAAAGACAAATACCATATGATCTCACTCATATATGGAATCTAAAAATTTGTTCTCATATAAGTGGAGAGTAGAATCATAATTACCAGAGGATGAAGGGGGCGATGAGAGATTGGAAGATGAGTACAAGCTACAATTAGAAGACAGAAGTTCTGGTGGTCTATTACATAGCAGTATGACTAGAGTTAACAGCATGTTAGTGTATGTTTCAAAATAACTACAAGATAGGTTTTGAAATGTCCTCATCACAAAGAACTGATAAATGTTTAAGATGATGGCTATACTAATTACTCTTTGATTTGATCATTACACAATTTATACTTGTGTAGGGAAACATCACATTGTATGCCACAAATATGAGCAATACTTATGTCTCATTCCTAATTTTTAAAGTACATTTTTATGTACACTTGAAAATTGATGAGAGTAAACTTTGAGTGTTTTCACTAAAAAAGCATGATAAGTTTGTGACATAATGCATATTTTAAATAGCTTGAGTTAGCCATTCCACAATGTATATGTTTATCAAAACAACATGCTATACTGTAAATATTTACAATTCTATTTTTCAGTTAAAATATAAGCCAGGTGCGATGCCTCATGCCTTTAATCCCAGCACTTTGGGAGGCCGAGGTGGGCGGATCACCTGAGGCCAGGAGTTCGAGACTGGCCTGACCAACATGGAGAAACCCCGGCTCTACTAAAAATACAAAATTAGCCGGGTGTGGTGGCTCATGTCTGTAATCCCAGCTACATGGGAGGCTGAGGCAGAGGTTGGACCCGGGAGGCAGAGGTTGCGGTGAGCCAAGATAGTGCCATTGCACTCCAACCTGGGCAACAAGAGCGAAACTCCATCTAAAAATAAATAAATAAATAAGTTTAAAAAAATTTTAGGGAGGAAAAGGTAGATTGTCAAAAAAAAATGATGTAAATATCACCACATTCACAAAAATTTTTTAAAATAAAGAATATTTAAATATTATTTTTCTAAGAAAAATTTTGTCTATCCGTATGAACTAGAAATCCCCAAATCCCCTCTTTAAATTTTATCTTACTGAACATATGTGTAACTACTTCTCTTGGGCAGGCAGAAGAGGTTCTGCTATGATTGGTGCACATATGTTGCATGCTTTATTATTGCTTCAACTTGGTTATGGTGGGACAGAATAATTTATTTGTCTTAATTGAGTTGCAATTTTGTGAATTATTATTTCAAAGAAAGAAAAATAATTGCTAGAAATAAACAGAATATTTTAAATAAATATGCTCTCCAAAATATAACCCAAACCTAAGGCATTTTGTTATACATAGTGTATAATAAAATGCTTAAAATTTTTAGACATCTCATTTATTGAAATGTATAATGCTGGGTATTTTTTATAATTTCAATAGTTTCCACATTTTAATAATTGATGATTCATGATTATTTTATATTAGCAATAGAGCATACCTTAATGGATCCTCTATAAAGAAATAACTGATAAATCAATGAAACTTCTTGAGGAAAACATTGTCTACAAACCAAGATTACATATTTAAAGGTTCAGTTTTGCAAGAGTATGCCTTTCAGCACTGATGCATTACATAAGAGGATTTGACAAGGTTAGAATTTGTGTTACTAATGGAAATTATTTCTTCAAGAATTAACCTTTAGGCTAAAAAGAATGACAGATATTCAAATAATCTCAAATTAGTATTTAAATCTAAAATTTCTATTCATTCCTGCCCCCCAACAGAACTTCCATTCTGGATTCCAGTGTGTCATACACACAATTGAATTCTTAACAGCTGCCATTCAAAAGAACTGCAGAGGACCATTTGAAAGTAATATTTTGCTCTGTGTGACATCTCATTTTTTTCCCCTCAGAAATCATAATTTTTTTACACACCTCATAGTCTTCCTAACAAGAAACCAGCTCTGCTTGTCATTTTGATTGGGGAGGAACCTTGTTTTCCAGGTCACTGGTTTGAATCCTGGAGACAAGATATTCATGAGGGACCAGTATGGGGAATTTACATCTCGGTGGAGAGTTTTCCTCTCCATTTGCCAGCACGCCAGGTCAGTGAGCCGCTCTGTCAGAGGGAAGATAATGGTTGCTGTAGTGGCCCCCACTTATTACACACTCAATGCTTCTGACCTTCTTGGGAGACCCCAAAAAAGCCTTCTGATTTGGGGCATCCCTCTACCCTTTAAGGTCCTTTCACATCTAGATCATCCTGTCTAAAATACAACATTATTCATGTCTTTGAGGGAGGCTACCCTTCAATGCCAGATTTTATACTTTTTCTCCCTCTACAAACTTCCTGACTATGCAAAGGGATAAAAACAAAATTGCTTCATTTTTAAGATGAATTTTAAGAAACACTCAAGATCAAGGCATTCATTTTAGTAAAAATAAAGTAGAAGAAAATAATCAATGTGATTCAAAGAAAAAAACTCAGTTTGTCCACCTCTGTTTACAATTTGAATGAGACATCCTCGTGACAAATATTTTTGTATTTGTTTTGTATTTTTGACATCAAAATAGCACATTTTATTTTTAAAGAAATTAAATTAAATATGCATAATTTAGTAGAGCACATTGCTGTCTTACGACTTGGCAATATTAGAAATGATGACTCTTCTTGTGTTTATTCCTTATTTTGATTCGTTTCTTTGTAATAAGATGGATATTTCAGGACATCAAGAGATGGAGACTAAAGCAGAGAGATAACTGTGTCTTTATTTTCTCTCCCAGGCATTCAGATGTTATCTAAGGATAATTCTGCTCTCTACCTTATTTTTCAAAAATTTCTTCTTTTTTTTTTTTTTTTTTTTTTTTTTTGAGACAGAGTCTCGCTCTGTCGCCCAGGCTGGAGTGCAGTGGCCGGATCTCAGCTCACTGCAAGCTCCACCTCCCGGGTTCACGCCATTCTCCTGCCTCAGCCTCCCGAGTAGCTGGGACTACAGGCGCCCGCCACCTCGCCCGGCTAGTTTTTTGTATTTTTTTAGTAGAGATGGGGTTTCACCGTGTTAGCCAGGATGGTCTCGATCTCCCGACCTCGTGATCCGCCCGTCTCGGCCTCCCAAAGTGCTGGGATTACAGGCTTGAGCCACCGCGCCCGGCCCAAAAAAATTTCTTTTAACAACCAAACAATCAAGCATCCCTCTGATCACTTGGATGAGGATCCAATAGAGAGAGATTTACGTGCAAAGAACGGTATCAAAACTGAATGACTTCCTCAAAGTAGGGAAGGGAGTATTACTTCCTCTAGAACAGAGAATGTGGCCCAGAGGTAGTTTTCAGTCACAGCTTTCTACCTCATGTATGATACATGCACTGGTGATAACAACAAGCAAGGATGATACCTTCATTAGAGTGACTGTCACAAGAATTTTCCAAACATTCTGTTTTTCCCATCTTTAAGTTATAATGAATTTGTTGGCAAGAAGAGCATGCATGTTCCCATCCAACTTTTAAAAATCCTGTAGATTAAAAATTACATATTTTCTCCAAAATTGGAAACATAATTACATGCTGAAGTTGAAAGACTATCCATGTATTTCCACTAATTCATATCTTTTGTAGGTTTCTTAATTTAAAATTTTAAATCTGAATCTTGACAATGTGCTAGAATCATCTTTCTGCTACATAAGATGACAACAAAAAATAAACAGTCATTATAGTATATGAACTTGCATTTGGCAAGTATAAGTGTGTATTAAACATTGAGACTGCTTTGGTGGATGTGGAAATTTTTAAAAATCTATCAAAATTTTTTAAAAGTGAAATTTCTGAAAGTCCAGCTGCATGCCAGTTGCCTTGGGATATTTTCCATTCAGATTCAACATATATTAGAAATACAACAATTAGTACTGTAAATGACAAAACACAGAAAATTACAAAGGTGAGCCCTACCAGCCCTTAACATTCACATTGAGCTTCCAGGAGAGGTTCAGATTTTATCAGAGGTTTATGAACATTTTGGTGTCAGAACCTCTCTCACTCTTAAAAGACACTGAGGATCCCAAAAGCTTTTGTTTATGTAGGTTATGTCTATTGACATTTAGCACATTCAGAAATTAAAACAGTATTTTTAATTCTTATGTATTAATTCATTTAAAATAATTTCATTTAAAGTAACAGAAATAAACCTATTACATGTTAATATAAATAACATATTATTTATTTAAAAAATATGTATTTCCCCAAACAAAATAGTGAGAAGAATGGCATTGTTCACATTTTTTAATGTCTAGGTTAATAGAACATAGACTTTCTCAACTACTTCAGCATTTAATCTGATTCAGTATGCCGACTTTGTTGAACTGTATGAGGAAAATTTGATCTTACCAGGAATATAATCTGAAAATCAAAGAGTATTTTAACCTTTTAGGAAAATAGAGTATATTTTTCATTGATACTATACCAAAACTCAACCTGTGGTAATTTCTAATGTGGACTCTGAACTTATAGAAGATGAACACTTTATACTTTATAAAATTTTATAAACTTTAATTTATAAAGTTTATAAAATTCATAAATTAATTATAACTTATAAACTTTATAAAATTAATCTTAGAAGAAGGGATGGGGAGAAATAAAAATCAACCAAGCTTGCAGCACATTCAGCATTAATCATGAAGTCAGCATACTGTAAACTGCTTCCTAAAAGCTGTTTGTGCCTATTGTCCTGGAATAACATAGACCCTATTACAAGATTATAGTTCCCCTAAACTGCTCTATAGATAATGGCTTGAACATTATGAAACATTAAGTTTTCCCTCTGATATATTCTTTTAGGTCCTGTACAACAGTGAAACTATGTGCATCAGCTGGTCTGAATTACCCCACAAGGAGCTGATTCATCAAAGAATGCAGCTTCCATATCCTGATGATTTTATACCCCTCTCCCCAATCAATCAACAAACCCAAATTTTCAGTCCCACATCCTCCAGGATCCCCTTAAAAACCCCAGTCCAGAATTCCTCAGGGAGATGGATTTGAAGGTCTCCTCCCGCCTCTTTCCTCGGCACCTGGCAATCATTAAACTCTTTCTCTGATGCAAACCTTGATTTCTCAATGTAATTGGTCTGTTACTGTGCAGTGGGCACACGAACGCATTGGTCCTATAACACCATGTTATATTAAGTCATTAGGCAATGTTTTGTGATAATCTTTTTCACTTTTAATAAATGTTTTATCTAGCTGTGCATATTTTTTGTAACACCATGAAATGATATTTGGAGAATTTTGGAACACTGAGTGATAAAGGTGCTTCATATATTGACATGTTGAATTATATAGTAAAAAAAAAAACCCGTTTGTAAATATTACTACAGATCACATTAGAAAAATCTTTAGGTATTGGGGAAGTGTCAGATTCAACGTGGGGAAACAACTGTTAAATTCTAATTTTTGTTTGACATTTTTATCATAAGTACCGTCAGTTGCCTTCCTTGAAGTGATAGGCTCACTTTTTTCACTTTTGAAAAAATATATTCCATATATCCTAGTCTGCATAACCATAGCTTGTCAGTTGTTCTTTCAAGTATAAACAGTGCTCAAAGAAAAAAAAAATGTGACTAATATACCTTGTGACTCATGAGGTCACATACATTTTTTTGAGTAATAAACCATCATATTTTAGTATGCAGCAGAAGTGCTTTCCAAATATTCCTGCTTGTCACAGAATATTAAAATCAGAATATTAAATAGTCTCAAGGATCGGGATCTAATAAAATTGTTAATTTTTACTCCTTTCTCAAGGCCATCCTGAAATAAAACTCTCAGTACAGTTGGCTTCACTGCCTTGATTAATACTATGGTATCATCAGGGCAAATGTTAACACAGCAAAAAAGGCAAAGAAGATCTAGTATTATTAGAAAGACAGTTTGACCTCATGAAGTCAGTGAACAAGTCTCAAAAACTCCTAGATAACACTTACAGAACCTCTAGGTTTTGCAAACTTGCTTCTACCAGCTAATTCTAAGCAGTTCAGGGAAGTTAACGAACACAGCACTTCAGGGCTTACAAGTAGTAAAGGACTCATACCCATCAAATTCTTCACTTCAACTAGCTACAAAAATGATTTTCCCAAATTGTAAAGGGGAAGAATAGCCCAGTGATAACAGACCATGCTACCTAACACTACCCTAGAGGATCTGTACACATCATACACAAAAGTGTTTTTGTAGATCCCGAGATGTCTTTTATGTCATTGTGTAACATTTTCTCAATGTGTAGGGAGCTAAAAAAATGTTTACACCCATAATATTAACAAAATCTGTAAGTTATCTCTATAGACACACAGTGGTAGATAGATTAGATATATCTAATTAGAAATATATTTGAATAGCTCAAAAATGTATATACACTTCAGTGTGTCTTTTTTAATATTAAAATGATCTACTATCAATTGTTTGGGAATATCAATAGCAACTAACATTAATTGAAATAGATACTCTTCTTAGTGTTTAACAGAAATTATTTCATTGTATTTCACAACAACCCAAATAAGTAGGCACTTTCATTATCCTCACATTAAACATAAGATCACATAAGTAAATTCCCCAAGGTTAGATAGCTAGTAACTGGTAAAACCAGAACTTGAACCTGAAGTTAAATTCTATAGCCTATGTATTCAGTTACCAAAGTATACACCAGTAAAGGGATAAATGTGTTTTGAAATTTCAATATATTTGAAATATTTTAAATATATTCTAAATACTAAGACACCACAGCATTACTAAATTTTTGCAATCAATTAAATGTACTTTTAATAAAATAAAATGGTCTTGGCATTCCAATTTTAGAGTGCTTACAAGTAGAAGTCTTAGATTTAAGGTTAGAAAAGTCATAATGTTATTTCATATATATTTCTTATTCCAACCACCATCCAGTTTTTCTTACAAGTTTGAAATGGAGTTTGATCGTTGCTGTTAACACCTGCTTCAAATTTATCTTCTTATATCTCATCAGTGGATGTTTGAAGTTGCTTTTAAATCTCAGGAACTATTTCAAATTATTTCCATTATTATATGGTAATAGTACTATATGAAAAATCTCCACCAACATAAATTTCTATATAAACACAGCATATGTGCATGTCATATCATAATTAGCATTCTTTAGTTCTTTTAGCAAATATTTTGGGGGCATACAATTCTATGGACTGAATTGTGGCCCCCCAAAAATCCAGTAGTTGAAGCCCTAATCTCTAGTGTGACTATATTTGGAGACAGATCTCTTAAGGAGATAATTAGGTAAAAAAGGTCATAAGGGTGGGGACCTAATTCAAGAGAATTGGTATCTTTATAAAGAAAAGAGAGATAACCAGAGCTGTCTCCTTGCCCACACTGAGAAAAGGCCATGTGAGGACCGAGCGAGAAGGCAGGCTTCGCCAAGCCAGGAAGATCACCTTCACTGAAAGCAGCCCTCACAACGTCTTGATCTAGGACTTTTTAGCTTCCAGAACTGTGAGAAAATAAATTTCTGTTGTTTTAGCTAAGCAGTCTGTGGCATTTTGTTAAAGAAGCCTAAGCTAACAGAACACATGACAGACATTTTTAATCACATGACATATTAATCTCCAGATAAAATCAGTGTTGATATCATTTCAATACACAATGGAAGAGATAAAATAAAAGCTAATTCACACACACACACACACACACACACACACAGAAAGAGAGAGAGGGAGAGTGTCGATGTTTTCTCACATAAAAATAACCCTTTGGTTAACACTGTTTTTTCATCCGGTCGAGACTTGAAGTTAAGCATAGTATTTTAAAAAATAAAAGGCCTAGCCAGAGTCAAATTTTCAGATCTATAAAAGAGCTCAATCCAAGCACTAATGAAGTTAAATAAAGAGAGGACTTTGAAATGGATTGGATTTGGATTTTTGGATTCAAATCTCAGATCCTGAGCAGATCATGGAACTTTTTACACTGCGCGATTATTGTACATTAAAAGTTAATAATAATACTTTTCTCACTGGGCTATCGTAATAATCAAATAGGAGATCTAAAAGCATACCTAGCTTTTCTGGCGACCTGTCAAAGCTCAGCCCTAGGAAACCTTAGCAAGTTACCGTGGCTGTCACTGTTCCATTTCACACATTCCTGTCCTCCAAGAGACGTACCGGCCAAGAATGGCCTTTGCCTCTGTGCTACTGAGTTGAGTTGCTCTAAGTTGTTGCTCTAAATTCTTCAGTCTAGCCTCACTAAAGCCCCTAGCATTTTATTTTCAGTTAATAGATAACTGTCTAGTTGCCTAATTATTTATCTCCTCAAGATGACGTATGAGTTGTAAACCAACTAACTAACTGATAGACTAATTCTTACAAATATCAGATGATGGGACATTTTCACATTAAATCCTTAACAGTGTGAATTGGAAGCCACCCCCAAGTGCACACACATGCACACATAACACACACTTGGGCACATACAGTCAACAAGTCCTTGTACTTTTTTAATTTTAGAGGACATATATTTCAATGAAAACTTTTTTGGATTTCATCTTCATTTGGAATTTAATTACATCCAGCAATTAATCTCAATTCATTTTTGTTTTAATTTTCAGTACTGCAGTTTTAATTTTAACTGTTAAATACCTGTGTCTCATGTCCTGTAGGTAAACCAAAATAATTAATAATATTAAAGCCTGAGGAAAAGCAGAACTCCCAGCATTTCTTGGATAATAAGACTGAGTAAAAAACATAGCACCACTTCAAAAACCTCCCGGAAAGTTCCTGTAATCAGTTCAAAGTCCCTAAACCTTTATGTTGAAACTGCAGGATGGCTGCTCTAACAACCTCTTTCCTAGTCTCCTACTTCAAGTTTAAATAGAAATCCTGGTGAGTTCTTCTGTACTTTCCATCATTGGATCTTTTGGGCATAAAGTAGGTTTTCTATTAGTGAAGGAGATTATATCCTTGAGCCTCTTCAAGTAAAGTGTCCATGAATTCAACCAAGTTTTCAACACACTGTTATATAAATGTATTTCAATCCCTGACTACAGGAACATTCTCTTTGTTCCTGTGCATAATTTAGCTTCTGCTTCCATTCTGCTTTTGAGAAAAAGTTACTGCAAAGTAGTAGAAAGAGAACCGGACTGGAAATAAGCAGACTTGGGATCTAGGTCTCTAATGAATCATGGGTAGGTGCGCCACTTAATACTCTGCTTCCTTCCCCAAGCCTCAAGTCAACCTCAGAATGCCTGCTCTGCCTATATCTCAAGCCCTTGGGATGTTCTAAATATTGTGAACATATTTAATAAATTCTGTGTGAAATAATCATGAAAGAAATTATTGTCTTTTCATTATATAAATTCTGACTACACACATTTCTGAATCAGAAACTAATATGAACTCCAATTTTAAAAGATTAAGCACAACCTGGTAATAGCTTAAACTCCCATGACACTTGAAAAATCAGTAAAGCTACCTATCTCTCATAAAGTTTTTTCTTGTGACGGAGTTAAAAATCAGTGAGAAAAAATAGTTGATTTTTTTAATGGCATATGAACTCCTCTCAAGATTAATTTGATCAAATTTAACCACAGAATAATAGATTTCCTTATAACATCATTTTCTAAAACCTACAGTGACTAGGAAGAAAATCTTAGAATTAATTGAGCAAAAACTACTATGAATTTATTTCTTATGATTTAAAGTTTTCTGTCCATTCTTTCGTATGAGTTTGCACATTTCTGAGGATTATATTGATTCTTTCAAAAATGATAGTCTTATACTGTTGGGAGACAAATCTATGTAGATTTTTCCTGGTACTGCATGTTTTGTAAACAGAGACATAAATTACCTTTTTTGGCAGGGCGTGGTGGCTCACGCCTGTAATCTCGGCACTTTGGGAGGCCAAGGCAGGTGAATCACAAGGTCAGGAGTCTGAGACCAGCCTAGCCAACATGGTGAAACCCAGTCTCTACTAAAAATACAAATAATTAGATGGACGTGGTGGCAGGAACTTTTAATCCTAGCTATTCGGGAGGCTGATGCAGGAGAATTGCTTGAATCTGGAAGGTGGAGTTTGCAGTGAGCTGAGATTGTGCTACTGCATTCCAGCCCGGGTGACAGTGCGAGAATCTGTCTCAAAAGTAAATAAATAAATACATACATACATACATACATACATACATACTACCTTTTTTCCCCTAAACAATCCTCTAAAAATGTTTGCAAAGAGAATAGCCTTGGAAGATAGAAATAATACTTCTCTCTGAGGAAAGAGCAAGTTTGTTTCTGCCAAGTACAATGAAGATAATATCTTTCTCTAGGGCTTACTGTCAGGTAAGCTTACTGCCCATTATAAAAGAGTTGGGTTCTTTTATAATGTTTTTATATAGCACTGCCCATTGCATGAATAGGTGTCAAATATCCCGCTTGCATTGCCCTTTGGGATTGAGTCTCAGAAAACCTTCACAAATGCTGATACTCTGGTTACCACTACTATTACTCTAAGAAGTAAAGTTCTTTGTTTCTGGCCCAGGAATTTCATGCTTTCTGTCACCATCCATAAAATTATGGCAGGCTAATTAGATGATTTCAAGTGGCATAGGATTTTAGATTCTTCACTGTCTTGACAATAACAACACCTGAAAAACAATATAAACTATCTTTCTCAACATTTTGTATCATTGAATTCCATTGATAAGTTATTGAAAACACTTAATTAAATTTAAGACATTCTCATATTTAGTGATCAAGAAGGTACTGTCATAATAAACTTTTACTAGAATCCAGCTATTAAAGCCTCATGTACTTAGCCAGGCAACTAAAATTGCCCAAATTGAAATTAGTTGTTCACTTAGAACATAGGATACCTGGCTCCTTATAAATATCTTTCTTCTTTCCTTCACTATTGTGTAAGACTTCTCATTTTATTTCTGTCCATACTTTTTTAAAGTAAAACTTGCTTACTCTTAGCTCAGAGGAACATCTCTATCTAGCATAGAAGACTCACAACAGAAAGTTAGACAGACTTGAATTTGTAAAATATTGTGTTTGCATAGATTAATAATGTTAATTTTCTACACCACAGTTTCTTCATCTGTAAAAACAGAATATTAATACCTCCCCTGTTGGCTTAACAATTTTTGTGACAATAGAAGGACTAAGCATTATTAACACGGTATTGACATGGATGTCACATCTCCCCATCTCCTTTTCTTCCCATTTCTCCCCATCCTAAAATCCTCTGCTCCTCATTCTTTCCTAGGCTAGGCTAATTAATACTGAGGATAATAGCCTGGTCATGTCTACTTGCACGTACCCTGTCCTGTGACTTCAGGGAGATTTTGTCATTTTTAGAGCAGATACTAGACTTTGAGGTTGAAGAGCGAAGAATGAACAGAGATGGGCAGAATGCAGGTAGCAGAAGATGAGAGAAAATTAAGCAAAAGTGAGTTATGTAGGTAAAGAAGAAGGAGAGATGATAAAACAAGAGGCAGGAAAGAGTGAAAGCAAGGCATTCCTGAGGAGCTCTAGCAAATTGAGTTCTGGAGAGTCTGGAAAAGGTGCAAAAAAAAAAAAAAAAAATGGCGGAGGAGAGAACAGAAAGTAGGAAAGTATTGTTAAGGGTTACCACTAGGATTCCCAAGATATGTAATTAAGAAATAAAATTGCTTTTGTAATTTGCAGATAATGGCAGAAGAAAGTGGCTGTTAAAATGTGGTTCTTTTATTGTCCTAAGTTTAAATCACATAGATCCATAGTATCAGTACTTACATTTAAGTTCACAAACTGTTACATCATGTTCCCAACAAATAGTGTAATCTTTATTTTTCCTGCTATTCCAGAATTAATATGAAAAGAGGAATGTAAAATAAAAGAGACCTAGATTCCACTGTCAAAGGCAACTAAGATATTTATTTGTGTTTGCATCACACCCTGTAAGAATGATAGTACAAAAGCTGTGAAAGCTCTCATTGTCAATCTGAAATGACTCTACTCTCTTTGAATAATGCACACCTCCCAGTTATCCAACAGCTCCTTCCTTTGAGTGCTGTGATGAGGCTCGGTTAGGCCTTCAGTGGCAGTCACATTAATCAGGTCATTACAGATACAGAATCATTGTCGTTAGGTATTAATTAAATACTACATGGCAACCACTACATTATGCACATCACATATTTTATTACATTTATTTCTCACAACACATGAGGTGAGAAGTATTATTACCATGATCACCTCCATTTTACAGTAGAGTGGGAAGCAGGCTGAAGAAGCTCTGAACTCCCCCTGGCTCAATAGGTCTGATGAATCCAGATGCCTACTCACCCGTATAAATGGAAATCCCAAACTTTGTTTAGGGTGACTGATTTTAGCTCTAGTATGGGGCAGGAATGAGTCTGAAATTTGGCATTCTTAAAGAGTATAGCAGCTTGTCAAATACTGTGTGTGTAGGAGGGGCACTAGAATCTTTATTTCTCCTGTCTTTTTAAGATGTTTTATATCAGTTTATATCTTGTGATTAAACATTTTAAATACATATAGTCTTGTAAGTTTGGTTCTTAATAATGCTTGTTCATCTTCTAAGCATTTTTGACTATTGTAAACTTTATTCTTGTAATGAAATAGCCAAGACTGTGTACAGTATTTCAATGTAGTTTTGTATTTTGTCTCTTTCTGTTATAGATAAACTTTCATGCCTGGCAGCAATGTTAATATCTCACAGACAGGCATTAAACATAGGGGAGATGGTGAGCTATCACTTAGATTAAATTCCATCGGCTTTTTCGCTCCATTATAAATCTAAGCCATCTGACCTTAACAGCGGATGCATCCTATTTCAAGAGGTACAGGATTTGGTGAATTTACCAGCCCTACATGATACATGATATGCATAGACTCTATTTTATGACATCCTTGTACATAGAAAAGCCTGACTACAAATATCTTGATATGACCAAAGATAGAAGAAAGCTCTCATCAAGCAGAAAGAAAAGTTTGCTTGTATAAATTAAGCAGCCCTTGAATAAACAAGCAGTAATTGCTCTAGTAACTTTGCAAATCACAGAAACAATAGGACTACATTTTTTAATATTTGAGAATGTCAGTTCATTGCTTCCTGTTTACTTGCAATTATTTGAAAATAACCTGGATAAGTTTATAATCAAGGTATTTCCTCTTGGCTCCCTGGTATACATCAGACTGCCTGAGGAGAGGATTGACATCCTAAGGTGTCCAAAGCATAATCAGTCTTAAGAGCTGCTAATGTTAAAATCCTGACTAATGTTAATCAAAAATTAAAAAAAAAAATCTTAGCTTGTTAAACAAACACATACACAGATACACACACACACACACACACACACACACACACACAGACACTAAGATCACATTAGTTTTTAAAACATATCTGGTAAATGATATTGCCTAATTTTACAACTATTTGGTCCATATCCACTTTTCATACTATAATTATGCGTATGCCCATGTTTTTGTGTATGTGCTTCTTACAACTAGCAGTGAATATAAGCTGTTTAAAATTTGATAAATAATGTCCAGTCTTTGACTAATAGTGTACGCAGTCACTAACGATGAGGATGCATTTTGAGACATGCACTGTTAGGTGATTTTGCTGTTCTTGTACAAACATCGTAGTGTGTACTTACACAAACCTACATGGTTTAGCCTATTAGGTTTATGTAGGTATAACCTATTGCTGTATGGTAGAACCTATGGCTCCTAGGCTACAAACCTGTACAGCATGTCACTGTACTGAATACTGTAGGAAGTTGTAACACAATGGTATTTGTGTATCAAAGCATATCCAAACATAGAAAAGATACAGTAAAAATATGGTATTATAATCTTATGGGAGCACCACCATATGTGTGGTCCATCATTGACCAAAACATTATAACGCAGCATATGACTATTGTTAGCAAAAGTAAAAACATGAGAAGAACACATGTACCCTTCAGATAAGAACAATTTAAACAAACAAGAAAACTTTATAAGCTTTTGTTATGGGCCAGGATTGGATTGATTTATTTATGACTGTGATCTTAGAAAATGTATACAACTTTGCTGAATACTACATTAATGATAATATATATTTTATATATCTAGATATCTCTGTTCAAATACATATTCGGATATTAGAAACATATTCAATTAGGTGAAAATAGGCCTAAATTACCAATACCTAAATTATAGCAGGAAATTGCTTGAACCTGTATCCCAATAGCATAACCTTTCTGTCTGCTGTGTGCACTTTCCCCTCTGCAGTGGTCCAGCGGCATTCACCCTGAGCACTCCTCTACCATAGCTCTGCTCTGCTGGTTTGACTTGCCTCTGTTGCCTCTAGGATATAAACTGAAGCAGGGCAGGGACAATATTTTATGTATATTCATACCCCTATTACCTTTCATTTTGTTCAATACATAGTGTGACAGATAGTTTTAGCTGAATTAACAAGAGTGATGTTAAAAATTTTTAATGCATTTTCCTTTCTTACTTTTCCAGATACTGTACACACCAACTCCTTACTGGAGTCTACTTTAAGCAGCCATTTGCCAAGATAGAGATTTGGCCAGGTTACAGAAGATACTGGGGATAGAGCTGAGAAAATATTCAAGGGACTGTCACTTGAAAAGGAGATTAGCCAGTACAATTATAACTTTGCAATCTAGGTTATTGTTTTGACATAGGCATTTTGATTCTGTTCCCTCTTCCTGCATCATATCAATAACCAGGCTCTGATGGTCAAGTTCTAGAGCCTATCATTAAAGCTTAGGATAATCAGGAAAAAGGAGGTTATCAGGTAAGTTGAGAAATAAAGAAAAATAAAAGCGCCCTAGGTTGTGTGGAGAATCTTTACCAAGTACTATGGTCTAAATGTTTGTGTCCTCCTCAAAATTTGTATGTTAAAATTTAATTCCCAATGTGATGGCATTAGGAAGTGGACCCTTTGAGGGATGGAGCCCTCATGAATGGGTTAGTGCCTTTATAAGGGGCTGAAGAGACCGGAGTTCTTCCCTTCCACCATGTGAGGAAACAGCAAGAAGTTACCTTCTGTGAGGAAAACAGCCCTCATCAGTCACCAGATCTACCAGCACCTTCATCTTGGACTTCCCAGCCTCAAGAACCAGGAGAAATAAATTCCCAATTATAAGCCAGCCAGTTTATGGCATTTTGTTATAGAAGCCTAAATGGTCTACAACACCAAAGGAAATTGTATGAAAAAGATGTGAAGAAATAATTCTGACTGAGAAGAGAGGACACATTGTGTAAGTTGAGCTAAATACAGAAGGAAAGGGTCTCCTGTGCTGCCAACTGCTTTGAGGCTTGAGGAGGTGTCCAGCCTCCAGTAGCCCTGCTTCAATTAGAGCCACTGTTGATGACTGATGTGAGACCTCAGTTCATGTATTCTTAGCTTAGAAGAACTTAAACAAGAGACACATAGCAAAGGAGATGCAGCATAGAGTAATCTATTGCAAAAAGAAAATGATATTTTTTAAATTAGGTGCAAAATAGTATACCCTGAGAGAAAGAATTCAGGGGTCGTCTTTCGTAAGGATAAGACAGCAAAGACTGGCACTAAGGAGACTCCTTTATAGAAGTCTTGCATGATTATTCATAAGAAGGTGAAAAGGTGTTGCTAGCAAGCATATTCTGGGTGGTCTTCTGGGTGCACATGTGCAGTAGCTATACATGTTTGTTCATATGTCACATGTCTCATTACCATCTTAAATGCCCAACCAGGGGTGTGTTTTTTACTATTACAATGAGCAAAGAATCAGTGTGAGGACAGATAAATCAAAGTGCACATGTTCTCTACAGGGGAAATTTCCCTCTGAAGACAGCTTTGCTTGAATGAGTTCAATTACAACGCAAATGCTGAAGCTTATTGTGTTGATTGTGTGGTCACCACAGTTACTGCATCCTGAGGACAAGGTCACTTTCTTGACTACCTATCCTGCCTCACCATTACTGCATGGAGGTAGAGATACAGCACTGTCAGGTAGAGGGAGGCCCTGTTCTGGAATATTTCACAATCTGTTAATTCTTATTGAACAAGAACACTGAGTTGAGAGACTGGCTGATAGGTCCACCACAGAGGAACAAGTTGACACCTGGGAAAAGGCTGTGGGTAGATCACTAGTCCAGGTCCCTGGATGGAGGATGTGGCAGATGTTTAGAAAGTGACAAATAAGGGAGACTAAGTTAGCCAAGAGTGATGCCCATTGCCGAGTGGGGGCATTGCCAAAAGAATAGACACCCAATTACATGAGCTTCAGTTTTCATTATTAGAAGCACTAGGATGCTTTCTAGGAAGTATGCTTGTATGACGCAGGCTACTATTTTTTATTATTCTTCTTCCCATATTAGAGATGAGGAAACTGAGATTAAGTAATTTTTCCAGTTCAGTAGGCTAGTAAGTGGCAAAACTGACAGTGAAACTGAGGCAGTCTGGCTTGCGGATTTGTTTCACTTTAAATTAGTGTCTCACATGGGACAATTAGAATCTCAACTGAAAATTCAGGACTACAAGCAATCCTATAACACTCTTGAGTAAAAATTCCTACTCTCTGAGATAAATCCTATTTTTCTCAAAGACTCCCTATCTCTACTGTATTATCTACTACTGTCCCTTTACTAGCTGAGTCCTTTGTCATGTCAGCATTCTCTTGTTCTCTATCTTAAAAACACACACACGCAAACAAAACTAGACAAAACAAAAACCTGTCTTGATTCTTACCTCCTCTCCACCCAGTATTTAAATTATCTGTTTTCATCTATAGTAAAACTTCTCAAACGTGTTGTACATTGTTATGGAGTAAATGTTAGCACCCTTTCCCCCTCCAGCCTCGACTCCCACCCTTGGTCACTGCCAAACTCATATGTTGAAGTACTAACTCACTATGTTTTAGTATTTAGAGACAGGTCCTTTGGAAGGTAATTAGGGTTAGATGAGATCATGAAGGTAATTAGGGCTAGATTAATTAGGGTTTGGGCCTTCCTGATGGTATTAGAGGCCCTGTACAATGAGGATCTCTTTCTTTTTCTCTCTCCATTACATGTACCCAGGAAAGGCCATATAAGGATACAAAGGGGAGGCAGTTGTGTGCGAACTGCGAAGAGAGCCTTCACCAAAAAATGAATTGGATGGCATTTTGGTCTTGCATTTCACACCCTCCAAAACCTAAGAAATCCATTTCTATTGTTTCAGTCCATCAGTTTATGGTATTTTATTAGGGCAGCCAGAGCAGACTAAGATATCATACTTACTCACTTCTAGTGGCTATTTTTGTCAGTAAACTAGAACAGCCCTTTCCAAGATTATCACTAACATTGATGTTGACAAATTTAGGTACCCTTCTCTGTCTACATCTTACTGAACTCCTGCTGCGTTTAACATATTTCCTCACACTCTGCCTTTTGACCTTCATGACAACACTCTTTTGATATCTAAGACAATATGTTTTCCTGATTTTCTTTTTACACACTCAATACATTTATCTTTACCTTCCTTTAAAGTCTTCCTTGTATCCCAATATTCGAAATAGAGCTCTAATTTTTTCATGGATATTAGGGGGCCTCTTTTGGCATGAGCCAGAATTTTTATGCATCATTTTCCCTCTGTGGATAAATGTCTACTATTAACTTGGCTTTACCCCTATGCTGGTCACAATACTGTGTCCTTTCACTGCCTTCATGCCTATAGATGGATGATTCTTAATTCTAAGACTACCTTCCAGCAAATATAGGGTTAATCATGGGAAAAAAGTGTTAGGAAGATCTCATTAGGTAAGGGAATTTTAAGATTCTACTATTTTGATTTTTTATTTTGTTATCCCTAATTTTCTGACCCTATTCTTGGCTTGAAAACCAAGAAAAAATGAATATACTATAGTGAATATGGACTGAGACAAAATTAGGTTCAAATTCCAATTTTGTCATTTATAATCTGTATATCAATAGAAAAGTGATTTAACATACTCGAGTATCATTTTACTCATTTCTTAAATTGGGATGATTATAACACCACCACAAAGTTGTTGAATAATTAAACCAGATAAAATATGACAGGTCTTTGCATGTAGTGGCCCCTTTCCCTCTCTCTGAATAATCTGAGGAATTACTTTTTGGATGTACAATTTGGAGTGTTCTTTAGTGCATCAACTTAGTAATGTAACTATTAACATAGTTTCTCACTTTCATGAAGATTTGAAGGTGTACCAATCAACTGTACCTTCTCCGGACAGAGGAACATTCTAATGTACTACAGCTGGATAGAAGAAAAAAAAAAAACACTTTGGATTTTTCTCTAATGAACTATATTAAACTGTGAAGTAACACAAATCAAACCATTTTCTCTATTAGGTAAGGTAACTAACCAAAATATTTCTTGATATTTTAAATTATTTTAAACCAAAACAACTGAAAAGCAAACAAAAATTGTAACTGGCTACTGCTCAGTTTTATTCTTGGTGTCATTTTTGTCTTACCAAGTCACTTAGTACATAAGGGTGTAGCTGAGTTGAAGGAGACTGAAACAGGAGGTGTGTTCAAGTCCTGAAACGCTTCAGTGTGGACTTTAGTATCAAGGTTTAAAACATACGGGCTCTGCAGCATAATGCTTTAGGGGCCCCAGGAGAAAAAAATGTGTTATAGATTTTAACCATTTTATAACCTGTACCATATTTTCTGACCTATAAATAGCTATTTCTTTTTAAGATAACCTTTTCTGCTTGCCTAACTCTCTTTTCCAGTGTTATGTACCCAAGACCTATTTCCAGTACAAAGACTCTAATTCTAATTCCAAATATCCTGATTTCCAACATGATCCAGTGCCTAGTGAGAACTTACTATTTGTGCTAATTATTAAAGTTAGCTATCATAACAAAGGGGAGAAATAATCCTCCATAGCTTTCATTTTTTCTTATACTTCCTGAGTGACAAAGAGAGGTTAGTGTAATGCATCTAGAGCAATTAGGGATGAGGATTCCCTGTTTAGTTTCTCTTGCCACTGTACGAAGATGCTAATGTTTAGTATTTCAGAAACACATTCTCTGCGCCGCACCCCGCCCCTTATTCTTCTGCTTGAAATTTTCTACCGCTCCATTCCGGAGTGGTAATTTAAGCCCACTACATTCGACTCCAGTTTCTCTTTTCAAGAGAAATTGTTTTGGCTCTAGATTTTTGTCCATCCATTTCAAATGTTCAGGGCTTTCCCAAAAGACATTGGTGCTGCAAGATTCCTTTGTTGTTCTTTTTTCCCTTTTTCCTTTTTTGGTCTCTGCAATACTTACTGTCATTCTTTCAGCATTAATGCTCTTCACACAACACCTGCTGAATTCTTCACCTGTGTGCCATAATGCTTCCCAGAAATCTCAGAATAAGTCTCGTGGCACAACTTATTTCAAAATTATACCAAAACATGTCACGCGTTGAGGCACCTTCTTCTGAGAAGTGGACCTGTGGGTTCAGGTGTTCACTTACGTATTCATAGTCATTCATTCAACAAACATTTACTCAGGTCCTACTACTGTGAAAATCACGTTGTGCTGAGTTCAAGAGTAAAACGGAGTGCAAGCATGCTTCTTTTCCATGGAGCTTATGTTCCAGCATTTCAGTTGGGTAGATAGACATGAATCAAATAGTTACAGGATTGAATGAATAAGGACATACTTTTGAAGAAAGACAATTTTAGTGAGAGAACCTGGCTTCAACTTGGAATTAGGGAACATTTGACAGAAGAAGAAGAGATACTTAAACGAAGGGCTGAATGATTAGCAGGAGTTAACTATACAAAGAGTAGGAGGAAAAGCGTTCTAGACAGAGAGAATGGGATATGCAAATTCCACTAGGGAAAACTACCAGAAGCCCAGTGTGGCTGGAGTGCAAATGTAAACAGAGGAAGTGTGTGTGATACATACCGCTGAAGACCAGGGCCAGACCAGACAACGGGCAGGCAGGACTTTTGGGGTTTTGGCCTTTGTCCCAAGCACAATAAAAAGTAGTTGAAGTTTTAAAGGGGGTGGAGGATGGGGAAATGGAGGGTAGTATGGTCAGATTTGCATTCTATAAGCCCATTCTGGCTAATGTACTAGAGAATAAATTGACATGAGAGTCAATGTGTGAGGACTAGTTAAGTAAAACATTGGTAAATTGAACTAAAGTAGTAGCGGTGGAAACAAACATGCCAAGGAACTGAGAGGCAAAATTAAAATTTAGTGTAACTTCCTGAGCTCATGTGTGTTCTCAACTGTTTTATGGGTTTCCTTGTGTTTCAAAATCAGACAGCCAGGAAACTTGAAAAATGTTCTATTGCCACATAGATCAACAATCATACTATACAAAGTAATCGCAGTCCCCACGAATACACAATTACTCCCTAGAGAGAGAGGGAAAGTAATCTCTAATAGTGTCTCTAGGCTAGACCTATAATTTTCACTATAGAAAAGAACAGCTTCTTCTTCATAATTAACTCAGTCACAGTTTCATCATGTAACACTGAACCAAAAACATAATTGATTTTTTCTAGTACAAATATATACCTGAATATACTACTACAATGATAGAGATGTAAGTTAAAGCACTTGTAAATCATAAAACTCATTAAATGTTAGTTACTTCAGCTATTCTGAAAGCATTAAATTTTGTGAAAAACACTCAGGAATTGTTTGTTAGAAACTAGAGAACTGTGTTTTCTTACATGACCCTGGAATGACAGTTTTCATTCCTCTTTGCAATGGAACAGCCCATTCATTCAAAGGGAACGTGAAAAGGGGCAAAATGCCCCTTGCAGCATGGGAGTGACTAATATTTTCTCCTCATTCTTTTGTCACAGCAAGAAAACAAGAACAGCTTCCTTATACCATTCTCAAGTGATTTTAAAAGCTCTTTAAAGTACTCAACATATTAATGATTTGCTATTTATAAATTACACCCATTGAAAAGACAAAATAACAAATAAATAGAATATTGAAACTTCTCTCTGTCAGAAACTTCACTCTTCTACATCCCAAAACAACAAAGGCAAGACACTTTCCTGTTGACATTAGGGTCATCAGAAACTGACCTATGACACCTCTAGGATCCTGAGGGGTGAGCTGGCTATTTTTTTTAGTAGAAAATCCTCTCTGAGTTCATAAGCCAAGAAATAACTTAATTAAAGTATAACTCTTCTAACAGCGAATAAAAATGCAGGGGGTCTGTTATCTAGCTTCTTTCATGTCCTTTTGTTTTGCTTATTTTAAATACTGGATATTTTAATTTACTGTGACTCAATCTACCTATCAATCATCCACCTTAAAATCACCCACCAAAAATCACATCATCCACCTTAAAAAAAAAAAAAAAAACATCGTGAAAGTTTAAGTCTGTTTTGCAGAAGATTACGGAAGCTAAGGAAATAAAACACATATTTATTTAGGGAAGCTAAGGAAATAAAACACATATTTATAACACATTACTCACCCATATTTATAGATCTTCACATTAGATGTTAATTTGTATTTCTAAATAGCTTCAGAAAGGATATGAAATAGCTGACAGTTTTTGTTTGGCTGTTTTCCCATCAGAAAATAATCACTTAAAGAACAGTCCTGCACGCTGCTGTCACAGAAATGGCAGCAGAGGGGAACGACTGGTATTTGCACAAATGAGTACATACACATCTATTTATTTTAGAAGGCAGAATAAAAGCTCATACTCTGAAGAACTCATTGCTGACTGTTGTTTAATCTGTAAATACAGATTATGACAAACAAGATAAATTATAAAACTTATTAGACTTGAAAAGGTATCATTTGCTACTTAAATAATAAGTACCATGGTTGACTGAAAACACTTCTTTTGATAGTTGGAAAACACCATTGGTATGCTCAAGAACAGGGGTATCTACCCAGCAATTCTCAGAGTTGGCTGGGATTTATCATGCTGAGGCATGTATTGGGAAAGAAGATTGTAGATGCAAGGCTTACCTTCCCCAATTATTCTAGCCTCAATGTAATCTTTCTCCTCTGACATTCTCTCTACAGAAATTATAAACTGTATATTTTCCAAAAGCTAATGAGATTACATATTACTCTGCCACCATTCTTCACTCACATTCATAATAACGAATCATAGGAATTTGTAAATAGCTAAGCATCTACGGCTCTTCTGTGTTAGGTGGTGAACAGTGTTGCATGTGACTGGGAGAGAGGCTCTCTTAGGACATTAGAAATGTGAGACAGCACTAAAGAAGTAGTGCTGTCTGACAGCACTAATTCAGACTAGACAGACTCCAAGGATCCCATACACCACTCCCTTGGTGAGTAGGAAGCTATGTGGATTGAAAACGGAAATGGAGATCAGGTTACATATTGTCCCATATCATAGGCAGGAAATCATAAAATGGGACGTTATTAATTCCTGGAATGCCAGCTTCCAGTCTTATGCTCCAGATGGACGAAGGACCTCTTGGTGACAGAAAGTCCTTTGTATTCCAGTGAGATAAGGGGAATTTGAGAAAGAACTTATATGCTTCAGGTTGTACCAGGCATACTTAAGGACAAGTCTGTTGATGTCATTTCCTTCTTCTGTTAAATGCAGAGAAAAAAAACTCAGAAACCTTAAAAGGTTTTGACCTTTTCCTCACCTCCTAAGAGAAAAGCAGTCCAACTCTATGACACTGATGAGAAAGAATTCTCCAATGATCACGGAAGTAATACAACCACAGGAGAAGGAAGAGGTCCACTGAAGGCCTGCAGTGTGAGTCCAGACAGTGGACGTGCCTCAGAGACTTTTCAGACTCCAGCTGCTGGCCAAGAGGTAAACATGGAAAGTTCTGGAAAAATTCTTCTTTGTCCTGCTGGTATTTCTGGGACTTTAGGGAAAGCTGCAAGAAACTAGATGAGATGAGACCATCAAAGTTCTGACCATCAGCATGTGCCACATAACAAGACACTGTCTTCTACAAAAAAAATTAAAAATTAGCCAGGCATCGTGGTGCATGACTGTAAGTTCCAGCCGCTTGGGAAGCTGAAGCAGGAGGATCACTTGAGCCCAGGAGTTTGAGGTAATAGTGAGATATGATCATGTCACTTCAGTCAAGCCTGGGTGACAGAGCCTGACCCTGCCTCTTAAAAATAAAACAAAACAAAAAACTTGACCTTAGTTACTGGCAAAACATGCACTTTTAGATATTGAAGGCTTGCCTGAGATCAGACACTCTAGTTTAATTTCTCTGATGCATATCCATGAAAATGACTTTTTGTAAAACACAGACAATAATGGACAGTAAGAATGATTTATGTAGGTAAACCTTATTCTACTTTACCCTGCCTTCCCCCTAAAATACACCACACACACATACATACATACATACCACTCATGCATACACACACAGGCACACACATCCACACACACACAAATGCTATGTCAAGAGTTAACACAGGCAGCTACTTTATGTCTATCCTTTTCTCTCTGCAGCCACATAATCAATCTCTAGGTCTTAGTTTTTTCTGTATGTCTGTTCCATGATTCTCACAGGAGTCTCCTTTTCCCTGATGCTCCCCTATGTCTTCAACTGGATTACCCTTTGATTTCCGTGGTGACAACTCCCGTTCAAAGTCTTCACGGCCTGATAAGTTCAGCATTGTTGACCAAGAAAGCAATTAAACAAAGAGAACATATCAATTAGGATATTTTGACTGATAAAGAGAGAAAAGCCTCCACTGAAGTGAACGGAAAAATAATCAGGATCCCCAGTTCAATTAGGAAGAAATGTCCTGTTGCCAATTGTCACACCCAATTTGCTTTCTTCATTGCAAGGCAAAGTTACAAATATCAAGAGTGATTTTTTTCAGCCTTATTGAGGTATCATTGACTAATAAAAATTATATATTCAAAGCAGATAATGTGATGTTTTAATCAATATATATATGTAAAATGATGATCACAATCAAGCTAATTAACATATCCATCACCTCACATAGTTGCTTTTTTTTTTTCTTGGTGGTTGAGCACACTTAAGTTCTACCCTCTCAGCAAATTTCAAATATGCAACACAGTATTATTAACTACAGTCACTATGCTGTATATCTCCTGAACTTACTCATTATACAGGTGAAAGTTTGTAACCTTTGATCAACATCTCATTACTCCTTCCCCTTACTCCGTTTTACTCTCTGCTTCTGTAAGTTTGACTTTTAGATTCCACATATAAGTCAGATTATACAATAATTGTCCTTCTGTGATTGGCTTATTTCACTTAACATAATGTCCTCTAGATTCATATACCACATTTTCCTTATCAGTTCATCCACTGACAAATACTTAAGTTGATTTCATTTCCCTATCTTGGCTATTGTGAATAACATTGCAATGAACATGGGAGTGCAGACATCTCTTCGGCTTACTGATTTCATTTCCTTTGGACATAAACCCAGAGACTTGACTGTTAGATGCCATGGTAGCTCTATTTTTAATATTGTATGCCATAATAATTATACCAATTTACATTCCCGCCAGCAGTATACACAGGCTCCCTTTTCTCTACACCCTCACCAATACTTGTTACCTCTCACCTTTTTTTTTGAGACGGAGTCTCACGCTGTTGCCCAGGCTGGAGTGCAGTGGAGCGATCTCGGCTCACTGCAAGCTCCGCCTCCCGGGTTCACGCCATTCTTCTGCCTCAGCCTCCTTCACCTTTTTAATTATAGTCATCCTAACGTGTGTGAGGTGATATCTCATTGTGGTTTTTATTTGCATTTCTCTAATAAATAATGATGTTAAGAACCTTCTCATATCCCTGTTGGACATTTTTATTTTTTCTTTGGGAAAATGCTTATCCAAGTCTTTTGCCCAGTTTTAAATTGAGGGTTTTGTTTGTTTGTTTGTTTGTTTGCAACTGAGTTGTATGAGTTTCTTACATATTTTGGGTTAAAGACCCCAAACTACATTACAACCTAATTTTGGGGTGGTATAGTGTGATTGTGGTTAGAATTCAAGCTTTAGAATCAGTGCTTTAACTGTATGACCTTGTGCAAATTGCTAAATGACTCCATAAATGTCCTCCTTGGCAAAACAAAGATGAAGATTGTACTCATTTACAGAACACTGTGGGCATTCACTCAGTACATGCCAGCTGTTGTTATGCTAACTCCTGCTATGCCTTTCACTCGGCATGTGCATTTAAGCTAGTCATCTAAGGGTTAAGAAGCCTTATTTTGAGTCAGTTCAGCTCAGATTTTTCTCTCTTTTCTATAGATTTAAAGGAAATATTTTCATTTTAAGTATTTTATAGGCTTTTAATCTCCAAATAAATGCAAGCAATTTTATAAGAACTAAAGGAAATTCATTATTACTTGTTTCACATTAATTCAGAACAATGCTTGTAATAAATAATCAGTAGTGACAAATAGAGTAAAGAGAATTTGATTCATTGTTGCTTTCATAACTCTACCCAATAATTTGTCTAATCTAAATAATAATTTAAAAATATACTCTTTAATTAAGTTTATTTTCCACTACCAATGTAAACTTTTGAGTTGCATTAATGTTACCTCAGAGTTGAACTATGTTTTACTACAATCTTATCTATACTTTAAACTTGTGCTGTCCAATACAGTCACAACAATTTATGTGGCTACTGATAAGTGAGTTGTAGCCAGTCTGAATTGAAGCGTGCTATAAATAGAGAATACATAGAGTTTTCAGATTTAGTATAAAGCAAAAAATGTAAAAATCTTAATATTTTTATACTGAATGCATGTAGAAATAATAATACTTTGGATATAGTGAAAATGTGTATATATATATATATATATATATAAAGCAAATATATTGTTAAAATTAAATTTACCTTTTTGTTTCCACTTTTTTAAGAAATGTGGCTACATAAAAATTTTAAATGACACCTGTGGCTTGCATTTGTGGTTTGCATTATATTTATATAGAAGAGCACTGATTTAGAATTTCTTTTGGTACTTGACTAACATACTAGGTATGATTACAAGATAAGCCTAACTCATAACTTGGTAATAAAATTTATATTAAAAATGTTTGTGGTTGATCAATATTTCTTTACTTAACACCCATTTGTTGGGTACAGCTTCTAAGCAATGCCCTCTCTTAGGTATAGGAGTAATAAACAAGTGGAGGCTTTGGCCCAGGCTCCTCTTGTAGTTAATCTCAAATCCTAAACATAAGCTCATAGCTCCAAATGTAAATATCTTTGTGGTCAACTTTCTAACACAAGATAACAAGATAAAATCTGTATATTAAATTAGAGAAGGAATGCTCAACATAAGAATGGCCAAGGGTGTTAGGAGGAGACTCTCAGCAATATACCAACTGCAACATGAAATCAATGAAAGAGTTCTTAGCAGGAATGACCCTCCAAAATGCAGCAAAGTCAGGAATAAATTCATTTGGCATTAATTTTGATTATAAGAAGATACGACTAAATTTTTGAGTAGGGGAAATATTATGTAGATTAGGAACAGTCTAAACATAATTTCACTAAAGTCTTTTTTCTAATTTACTTTGATTTTTTACTTTCTTGTCATTTTCAGGACATTTTGGAAGACCGAAGTAAAAAAGTCTGTATTGTTAAGAAATATATACAAAATATGTACCTTATATATGTATATATAATTATATAATATCTATTTTAACACTCAATCATGCAATCTTCACCTCTAACAAAGATAATAATTCTTTAATATCATTTAATTTCTAGTTAATGTTAAAGTTTCCCAACTGTCTCAAAAGCCAGGCTATCCAAATTATAATACAAACAAAACCTATGCATTGCATTTGATTCTTGTATCCTGCAATCTCCTCCCTTTTATCAGTTTCACCTCCTTAAAAAAAAATAATAAGTTTTATATTTTGGAGAATTAGGTCATTTGTCTTATAGGATTTCTGAACTCTAATTTCACTAATTTCTTCCTCATGAGATTTTTGATACTGCTTCTTGATTCCTCTTTTTAAAATAAACTAGGGACTTAATTAGATTCCATTTTATTTAAGGCAGTGATACTTCATAGATGTTACTCTGTACTTTACAACTGGAAGCACATAATGCCTTTTATGTCTTTAAGCTGGATTCAGGTAGTATCAGCCTAAAATGATTATTGTCACTAATGGGGATGTAAATATTGATTTCCTCATTATATTATTTTTCCTTTATTTACTAGCTATTATTCTTCTACAAAGAAAAACCTTCCTTTCTCAACTGTTTGGTTATCCTGAAATGCAACATTATAGGAAGATCAGATAATTTTTTTTTTCTTTCTCAAATTCTTATAGTAATGAATTGATGCCCTAGCAACCTCCAATGGTGAAAAATGAGGTAAATGTTTTGTTGCTTTATTTCCTTTGAGTATCATAATGAACTCATATGAACTTATGGATTTATAATTATAAATAAAAATGTATGGTTAAATACATTGTAGCCATTATTTTTGATGCTCAAACTATTTTATTTTAGGCCACTGAGAGACTCAAGGTGACCCTGTGTCCATTTAACATTAGTCTATTAGTTCTTGCTAGTTTTCTTAATTGGAAGATTCAACAACATGTTCCAAACTAATTCTGTTCATTGTCTGCCCTAGATTTGGAATCAGTCAACAAGCTTGTTCCTGTCAGTGGGAAATGATATTTTGATACCACAATCTGAGTATGAAAAAATGCTTGTTGCAACTAAATTTTTGTTACTTCCATATTCTTTCAGTGGACAGAAATAAAAAATGC
This sequence comes from Macaca mulatta, assembly GCF_049350105.2. NCBI lineage: Eukaryota > Metazoa > Chordata > Mammalia > Primates > Cercopithecidae > Macaca > Macaca mulatta. Next base: position 60,192,707 of record NC_133411.1, read on the forward strand.
ACATATTTAAGTGGGAAAAAATCAAAAGTTGATAATGATAGTCCAAATTCAAATTTAAGATTAAAGTGTTCTAATATCTTAGGATATATACATATACACACATACACTCTCTTATTTCTAAGTAAATCCAAGCCATTTTATAAAAACTATAAGTTTATATTAGAGTTTAATTTGGACAAAAGCATATAATAATTGTGACAGAAAAAAAAGAATGATTCATTACAGTATCTTCTTTATTTTATACTAAAAATAGTGGTTTCTAGCTACATTAGAATAGTTTATATTGACTTTATCCTACATTTTACCTATGACAGTTTTATCAACATATTAATAATAGGTCTACCTAAATGAGATTTAAGAGGGCTTTTTGGTTCTGTTTGTTCTTATATCTTACCAGGACATTAAGTTAAAATATTAAGCATTTAAAACAGTTTAAAATAATTTTTTTACTGTTTGTTTTTGATGATAATTGATATGCAACATTTGTTTCAGTTTATTTTCAGTACTTAAATTTTTTATTTGATGACTTAACTACATAAAATTATGTAAAACATAAAATATTCCAAAGTAAAAACACCACAGCAAGGTGAAAACACAAAAGTCTTTATTCTATCTCTGTCTCTTTCACCCTGTGTCCCTCCCTCTTCCCACTATAGTTAACAATTTGTGTTACACTTTAGTCTATTCTTTCATTATTTCATTTTAAAAATATAAGCAAAGAGTGTACATGTTAATATTCTTTCTTCACTTAGCTACATTTTTAAAACTCTGTCTTCACTTTTATTTTCATCTAAAGCACATTTTTGAGATCATTCAAGATCATTTCCCATCAGAATGCAGAACTATTCCTTGGTCATTTTACAGTTACATATGCTTCCTGTTGTGAATTTACCTTAGTATAGTCACCCAGTGCTCTCTTTAGGGACACCTGGTTATTTTCAGGCTTTTGCCATAAGATCACAATACATAGACTTATGCATATTATTTTCAACACATACACAACCACGCATGGTATAATTTCACATAGCACATCTTCAATTTCAAATATTTATTCAACTAGTTTAACAAAGTACTATTTTTTCTTGCCCATAACTTATATTTGGAAAGAAAACTACCTGGGAAAATACTTTCTACCCTGCCATAAACCCTGGACAATTAGGAGAAAGATGGAAGACAGTGGGATCAAAGCAAATCGAGGAAAAAATTCAAGTGGAGAGACTGGAAATTAAGAGAGTACGTATCGGATGGTTTTTCAATAAAGAATGCCCCAATGCAAATGGTGAGGTGAGTTGGTCTGTTTATTTTATTTGAAAAAAGAAGAAAAGAATTTAAGGCAGTTTATTTCAATACTTGATTGGGAACCAATTATAGGTAAATTTAATATCTAGCAAAATAGAATAGATCTAGTTGAAATCAAAACTGCATTTTTATGCTTCAATGAGTCATGCTAAATGCCCTATGAAACACTGCTCAGTGGATGGCGTGGCATGTCTCTGACTGTGTAGGGAACAAGGTAATTGTGCTTATTGATTAAAATAAAAAACAAGATCTTGAGAGAACATTTATTTCATAAGTATCTACTACTATTACTAGTAAAGAAAACAAATGCAGGTAAAGACTTAACATTTTGTCCTATATACATCTTCATCATCCTAACGGTAAAAACTCACATGAAACTTTCAGATACAAGAAGATATGAGAATCTCAACATGGCAAGCTGTCACTGTAACTACAAGCCTCTTGGAAATTACGAAAATATTGACAAGAAAAAAAGAATAGTTGTTTAAATATTTTTTAAAAAACATTTGAATAAGAATCCATAGGGTATAAACTAGAAGTTTAAAAATGATTCATAGAACACCCAGGGTTTGCATTACAAGATTCTCACAACAAACCTATGGTAGAGGTGAGTAAGACACGTTACTACAGAGAAAAGTTTGAGAGTAAAATTCTAAAAAATTATATTTTTGTTGTACTTTCTAAAAGAAAGAATATTGTTAAGTTCTCTAACTTCTGTTGATTACTACTTTAAGTGATATTCATGATATTCATTTAAAACATTGCAAATTTGTTTTATTTATTTATTTTTCTTTTTGAGATGGAGTCTCGCTCTATTGCCCAGGCTGAAGTGCAGTGGTATGATCTTGGTTTACTGCAACCTCTGCCTCCCGGATTCAAGAAATTTTCCTGCCTCAGCTTCCTTAGTAGCTGGGATTACAGGAGAGCGCCACCATGCCTGGCTAATTTTTGTAATTTTAGTAGAGACAGGGTTTCACCATGTTGGCCAGTCTGGTCTCAAACTCCTGACCTCAAAAATGCGCCCGCCTTGGCCTCCCAAAGTGCTGGGATTATAAGCTTGATCCACTGCACCAGGCCAAAACATTGCAAATTTAAATGACAATTTTAAAAATTGAATGACTGTCCTGTTTCTGTTTTAGTACATAAATCCTCAGTTCTTCACTTTTGCACTGTCTGCCACAGTTTGGTTATACAGTCATTAACTTGAATTTAATCTGTATAGTCAAGATGTTAAGTTTAAATTTAAAGTGTTCTACAAGGAGAGAAAAGTGTTAAAATTTTAAAAATATGTTTTCCAGGACACTTGAGCTCCAAGTCAGGTAGGTAGTTCAATGCAGTCATTAGTCAAGGACTCAAGGACTGAATTGTTTTAACATAAGCCTTTTCCTATTCTGGGAGCTGCACTTCACTAAAATTCTAAAACTTGAAAACAGACAAACAAACAAACAAAAAAGACATTATGAGGACTAGAAACACATAATTGGGTGGTTCACTATGGAGCAAACTGAGTAATATCACAATTAAAAGAACTAGAGAAGCAAGAGCAAACACATTCAAAAGCTAGCAGAAGGCAAGAAATAACTAAGATCAGAGCAGAACTGAAGGAAATACAGACACAAAAAACCTTTCAAAAAATCAATGAATCCAGGAACTGGTTTTTTGAAGAGATCAACAAAATTCATAGACTGCTAGCAAGACTAATAAAGAAGAAAAGAGAAAAGAATCAAATGATGTAATAAAAAATGATAAGAGGATATCACCATTGATCCCACAGAAATACAAACTACCATCGGAGAATACTAAAAACACCTCTACGCAAATAAACTAGAAAATCTAGAAGAAATGGATAAATTCCTGGACACATACACCCCCCAAGACTAAACCAGGAAGAAGTTGAAACCCTGAATAGACCAATAACCGGCTCTGAAATTGAGGCAATAATTAATAGTTAATCAAACTATTGATTTTTGATTAATTAATAATTAATCAAAAAAAGTCCAGTACCAAAGGGATTAACAGCGGAATTCTACCAGAGGTACAAGGAGGAGCTGGTACCATTCCTTCTGAAACTATTCCAATCAATAGAAAAAGAGGGAATCCTCCCTAACTCATTTTATGAGGCCAGCATCATCCTGATACTTAAACCTGGCAGAGACACAACAAAAAAAGAGAATTTTAGACCAATATCCTTGATTAACATCGATGCAAAAATCCTCAATAAAATACTGACAAACCGAATCCAGCAGCACATCAAAAAGCTTATTCAGCAATCAAGTGGGCTTCATCCTGGGATGCAAGGCTGGTTCAACATATGCAAATCAATAAACATAATCCAGCATATAAACAGAACCAAAGACAAAACCCACATGATTATCTCAATAGGTGAAGAAAAGTCTTCTGACAAAATTCAACAGCCCTTCATGCTAAAAACTCAATAAATTCGGTATTGATGGAATGTATCTCAAAACAATAAGAGCTATTTATGACAAACCCACAGCCAATATCATAATGAATGGGCAAAAACTGGAAGCATTCCCTCTGAAAACAGGCACAAGACAGGAATGCCCTCTCTCACCACTCATATTCAACATAGTGTTGGAAGTTCTGGCCAGGGAAATCAGGCAGGAGAAAGAAATACAGGGTATTCAATTAGGAAAAGGGGAAGTCAGATTGTCCCTGTTTGCAGATGACATGATTGTATATTTAGAACACCCCATCATCTCAGCCCAAAATCTCCTTAAGCTGAGAAGCAACTTCAGCAAAGTCTCAAGATACAAAATCAATGTGCAGAAATCACAAACATTCTTATACACCAATACCAGACAAACAGAGAGCCAAATCATGAGTGAACTCCCATTCACAATTGCTTCAAAGAGAATAAAATACCTAGGAATCCATCTTACAAGGAATGTGAAGGACCTCTTCAAGGTGAACTACAAACCACTGCTCAATGAAATAAAAGAGGACACAAACAAATGGAAGAACATTCATTGCTCATGGATAGGAAGAATCAATATCGTGAAAATGACCATACTGCCCAAGGTAATTTATAGATTCAATGCCATCTCCATCAAACTACCAATGACTTTCTTCACAGAATTAGAAAAAACTACTTTAAAGTTCACAGGGAACCAAAAAAGTGCCCGCATTGCCAAGTCAGTCCTAAGCCAAAAAAAAAAGCTGGAGGCATCACACTACCTGACTTCAAACTACACTACAAGACTACAGTAACCAAAACAGCATGGTACTGGTACCAAAACAGAGATGTAGACCAATGGAATTGAACAGAGCCCCCAGAAATAATACCACACATCTACAACCACCTGATCTTTGACAAAACTGACAAAAACAAGAAATGGGGAAAGGATTCCCTATTTAATAAATGGTGCTAGGAAAACTGGTTAGCCATATGTAGAAAGCTGAAACTGGATCTCTTCCTTACACCTTATACAAAAATTAATTCAAGATGGATTAGAGACTTAAATGTTAGACCTAAAACCATAAAATCCCTAGAAGAAAACCTAGGCAATACCTAGGCAATAGGCATGGGCAAGGACTTCATGTCTAAAGCACCAAAAGCAATGGCAACAAAAGCCAAAATTGACAAATGGGATCTAATTAAACTAAAGAGCTTCTGCACAGCAAAAGAAACTACCATCAGAATGAACAGGAAACCTACAGAATGGGAGAAAATTTTTGCAATCTACTCATCTGAGAAAGGGCTAACATCCAGAGTCTGCAAGGAACTCAAACAAATTTACAAGAAAATAACCACCCCATCAAAAAATGGGCACAGGATGTGAACAGACACTTCTCAAAAGAAGACATTTATGCAGTCAAGAGACACATGAAAAAATGCTCATCATCACCAGCTATCAGAGAAATTCAAATCAATACCACAACAAGATACCGTCTCACACCAGTTAGAATGTCCATCATTAAAAAGTCAGGAAAAAACAGGTGCTGGAGAGGATGTGGAGAAATAGGAACACTTTTACACTGTTGGTGGGACTATAAACTACTTCAACCATTGTGGAAGACAGTGTGGCGATTCCTCAAGGATCTAGAACTAGAAATACCATTTGACCCAGCCATCCCATTACTGGGTATATACTCAAAGAATTATAAATCGTGCTGCTATAAAGACACATGCACACGTATGTTTATTGTGGCACTGTTCTGTTCACAATAGCAAAGACTTGGAACCAATCCAAATGTCGTCCATCAGTGACAGACTGTATTAAGAAAATGTGACACATATACACCATGCAATACTATGCAGCCATACAAAAGGATGAGTTCATGTCCTTTGTAGGGACATGGATGAAGCTGGAAACCATCATTCTCAGCAAACTATCGCAAGGACAAAAAACCAAACACTGCATGTTCTCACTCATAGGTGGGAATTGAACAATGAGAACACTTGGACACAGGAAGGGGAACATCACTCACTGGGGCCTGTCATGGGATGGGGGGACGGGGGAGGGATAGCATTAGGAGATATACCTAAAGTAAATGACGAGTTAATGGGTGAAGCACGCCAACATGGCACATGTATGCATATGTAGCAATCCTGCATGTTGTGCACATGTACCCTAGAACTTAAATTATAATTAAAAAAAAAAAAGGCAGTCATAGGGTTAGTGGTTAATAAGAGTTAAGGGATGAAAAATCTCAGTGAAGAAAAAGAATATACAGTTTTTCTCAACAATTTGAAACACTGTAAATGATCCTTTTACTTCTAAGGAAATTAGTGAAATACCTACTATCTGTCTAGATTAGATCGCTTTTATAAAGAAAGTAATTTTATCATTATGCAGACACATATATATGTTTGTTTTGCCATAGAGATTTATCAAGACAGAAGTCTGTCATATTTGTAGATTACACAGAGCTGTAGTCAGCAGTGAGTTACTGTCTGACATGCTACTACACTCCCTGTTGCTGCTGATAGGGCTCTCCTGGGTTCCACAGTCAGATCTGGAAGTAGGCTCACTTCCCAACTTCATCTTGCTTTCCATATTGAGTACTTAATTACCATAGTGACACATGTCCTTATTTTCTTTAATTAGGCACCACAAGTCTTCTCAGTTATAATGATACTTCTTTTGGCAGATCAAACCCTCATATCATAGCCTGTCCCAAAGATTCGAACTATTTTATTATTTATATGTATAACATAAATTTTTTAAAAAGTGTTTTTTCTGCTCTTCTTATAGCTTCTTTGTATTCCTGCCTGACAAACTGTAAGAATTTATGCAGTAATATTAACTCTATAAAGGTGGATACTTTATTTCATGCTCTCTAAATTTCTATTCAAACTCCAGAATCTATTTGAGATACAAATCTCACATGCATTAACCATGTACTAATGCAAAAGAAAGGCTAGAATAATGCCCAAGATAGCTTATGACAAGCAGAGAGTTTGCCAGGAGACCTAATTATATTTATTAATTCTACTATCTTTTTAATTACTTGCTTGAATGAATTTCTAGGACCTTGCTCTATATGGTTCCAAGTAGAAAGTGTGCCTCATAGAATAGAGCATGGTAAGACCTTCAGAGTTTCTAGCTGTAATTCCCAAAAAATGTGTAAGTATAATGCTTTAAAGTTAAATGTGGTAGAACAAAAAATGTACTTTTTTTATGTTAGAAGGCAATTTAATTGGTAAAAACAGATTTTTTAAATCAACATCATGACTAAGCAATACAGCCATACCCTTGAAAAGCAAAAAGCAAAACATTTGACTATTTTATATATTCTAATTTTTTAATTGACAAATAAAATTGTATATGTTTATAGTGTACCTCACAGTGTTTTGAAATATGTATCCACTGAGAAATGGCTCAGTCAAGGCAATTAACACACATATTACTTCACTATTTTTTTGTGTGATGAGAACACTTAAAATCTACTCAGGAATTTTCAAGAGTACATTATTAGCTGCAGTCATCATGCTGTAAAATAGACGTCTTGAACCTATCTAGCTAAAATTTTGTACCCTTTGACCAACATTTCTAATACCCTCCCCCTACCCTCCATCCTTAGCCATTAGTAACCATCAGTCTACTCTCTCACTGTCTATGAGTTTGACATTTTTAGATTCCACATGTAGGTTAGATCATACAGTATTTGTCTTTCTGCACCTGGCTTACTTCACTTAGCATAATGTCCTCCAAGTTCATCTGTGTTGTCACAAATGACATAATTTCCTTCTTTTTTAAGGCTGAATAGAAATTCATTGAGAATATATACCATATTCTCCTTATCCATTCATCCACTGATAGACACTTAGGTTGATACCTTATTTAGGCTATTACAAATAATGGTGTACTGAACATAGGAGTGTAGACATCTCTCTTCAACAAACTGATTTCATTTTTTTTATATATATAACCAAAAGTAGAATTGCTAAATCATATGGTAGTTCTATTTTTAGCTATTTGAAAAACTTGCATACTGTTTTTTTATAATGACTGTACTAATTTGCACTCCCTTCAACAGTATACAAGGGTTTTTTTTCCTCCACATCCTCACCAGCACGCATAATATTTTGTCTTTTGGATAATAGAGTTTGGCTATGTTATCATCAATGCCAATTGCTATATGTTAAATTCAGGTATTAAGGAAGGTCTTTTAAAATTGAACTCTTCTTTTGGTTTAGGTATAATTAAGCTGTTCTTGAAACAATCTTAATATTAATATATTTGCATGTAGAATTACTCATTCATAATATTTAACCTCAAATGGAAATAGCTGCCATATTCAATATATATGTTGAATGTCTTCTTGGAAATATGATTATTTTAAAAAGCAAGTCTGTTAATCTTTGCTAGAAGGACATGAAGAAGCAATAAATTATAGTTCAACATAAACTTAAAGGATTTTTTCTCTTTGCTTATGTTTTCGATAAGAGAGAAGTTTTTCTTCTCACTGTACAGAAGTTAGCAACTCAGAATAAATGAGACAGCTTCGTTGTTATTATGGGCCCAGAATCCTCCATTGCTGTTCTACCATCTTCAAATTATAGCTTGAGTTTTATGGTCTAAGGTGGCTACTGGTATCCTGGTAAAGTCCACATCCAGCCATCGGGAAACAAAAAGAGAAGAAAAAGGAACGCATCCTCCTGCCCCCAACTTTTAACGCTGCAGGATTCATATCCCATTGGCCAGAATTTAGCCACACCTAATGGCAAGAAAATCTTGCAATTGTAATCTTCATTCCAGGAGGCCACATACCTAGCCTAGAGCTAGGAGTTTAGTTTTCAAAAAAAAAAAAAAAAAAAAAAAAAAACAAAAAAAAAAAACAGAGGAGAATAAATATCAAAGGATAAATAACTTTCTGCCACACCTTTACAGTTTCAGACCATTACTAGAAAATCCAGGAGTTAAAACATTTTTTTTCCAACTCATGGAAACGGAAAGAATACAGATTTGGGAATGAAAATAACAGGGTTCAAATTCTTCCTTTACCATAGAAGGAATTAAGCAATTAATATTCTCTCCAAGCAGTTCATCTGTGGAAAGGGAGACTAGTAGTACATAATGTTAAATAATGTTTCTAACAAATGAAACAATGATTACACAACTTAAAGTAGTCTTGGCAAACTGGTATCTTAGTACTATTAACTAACAGATATTTACGTGATGAATCTGGTAAGAATAAATAAGAATGTCAGCATTATGAATTATTCTCTACAGACTTACATAGTGGTTAAAGTAGATAAAGCATTTCTGACATTTTTCCCCCAGAGGACCCAGAATTTAATCTATTATCATTAAGCACCGAGAAACAAACTTACCAAAAGTTGTTTTATGGTCATCAGATGTGTTATTTGTAATGATTGATTCAGAGACTAATATGTTGATAATTCCAGACCATTGAAGAATAATTTTGAGCTTACAAGTTGCTTGCTTATGTATTATGCCACATAATACCCAATTTCATCAAAAATGGTAGGTGTCAGGTGTCAACCCACTTTTCAAACGAACAAACTAGAGCTGGTAGAGTTCTAGTTTCTCCATTTGAAAAATGAAGAAAAAGTCCTCAAATTTACACAGGTATTGAAATCATGGTTCAAGATTTTTTAAGCCATACTGAATCCAGCAATGAGAATACTATTTATGTAAGAACTAGTATAAAATTAATGCAAGTAATACATATACTAATCAGCTGGCATTGTTCAAATGTCATAGTAAATTATGGATTTGTGTATTCTAGAAAGATGTATATAAGATTGGGGAAAAGAGCTCAAATGTTTGTCTATGATGATATATATTCTATATGATTATAAAAATTAAATGTAAGTAAAAGTACATTAATAAATAGATGGGAAAAAATAAAAATGACAGAAAGTATATTTTATTGGTAACCAAGACAAACTAGCTCAATAAATGACTAATAATGCATGCAACCTCTTGTTATGGGTAATTAGTTCAGTTTTGTAATTGAAATTTTTTATTGAGTCAATTATTAGTTGCAAATAGATAAGCAACTGTGAAAATATTTAGGGAAAACTTCTTTAAATGATTTATATTTATCATAATGTCAAATTTATAAGCAGGCAGAAATATATTTACAAACATAATCACTATCCCATTAGCCCAGATGTTTAAAAAGAAAAAGAAAAAAAAGGTCTGTGACACCAAGAGGAAAGAGAGGCAGAGTGTATACAAAGAAATGCAGTATCTACCTAGATTCTGGTTTCTTTTTCCATTACTTTCATCTGCATTGCTAGGGGACTGCATGGTTTTTAAGGAAACCTATGTTCATCTTATATAATAGGTTGTATTTATAATCCCGATGTACTATGTACTGTGGTTACCAAACCTTTCTCGATTCCATACAGAACTGCCAAGATGATTTTTTGAAATGAAAATCTAATAATGTATGTTCAGACTTTAAAACTGTTCAACATTAATTTATTTTCAGAATTAAATCCAAACCATTGCCATGGTGCTCATTATCATTTGTGATCTGGCCCCTGCTTATGGGTCTAGATATATCTCTCTTACTCCCATACATCAATTATATTTATTTATGTTTTCTTCATTCATTCGAAAAATAGTGTGTCATGTACTTAATAATATATGCTAAACAGTGTTTTAGGTATTTGAGATACATGGAGGAACACAGATCCTTGGCCTCATGGAGTTTATGTTCTCTCTAACCCTGACTGAGTCACTGAGGGGGTCAGATAATTCAAAAGGGGATAACAATGGCTGAGTCTTTACTTCTGTACCACTGTATATACCAAGTGCCTTCTCATATACTGTTTTATTTTATCATCACTTAAACCTTCTGGTAGAGCCATATAGCCATGCTTTTCATAATTTGAACCTTGGAATGTGCTACTTCCTATGTCTGAAATGGGGTTGCCTTTTCCCACTCCCTCACGAGGTCTTCTTGTTAACTCCTATTGGTCCTTTAAGACTCCATTCAACTATAACCTCATTCAGTAAGGATTGCCTGACTGACCACAACCCTCTTTCTTCAAGATTGGTTTCAGCTAAATGCAGGTATGACACAAATCAAATGCAACATGTTTTATATGATTTTTTGTTAGTATGTCTAAACTAAAATACATAAAGGCAGAATTCAAGGGTTCCCAGGATCTAGCACTGTACCATGTGCAAAGGATATAATTAATCAAAGATCAAATGCTTCTACAGTTTATTATATACCAATGTGTTTTGAGAAACAGGGTAGTTACTGTTATTCACTATTTCATGCAGAAGAGGCTTATTATGTTCTATTAACTAACGATGTCATATCGTTAACCTTTCTCTTCTTCAAACTCTACATCCTTCAATGATGTTTATATCTCTAGCTCCAAAAGATATTCAAAATCCAACAACTTCTCTTCTACTTCACTCTTGAAACTATAGTAAAAAGCTTATTATCTCATGGAAAAATTACTTCAAGGGTCTTTTAAGTGGTTGGTCTCACTGTGACCACTTTAACTCTTACAGCAGCTATTCTATTCCCAGAGACTATAGTGATTCTTTTAATACATAGATATATCACATCACTCTATGCTTGTAATCCTCCAATGTGTTCCCAAGGCATTTAACATAAAATTTAAAATCCTTGCCATAGTCTATAAAGCTTTTTGTGATCCAGCCCTTGCCTACGTCTTCAAATATACTACTCTCACTGCTTTTCACTATGATATGGCAACATTGTCCTTCTTTCTTTTTCTCAAATGACAGATATGTTTAAACTTATCGTTGTTACATTTGATATTGCCTCTGTGTGGAATGCTTTTCCTCCAAATATTCACTTAACAAGATCCTTCTAACCACGCAGGCCTTATTTCAAATAAAGAAGCACATCATCTCTCAGTTTCCCTTCAAACACACAGTCTCTCAATATACCTGCCAAATGATAAGGACTCAGTATATTTTTTGGAGGAGTGAGCAGCCAACACAGAGGAAAAACAAGGAGTTTAGAAGATAAACTGAGGCAGGCATCGATAAAGAGATGGCACGGTTAAAGAATTTTAAACTTTACCTTTTGATCTGTAGTAAATCTGACAGCCTGTCTAGAGACTGTCCCTGAATTAAAACTTCATCTCCATCCAAACCATTTATCTATCCATCCACTCATTCATCAATTCCTCTAATAATTTATTTATTCTTTCATTTACTCATTTTAATTTCAGAATATATTTATAATGTTATATATTAATAGAAGGCCTAGATAATAAAATAAAATCAACAATAAAACCACCATATCTGGCTCATAAACTAGACATTAATAAAATTTGGTGGTTCAAGTTTAATTGATGGGGGGAAAAAGTCTTGAGTCATTCAACTAAATTGAAATTGTGCTTGCTCAGTGGCCCTGGTCAGCTCGGTAGAGAAGTGAGGACAGGACTATATGTTTTTAGAGTTTTTTTTTAACCCCCTTTGTTGGGTTGTATTCAGACATGTGCCATCCATGAGAAGGTTCTTTTTTTTTTTTTTTTTTTTTTGAAACGGAGTCTCGCTCTGTCGCCCAGGCTGGAGTGCAGTGGCGCGATCTCCACTCACTGCAAGCTCCGCCTCCCGGGTTCACGCCATTCTCCTGCCTCAGCCTCCCGAGGAGCTGGGATTACAGGCGCCTGCCGCCACGCCCAGTTAATTTTTTTGTATTTTTAATAGAGACGGGGTTTAACCGTGTTAGCCAGGATGATCTCGATCTCCTGACCTCGTGATCCGCCCGCCTCGGCCTCCCAAAGTGCTGGGATTACAGGAGTGAGCCACCAGGCCAGGCCAAAAATGTTCTTAATAAATCTGCTCTAAGTATGATTTTTAAATCTCCATTTTAAATCATTTTTTTATATTTTATTTGAGGAAGGCTGTTATGATTTGGTTTTGGTGACCTTCAAATAGATTGTGCAATTTTCTAAAAATATTTAATAAACAAATTATTTTTGCTTTTCAGATTCAAGAACAAAATTTTACAGAAAAAGAGACCCAACTTTCAGTATGTTTTTTTCTTAATGTGCTTGTGTTGTTATATTATATTGCCAAGAGTTTCTTTGATAGTTTAAAGGATATTTAAATGTAGGGAGGTGTGCGTGTATGTGTATGTTTTAAGTATACATATGTGTGTGTTGTAATTATTTTGAAGGAGTTCATACGTGTCATAAACAGCCATCCAACCTGATTATAAGAGAGTAAAAGACAGGTATTCATCCGTATGTTTTTTGTTCTTTTATGAGACCTGAGACCGGAGTGCAGTGGCACCTACTTAAATCATCACAGCCTTGAACCTCGAACTCCCGAGCTGAAGCAATCCTCCTGCTTCAGCCTCCTGAGTAGCTGGGACTACAGGCATATGCCACCATATCTGGCTAATGTTTTAATTTTTTGTAGAGACAGGGTCTCACTATGTTGACCAGGTTGATCTTGAACTCCTGGCATAGGCCTCCCAAAGTGCTGGGATTAAAGGTGTGAGCCATCACACCAAGCCTCATATATGTTTGATATATGATTATATGTGGGTAAAGAGTATATTTATTAAATATTGAATGAAGATATTAGATATGGAATAAATGAGTCATCTTCACAGCTTTTTGGGAGATATCTCTGGGAGTTTGAGCAAAAATAAATGAATTTAACTCTCAAAAGTTAGTATTATAAACTGATATAAAGTCAGTATAACCCAATTCTAGCATGTTTGTATTGCATTGATAATGAGAAAAAAAAAGGTGGAAATGTGGTCCTTGTGATTTTAAATCCACAAAAGTAATTTACAAACTGAAAGAGTATGGGATTGTTTAGTACAATTGCCTATTTTTTGATGTCCACTATTCCTGACTCCCTATAGGGTTGTGGAACAGTGATGCATAGTCTTTCAGAATATGGCTTCCCTTTTCCTTCTCTCATATCTGTTGACTTAGCTTCCTTGTAAGTATGATTCCTAAACCAAATAGCTTTAATCAGAAGTTGATCTATGATGCCAGTGGGAACTACTGGTCAAATACTATAAGGTTCTTAAGTCAATACCACCTTTTAAAAATAAAGCCCATCAACTAATATCAACATAAGTGGCAAACTTCTTTCAAGAGAGAATTTCAAGCATCTATTTCACTGCTTGCTTTTGTGGGTTTAAGCACAAGCTTGACATTATGTGAATGCAGTTTGCTGTGTTTAACTACTATCATTATTATTATTATAGACACAGTAGTAATTATCTCTTCCTACTGTCTCATTATGTTTTGATCAATTCACATAATAAAAGTTTACTGTAAATATAAGGTTAGGTAACATTAAAGAAAACATGTAATTATTGAATATATAATCATATACAATCTAAACGGCTGAACATTTCCCAACATTTCTAACAATTAAATGTTTAGAAATTAAAGAATTTGCTGCTTTTAATATCATAGGTACAGTTCTGTAGGCAATGGCTACAGAAGGCTTTGTTGACCTAAAATTACTTTACTTCTGGTGTATTAATAACATCTAGGTTTCTCAAAAACCTACTGGCAAAAGAAAAAAAAAATCTTTCCAGCTTTATTAATGATTCATATGGCAGATTCTGAAGAGACAAGTCCCACAGAGAAGGAGCACTTGATTAATGACCTGGAAACACTTTTCCTTTTCAGCTGATTAAATAAAATTGACTGGATTTTTACATTTTTATAATAAAATGACCCGCAGGGCTGAGATGACACAGTGAAAGCAGCATGTTCACTCTTCAGCAGATTTTTATTGTGTCACTTGTAAAAATGAAAGGGCTAACCACCCAAGCAGAAAAATGCACTTTATCCTCGGCCATGGCTGCCATGCTGACAAATGCTGCATACACATATAAAAACATGAAGGAAAATAGACAGTGTTTATATTCAGCATGATTTTGTCTAATGATGACTAAAGTCTTATTATTCCTAGGCCTAGAAACTGTATCATTAAATTATCATTTAAAAAGGAAAAACCTAGAATTAAAAGAAAAGAACTTTAAACATTATCTGCAATCTTAAGGGGAATTCAATGTGGCCATAAGTAGGATTATTGGATACCATTACTGTAATCCTTCTGTGTTTTTAGGCCAAAGAGATTCTCTCTGGAGATCTAACTTCTGTTCTTCTGTTCACACTAACAGGCTCAGTGACAGCCCTAAGCAAAACTGTGAAGTAGAAAAGATTGTTTCTTGCATTTCCCACAGCACCATCTTCTTTCTCTCTCTCTCTGGATCCTTTCTAGAACACTCTTCAGCCAGAACCTGACCTCCCGGACTTGGTACCTCTTGCTGTCCCATAGGTCCCTAAATCCTTTTTTTTTTTTTTTTTTTTGAGAGGGAGTCTCGCTCTGTCACCCAGTCTGGAGTGCAGTGGCCGGATCTCAGCTCACTGCAAGCTCCGCCTCCCAGGTTCACGCCATTCTCCTGCCTCAGCCTCCCGAGTAGCTGAGACTACAGGCGCCCGCCACCTCGCCCGGCTAGTTTTTCGTATTTTTTAGTAGAGACGGGGTTTCACCATGTTAGCCAGGATGGTCTCTATCTCCTGACCTCGCGATCCGCCCGTCTCGGCCTCCCAAAGTGCTGGGATTACAGGCTTGAGCCACCGCGCCCGGCCAGGTCCCTAAATCCTTGTTGAATTGACTCTTCTCCTTTAGAGTAGTACTTTTATTATTCCCCATCTCCCAACTCTCTGCTCTGTCTGCTGTCTATCCCTATTCCCTGAGGTGTACCAGTTCCCAGGCGCATCACCCCAAGTGATTTCAAATGGAATCCTTTCCTAGCTCTTAACTTGATAAAGGAGAGGCCAGAGGAAAAACTCTTTGGAGTAATGATCTTTTAGACTCGAAGTTGGTGTATGGTAGCCCTGCATTTAGCCACAGATGTACTGTGTTTGGCTTAACAAGTAAATTCAAGATGCAAACTTCATAAATTCTGGGTGCTTTTGAAAACTCCAAAATTCTTTCAGCACTAGGTTACCTTTCCCACATGGCAACAGACATCGGAAGCTGTCTGTGTGAGTTGAGATGCAGGCTCAGCACATCTTCCCTTCTCTGTAGTGCCCTTGACACTACAGCCGAGTGTCATTCCCTTTATCTCATTACTCCCATTCTGCCTCTCCCATTGATAGTGCCTGTCTGGTTCCTATAGGCCTTTAAATTCTTTAGTCCTGACCAAGATCTGTTCTTTCTGACCTCCAAAATAATATTTGTGCACTTTTTCTTTTTTCCTCCTAGGGGAGAATATGTGTGCGTATGTGTGTGTATATATACACACACACACATACATGTTTTATTTACAATATAAATATTACAAATAATTAACTGTAACATTTAACCCAATGAAATAATGAGATAATTTCTAGCTAGTACTGAGTGGTAGACAAGCAGCAACATGCACAGTTAATGTGACAGTTGATATTTGGGGGCAGACATGAGCTTTCTGTATTGTAATTCTCTGTCCTCTCAACTGGCCTGATAGTCTCAAAATTCAAATAAGTAAACTAAGTAAGTGGATCATTTTAAATTTGGCAGAGAAAGACTCAGAGAAGACTAGCATCAGATAGCATACTTATCTTCATTTCTGTTTATTTTGGGAAGTTGCAGGATACAAATGCAGGCATTGATACATTTTCACAAGATGAAGAAAATAAAAATCACTAAGAAATATTACCTGTTGACCTTGAGTTGACCAAGCACTGCTCAACGAAAGCCACCACAATATGCTACTAAGTCACTCTACTACTTCTCTTGAGTATTCTGATCTATTTCTGGTGAGTACATAAGAAGTGATGCTGCTATAAATTACTTTGATGTTGCCATATTCACCATACTAAAGTGGAGTAGGATGGGTTATATTCTTATTTTTGCATCATGATGATATCAAATGATAGATAAATAGCCTGGATTCCATTTTATGATGTAAAATTAAAAATAATATTCATAATTTAGTACAAGTAATATTTCTGTGTGGTTTATCTTTTAGTACTTATAACTTTGAATGCATTTTTCCATGCATTAATTCCCCCATATTAGCATGAATAGAAAAAAGAAAAAAAAGCAAGACCTGTGGTGACAGGAACTTTGGTCTTCGGTGAAACTACTCTATATCTCACCCTAGAAGAATAGGTGCAAATAGTCAACACTCAGTAACCATTTATTGTTTAGTAAATATAGTGGCTAAATTTAAGGCCAATTAGACTATCCAATTGTGAAACATTTATATTGTCACTAGTAAATTTTAAGCAACCTGGTTATTTTGCCCTTTCCAATTCAATAGTTATCTGACTCAGTATGACTAGTTACAACTTGGTTACAGTTTGTTACAAACTGGTTACAAATTGTTACAATCTGATGCATAAATGGTCATTCAATATTACATTTAATGCAAGAAATCCATGGAAATAATTATGCCTAGATCTCTCACACATACTATAGGGATACAAAGAAGTACATTAACATCTGTTCATGAGTTTACCATCTAGGCATATTGACAGTCTTATTTTAGTTTCCCTCTATTTAGAATGTTGCTTACTAGTTATTGAGCTCCAATACAGAAAACAATTTATATATCTTGTCTCTATGCTCTACACTCTTGCTTCTTGACAATCCTTTCTTTATATAGTCACTAGATTATGTGTAACTTATTTCATATTTGTGTGTGTATGTGTGTCTGTGTGTATTTTATGTAAGATTGTTTCTAAATCTTCCCAGGGTAATTGAAGACTGTTTTATTTCTATTCATTGCAGTATCAGTTTAGCTGTTTTGAGTTACATAATGATTTTAGCTTTGAAGTTAAAGGTCAACCCCAGGGCAAGAAGCACTTTACTGTGAAGCTGGAAATATAAAGAAGTGTGAATAAAACTGTTCATGACCCTCTGAGTCTCTGTGAGCCAGGACTTAAGCAAGAATTTGAAGGATGTCAAATGCACACTCACTCCAACAGGCCATTATAAATGCCATACAAGTCTCCATAGCATGCAATAAGATTGGTGACACTAGACACATGGTGGGGTGCCTGTAGCAAAACCATGAGATAATTGCATTTACATGGAGATCTCTGAGGAGCACAAAGCCCTTTATGGATTTCATTCTGAATCTATTAGTGCGATTCCCAAATGTGTTCTGCAGAATTACAAAAGGATAGATTATAACCTAACTTTTAAAGACAGAAAAATGAGGCTAACCAAAAAAAAAAAAAAACAAACAAAAAAAACTAATAATAATAAGTGTCTTACTGAAAGCCCCGGGAAACACTTTTAGAACTGTTCGTTTTACATGATATTGTCATGCCATTGCACTGTTGTTCTGTAAGCAATCACCCGCTACTACTATGCAGACGCTGAGGGAGGCCTCGGAAAACAATTTCATGCAGCTTTCACTTTCAGGTTTATAGGCTCTCAGAAAAAGTTCAGAAGTTCAATTTGATGACATAATAAGAAGTTCAAGGGTTCACAATCTAGGAGTGAAAGTAATACCATGAAATTAAAGTATGTAGATTGTTTCTCCCTTTCACATGCTAAGAAAAATTTCTCTTTCTAGATGGACAGAAAATTCAAAAAGAACTCTGTGTAGGCATTTTTCCATTTCTATCTTACATTAGATTTTCAAAGAGGGGTGAAAATTATTTTAAAAGTGGGGAAAATGAGAGTCCTGGTGTTGTCGGGAAGTGGACACACTGAATGTGAATCGTACAGAACACTGCCAGCCCAGGGAGTCTCAGTGATGGGTTTGGCCCAAGGATTCAGGTTTCTAAATTCCTTCTGTTGAAGAAACTCTCCTCTGAGAGGAACTTCCTCTCCTCTGAGAAAGCCTCTTTCTCCAGAATGTGGTTTGATGGTGCTTTGGTTTTCACAAGTCAAAATTAAGTTTTGAACATTTCTAGGTCTGCCAGCTTCCACTTTTTAGCACTGGTAAAACAGATAAAGTCAAAGGAATAGAAATTGCTGGTTAGCCTCATTTCCATACTTATAAAACACTGAAAACTAAAAATATCAATCAAGTTCACCTTTTAAAACTTTGTGTAGTAGTTTTTGACCAAACTTAAATTATGGATGAAGCTGGAAACCATAATTCTCAGCAAACTAACACAGGAACAGAAAACCAAACACTGCATGTTCTCACTCATATGTGGGAGTTGAGCAATGAGAATACATGGACACAAGGAAGGGAACATCACACACAGAGGCCTGGGGTGGGGGTGGGGGGACTAGGGGAGAGATAGTATTAGGGGAAATACCTAATGTAAATGATGGGTTGATGGGTGCAGCAGATGACCATGGCATGTGTATACCTATGTAACAAACCGGCATATTCTGCACATGTATCCCAGAATTTAAAGTATAATTAAAGAAATATGGGAAAGACTCCTAATAAGTTAGAATCTAAAGAATGATACTGCTATTCACTTTAGTAGATAAATATGAGAATGAGGTTTTACCAATCTGGTAATATATATCTTTAAATTTTTAGGACAAAATCATCTTATTTATAGAATATCCTTTTCAACAGATAATTCAATTTATATAACATCTAGATTCCTGATTTTCAAAACTCAGAATACAACAAGATGAGGAACACCACGTAGGTCATAGGTCTAGGCAATGAGTCATCATATAGGCAGTTAGGGCCTATATTAGTCCATTTTCATGCTGCTGATGAAGACATACCCAAGACTGGGTAATTTATAAAGAAAAAGAGGTTTAATGGACTCAGTTCCACGTGCCTGGTAAGGCCTTACGAACATGGCGGAAAGCAAAAGGCACATCTTACATGGTGGGTGCCAAGAGAAAATGAGAGCCAAGGGTAAGGGGTTTCTCCTTATAAAACCATCAGATCTCATGAGACTTATCCACCACTAAGAGAACCATACAGAGGAAACCATCCCCATGATTTAATTATCTCCCACCAGGTCTCTCCCACAACTCGTGGGAATTATGGGAGCTACATTTCAAGATGAGGTTTGGGTGGGGACACAGTTAAACCGTATCAGGGCCAGAACTGTAACACCAGCAACACAGAAACAATTTCACTGGGATTTGCACCAGGGACATGGAGTCATAGGTTTATAAGGAAACAATTTTGCATAGTCATATAGTTATGCAACTAGAGATGTTCTCTCTCCTTGAATGTTCATCTGCAGTTATGAAATGTGAGACTTAGTTGTCCAGGGCAGACTTTTGTAGAATTTGGATTCTATGAATTCTCTGACATCACGTGCAAAGTGTGTGTGTGTGTGTGTGTGTGTGTGTGTGTGTGTGTAGGTGTGTGTACGTGTTTCTTTGTGGAGAGAAGATACATCATTTTCCTCAAGATTTTCATGAAAATTCATATTGAAATGAAAGGAGGGCCAGGGGTATGTACCAGCCTGGAGACAGTATGGTCCAGTACAGCTAAGCTCCACCCAGGGGTTGAGATTAGGGGCTGCGCTAGTGTCAGTCTATCACTAAGCAATGTTTGACCTTAGGCAAGTTACCTAATCGCTTCATGTCTCAGTTTTCTCAACCATGAAATGGGGGAAATAATACCCTACACCTGCCTTTTTCAGCTCATAGGGCTATTATGAGGATCAAATAAGAAGTTGTAAGGAAATCCATTGCATTAAAGTGTTCTACAAATACGTGGCTTATGGGGATCAGTCTCTTCTATTCTCCCCTATATCCCCGTCACCCTCCTTGCTCCCGACCCCCATAAACTTTCTGTGAGAGAATCCAGCCCTCACAGTGAATTATCCCATATAACACTACATAATACTGCCTCTGTGCTAGTCAACATTTTACACATTTTCACATTTCCAAAGTACTGAAGATGTTATTAGGCTCCACTCTCACTGAATATGTCAGTCTCCTCTCTCTTTACTAAACTTTCACCTGCCACCCAATATCCAGTTCCATTCCTTTCCTGGGTCAAGCCTTTCCTCCAAAGCTACAGGAGGGTCCTCTCCTTGTGCTTCTTCAGATCTCTTTTTAGGCCTTTCTTAAAGCACTTATGAAGACCTCTTGAGCTTATTTATTTACTGGCCGTCTGTTTCACTAGGCTGTCAGCACCTTCTCTTCATTCCTCTTTAAATAAATCTCCAACCAAACCATTGCACAGGGCCATGTACATAGTAGACACATGGCAAAGTGGTTATTGAATAAGGAAATTGATATAAACATAATTTCCATAGAGAAATAATGTTGCAATTTCTGCAGAAAGTGCAACAACTTTCCACAGTTTTGCTCTGTGTGGTATAATGCATATGCCACTAAATTGCATGATTTTCCAGTAGAGAACATCATTTGTGCCATATTTTAACTACATTCTAGCATCTTTTGTAGTCAATTTCTCTAGTGTTTTATTTTTCAAAGCAAATGTAGCTCCTTAAACTTGTCAGTTTCATTTTTATTTCTGCATGGATCCCTTACAGAATGTTGCACACATTGTTTCTGTTTCAGAACACCATGCTTAGCCCTAGTTTCAAAGTACCTATTACATGCCCTTTCAAAATTCAAAAACAAATAATTAAAGACTACATCAAAATTTTAAAGCTAAGAGTAAGAATATGTTCCTTACCTTGATCATTTTAACCTATCTAAAATGGTAGAATGTGGCCTAATACTTATGTTCCTCTTTGCTAGGAATCTTTCCACCATCAAGAGGGAATAAGAGTAAAATTTGTATCAGATAGTAGCTTGCAGTGCTAAAAGCAACACTTCCTCTTGTCACCTCTAATCATATGCTAACTAGAATTTAATTTGGGTTCCTCTACTAGTTGTCTACTAAAGACAAGCAAGGGAAACATAAGCAGTCCCTCTCACAAGAATAGAGTGGCTAAACTCCTTCACATGCGATTTTCACTGTCTGTGGTGATAGGACCCACACTGATCCCATCTGCCAATCAGCAGAATAGTCCAGGTACTCTCTTCTGAGATCTCCTCCTCCAAATGTAAGCTTTCTTTTGACACTGTCCCACCTTTTTATTAATAGATAATAATAATGCAGCCATTTTGAACATCTCAGCTTACGAACAGGTAGCAATAATGCACATATATTGGCATGTTGCTGTAATGTTAGATATAGAGTTGTAATCTATAATTGTATAAAAAGTTTAGCCCTCCCAATTTGTTCCTTATTTTATTGAGCATGCCTGGTTTCTACAAACAATCCTCTGTTTTAAACTGATCATGATCCAAACTTTTGCTTTGAGAAGAAAGAACGTTCTCGAAGAAAAAACCGCTCAACTTTGAAGTGTGAGGCCCCTATTATTCTTTCTGACTTTAAGGATAGCATCTTCCTAAGTTGACCAGAAAACAAACTCCAGAATGAAAATAAATGTCAGATCTTAAGCCCTATAGGAGCAAGGGGAAGTTACTTTAGCAATTTTTTTTTGATTTGTTAAATAATACACAATGCTATACATATTTATGGGATACATAGTGATGTCACAATACATATAATGTGTAGTGATCAGATCAGGGTAATTAGCATATCTATCATTTCAAATCTTTATTACTTCTTTGTGTTGAGAACATTCAATATCTTTCTTCTAGCTATCTGAAACTATATAGTATATTATTGTTAACTATAGTCATCCTACAGTTCTAAAGAATACTACAACTTATTCCTCCTATCTTGCTGTAAATTTTGACAAATCTCTTCCCATCCTACCTTTTTTTTCCCTTCTCTGCCTACCCTCTAATATCCTCTGTTCTACTATTTTCTTCGATAAAATCTACTTTTTCTAAGCTTGCACAAATAAATGAGAACATGAGTGTTTAATTTTCTGTTCTGGGCTTATTTCACTTAGCATTTTTCCAAGTTAAAAGAGTGTGGTCAATTAATTGAGTTACCTGGGGCTATGATAATACAAAATACAAATTTATCACTTGATTCACATGTAGTCACATTGCATTGCTTTCATATGAAATGAGGAAGAATACCCACTGATGTCTCTCAGCCTAAAATTTTCTCTTACTCACATTTTCATTCTCATATTGATGCTCCCTGAAATTTGTTCTAGCTCTTACTTTCCCAATGCCAGATGCCTTAAATGATTTGAAGTTTTATAATGTGAGGTACAAAATACTATTTTTGTCTTCTGTCTTTCCTCAGACTGTCTCTATTGCATGCTCTCTCTCATGTAATAACAAGAATCTTCTGTACCCTCAACCCTCCCCAACTTAGCATGAGGATAATCTCAATATGATAAATCTAAGCATATGTGGATGCAAGAAATAATAAGTATTTTAATTGGTTGCAGAAATATTAATGCTTGATATTGCCAACTGAAACATATTATTTTCTAATAAAACTCAATAAAGTTTTATTGAGGATGATCAAAGAACAAAGATCAAAAGAACATTTTCATTTTAATATCTTTCAGGGCACTTTGGGGTCCATAATATTATTTTAGTTGTCATGCATTACAAACTCTGATGCTGTGCTCCTTTTCTTCAAAAATTATTTCTAAACTACTGAAGAACATAGAGCAATCTCAGAATTATAAGTTTTCCAATCTTGTCTTTTTATATGCTTATATTCATGCATTCTCCTCAGCCTGGAAGAGCTGTGTTTTGAAACTTCAGGGGTAAACAAAAACTCCTCTGCTGAGCTTCCTGTCTCTCTCAAATATTACTTTATACATTATGAGAATTAGGATTATAAAGGTAAGAGCAGTAAATTGTGGGTGACCCTAAAAGTTTGGCAAACATGATTAAAATTTATTCAATCTAGAACAATGATGTAATTCTCCTCATTCATTTCAAAATGTGTATCTAATATAGACCACAAAAGGAGGTGTAATTGCTCCCTTCATGAAACTTACAATCTGGATAAAGAAATCTCATAAATAAATTTTAAACTTAAAATTGTGACTATGACAAATGAAGAAGAGAGGTACATAGTAATGTGAGAGCACGCAACAGAAATTTGACTTATATAGGAATGCTTAAAAAAAGCATCCTGATAGAATTAACACTTTGACCTGATATATGAAGGATAACCAACATTTATCTAAAAGAACTAAGGAGACTTGCTCTGTTTAGGGACTAAGGTCCCAAAATAAGGCCAATGTGGTTTAAGAAGACGGATGAGAGTGAGAAATGAATCAAGTTGAGTTTGGAAATAATTGATATCGGCCTTACAGCTAGTGCCTGGTAGGCAAGTTCAGGAATTTGGTGTTTATCCCAAGAATTATAAGAAACATTTGAAGAGTTTTAAGCAATGGGGGATGCAAATGGAGTGATATGTTTTGGCTCTGTGTCCCCATCCAAATATAACCTTGAATCATAATAATTCCCACATGTTGAGGGTGGGAACAGGTAGAGGTAATTGACTCATGGGGGCAGTTTATCCTATGCTGTTCTTGTGATAATGAGTGAGTCTCATGATATGACATCTGATGGTTTTATAAGCATATGGCATTTCCCCTTCTTGCACTCATTCTCTCTCCTGCCACCCTGTGAAGAGGTGCTTTCTGCCATGATTGTAAGTTTCCTGAAACCTCCCCAACCATGCAGAACTCTGAGTCAATTAAATATCTTTTCTTTATAAATTACCCTGTCTCGGGTATTTTTTCATAGCAGCATGAGAATAGACTAATACATGGAATATGAGGAGTGACAAAGAAAAGAGCATATGATTAAATGTGCACTTTTGAAAACATTCTTCTGACTGTATGAAAAGAGCAGAATTAAGAGTAAGAGTAGATGAGGTGGAACAGTCAGCTGGCGTCACAGAATCTGAAGCATAGGATGGATTAGCATAGGAACAGTGAATTTGAAATGAAGTGCCATTGAAGAGATACTTGGGAGATAAAGTTATCGGGACTTGGGCATGGAGGGGCACTGGGTAAGTTTTATGGAGCGGTTTGAAAAGGACTCAGATTTCTGACAAGATATCACACTTGAGTTCCATTTCTTGAGATAGACTGAAGAAGAACCAGATTTCAGCAGAAAGACTATGAGTCAGGAGCCATCTGGGTAGCAGCAGCCCCAAAATAATGGTCTTTTACAAAGATAAATTAAGTGTATATATATGCAGCATTAATTGGGTATTGTAATAATGGAAATAATAAAAGCAAGTAGAAAACTATTGTAGTAGTCTGTGTGCCAGACACCAAACAGAAAGCTCAAACCAAATAAGTAAGTTTGTAAAATTTTCTTTTTCATTATAAACCAAAGTTTGAATGCATTTAGTAGATGATTTGCAAAAAGGAAGGCTGAAGAGACTATTTAGGCAAAGATTTATTAGAAATTAATTTGTACTTTTCTTTTGGAATAGGATTATCTTTTGTGGGAAATGGGATTCTAAAGTGCTTTATTGGATAATAGCCAATTTAAATTTTAGCAAATTAAAATATAAGGAATATTTTAGGCATAGAATGCAATTTGAAGGCCAGGACAGTGAAAACTTTTCACAAGGCAGTAAAATTTTTTTTCTGTTCCCTCTGTATTACTAGGGTTATTGCCTTGTTCTTCTTTTCTACCATCTTCTCCTCCCCTGCACTGCTAGTTACTCCCAGTAGACTATTGCTGCCTTATGATCAAATGTAAACTCACAGATAAAATGTGTTTATGCAGTGTACATGGTAAAGATCTATCAAATATTCAGCATTATATAAAATTACTGATATACTTTTAAGTTTAAAAACAAATTTATGTTTTCCAGGAAACATGGGAAAGGTTTTCCTCTCAATTAAAAAGCAAAACAGAGTAAGACATGAGAAACTGCCTTTTCCTGATTATTATAGGTCCATGTGAAATAGTGACATCTATAACTATGACAGTCACCTTGTAGTCATAGGATCAAACTTGAGATCAAAGCCAACTGAGAATAGCAGAGAGGAAAGAGTTAAATAATGTGGTCGCTTAGTGACATAGTATTGACACTGAATTTTAAAATGCTGTAGTCTTATTACCAGATTAATTTTTTTGAAAAATGATAAATTTCTTCCTGGTTCAAACCATTTTAGTTTGCTTCTTATAAAAAGGTACTTTTCATCCCCTCCCTACAAATTTCAACTTTCCCACAGTAACTTCTTTTACCATTCTACCAATTTTGAATAATAATATAAACGACTTTTAAATCCTTAAAAAATAACTCTCTTTAATGCAGATAAAATGTTTGTTTGATTACAAGAGAAATGAGTATAAATGCACATAGAAGGCATATAGTAAACTGTGACTTATAAAATCCAAAATAATCCAGTGAACTCAACAACACAAACTTAGTCTCTAAGTTGTCATATTGGTGGCATATCCATATCTATGTATTTGCCTATGTCTATGTGTGTTTTAGCATAAAGGTATGGATGATTTACTTGAATTGCAGTGAATGCCTATCCTAAGGTCCACCCAGATATTCCAGGATGATCTCCCAATTTTAAGATTCTAAATGTAATCACATCTGCAAATATCTTTTACCCATAAATGATAATATTCACAGTCTCCAGGGAATAGAACATGGGCATCTTTGGGGTGGCCATTATTCAGCCTTCCACACTGAACACTTGGACAATGAATCGACTTGGATAGGTATATTTCCCAGATAGCTAATTTTATACTTATTTCTTATTAGCCAAATTATATTGAATGGCTATATTTTTGAAACACAGTAACTGTTTCATGATTTTTATGCACTTATCATTTGTGATAAGTCAGAATTATTCCTTTAGCTATTATTTTACTTTGTAAAATATAGTGATGATTGAAGAATCAATTGTTGTGGAGAGTTTGATTTTCCCTACAATTATTTGTCCCATCCTAATGATTTACATTGGATTTTCTTTCCTCCATGCACTTATAAATGAGTAAAGCTTCCCATAGTTTCTGTTTTACTCCTTCTTCTTCATTGTCTATCCCAATGGTTTACTGTGGCTCTGGACACAGTACCAGATTCATACGGAAACTTGCAAAAAATACAGATTTTCAGAAAGCAATTTAGGCATGCTGAACCAGATATCCTGGGGATGATGTCTTGAGTTTCTGATATTTCTGGATATTCTAAGAACCACTGGTGTATCGAATATATTCACTTCTCTGTGAGTGTTATCTGTTTGTAGTAGAACCTCTGCACTTTGTTCTTTGCTGCTTATAATGTACTATGAGATATAATGTATTTGAGATTGGAAATCGTATGTCTACTCTAGTTGTAACTATCTTCAATATAAGATCACAAAGGCTCTGAGTGAAAATTAGGAATTTCTTGCAAGAATAAAGTTCATAAACTTTAATAAATATGCCATTAATTATCAATATTAGCTACTTTAAATAATATTTTACTTGTTTTCTAGGCCTCTATTAGGTCACTCTGAGACAATTTTTGTATACTTTATTAAATTTTATATAGCAGGTAAAACTGAAGAGGTGAGGTTAAAAAATGTTACAATCCAGATTTTCCAGAAATTTTCAACTTTATGCAATTAATTTTTAAAAATGAAAGTGAATCTTCAAATATATAATTGGACATATGTTTATGTATTTGTTTAAATGTTCAAATGTTATCAAAGATTTAAAACTTTTAACTATTTTATCCTAATAAATAGTCCATTCTGAAAAGTTTTATCCAAAAATGTCAAATATTTTGAAAATATGGCACTACAGCTGGATCTACAAATAATTGCATATACATGTTCAATTTTGTAACATTTCATGACTACAACAGCAAAAAAGAAGTTGTAATTGTCTGACTGGTTTATCTTGTCCACTGCACAGATACAAAGAATTTACCAAGACAGTGGTATTGCAATTGAGAAAGAGTTTAATAAATGCAGAGGCAGCTGAGTGTATGATTAAATTTTGTTACTCAAATCATTCTCTATGAAAATTTGGAGATTAGGGTTTTTTAAGGATAATTTTTTGAGCATGAGACTAGGGAAAGGGAATTCTGATTGGGTAGATCAGAGATGAAATCCTAGGGGATAAAAGCTGTCTTCTTGCTGTCTTCATTTTCTGTGTGAGATTGCAAAATTAGATGAGCCAGTTTAGCTGTCTGGGTGGCACCAGTTAGTCCATTAGAATTCAGTCTAAAAAATACCTCAAAAACCAACCTTGGATTTTACAGTAATGATGCTATCTATAGGAACAACAGTAGAGTGTAAGAATCTAATGACTTGGATAAGTCCTGAGACATAGTTTCTAATCTTCAATCTAATTTGTTAGTTCTACAAAGGCAGCTTGTGTCCCTAAGCAAGGAGTGAGTTTGTTCAGGAAGGGACTGTTACTAGTTTTGCTTCAAAATTAAACTATAAACTAAATTTCTGCAAAAGTTCACTTGACTTTTACCCAGGCATGAATAAAGACAGGTTGGAAGTTGAAGGCAACATGAAATCAGTTAGGTCAGATCTCTTTTGCTGTCATAATTCTCCTATGGTATACTTGTTTTACTGGTCTAATTTTTGCAAAGGCAGTTTCACAGTTGTAAACTTTAAACTGTGTTTCTAAGTATTACACTTAAAGAGACTAAATTATGTTGGTTAGGCCTTATTTTGTGAAAAGTGTGTTATTGCATGAATGTAACAATTCAGTATCATTCCTTATATGTGTAAGCTAAAAATAAAATTCTAATCCCCACAACCAACTGAACAAACCCCACTTCTTAGCCAAGGGGATCCCAAAGAAACCTGAACAACTAGTTCAGGCCATGGCAGGAAGAGAAGCTGAACATGTGCTGTTATATCTCTGCCCATTGGAATTTAGGCACAACTGACCAATACTGACATTAAAATAGAGATAATGAAACTAACAACACAGATTCCAGCAATGAGACATCAAATTCCAACTTAACTCTGGTTTAGCATCACAAAACAGATAGTGGGTCCTAAGAAAATCAAAGGATTTTACCCCAAAATATGTTTCTTTGACAAATTTTGAAATGGCCCTGCAAAACCATCTTGTGTGGGGGAAATTTGCATTCTGAAGAGAATCTCTTTCCCTTTCTACATATTTATCAGGATCCAGAAGAGATTTAACTAAGAGCCTGACATCTTTTAAGGCCCCAGAAGGGACATTCATTATCTATTTCCTCTGAAGCCTGTAACTTAGAAGCTTCATCTACATAACAAGAACCTTGACTTCCACCATTTCCCTTCCTTAACTCAAGCATTTCCTTCTACTAACTTCAACTCTTTAGGCAAAGTTTAACTCTTTCAACCAATTGCCAATCAGAAAATCTTTGAATCCACCTATGACCTATAAGCCCCCTCACCTCTCCTTTGAGATGTCCCACCTTTCTGAACCAATGTATACCTTACATGTATTGATTTATGTCTTCGCTTGTAATTTCCATCTTCCTAAAATGTGTCAAACCAGGCTGTAACCCAACCACCTCAGACATATGTTCTCAAGACCTCTTTTTTTTTTTTTTTTTTTTTTTTTAGATGCAGTCTTGCTGTGTGTCCCAGGCTGGAGTGCAGTGGCGCAATCTCGGCTTACTGCAAGCTCCACCTCCCATGTTCAGGCCATTCTCCTGCCTCAGCCTCCCAAGTAGCTGGGACTACAGGCACCCACCACCACGCCAGGCTAATTTTTTGTATCTTTAGTAGAGACTGAGTTTCACTGTGTTAGCCCAGATGGTCTCGATCTCCTGACCTCATGATCTGCCCACCTTGGACTCCCAAAATGCTGGGATTACAGGTGTGAGCCACCGTGCCTGGCCAAGACCTCTTGATACTATATCCAGGCCATAGTCATGATGGTTAGTGTACTAGTTAAATGTACTCAGTCATAGTATTGACAACTAAACATATATGTTCATGTTAACATGCTTTTTCTACAAAAGTTACATTTTACTGTTTAAAACTGTATTTTTTTTTTTTTTTTTTTTGAGACGGAGTCTCGCTCTGTCACCCAGGCTGGAGTGCAGTGGCCGGATCTCAGCTCACTGCAAGCTCTGCCTCCCAGGTTTATGCCATTCTCCTGCCTCAGCCTCCCGAGTAGCTGGGACTACAGGCGCCCGCCACCTCGCCCGGCTAGTTTTTTGTATATTTTTAGTAGAGACGGGGTTTCACTGGGTTAGCCAGGATGGTCTCGATCTCCTGACTTCGTGATCTGCCCGTCTCGGCCTCCCAAAGTGCTGGGATTACAGGCTTGAGCCACCGCGCCCGGCCTAAAAATGTATTTCTATATCCTTTCAGTGACTATAGTTTTAAAGACAAACATCTATAGAGCGTTTCTGTACTTGTGAACAAGCATAGCTGGAATTATACTCACATGTCTTCCTGAATTAAACATTGCCTTTCACTAGAAAGAAAAAAACTTTCATGTACTTTTAGTATTATTTAATAAAATACCTTTGATCCAGAGAAAACAGGTACTTGGAAATAAATTACAAACATTATACAACAAAATAAAAGTATACAGAGTTCAACTGATAATTAGATACAATCATTAGTAGATTCTGTTCTGTCCAGATCTTCTCAGGCCTTACCATTGTACTGCATAAAAGCTCAGACCTCAGTGGTCTGAGGACATTCTCTGTGAGTCACAACGCATTCTGCCATGTGGAGGACAGGCTGCTGACCTTCTGGGAACAGCCTGCAAACAATGGCTGACAAGAGTTGGTGAGTAAGAACCCTGGCTTCCTTGTCCCTTAGAGGAATGATTCTGAGACGCACGTTCTATGTGAATCATCAACATTTACAGTAGGATTAAGATATATTTGCCTACAATAGCAACTGATTTGATCACTCACTCTGTATTGTATTTCTTTTCTTCTATATCTCTCTTTCTTAGTCACGTGCCAGCATATCCTGGGATCATCTTCGAAAAAATCCTTATCATTGTCTCATGTCTACTTGTAGGGGAAGCCAACCTAAAAAATTATTACATAATTTGGGCAGAAGGGAAATCACAATTTTGAAGTTTAAAATATGACCTTTAAATGGCTCAGTCTTCCAAACAGTGCTACTACAAGAAGCGATAAAAGAGAAAAAAAGATTAAGGGATGAGAATTGGGGTATTACAACATTGGAGTGAAATTGAGCAAAAAATAAATATCAGAAAAAATTGTTTCAATAAGCAAGTCATTTAGACAATACAATAAAAAGAAAATAATCTTGGCACAGTAGTAGAAGTCCTATGGTTTGAGGCATTTACTTCAAGATGCAACAATGTATTGTAAATAACAATGCCAAATGGCAATGGATGGACATGATAACCTAATAGGTCTTTTCTGGCTCTAATATCTATGATTGTATGATTCAATTCAAATGCAGTAGTTTGCTGTATTTCGAGTGTGTAATACACTTCAATTGTGAAGTGCTACAATTTCAACACTAATACATTTGAAGTGACAGACATGTCACGCAAGTACCTAGTAGAGTTGTTTGAAATGTTACAGAAAACAAACCTTCCCCTTGTGGATGTAAACATCCCCAATAATCCATAAGGCAGACACAGTACCAATAAGCAGTTGTAGTTCATTAACAGGATCCATATTAAATCTTCTGAAAGTCCACATGTGTGAGATTAGTCCATAAAAATCAAGAAATTGAGTCTTGATAGTTTCATGTAAAATAATATTTGTCTCAACCAAGCCTGATCAAAAGGCATGTAGATAATTTCAGTTTTAAGGGAAGTCTGTCTCTATCAACATCAAAATCACTGAACTGAGAAATCTACGGTATCTAAATGATGTTGGGACTTTTGCTGTTATGTCTCTATTCAGTGATACAGCACATGTGGCTATCCTCTGAAATACACCAGTCATGTCATTCCCAGTTGAAAAAAGGAAGATAAACTAAGTTCTTTAATAATCCTGTCTTTGATTCAGTTCATATACTGGATTTTTTTCATTATGAAATATAATTCATGAACTTACCATTTATTCCTTGATAAGTATTGAAGAGAAAGGAACAGTGGCTCAACTGCATGAGCACCATTGTCATGCATGAGCTTCCTTGAAGGCAGTGCACCTCCCAACCCAGATTTGGGACATGAGATCCATTAACAAAACTATTTCAGAGAAGCCAGGATACAGATATGATAGGTTCACAGCAGCGTTTATTAATGCCACCCTTCTGTAGTGCTGCCCCATTTCACTCTTATTGTTCCAGAATGCTTAAAAGAAACAAAATAAAACCTTACTGTACTTCTGAGATCAATAGGTTTACTAACCTTTCACTTGGATGAGACATTTCACTTCACAGAGATAAACGAGGTAACGTTCTCCATTGCAGGTATACAACACAGATCTCACTGAAAGTATTTGAAGGCCAGTTATATGCACAGGTAGACAAAAATGGGAAGTTTCAAGATCCCTTTAAAGAAAGGAAGTGTAGCAGTTATAAAACATGGGTGTGATTTCTCTGATATTCCTCTCATGGAGAAGTGGAGCCTTTATCCCCTCTCCATGAAGCTGGATGGGCATGGCTGCCTCATCCAATACATTACAGCAGATCTGATGTTCTGTGACTCCTGCAGCAAGGTAATAAAATAAGGAGCTTCTATCATGACTGAAGGAATGTCCAATCTTGCAATTCTGAGCCATCATTTAAGAGGTCTGACCATTCTGAGGTCTCAGTGTCAGGAGTGAACCCAACCCACATGGAGAAGTCACATTGTAGGTGTTCATGTCCACCTATGGCCAAGTTCTGTATCATACTCAGAGTGAGTGACAAAATCTTCAGATCATTCTAGCTGCTACAAAACCAAAGAAAAACGACAGAGGCATGTCTCAATCAACTTAGAGGTTTATTTTGCTAAGTTTGAGGACATTCCCAGGAAAAAGAGACACAAGCCACAGTAAGATCCGTGGTCTGTACTTTTTCCAAAGAGTGTTTGGGGTCTTCCATATTTAGAGAGAAAAGAGTGGGCAATAAGGGAAAGGGGAAAATGGGGTGGAAGAGGGTAGATAAAAGCTTTGATCAGCTTCACTGAATTCATATTTTACATGTGAAAAAGAGGGGATAGAGGAATAGTTGACTGTGAATTCATCTCACTCAGTGAATCTGCATTTTTACTGAAAGTATCCACAGAATAGAGGAAGGAGTCAAATATGCATTTGGCTCAGATGAGCAGAGGGATGACTTTGGCCAGTACCTGTGAAACAAGCTGTTGATTTATTTACATTGTCATGGTGAAATTCAACAGAATTCTGTTTTAGAGTAAAGATCTTGGGGTCCACAAGAAATTTCCTTGTGAACAAATTGTGAAGGACATCACCCCCTGCCCCAGGCCTGGGGAGGTATGTAGCCTTCTATCTTTGCAGCTATCTATTTAGTAACAAAATGGGAGGAGGTTTGAGTAATTAAATTCCCAAGCTTAACTCTTTTTCCTTTGTCGTGGTGTTTCTGGCCCCAAGATTTTATTTTCCCTTAACACTTCCAGTCATTTGAATCTTTCCAGATGATCCCCTAAAGCACAAGCCATCCCTATTATAGCCCTCCTGCGTTTCTGACCTACAGAATCCATAAGCATATTAAAATTATCATTGTTTTATACCAGTAAGTCTGGGGAAGCTTACTATGCAGCAGTAGAAAAACAGAACTGGAAGAGAGACCAGAATGAAGGAGAAAGGGGGGAATACAGAGAGAGAAAGGAAAGAAATAAGAAAAAGAAGAAAGAGAATGAGGAGGG
This sequence comes from Macaca mulatta, assembly GCF_049350105.2. NCBI lineage: Eukaryota > Metazoa > Chordata > Mammalia > Primates > Cercopithecidae > Macaca > Macaca mulatta. The sequence continues at coordinate 60,226,012 of NC_133411.1, forward strand.
GAGAAAGGAAGGGAGGGGCAGAGAAAGGGAAGGAAGAAGAGACTAAGGGAAGGAAGAAAGAGTAACCTGTCCTGAGGCATTGCTACACCAGGCATTCTTCATCTTTTATCACAAATGATATTCATACAGAATCCTTTTGCTATCTTATTTAGTCTTGCCTTCCTCAGAGAGAATAGTTCAACTTAATAAAGATTAAGAATAGTATTCTTTAAAAAAAATGGAAAATAGGAGCAGAATTTTCTTTATTTTGGGCAGATCTGTATTAAATAATGTATATTAACTATTGAGTCAGGAAAGAAAGGTAGCAAAACACAAGAATGGTAAGGGGAAAGATCATTGAAAATACAGGCAGAAATTATTTCTGCTACAAAAAGAGCATCATTATTACAACTCAAAACTTTTAACTAAGTTCATACTACCAGAGCATGAGAAACTCTAAACAGGACATGTGATCAAATATGTTTCTTGCTAAAAACAAGCTTATCAATAGAACATGTTACACAATTACTTTATAACCCACTAAGTCAAAAATTGGTAGTAATTACTCACAAAATAGACTTTTTAAATTATGTAAATAAATTTGCAAAACAATAAATTTTTGTTAAAAAAATTCCATTGAAAACTCAAAAACAAATCACTGACCAGCCTTTCAGTTCTACAGAAGTCTATTTTTCATCCCATCATCTATGAGAGCCTCAATTCATCCAATGAGCCACCAAAAACCTACCCCAAACACAGAGTTGCATGTTTAACTTCATGCAATCTAAAGAAAAATTTTCTCAAATGTTTACATCTCTGTAACTTGCTTATCCTAATTGAGGATTTCCTACCCCCTCATAAAAATAAATAAATGTATTTGTAAGCAAGGCCATTCACATTTCAATAAGTTATTCAACTTTAGCTTTCTCATAATCCAGAAATTGCCCATTGTCTCCAGAAAATGATATTGAAGATGGAAGAAGTAAATAGTTACAGAGAAGAAAGGATTTCCAGTGATCAAGGACATGGATTTAGCACGAGGAAATTTTGATCACTCAGAGGATAAGCAGTGCTAGGTCTCAAAACAGTTGATTTTTGTGTGTGTACTTGGTAGTTAAAATCTACTTAGAGTTGGAGGATTTCACCTCCTATGAAGTTAACTCGCATTCTTTATTTTCTCTCTGGTCTGTTCTATGCTTGAGTGCTTCCATTTTCTTTTGCTTTCTCTCCCTCTCTTCAAACATACCCTTTCCTGTTCCAGGGCTAATATTCACACCCACTATTCCTGTATCTCTATGTGCCCCCATTAAGTTTTGCCCATCCTATTGTCGGTATTGACAGTGTGTAACTCTCATCCTTAATCATAAAATTGGTGACAGAATGTTTTGCTATTACTCTTTAAAAATTTTTAAAAAGAAGCAACATATATGTGAATTTACCCTCTCTCCCCAAAATATTTTATACATCTGACATAGTTTTTTTCACCATTGACAGTTTCAAGCTACTAGGCCATTTATAACCATAAATTTGTCTAATTTTTTCTTATAAAAATTGCAAATAATTCAAAACAAATAGTGAATTGTATGAACTTTCATGTACTCATCACCCAGCTCCAATGACTATTAACATTTAGCTAAACACCCTAGAATTTTGGAGCCTGAAAGAACCTTAATTACAATAAGTCCCTACTACAAAGCCTTCTAAAGACCAGGACATCATTTTGGACAAACTAAATTATAATTCTGTAAATTAAAATTTCTTAACCATGTTTAACCCATGCCCACTTTGGAAAAATAAAATAAAATAAAATTGACTTATGTTTGCCTTAATGCCTAACTGAAAAACTTTCACATATAAAACAAGTTTGAATTAATATATAATTATATTATAATCATATGTACAATTAATATATAATTATAATAAGATTATATTATTACATATGCTGTTCCAAATTATATATAACTATCCTTCCCAAATGACCCCCGCCTCATTTCTATATTTATCCTGATTAGCATTCCCCTCTAATCCTACTTGCAGTCCAGAGTAACTATTCTATTTTATTTTTTTGAGATAGAGTCTCACACTGTCATCCCGGCTAGAGTGTAGTGGCGCCATCTCGGCTCACTGCAACCTCCACCTCCCAGGTTCAAGCAATTCTCCTGCCTCAGCCTCCTGAGTAGCTGGGATTACAGGTACGTACCACCACACTCGGCTAATTTTTTGTATTTTTAATAGAGGCGGGGTTTCACCATGTTGTCCAGGCTGGTCTTGAACTCCTGACCTTGTGACTCGCCTGCCTTGGCCTCCCAAAGTGCTGGGATTACAGGCGCGAGCCACCCCACTTGGCCTAGAATTACTAGTCTATATATTTATTTTAAATAACTTCTTTGTAAAATAATTAAAATACTGAAATTCTGACTTCTAAGAACTCCCAAGAAATCCAAGAGGGATAAAAGCAGGGATTTGAAATTGTAGCTTTCACAAGTAGATAAGTATATTAATGATTACCATTGTCCAATGTCCATTGAGGGGTAACCTGAAACAGGTCCCCAAGACTATAGAGGTCATATGACAAACTAAGTGATATTTCTTAGCTGTTTATTTATGGATCTACATTTTAAAATTCAATACATATTACAGATACTAGTCATTGTTCTTTTTTCAGTATATCATTTTTCTGCCCTGACTTTATTTTAGCACAGAATAAAAGATTAACTTGCAGTACCAGGCACAGATAAAAATAAAATCCTGGAAGATGTTGCTTGACCAAAATAAATAGGGGGCAAGGGCAATTTATTCCACAAGAGTCTTCTATAATTATTGGCATCTTAATTACTTCTATGATTCTCTTCAAAATTGCTGGTGTTAGAACGACCTCTCTGGTGCAAGTGAAAGGGGCTGTGACCTTCTTTTCGATTCAGCATGCCTTCCTGTCAGAGATTTACCATTAAAAAAGAGTTTGCAAAGTAGAGGATTAGCACATTCCAACAAATATGCCACTCAAAAAATATGTTGAAAGTTTCTACACTTTCAAATATGAACAGTGATATACAAGCAAAGAATCTTTTACTTCAGGTTTCTTTCTATCAAATGACACTTACATTAGAAGATGGCTGATAATCGAGAACAAAACATTTGACAAATGTTTAGAATGGAAAGTGGTTCCTTCCTATGGAGGTTGACTTGGAGGTCAGGCTCACAACAATTAACTTGAATTTTCCCATAATGGTGTTTAATGATATCTTCAGATTCAGCACATTACCAAAGGATTTGCAAGGTAGCCATTTATAAAGTGTTACATGAATAATGTCAAAGGATTTGTTCATTGCCCAAATATTAAGTTTTTGTCTTTATTCTGTAAAGGGGCTCCTGCCCTACTGTTGTCAACAACCTTAGTAGCTGAGGATCATCTCTATGTGTGAATTAGATTCAAGGTCAACACACAGACTACAATTAGGAAACAGTACCTTGCTACCTTTAGTCTAGAACAATAGAGAATATAAGCGGGAAATCCCCAACAGGAATAGTAGTGCCCATTTCTCTTAGTTCTGCTCTTCTGATATCCAAACTCCCTTTTTAATTTTAGGAAAGGTACTGCCTCTGACTATGGAGAGCAAAGGGACTAAAACTTATAGAAAGTCAAGGCACAGCAAGTGAGTTAACTTTAGTCACTGGATGATCCCTTCTGGAATCTTGGAAATAAAGGGAGATGCAGAAACTATTCAAATTATTTGTAACATTGATCCTGGAAGAAATATTCAAGTAATGTCAGTTATTTCCTTCCCACTCTCTAACTTATATGAATCTCAATTCATCTTCCTTTTAGAATCACTGTATCACAGTGGACTACATTTCTCCAAGTGAATCATATAATTTAGTTGGCAAACATGCAGTTTCTTTCTTTCCTTGAGCATAGTTACATCTGTTACTAAACAAATTCTAAGCCAATAGTCTCAAAGCATTATCTGGTCCTTGATATCCTTTAGTCAGGTCTATGATATCAAAATTACGTTCATAACACTGTTAAGATATTATTTTATTTTTTACTCTTATTCTTTCACAAGAATACAGTGAAGTTTTTCCAACAAATTGAAACACATACAAATACGCAGCACTCTTCCATTAAGTTAGACATTACAGAGATTTTTAAACAACTTTTAAACATCATTTTTATTTTTTTGAAAATGTAGTTATGCTTCATAAAAATTAGGTTATGTTACCATGTAATTATTTTTGTCACTTTAGTGAATTAATAAATAATTCTTCTGAGCTTTAATTTCTAATTCAGTATGTGTCAATCAATGTAACCCAAACAACCAAAAGCTCCTTTGGGTCTTCAACATTTTTTAAGTATATAAAGGGATCTTGAGATCAAAGTATTTGAAAATCACATTTCTAATCAGTTGAGCTATGACGAATAATTGATTATTATCTATGTGGAGAATTGATTATTGTCTATGTAGGAAAAAGAAACAACAACAAAATAACTTGGTTTTCTGAAAAACCAAAGGAGAACAGATAACTAGGTAGACTCTATGTTTTTTTCTTCTAATTTTCTAAAAGAGTTACTGAGAATGTAACTGGCTTAAAAGGTATATTTTTCTAAACAGCAAGCTATTATATATCCATTTGGAAAGGTGCTTACTTTATTCACATTTAATTTCAGATACCTCCTTTATTCTACCTTTCTTCCTGAAATACTACTTGATTACTCCAGAAAATTAATGCACAAGAATTGGACAACTACAAAAAGGCACGCTGAGAAAATCATATTGTTTCAAGTCTTTTTTAATCAAACATTTCTATTTAATTGTTTGGTTAGCTATGTTTCAATTTGTTTAATTTAATTTTTTTAAAAATTAAATTGTAAATTATATGGTAACTTTGGAGGTGGAATATGTTATAATGGTGCTTTTTTAAAATAATGGCTCTTTTAAATGTATATTTTAATTGTTGGATGAATTTGCAAGTTTCCTGTATTTATCTTCTGTGAATTATTTGCTTTTCTCCTAGGCTCAATTTCTTTTGGAATACTATCTTTTTTATTACTGGCATATAGGAGTTCTTTATAAATTAAGGCTGTTCAAACTTGACTTAATTGTAAATATTGTAAAGTTCTTTATTTCCACATAAATTTGGTTGAAATTTTTTATGATATTTATCTTTATTTCTATATGGTCAACAAATCTTTTTGTTTTAATTTATGCTTAGAAAGTAGTTTTCTTTATCACCACTAGCTAATAACCTGTATTTTCTTCCAATTTTGTTTCTTGTATCCACTTTATATATATTTCCTTAATCTGCCTAGAACTCATATGGTATGAGGTGGGAATCTACAAGCCTGTTGTTGTCATTTTTTAATATATAGCTGGTTGTTTCAGCACCATTTATTAAATAACTGATTTTTTCCACTCCGATTAACCACATACTTCATGGTCATATGTGTTAGTTCAAGGCTATTCTATTTTCTTCTGATGTATCTGCTAATTTGAATGCCAGTTCTAAACTATTTTAAATATTTTAGGTTTATAGTATATTTTTATATTATCATAAAATGCCTTAATTATCAAATTTATATGGAACAGTATTACTAATTTAGACCATCATATAAATTTACAACTACATTATCACCATCACCCAGCCTTTTCCTCAAACCATCCACCAAAGAACTGGCATTTTAGTCAAAACCTTGCTAAATCTGAGGACACCCAAAATTAATATATGTACTTCCCTTTATTTTTAAATTATTTTAGGATGAACTGACATCCTAAATACAGTAAGCTTTTCAAACATAAATCTAGTATATATTATTGAAGTTAGGATCTTAGCATTTTTTAAAAAACGACATATTTAAAACATTTCAGTTATAGAATGTGTAGTAGTAATAATAATTTATGCCTAAGTCACCACAGTTTACTGTGTTTCTGCATATGTTATTTTAATCAACTTCATAAAATTCACAGGAGTTTTTCCCTATTTTCGATGAAGAGATGCACTCTGAGGAGTTAAGTGACTTGCTGATATAATGAACAATGTTTTTAATTGGCAAAAATTAAAACCCATAGTAATTCTGACTTCAAATTTTATTTCTACAGAATATAACGTGCTAAAAAGATATAAAGTTACTAAGTCTGTCTCCCTACTTCAAACAAGACTCTCCTATAAACATTAACTTCCTGTTTCATCCATAGAGTTTTCATTTAATAGGACAGGAAATATATACAATGAGATCTGGGTGGAACTGCATTCAAGTTTAATGGAAGTAAACATAAAAACTTGAAAACCACATCAGCTTTTGCTGAAATGTTTGGCTTCACAGGTTAGGCATCATAGAAACAACCTTTTTATTGCTTGTTGGAACTAAATCTAACATATTGATTTCAGCTATTCCCAAACAAATGATTTGATAAAATGCTCATTTAACCGCTGTTATTATTAATTTGCTTTTAAGGTCCCTCTGCCATGTGGCATCAAGGAGAAAACAGATCTCTCCAATTATAAAAAAGTTTATTGGTGCATGGTAAGTGTAAACCACCAGGGTCCCTGGCAACAGTAAAATGGCAAATTAAACCAAAACCACATGCAAGTCAAGTGAATCACTGGTCAATGAGCATTTAGGCTGGGATGCCAAGCAAATAAACAGTCAGTCCATTAGTTAGTTATTGCCAGCACTAAATGAATAAAACGCTTAAGAAAAAACTCATGGCAGTGTGGTGACAATCTGTGTTAGGTTTGTCGAGTCCTATGGAAATGGCTGAAATGTTCACCTGGCTGCCGTGAAACAGAGGAATGTAGGTGCAGTGGCCAGGCTGAAAGATGCCTCTTATTTGAGACCTGCTGATGAGCTCCAGTCACTTAATGGCATCCTGAAAAACAGCTGGCACCTAACTCTCAAATATTGATTTAGTGTTTACAAATCTGCTTCAGTTTCTAGGCAAACAGCTTCTATCAACATAGTGTACCATCTGGTTTTATGGCTCAAGTGTTTCAACTACACTTTTCCCCAGGTGTGGGCACCATGATTAATTTGAGCAATTTAGTGCATCCCTTCACTTCCGGTAAGGTTGTTAAGGACTGGACTATATTAACTACAAATTTTGGATTCTGGGAGACTGATATTTTTCAGATAGTTGTTGAGAGCAAGAAAAGAAATGACAGCCAATGATATGTGTGGTTCCAGTAAGGAGGTGATAAGTCTAAATCCTCTTAAGGACAAATTTGCAGGGCAAGAAGGAAAGAGATTTTACAGGCAGTGTGTACATTTGTTATGCCACATTTACCACACATTAGCAAAGGTAAACATGGAGAAAGGAGAGGTTTTGAGGAGATAAACAAGTGTTGGACCTTCTGCAAACAGCCATAGTGATTCCAAGAATGGTAGCCAGGCAGAGTCTAAAAGTGGAGTTCAGGTGGACGTCAAAGTGTGTGGAATTCAGGTAGTAAAAAACACTGTCATTAAAACCTTGCATTCCTTTTTCACTAACAGGACTTGGCTGCCATGTTGTCCTCCCAAAGTGACTCTGACGACTGCAATTCAACAAGTTGTGCTGTTGTTTTACTGAGCCGACCTCTCCGTTTAGCATTGAAGGGTTTATAGAATGAGGCTTGGGAAGAGTTGAACACACTGGCTGGCTCTTCTTTGATAAGCTTTTGGGAGACATAAAGATGAAGGAAAATGAAGCAGTTTTATCCTTTTTCCTCTGACAACTCTTTGCTCAAAACAAATTCATACTTGATATAAGCAAAAGAGAACAACGTGTGCCATTGGACTTTATCAATGCTTCTTACATAAGAATCTCATTCTTAGCTTCATCTTGCTCTTCACTTTTTCTCTTTGATCATTTTTCTTACTTATATTTATTTTGTTTTATTTTATGGTTACCCCACTGATTCTACCATCAGTACTTTTTTTGGAACAATGTGACTTATAAATAATTGCATCGATAACTACATTCCAGTACTCCCCTCAGAATTTCCTCCCTTCCCCTCCTGACTACACTCTATATTGTTGTTCTTCTGATATTTGATGATTTGTGTCTGCTAGTTTATAAAAACAGTAAATAAGTCTAAGGGGAAAATCATTCTGCATCAAGCTAATTTGTCTACTGTATCGTTGACCTCATTCATACCATGAAACAAGTTGAGTCAACTAAGTCATCAAAAATATTTCAAGAAAAACCACAGCTCTCTTTGAAGAGTGAAAATATGAAATTTTTATTAAAATAGTGATATATTGTCAGGATTACTTACTAAATAAGTGGCAAGCAGCTCATAAATTCTAAGGTAGATTGTAATTCCACTACCCTTAATATTTCTAATGAATTATTTTTCCTTCTATAACTACATAAGTAAAGTTAGGATGAAAATAAGTAGCCATACACTTGCACTTGTTCTCTTCAAGCACTATGTATTCCCACAAGAGACTTTAATATAAGGATGCTTTCAGCTAAGAAGAGACTTTCTCCAATTGTTAAGCCCCACATAACAGAAAACTAATTAATAAGAATGAAATCATTTAATATAACTTGTCCACAACACACCCTAAGAAATGTGTTCGATTTATGCAGGTTGCTCTATGACTACAATTGTGATGATACAGTCCTTCATTCAAACATTTATTCGAGGCCTACAATGTATTATAATCTTGGAACAGAAGTGTTATTGAAATATATACTGAAAGATTTTTAATTAGAGTTAAGGAGACAGGCAGGTAAGGAGGCAATTATAAGACAAGGCTATAAGTGAGAAGTCAGGGAAGTCCAGGTGGTTAAGTCTTCCCTCTCTGGTTTGGGGTAGGGATTGATAAAAGGCTTTCCAAAGGACAGAACACCCAAGTCACCCAAGAAAAGTGAGTGGTAGCCAAGTGAAGAAGTAGATATGGGCATCCCAGAGAGAGAGAACAGTATGGGCAATGGCCTGGAGAGCTGAGAACTCAATGTAGCTAACAGTGAGTGTGAATGAGACCCAGTACAGCAAGATGCTGGGAGCAAGATACTCCCCATCAGCGAAAGAGTAGACTTTACCTGAAGCCACATCCTTCCTAGACTCTTTCTACTTTCCTGTTTGCTTCCCTTATTTTCTCTAAAGAGCCTTCCCTCCAAAAATTATGTGCACCAAAAACCCTGTCTCAGTCTCTGCTTCTAAGGAACTCAATCAGACATCTCATATCAGGGCAGACCTTATCATTGCCATCTTTCCTTTTTGTTCTAGGTAGGCTCTTCTCTATGTGTCTGCGCCTGTGCAAAGGCAATGACAGCACTCTTAATGTGCTAGACACCTTCTGTACCACATGACCAACTTTGGATTTCCAGAAGCAGGTTGTCTGCTTCTTTGTGTTTTAAAAAGCATATTCCAACATTTTTCTGCTCAGGAAATTTCCAGTTGCTCAGGAAATTTCCAGTTTTTTATCACTGTTTGAAGGCACTGCCCTTAAATAATTTTCTCAAACCCGTAGCTATTTTGCAGAGCTCTGGCAACCAACATATCTAGAGTTCATTCATGACTTTCATTTGTTGGGCCCTTATAATCACTGCTCACAAACACTGAAGTAACAGCTTTGCTTTACGTATACAAATATAATTACCTGCACCAAGATCCCAAGGCATTTATAACCCTATCACTCACATTTCAAAATGGGAAAACAGTGGACCAGCAAAGTAAAGTAATACTGCTCAAAAATTATATGTAAAAGTCAGAATTCCACCGTCCAGACTCTTAACCCATTGGCTGACCTATCAAAATCTTTTCTGAGCCTGCTTCACCCAATTAGGAGTATATTCTCAATGATGATTTATGACTGTTTCCCTTTTTGGGGTAATCACTTAGAGTCTTTCACATTTTAAACTTACAGTAAACCAAGTAAAGTAAAAGCAGAAATATTTTTTGGTAAAACAAGAGGAGCAGGCTTTGGAGTAGGAATACAATATCATAGTTAAAGACCTGGCCTCATTCCACTTGAATTTAAGGTCTGACTCTGCTATAACAAATGAGGTGTAATATCAGTCCAGTTAACAAGTTTCTCTGAGCCTCAGTTTTCTCATCTCTAAACTGGCCAAAATTATGACGACCTCAAAGGCGGGTGGAAGGATTAACTGAATTGGTGCATCTAAAATTATTAGTGGAATGTTTAGCATTTGGCATGTAGCAAGCACTCAATACATATATAAAATGGGATTTATGAAATCAGACAACAATAGCCATTATTGTTTGACATTATAAATCCCATTTTATACATATTTTTGTCAAAACTTCATTTCTTAGAAAAATAATTTCTTTCTGCTTGCCTCTACATAAAGTGTAACAGATTGTGCTTTAAATTTTGGTTTACATTTCACTCAAATTATTTTCCTCTCCCAGGTATAATGGGTGTAGGTATAATTTCACCTGGAATAAGACTTTGTCCTGGCCATAATTCTTCAATATCCTTCTTCAGATTGAAACCAACTCCACACATATTCCCTCCTCGAACTTTCCTATCCCCAAAGCTGCTAGCTGAATCAGTGAGGGTAGCCAATCTTCTATCATCTGGCATTCATGGGTTCTCATCTCATACTTAATCTCAATGTGGAACCATCTGTACACATCTTTTGCCCACAGCATTGACCAAATGGTTCTAAAACTCACTAAGAAACTATGCAAAAGAAAAATAAATTACATTAAGTTTCTCATGAAAGTCCCCAAATTTCCGAGTCTTACTTTTAAACCACATTCTGCACTTGACTGCAGAGCCAAACCCCTCTCCACTGCCAAAGCCTTGCAGGTGTGGTTGGTTGCATTGTTCATTAGATGGAGAGTATTAACAACTTGACCAAGTGACGCAGCAGTAATCTCTATTTACTCTTTAATTTTTCAAGCCCTCTCTTCTCAATCTAAGCCTTTAGGTTCAGGAAAGCAAAGGTGATTTTTGAGGCTTGGCCAAATCTTCCTTCTTTGTGCCTGCATTGTGAAAAGTAAACATCTTTAACTTATGACCAAGGAAATAAGAGTCACTTTGAATTGTTTTCACTCTAAGATTAGTTGTTTGATGAGATCTGCTTGCAGAGAAAAAGATTATACATTTACCTGGAGAGTTCTTAAGGGAAGTTCAGTCACAGTGCAGACTTAATTTTTCTTCTTGTCCTGAATGTTCAACAATTCATCATTTCTACCTGTGAGTCCAATAAAACACCATACAAGTGTCACGGTGTGCTTATATACTTTTTTCTTCAGACATCATATCTAAACTACACCTAATGGAATGTGATCTTTTGTTTTTCCATGTTTTTTCATCAGAAGTCCCTGATTTTTTTCATATGGTAAAAGTAGTAGATCTTAAAGTCAAGGAAACCCCAGTGATTTCAGCCTTTGGCTTTCATTGCCTTAAGTCAACTGTGCAGTTAGTTACCTCAGGATACTTCCGCCCTGGAGTGTTTTGTAGTTGAACAACATACTAGTGTTTTCCTCTATTCAATAATATTTTAAAATTTTCTTCAGGAGTTTAAGTTTACGTTTTATTGTCATCTGCCTGGCAGCAGGCAGTGCAGGTGGCAAACGGGCGGGAAATTTGACAGCTGAGTTAATTAATAGATGGTAGTTTGGAGTATTGTCAAGCTGCCAGTGGGGATGTAGGTGCTTTGGATACAAGTATGCAAAGATGTTCTGCAAGGGTCAAAATATTTGTATTTCTCACATTACTTTGACTTTCTTTATCTGGGCATCCATACCTAGGGAAATATATTAAAATTAATCAGATGTTATTTCTAGTCATAGATGAGTGGCATTTTCACATTTCTCAATGTCTTCTTATCAGCTTTTTTATGTGAGAGAACTTGTTGGAATAGAGTTTACATACTCCTTCAGAGATTTTTTCTGTTATTCCACAGATCTTTTAAGAGAGAAACAGATCTCCTTTATCTGCTTACTTACTTTCAGTTACCATTTTGAGCCAGGAAATACAGTTTCCTATGTGGTCTAGATTTTTTATTTCTCTTTGAAGTCCTTCTCCCTCCCCCACCTCCTTAGGCTTTCAACATAATTTTCCCATTAGGTATTATTAGATATGATTTTCCCATTAGTTCTTATTTATCCCCCTTCAAATTACCTCAGGTGGGATAGATAGACAGATAGATGATAGCTAAAGGAAGATAGCTAGTTAAATATAATAGACAGAACCGAAGGTTCCCAGTTTTTCTTGCTCTTGGTGAATAAATTAGAACATTTTGGAAGAAATTAATCATTTTGACAACAAACTGTAAAGTCTTTTATACACATAGTTAATTTTAATATTTGTCTACAGTGGCAATAGGGAAGCTATTCACAGTAAACAAAAGGTCATATTCTTCATTACCTCTATCAGAGATGTAAAATCTACATTAGAACTGCAACAGTTCCTCTATTAAACACTAAGAGAGAATAGTCCCTATTGTCTCTCACTAATACTTTATGTATAGATGATGGGTTGGCATCATATAAGCATTTGACTATTCCAAATGTTTAAATTAATGTTCATTTTTTCCAAGACAGAGATGACTAAAATTAAAAAATAAAATAATATTATGATTATTATTGATATTTTTATTTTTCACTCCATGTACTAAAGGAGTATCTAACATTATGAAATCTAAATAAAACATTTTCAGGGAAAATATTTATGTATCTCCAAATGACATTATATATTTTATGCTTTAGAATTCAGTCAGTGACTCACTAAATCATCATGTAACACATGTTTGAGGCTTTACAATATTTTTTGAGATGTACAGCTGATATGGTTTGGGTCTGTGTCCCTGCCCAAATCTCACATTGAATTGTAATCCCCAATATTGGAGGTGAGGCCTGGTGGGAGGCAATTGGATCACGGGGGTGGTTTCTCATGGTTTACACTATCCCCCTTGGTGCTGTGGTGAGAGTGAGTTATCTCAGGAACTAGTTGTTTAGCAGTGTGTAGCACCTGGCCACTCTTTCTTCCTCCTTCTCTGGCCATGTGAAGACATGCTGCTTCCCCTTGCCTTCCACCATTATTGTAAGTTTCCTGAGGCCTCCCAGCCATGTTTCCTATACAACCTGTGGAACTGTGTGCCAATTAAATCTCTTTTCTTATCTATTACCCAGTCCCAGGTATTTGCTTATAGCAGTGAGAGAACAGAATAATATAACAGCTTATACACCTAAATTACAATGTAGAGTAACCAATATTTATTGAGGTTCTATTCTCAGGTAGTACTATACTAAGCTTTTACCTTGAAAAGTGAAAGTCACAGTCCTCTCAAATAGTTCGGTTTATTTAAAGGGAGACATAAAAGAGAACAGGTTATCAAAACACATGGTAATAAATATTATGATAAAAATGTGTTCTGGAAGCTTTGGGAATTCTAATTTAGATTAAGCGGAAAGAAAAGTTCCCAAAAAATACCATGTGAAACATGAATTTTAGACTACAATAATAATAACAATGCTTCCAAAATATACTGAATGCTTATTATACAAATAAATGTATATAAATACACAGATTATATACATTTGTGTATATATATTATGAAAATATATATATATTCACATGCTATCTTTACACACTCTCTGAGATACATTTATTATCCTCATTTTATAAATGGAAATTAATAAACTGACCTGAGCCATAAAACTAGTCAGTGGCAGCGTTCACCTGGAGGGAACCCAGGCCTGGCTGATGGCTTTTTCAAGCACCTCTGTACTATTTTTAATTCTATGTAGGAGTCAGTACGAGTAAAGCACAGAGAAGAGGAACAGCAGAGAGTACTCAGGGAATTCCAAGTAATTTGGAATGAGTGGAAAACTTGGATATGTGAGGGAATGGGGCCAAGAGAATGAGGATAGAGGACCAGAGCAGTTCAGAAGTCCCATAGCTGTGGTCAGAAAATTGAATTCTATCCCAAAATCTATGAAGAGCCAGGGAACATGGTAAGCTATGGAGTGTTAAGATTAGAGGCACTCTCTTGCACAATGACTCTGTCAGCAAAAGTTAGTCAAGGAATAGCAGAATGTAGATAGTAATTTATAGTTGGAGTAAGGAAAAGGGAGAGTAATTAATCTAAATTGACCTCCAGATGTGAGAATGGAGGCCGGGAAGGGAGCACTGGAAAGCAGTAGTGCCTTTCAGGAAAATAGGAAGTGCAACAGAGGGGAGATCTGAAGAACTCTGATTCAGACTGCAGAGAATTTAGGTGGAGGCAGCTGTGGCACTCACGCGCCTATGCTGATGTACCATGAAGTGCTGACAGTGCATTAAGAATAAATGCTTTGCAAAAGGAAACGTTGAAATGATTCTAATACAAAAAATGACAAATTTGGGAATATAAATTTCAAATAGAGTAGACAATGTGTTGGAGGATTGAGATTACATCTGTTCGGGAAACAACTACCTGTCTGGAAAGAATCAGGATGGTAGCTTGACAAATAAATTCTCTGTCTAGAGTTTCTTTGTTAACAGTTTTGTCACATCGATGACTCTCCTTCTATGCTGTTCTCATGTACAGACTAAGAAGTATGTTCCACACATGCACAGAAATAAGTAGGAAATCGGTTGAAGCACTGCAGTTTTCTTTATTATATTTGATTTGCTATATTATTATACTCTATATACATATTATTGACGTTTTTTATATTGAGCATTTTGCTGAATTATTTCCCATGAATTATCTATAAATTACATATATATTTATAATACATACATACACATATATGCACATATATAAAATTAGCAAATATTTCATTTTTAACCCAGAAATTGGAACCGGGTTATGACTTTTCAGAAACTATTTGACTTGGCCACTAAGATCCAGTTCCAGGCATATGTATGGAAGGTATACTGTTAGCTGTCTTCAAAGAGTTGACAGTATTTTAGAACACTGTTTTTTTAAACTTTGTGCAAATAATTTGCCTGGGTATCTCGTTAAGATGTCGATTCCTTATTCCAAGGCAGGGTCTGAAATTCTGCTTCACTCTTATGATCCTAGGTGATGCCATAGCTGTTGATGTGCCAGCCACAGTTTGAATAGCAAAGTTTTAAAGAAAATCTACATGTATCTAACTGAACACAATACCATGTGAAGTCAGTATTAGCAGAATGAACAAAGCACTATGAAAGCCCCTAATTATGGATTATATTTCACAGGTCTAGACTCGGACTTTGAAATGGGAGATTTGCACTTATTCTGTAACCAGTGAATGACTGTCAACAGGCTGTTCAATTATTTTCAGAAAGTGTTTCAAATAGTAAGAGAATCACCCTGTTCTCTTTAAAAATCTGAGTTTGAGTAAATATATCTTTTTAAAAGAGCAGTCTCACAATTGGCTACAAGAGGAGGTAACAACATTTAATGCAAACTTTGATAAAGTAAATTATTTTAGTGCTAAGTCATGAAAAACTATGGACTTAAATTTAGTAATAAAGCACAACACAAGAAAGAATGATAGAAAAGTTCTGCATTTTTACTTAAGTAAATAGATCTTAATTCCAAGTTGAGAATAGAAGGTTTTTAGGACAATCCTGAGAATTGACCCGTAGAGAAAATTTTATTTTATTTTATTTTATTTTTCAGTAATGAGCATGGAAAGATGCAAGGAGACAGCAATATGCCATGTTTTTAAAGATCAGGCTGCAGCATAGAAGGAGGCCGGTGACCGAGCCTCTCAGGTCTCTGGGCCTGTGTTGGCTGGGGAGTTGCAAGAAAATCAATTAAAGGTAATTAACTCAGCAGTAGTTTTCACATAAAGGGTAATTCGAGCAAACTAGAAATAGCTGAAAGTGGAGCCAGCTCTGCTAGACTATGTGTAGGCTTCTAGTGCTCCAGTGGAAAGTGGACATGAGATGAATTGAAGCGGCAACTGGCACTAGGCATGGCAGTGAAGCAGGAGCTGTTGAATCCCATTGCAGAATATTATCTTTACAAATTCTTCTAATCTAATTGGCCATTTTTGTTCATATACAGATATATAGTGATAATTCTTTAGTTTTAACAAAACCATATATATACATACATATATACACACGTATTCACACACACATATACGTATGATTGATTGTATTTTTTGTTTCTTTTAAATCACTTTTTTTGAAACTCCTGCATGGAGGGTCAGAAGCACAGATGCTGAGTCTGTTTAAAATGGCCTAGAAAGCAAAGCACATGCTTTAATCTGATGTCTAGGCTGCATTTTAAAAAATTGGATTGAAAAGGATTAGATTAGATTAGACCTTCTGGATTTAAAAATGTTAAAGCTCCATTTATGCTTTAACATAATCTCTTTCTACTCTCTGGAGCCATCAAGCAGAACGCCGTCTTGGTTAGCTTTTTTTTTTATTATTAAATTTTAGACCTTTTTTTTTTTAACATCCTGCTTTCATATTTGTAATAGAAAGAAATCCTCAGAGACTGAGCTAAAAGTTCTTTTGACCTGCTGCTAAAGGGTACAGTGGGTATGTAAGCCTTCTGATTTTTACAATGGCTTTCATGTGCTTGCACACACACACACACACACACACGAATAAAAATAACTAGCTTTTATATTCAAATTGCAGTGCATACTTTTGAATACTAAGCATTTTTCTGAAGTGATAGCTGCTAGTAATGTAACAATTTATTATAAAGCTTACATAGAAAACCTCTATGATACTTTGTACACTATACCCCAATTTGACATACCGATTAGTTCCAATCTTTGTAAATAAAAAAGACAAATAACTATACACCATTTTCAGACTTCTGAGATTCTGAATACAAATAGGTTTGTTTTATAGTATTGATGGTCATAGATTATATAAAAAGAAAATCCATTATATTTTAGATCATACAAAGTATTTTGAGGTGGAAAGTTGAAAAATCTTCTTTGCATAATTGTTGCAAAACTTTAGCAGATAGTTTTCTATTTTTTAATGTGTAATTTGGCTTCTCTAAAACATTTAAAGAACAGAGCCCAGATAGACTTGTAAGCATTTGTAAATTTGTTATCACTGCCCTTGGGCTGATATGTCTTCTCAAAATTATAGTGATTACAAATGATCAATTACATTCATGTAGCATCAGCAATTTAAGATTTATGGCTTATCCCAAGTAAAGAAGTACTGTCATAAATAAAGAAGTATTTATCTAAGGCATAAACAACACTGCTATCTAACCAAAAAGCCTGAGGATACTAACAAACTATTTTTAAACTGAACAAATTATTTATAACTAAATTTTAAAAACTGAAACATGAGAAGGGTTAGGAAAAGAAATATTAGTTTTCTTACAGTTATTGCTGTAAAGTTTGATAAGCATTTGGTGGAAGGCACTGTAGCACTGTTTTATCTCCAGACAAAAGGCTGACTCACATTCAGAAAGCAGAATCATCAATAACAATGGTGTAATTGAGAATGAAAATGATTTTTTTCTTTTAGAAAAGTCTAAAATCCACTTGATTTTACTTTGTGAGGGCTGTTTTTAGAATTTTGGTGAAAACTTTAATTTTTCATTTGGAGGAAAAGGAAAGTCATATTCAATATTTCCTTTTCTCAATTTAAGGAGCGTCCACTGGTATGTCAATTAGTTAAACTTTGATTTTTGGTAAATATGAGACAGAATCTCTCATTTGTCCTTGTTTTTCCATTAAAAACTCTGCCCACAGGTAACCAAATAGTTGATCAGGTAGTTTCTCTTTATAGAAATATTCCAGCTAATAAACAGAGAAGGAATTATTAATTCCAGAGAAGGAATTAAAATATCTCCATTTTGCAACCCCTAATGAAAATAAAGGATGCATTTGATGATCTGCAGTAGCTGCTAGCCTCACAAAATCAGAAACAGTCAAATACTGTGGACTTCCTGATAAAACCCACATTACGACAAATGAAGCTTTTCATCTTTTTAAAACAAAAATAAAATCAGTAAATAAATAAATCTCAAACCTGAATTTGACTAAGCATTTTACAGGAAAGATTTGGGAAAACAGAACATCTTAAACAATACTATTGTATGGCGTTAGTAACATTCTGATTATAGAACTCCATATGACAGACAACAATTAAATTGCTGGGGGATGGGAGTGAAGGAGTATGAGAAAGGGAAAGAAAGAAGGAAATAGAACACCTATAGCACAGAAGAAACGTAAAAGCTGTATCAAACAATTGCAAAGTATGGATCTTATCTCTTGTTGGAAAAAATAAAATAAAAAAGCTAAGCATTACATTTTCAACCAGATATGTGGCAAATAGCAAATATAAGAAAGTTGGAAAAATTATCCTATTCTGAGAGGCATTTGTTCTGACAACAATTCCACAGAGCTGCAAGGAATTTTCCAAAAGTCCTTTTGCCTATAGGAAAACAAAAATGACAGTGCATTTAGTGAGGCCTTAACTTCAACCAAGTTAGACAGTTTTTGCTAAACTTCAGGATAATACACTAGTTCTCACAAGAGATTGCCACTTTCACAGACCAAATCCTAACAATTTAGTAAGCTTGCAACCATAAAAATCATTAAGCTAGGTATCAGCAATGACTCTTTTAGCAGCTAGGAGTGACCAGAAATAGGTTATTTTTCTGAGACATCCAGTTAGCCTTCCACATGGTGAACTTAATTATTTTACATTTATAGAAGCATAGAGATCTACTGTTAAAAACTACAGCCAGGTTTTAACTCTTGAAAAGAAATAAAAAGAAATTAAAAAAAAATAAAAAGCATGAAAATAAAAATCTAAACTGAGAAAAGATTAAAGCTTTAAACTAATACATATATTGTAAAATAGATAAAGTATTAATAGATTATAAATTTTACAAGATGAAAAAAATCTCACTATAAAAACAAGGGAGAGAAATCTCAGAGGAATGGGAAATAAAATACTCCCACAATACATATGCTACAAAGTACTTATTTCATTTGCAACTTGTATTTATATTTTCTAATATGGAAAAAGAACAGAAACAACACATTTATGATAAAAGGTACTTGTTTCTTTGTATTTCTATTTAAAGAAATAATAGCCTTACTTGAATTACATATAGATTGAATGTGAATCTATATTATTAAAATGTACTTTTTGTTAGCACAGTGATATACACTTATAAAAACAGGTGAGAGGAACTGTAATTATTTCATATATTTTTGTTCTACATTTCTAAGATGTTGAGATCTCAGGCATTTTTTGTAAAAAAAAAAATAATAAAACCTCTGCTTTTAGTTATTCCAGGAGGCCTTAGGGATGTATCGCTTTCTCCACTTGATGCAGTGAAATAGGTTGATTTTGTAAATCTTTTAAACATCCTAGAGATAGTACATGTT
This sequence comes from Macaca mulatta, assembly GCF_049350105.2. NCBI lineage: Eukaryota > Metazoa > Chordata > Mammalia > Primates > Cercopithecidae > Macaca > Macaca mulatta. Next base: position 60,245,257 of record NC_133411.1, read on the forward strand.
GTTACATAACTGATTTATATGTGGATAAAATTTGCCTTTCATAAGTATTAGAACACAGCTAAATGCTAGGGAGTTGTTAGGATGAGATTATACCTGCCTGTCAGCAAGTGAGAATGAAATTTTCCAATAGCAAAGTCATTCTGAGGAGCGATGTCAAATGCCCTGAATTGGCCAATAGAAGCAGCAATTTGTTCTTAGGTACTCAGAATGTTTTAAATATCATTTTCCCCACTGTAAACATCTGTATCCACATTTTACCTAATATTGCAGGCTTTAAATGCTTGAAGTCTTTATTTCTGGAAACTAAATGAGTCTAACAAATGAAAAGCCTTGTGAATGTTTCTTTCAGTGTGAGATGGAACATTGTTTTGAGAGACAATTTAATTTCTCTGCCAAAAAAATTTGTTCTCCATTTTATATAGATTAGCAGTAATCACATATTCCAATAAAGAGGAGTCCATAGGATTTTCAACCTGTATTTGAGATGAATTTCTTATAAAAAACATATAATTGGGTCCTGTTTTTGTTTCATTTGGTTTTTAATACACTCTGCCAATCTTTGGATTTGAATTGGTGTGTTTAGACTATTTAGAGTTCATGTAATTATTAATTTGTTAAGGCTAAAATCTGCCATGATTTTTTTTGTTTTCTGTTTGTTCCCTGTTTTTTATTTCTCTGTTTTGTTTTTCCTGCCTTTCAATGGGCTATTTGAACATTCTTCGGTACTTCATTTTCATGTATCTATAATGTTTTTGAGTTTATTTCTTCATATACCATTTTTAGAAGTTGCTCTAGGTAGTACATTGTAAACACATAACATACTAGAGTCTACTGATACCAATATTTTATGGTTTCAGATGAAGTGCAGAAACTTTAACTTCATTTTATTTCTAAAACCCTCTCTGACTTATGATTGTCTTAAATATTTATTCATAGAGAAACTTGTCAGTGTTATAATTTTTGCTTCAACCATCAAACATGATCTACAAAAACTCAAGAGGTAAAAGAAATTCTGTTGTATTTACCCATTTTTTTCTCTTTCTATTGTTTTTTCTTTCTGATTTTTCAAGATTTCTTCTTTTATTCTTTTATTTCTGCTTAAATAACTTCTCTTACCTCTTTTTTGCTTTTTAGAATAGTTTTCCTGGTAACAAATTCTGTTAGTTTTCCTTCATCTAAGAATGCTTAATTTCGCTTTTATTGCTAAAGAATGCTTTTGCTGGTACAGATTTCTGGTTTGACAGTTCTTTAATTTCAGCATTTGGAAAATGTTATGCTGCTTCCTTCTGACCTTCCTGGTTCTTGAGGGGAAATTCATGGTCATGTAAACTCTATTCCTCCTATAGGTAAGGTGTCATTTCTCTTCTTCTTCTTTTAAGATTATTTTTGTTTTGCTTGTAGTTTTCAGAAGTTTCACTATGATATGTCTTGGGATGAATTTCTTCGGTTTTATCTTGTTTGGGGTTTAATCAGCTTCTTGAATCTATAAGTTTATGTGTCATTTGCTAAATTTGAGAAGTTGTCAGCCATTATTTTATCTTTTAGTACTTTTCCATCACCTCTGTATTCTTCTTTCATGACTCCAATAACCTGAATGTTAGAATTTTTTCTTGTAGCCCTTCAGTTTCTTTAGGTTCTATTATTATTATTATTATTATTATTATTATTATTATTATTATGTCTATTTGACTTCTGTTGCTCATATATAGTAAGTTATATTGTTCTAGCTTAAAGTTGCATGAATTCTTTTCCCTGTCCTCTCCTTTCTATGGTGGAACCAATGAATTAATTTCTTAAAAGATTATGATTATTGGCCGGACTTGCAAGCTCACTCCTCTAATCCAAGCACTTTGGGAGGCCAAGGCAGGCGGATCACTTGAGGTCAAGAGTTCAAGACCAGCCTGGCCAACATGGTGAAATTCCATCTCTACTAAAAACACAAAAAACAGCCAGGTGTTGTGTCGTGTGCCTGTAATCCCAGCTACTTGGGAGGCTGAGGCAGAAGAATTGCTTGAACCTGGGAAGTGGAGGCTGCAGTGAGCTGAGATGGCACCACTGCACTCCAACCTGGGCAACATAGCGAAACTCCACCTCAAAAAAATAAAAGATTATGATTATTGCATTTTTCAGGTCTAAAATTCCCATATGTTTTTGTCTTTATGTCTTTTATTTCTTTGACAAGACTTTCTATTATCATTTGTTTCAAACATGTTTGCAAATGGTCATTAAAACATTATTAAGATTGCTGCTTTAAACTCCTTGTCACATAACTATAATATCTATGCCATTTCGGTATTAGCATTTGTTCATTGTATTTTGTCATTCAAGCTGAGATTTTCCTGATACTTGGTATGACAAATAATTTTTCATTGAAAAGTAGACATTTTGGTGTATGAAACTCTGGATCTCATTTGAATCTTCCATTAGAGCAGGTGTCCTCTGACAATGTTACTATAGAAGAAGTGGTATATTGCCTTGTTACTGACTGGTGGGATAGAAGGTCAGGTTCCACACATGGTTTTCATTGACATGCAGGAGTAGAGGCTTCTCACTTCTGCTTTTGGGTTGACATTCAAGTTCCTCACTAGTCATCCATTAATACACCTCTCTAGAAGGGGTAGGGAGGTTTCATCATTGCATCTTGCATGGTGTCTACTGACACCAAGGTAAGATAATCTCATTATTACTGGGTTGTGGCAAAAGTCTTCACTTTCTGCTAGGCCTTTCTGACAGCACCCTGTAGGAAGTATGAGGGATACCTAATTATCACTGGATGTCATAGAAGTCCAGACTACTTATTTGATCTTTACTAACACCATGGAGTACAGGCCCTCATTACCTGCTAGCTGGGATGAAAGTCTAGCTCCCCACTTAGAGGTCTCTGACAATATTCGATGGAGGGTGTGGGGCATTTTGTTAAAGCCTGGCAAAGGTGTAAGTCTAGCTTCCCTATGTGGCCTTTGCTGGTCATGATAGGGGTGGAGTTGATGTATTTTCTGTGGTTTAGCTACAGTAGAGCAGCTACCATCTAAAAATTTTCTGTCTTGTTGGGCTGGACCTTTCCTTGCTCTTTTTTTAAGGAAAGCAGACTTTTCCAGAGTTTCCCACCTCCCTCCCACTCATGTTGGCATTTCTGGGTTTCCAGCTCTTCTGGCAGCCAAACTGGGATATATAAAGGAGAAAGAAAACCCACAGAACTCACCCCTGTGTTTCCGTGCAGGTTTCAAGATTCCTAAGCAGCCGATATACTTATCTTAACTCTTCAAAGACTTCTTGTTTCTGTTTTATACAATGTCCAGACTTTTTAGCTGTTCTTTGTGGGAGGAATAGGTAAAAGTACATCTACTCCATCTTCCTGGAAGCAGAAGTCACTGATAATATTTTAGTAACTAGTACTTTAAAACCATATCAAGGTAGTTATCAACCAAACTGAATTTTCCAGAATCATTAGGTTTGTTTCAATTATTTTATACCATTGATCAATAACTAAATGTTATGAGGGACAGTGGTGGATAATAGTGAAATACAGAGACCTTTGAGTTCACCATCTCTTACTTTGAATCCTGATCTGGATTTTAAGAGGTGTATAATATTCATAAAGTTACTTAACACTTCTAGAACTAATTTTCCACAACTATAAAATAGAAATAATAACAGCTTCCTAATATGGTGATTGTACAGATTCAGTGCAACAATATAAACAAACAGTACCTGGTACAATAAATTAGAGCCATTATAATTTTAAAATATATGTTTCTCTTTTAAAATTACTCCTCAGAGCACTAATTGGTACTTTTCTTTCTTGAAATGGTGAAGTGGAATAAAGAGTTTTTTTTTTTTTTTTTTTTTTTTTTTTTTTTTGTGAGACGGAGTCTCGCTCTGCCGCCCAGGCTGGAGTGCAGTGGCCGGATCTCAGCTCACTGCAAGCTCCGCCTCCCGGGTTTACGCCATTCTCCTGCCTCAGCCTCCCGAGTAGCTGGGACTACAGGAGCCCGCCACCTCGCCCGGCTAGTTTTTTTTGTATTTTTTAGTAGAGACGGGGTTTCACCGTGTTAGCCAGGATGGTCTCGATCTCCTGACCTCGTGATCCGCCCGTCTCGGCCTCCCAAAATGCTGGGATTACAGGCTTGAGCCACCGCGCCCGGCCAGAAAGAGTTTTTAAAAATATTTTCTTCTCTTTGATGCACCATGGGATCAGATTATAGACAGCATTTGAATTAACAACCAGGAGTTGCTGCAGATGAGCACACTGTAAGCTCTGAAAACGCATTTGAAAGTATCTTATATTTTGGTCCATGACTCACTCTTTGACATTAATACTTCTCTATAAGGGATTAATGTACTCAAGAATCAATATGCTTTCAGACAGATCCTGGATGAGTGAGTTTCTTGGCTGGTCAGTATTTTCATTATTTACAACTTATGTCAGCAATATTCCGTACTCGTCTAGCAGTATTTGAATTTGTTCTCATTTCAGTCCTGAATGTTGAACATTACTCAAAAGGTTTTTTATAACTTGATTTACCAAGAAAGCAGATTAGGAACCTTTTTGAAGACTTTATAGGGGAGCAATTAGAAAGAGAATACTAGTTAGTTCTGTATCCTAGATACATGGGGTGAATATTTTGAGTTATTCTGCAAGTATTAACATTTACTTTTAAAAGAATATATTTCTCAGTACCACCAAGTTATTTTATACAAAGTTTTTTCTTAGTGTTTTTTCATTATGATAGATATCTTCTATCATTTTCCCTCTTGAATTCCATGTTTTAATGAATTTTGTCTTATTAGTATATGTACTTATCTAATCAATATTTAATTATATTTGCTTTATTCATATTTTGTATGCTTTCACAATGTTTTCATTTAGTGCTTAAGAATATTGACTTAGTTCATACCTTGGTTTGTAAATGCCGTTATCCACTAAAATGAACCAAGATTCCCTGGAGAAGTGGCTAATTCTAGGACTAAGGCAGAGAAAGTATGAGATGATTCTGTAATATATTTTTGTTCCAGAAAATAAGGAAGGGTGTGACAAATTAGTGGATCACGTAAAAAATGATCCAAGACTAAGCTTGAAAGGGTTTCTACAGGCAAAATCTGGAGCAATTTGAGCATAAAAGTGAATAATTACAGTAATGGATTTCAAGAATCACTGATTTTTTTTAAAAAAATCCATGAGTCTATACTGAAAATACATACATGTATGATATGTAAATGGAGGAAAGGGAAAGAGCTTTCTTACAGTATATTACTATATATATATGCACAAAGTATATTACTATATATACATATATATACACATAGTATGTGTGTATATATACACATAGTATGTGTGTATATATACACATACTATAAGTATATATATACACACATTTTAATATTGTTAAAAAAAATGACTGGTCTGTGTACTCTACAATGTCAGTGTCACAAAAGGAACAGAAAGGCCAAAATAGTCTGGCAGAATAAAGAATTGATCTGAAGGCTATAAAGGAGTTTTCATGAACAATTGTAAAAATTTGAATTTGGACTATATATTAGATAATAATATTATATCAATGTTAAAGTTACTGAATTGATAATTATACAGTGGATCACATAAAATGTCCTTCTTGAAGAGTGATGTCTGCAAAATGGAGGAACTAGAAATCCCAGACCTCATTCCCCCACAGAAACATTGTTTCAAGAACAATATGTGGACCAAAATACCTTTATGAAAATTCAAAAATGTTGCAGTACCCCAAGTGAGACCAAAGCCAAAGCCTTACCCATTGAAAAGGGTAAGGAGCAATTCACTTTGCTCTTCTTGCATCAGCTACCTGCCTGAGCCAGTCCAGCTCAGCACCAAGAAAGAATGCCCTGGCATATGGTTTCTTTCTCAGGGGAAAGTTAGAGTGAAATGTGCCTCCAATAGTCCAAGTTTTGGAGGGCAGTTTGAAGTAGTACTTTCTGTATTGCCTCACACAAAGCTCTGAAGGAAGCAGCATAGTTTGATAGTTTGGATATCTGGATAGTGCTGAGAACATAGGAAATTTGCAAGTGGATTGCTGTCACCAGTGTAACTCAGCATGAATGGGGAAGGCAGACAATCCGAGCCCTCCACAGGGAGGGAGAAAAGTAGAGTATACATCCAGCATTCTGGCTCTTCAGTGGTTTGCTGGATGGACTGTTTGCTGAAAGTAAAAGTTGGAAAAAGATGTACGCTGGTACCGAAAAGAGCAGGGATAGCCATGCTTAAGTTGAAAACTGTCAAAGGTCACAAAGGACATTATATAATGATAAAAAGATCAAATCACTAGGAAGATATAACAAATATATTTATATATGTGTGTGTATTTATATATGTATGTTTGTATGTGTAGCAAAGATCAGAAAATCTATCTATATGAAGTAAACTTTAACAAGATTAAAGAAGAAATAAACACAAACACAATAATAGTAGGTAATTTCAATGCCTACTTTCAATAATAGACAGTCTAGGCAGAAAGTTAATGAAAATACAAAGGACTTGAACAGCACTATATACCAAATGTACTGAACAGACATACACAGACCAGTCCATCCAACAGCAGGAGAATACCCATTCTTCTCAACACACATGGAACATTATCCAGGATACATCACATGTTAGTTCACAAAACAAGTCTTAAAAAACTTAGGAAGACTGGAGTCAAACCAAGTATAACTTCTGACCAAAAAGATTGAATTAAACTAAATAAATAACAGAAGGAAAATGGGAAAATTCACAAATATGTAGAAATGAAAGAAGACACCCTTGAACAACAGCTGGGTCAAAAAAGGAATAAAACGGCAAATTAGAAAATATCTTAAGAAGAGTAAAAGTGAAAACACAACATACAAAAACTAATGGGAGGCAGCAAAAGCGGTACCAAAAGGGAAATTCAGGGTGACGAATGCCTGCATTAAAAAAGAAATATTTCAATAAACAACTTAAGTTTACACTTCAAAGAACTGGAAAAAGAAAAACAAGCTAAGCTCAATCTGGACCAAAGGGGAAAAAAATATATGTTAGAACAGAAATAAACAAAATAGAGCATTAAAAAAGCAATTTTAAAAATCATTGAAACTAAGTTGTTCTTTTGAATATCAATAAAATTTATAAAATGCTCAATAGATTAAGAAAAATAAGAAAAGGCTCAAATTAATAAAATAAAATAAAAGTAGAGACATTACAATTCATGCAACAGAAATTAAAAGTATAATAAGAGAATATTATGAACAATTTACACCAACAAATTAGATAATGATAGAAGAAAATGACAAATTACTGAAAAAATAAATATACCGAGATGAAGCATGAAGAAATAGAAAATCTGAACATACCTATAACTAGTAAGGAGATTGAATTCATAATAAAAACCTTCCAACAACAATAACAAAAAAGCCAAACATCAAATGACTTCCCTGGTTCTACCAAACATTTAAAGAATTAACACTGATGCCTCTCAAACTTTTCCAAAAAAAAAATAAATGGAAAGAAACATTTAAATGAATTTTATGACACTAACATGACCCTGATACCAAAACTGGGAAAAAAATACTACAAGGAATGAAAACTACAGGACAATATCCTTGATGAATAAAAATACTCAACAAAATACTAACAAAACAAATTCAACGGTTCATTAAAAGAAACATACTCCATGAACAAGTGAGATTTATACCTGAGAGTCAAGAATGGTTCAAAATATGAAAAAATAGTAACTGTGAAACTTTTTGTTATATTAACAGAAAGAAGGATAAAAATCAGATAACCAAAATCAACAAACAAAAATCAGTAACATTTAACAGTGAACAATCTGAAAAAGAAATTTAAAATATAATGCCATTTACAATAGCCAAAAATAAAATTAAATACTTAGGAATTAACTAAAGAAGTAATGAAAACCATAAAACACTGATGAAAGAAATTGAATATGGCACCAAAAAATGGAACGATATTTCATGTTCATGGATTGGAATAATGAATATTGTTAAAATGTCCATACTCCTCAAAGCAATCCACAGGTACAATGCAATCCCTATCAAAATACCAATGATAGTCTTCACCCAAATAGAATAAACAATCCTAAAATTTACATGAAGTCAAAAAAAAAACAAAAAAAAAACGAAAAAAAAAACCAGAATAGCCAAAGCTATCCTAAGCCAAAAAACAAACAAACAAAAAATAGGAAAAATCATAAAACAGACATGTTTACCAGTGGAACAGAATCAAGATCCCAGAAACAAAACCGTATACCTACAGTGAATTCATTCATTTTTGACAAAGATACCAATAACATATATTGGGGAAAAAATAGTCTCTCCAATAAATGTTTCTAGGAAAACTGGATATCCATCCATATGCAGAAGAACTAAACTTGGCTCCTGTCTCTCATTATATACAAAGGTCAAATAAAAATGAATTAAAAACTTAAATCTAAGATCTCAAACTATAAAACTACTACAAAAAAACAAAAAAATGGGGGAAATTCTCCAGGACATTGGTCTGTGTGAAAATTTCTTTCACACCTCATAGTCACAGGCAACCAAAGCAAAAATAGACAAACGGGATCATAGCAAGTTAAAAAGCTTCTGCACAGCAAAGAAAGCAATCAACAAAGTGAAGAGACAACCCACAGAATAGGAGAAAACATTTGTAACTATCCATCTGACAAGGGATTAATAACCAGAATATATATAAGGCACTCAAACAACTCAATAGGAACCAATGTAATAACCTAAACTGATTAAAAAATGGGCATAAGATTTCAATAGACATTTTCAAAAAAACATGCAAATGGCAAACAGGCATATGAAAAAGTGCTCAATATCATTGATCATCAGAGAAATGCAAATCAAACTACAATGAGACATTATCTTACCCCAGTTAAAATGGCTTATATCCAAAAATGAGACAATAACAAATGCTGGCGAGGATGTGGAGAAAAGGGAACCTTTTTACACTGTTGGTGGGAATGTAAGTTAGTACAACCACTATAGAAAATAGTTTGGAGGTTCCTCAAAAAACTGAAATTAAGCTACCATATGATTCACCAATACTGCCACTGGGTATATACCAAAAAGAAAGGGAATCAGTATATCAAAGAGATATCTACACTCTCATGTTTGTTGAAGCACTGTTCACAATTGCCAAGATTTGGAAGTAACTGAAGTGTTCATCAACAGATGATTGGATAAAGAAAATGTGGTATGTATACAATGGAGTATTATGCAACCATAAAAAAGAATGAGATCCTGTCATTTGCAATGGTATTTTATGTTAAGTGAAGTAAGCCAGGCACAGAAAACAAACTTTACATGTTGTTATTTATTTATGAGATCTAAGCATCAAAACAGTTAAACCCATGTAGACAGAGAGTAGAAGGATGGTTTTCAGAGGCTGGGAAGGGTAGTTGATGAGGGGACTAGGAGTAAGTGAGAATGGTTAATAAGTGTAAAACAAAAATTGTTAGAACAAATGAGACCTAGTATTTGATAACATAATGGTGACTGTAGTCAATAAAAATTGTACATTCAAAAATAGCTAAAAGCATAATTGAGTTGTTTGTAACAAAAAGGATAAATGTTTGAGGAGATGACTACCCCATTTTCCATGACGGGATTATTACACATTGCATGCCTGTATTAAGGTATCTCATGTACCCCATTAATATATACACCTACTTTGTACCCACACAAAAAAATTAATCATATCACCATCTCTGTGGCTTTACAAAATTACTGGACAAAATCCAACATGCTCTTCTCATAAAAATAGTCAGCAAAGTAGGAATAGAAGGAAATAATTTCAACATAACAAAGGCCACATATAAAAGTTCAAAGCTAACATCACATTCAACAGTGAAAAGCTCAAATTTTATTCTAAGATCAGGAACAAACCAAGTAAGCCCATTTTTGCTGCTTCTATTAAACACAGTTCTGAAAGTACTAATCAGAGTAATTGGGCAAGAAAAAAAAAAAAAAACATTAAAAAAATCCAAATTGGAAAAAAATGAGTAAAATTATCTCAGTTCACAGACGGCATGACCTTATATGTAGACTCTACAAAAAATGTTTTAGAAATTAATAAATTCAGCAAAGTTGTAAGATACAAAACCAACATACAGAAATAAGTTGCATTTCTATCAACTACCAACAAATAATCCGAAAGGAAATTGAGAAAATAATCCCATTTACAATAGAATTAAACAGAATAAAATATTTAGAAATAAACTTAACCGAGGAGGTGAAAGATACACCAAATTCTACAAAAGATTGCTTAAAGAAACTAAAGAAGACACAAATAAATGGAAAGACATTCCACATGAATGGATTGGAAGACTTAATATTGTTAAAATGTCCATAATACTAAAAGTGATCTACAAATTCAATGTAATCCATATCAAAATCACACTAGCATTTTTAACATAAACATTAATAGTAAATATAGTAAAAATTTTTAATTCACATGGAGCCAGAAAAGAAGCTTGAATGGTCAAAATAACCAAAAATAACAAAATGAGAGATCTCACAATTTCTAATTTCAAAACATATGACAAATCTATGGTAATCAAACAGTATAGGACTGGCATTAAGGCAGAAATACAGACTAAAGGAACAGAATATAGAGCCAGAAATAAAGTCACATATATGAGATCAAAGGATCTTCAACAATGTTGCCAAGACTACACAATGGGTAGGGGAAGTCTCTCCATAAAGGCAATGGAAAAACTGGATATCCACGTGCAAAAGAAAGAAAAGTTGATTTTTGTATCAACTCGAAAGGGATTGAGGACTTTAACAGAGGACCTAAAACTGTAACACTCATACAAGAAAACAGGAAAAAGGCTGCATAACTATATTAGGGTTCCCTAGAGGGACAGATGTGTGTGTCTAATAGGATAGATGTGTGTGGGGGTCTGTGTGTGTGTGTATTTTAAGGGTAGTTTATTAAATATAAACTTACACAATCACGAGGTCCCACAACAGGCTGTCTGCAAGCTTGAGGAGAAAGGAGAGCCAGTCTGAGTCTCAAAACTGAAGAGCTTGGAGTCTAATGTTTCAAGACGGGTTGGGTGGGTACCCCACATTGCCGCTAACCCCTTGCGCTCACTCTGCCATTCGCGTGCATGGCTGAGAGACGCCCGGCCCTACGGCGTGACCCGCCCAGGATGCACTGGGGACAGTTCGCCCCCCGCCGGTGAGCACGCTGGCCCTCACCTTCGTTGTGCCACCGTGGCTTTTGTGCTAGCCCCTGACTTGCTCAGGTGTTAGACTCATTGCTCCAGAAGTAAAGAATGAGGTTTGGGAACATCCACCTAGATTTCAGAAGTACGGAAACACCTGGCTGCCCATGCAAAAGTTTGCTGCAGGGGCGGGGCCCTCACGGAGAACCACTGCGAGGACAGTGCGGAAGGGAAATGTGGGATCAGAGGCCCCACACAGAGCCTCCACTGGGGCATTGCTTAGTGGAACTGTGAGGAGAGGGCCATTGTCCACAACACCTCAAAATGGTACCTTCACTGAAACCTTGCACCATGTGCCTGAAAAAGCTGCAGACACTCAAGCCAGCCCTTGAAAACAGCCAGGAGGGAGTCTGTACCCTGCAAAGCCACAGGAGCAGAGCTGCCCAAGACCGTGGGAATCCACCTTTTGCATCATCCTGGCCTGGATGTGAGACCTGGAGTCAAAGGAGATCATTGTGGAGCTCTAAAATTTGACTGCCCTGCTGGATTTTGGACTTGCATGGGCTCTGTAGACCCCCCTTTTTTTTGGCTATTTTCTTCCATTTTGAATGGCTATATTTACCCAATACCTGTACCCCCATTGTATCTAGGAAGTAACTAGCTTGCTTTTGATTTTACAGGCTCATAGATGGAAGGGACTTGCCATGTCCTTTTGACATGGCAAAAATGGAACTTTGGACGGACTTTGGGTTAATGCTGAAAAGAGTCAAGACTTTGGGGGAAGGTTGGGAAGGCATGATTGGTTTTGAAATGTAAGGACTTGAGATTTGGAGGAGCCAGGGCCGGAATGGTATGGTTTGGCTGTGTCCCCACACAAATCTCAATTTGGATTGTATCTCCCAGAATTCCCATGTGTTGTGAGAGGGACCCAGGATGAGGTAATTGAATCATAAGGACTGGTCTTTCCCATGCTATTCTTGTGACAGTGAATAAGTCTCATGAGAGCTGGTGGGTTTAGCAGAGGTTTCCCCTTTTGCTTCTTCATTTTTCTCTTGTGGCTGCCATGTAAGAAGTACTTTTCGGCTCCCTCCATGATTCTGAGGCCTCCCCAGCCATGTGGACTGTAAGTCCAATTACACCTCTTTTTGTTCCCAGTTTTGGGTATGTCTTTATCAGCAGCACGAAAACAGACTAAAACGTTGGTCTTAGTAATGATTTCTTGGACATCACACCAAAAGCACAGGCAACAAATGCAGAAATAGATAAGCGAGGCTACATGAAACTGAAAAGCTTTTGCGTAGCAAAAAGAAAAAGAAAAGAAATCAACAGATGGAAAGAGCAACTTAGAGAGTGAGAGAAAATGGTTATAAAATCATCTATTAAAAAATTAATAGTATTCAATACATTCAAGGAACTGATATAACTGAATAGTTAAAAAAAAAAGTGAAAATGGGCAAAGTACTTGAATAGATGTTTCTCAAAAAAAAGTTTAAAAAGTGCCCAAAATGTGTATGAAAAGGTGCTTAAGATAATCACATAAGCAATACAAATCAGAACTACAATATATCACCATCTCATGCATGTTACAATAGATATTATTTAAATTAAAAACAAAAACAAAAATAGAAGGCTGGACATGGTGCCTCATACCTGTAATCTCAGCACTTTGGGAGGAGGAGGGTGCTCTTGAGTCCAAAAATTTGAGCCCAGCCTAGGAAACATGACCCTGGAAGCAAGACCCTGTCAAATTAGCTGGGTATGATATCATGCACCTGTAGTCTCAGCTACTCAGGAGGCTGAGGTGGGAGGATCACTTGAGCCCAGGAGGCAGAGGTTGCAGTGAGCCAAGATCATGCCACTGCATTCCAACCTGGGTAATAGAGTGGGACCCTGTCTCAAAACACACAAACAAACAAAAAGCTAGAAATAAACATGTGTTGGCAAGGATGTGGAGAAATTAGAACTCTTATGCAATGCTGATGGGAATATAAAATGGTGCAGGTGCTATGGAAATCAGTTTAGAGTTTCTTCCAAAAATTAAAAATAGAGCTACCATGTGATGCAGCAATTTTATTTTTGAGTATTTATCTAAAATAATTAAAATTAGGGTCTCAAAGGGATATTTGAACTTCCATCTTCATTGCAGTGTTATTCTCAATACACAAGAAGTGGGAACAAACTAAATGTTCATTGACGGATGAATGGATAAAGAAAATGTGGTATATAAACACAATAGAATATTACTCATCTATTAAAAAGAAGGAAATTCTTTTACATACCACAACGTAGAACAACCCTGAGGACACTGTGCTAAGTGAAATAAGTCAACCACAGATGGATAAACTATATGATTCAATTTACGTGGGGTATCTAAAATATTTGAACTCATAGAAACAGCCAGTAGAATGGTGGTCTCTGGGTACTAGGAAGAGGAGAGGTGTTGGGTATACAGTTTCAGTCATGCAAGATGGAAGAGTTTAAAGATCGTTTGTAGTTCATTTTATTTACGGTTTACAATGCTATACTGTGCACTTAAAAGGTTGTTTTGAGGATAAATTTCATGTAGTATATTTTTGCCACAATTTTAAAAAATAAATACAAACTTGATTTTGAAACTTCAAACAGAGAAAAGAAAATGTCTTTCTTAGAAAATACCTAGTAAAATATTTAAGAGTAAAGGGACATACTTTCTGTGACTTGCTATCAAATGGTTCAACAATTAAATACCACTGATGTCTGTGTGTGTGTGTGTGTGTGCACGTGTGTGAAAAAAGAGATAATGATATGATAAGTGTGACAAAATTTTAATAATTAGAGAATTTAGGTGAAATATCTATGGGAGATAGTTGCATTACCTTTATAACTTTTCTGTGAGTTTTATTTATTTTTTCCAAATTACAAAGTTCAATTCACACTCTAAATACTGATATCTTGAGTCTACTTCTTGGTTTTGTCACTGAGGATGTGACATTGGGGAATTTATTTGAATTATTTAAACCTCAGATTTCTAATCTATAAAATAAAAGTAATATTGTACTGTCCTTTCAGTGTTGTGAGTAGTAAATGAGACACTATCAATAAATCTTTCATTATACTGGGAATTAACAATCTCTCAAAAACGTTAGCTGAAGCTGAGCTCAGTGGTGCACACCTATAGCACCGACTACTCAAAATGCTGAAGCTGTTGCATTGCTTGAACTCAGGAGTTTGGGACCAGCCTGGACAATAGTGATATCCGTCTAAAAAAAAAAAAAAAAAGATTAGTTGTCACTAATGCCATTTTAATGTTAATCTATTATAAAACAGAAATCCATCTACTTGAACTGTTTAAAATAAACAATTGAAAATTTTAAATTTGTATAGTAATTGCCACATATGCAAATATCTATGTAGTGTTTACTAGTCGATCACCTTCAGCTATTACTAAAAACAAGTCAGATGACATACTCGACATATCAAGTCAACCTCTATAACTCATTAACATGGGTCTCCAGTTAGTGTCTGAATTTCCTCGTCAAGTCTTAGTCGATCGAGTACTAAAGGCTTCTGTTTGTTATTAACAAATAAACTGCTGATATTCTGTGTTTCAGATACTTCCTCAGTGAATGGACATGAGATCAGAATAGAGAAAAAGGAAAAGAAATTGGCACTTTGATTAGTTAGCTTGTCACAAATTATTCTGTCATTGCCATAAATTTTCTTGCAATTTGAATTACAACCTTCATAGATTTCAGAACCAGTTTCTTGAGAACAACTGAGATACTCTGGACTTCACTAATGAAATTCGAATAGAGATTCACCAAATGGTGCAAATACAACATGGAAGAATTCTTGCACATTACACTAGTAATGAAATACGTATTTCCTGTTTTCCTTTGACAATAAAGAAATTATTTTGGCAGGAAGCAATGCACACATTTGTATGCAGTGGCATATAAAAGGCTCTGCCTTAGAGAGTGGGACTCTGGGTAGGACAGAGTCTACCCAGTCTGCTTAGAAAAGGCTGCGGGTTGGAACTGTGAATTGACATCTCTGATTTAGTCCCTTAGCTGGAAACATTTATAATTTAGATGGAAAAGTAGGCCATAATATTAATCACAAACAATAGCAGGATTTTGAGCTATGAGGAAAGCAACTATGAAACTAGTTTATACTACTATATAAATGAGGAATTGTCCTGAACTTTGCCCAAGAATTAACATGTACCTTCCTCCCCACTGAAAGGTAAATCTCTGGACGTCACAGGTGCACATGGTAGTCATTTTATTATCTTTTGTAGCTCTTAGTAGAGTACCTGTCATATGTTAGGCATTCAATAAATACAGTTTGGATGAGCAAAAAACAAGTGGAATTTCAGGATAAACAATGATGTGACGTGAGAAATTTTCAGAAATGTGAGGAAATTTGCTTAGTAACCAAGGTTGACTGGGAAGACAAACAAGTTCTGCCCGGGAGCCTGACCAAGTTCAGCTCCTCTAATTGTAACTTCATTTCACCATTTCATTCTTTTTCCTATTCATGAATATGAATTGATATAATCTCAACAGAAGTGTATGTTGACCTTGTCCCATGTATTTGTGATTTTGGAAGGTTTGTTTGCACTCTCCAATGACACTCTTAACAAGTACAGTTCACAAAGGAAGACCTACACCACAAAACCATGTGGAAAATTGTACTGCTATACTACTAAACACAATACCAGAAATATATCCCTGCTACTGTTGTTAAAATAGGTGAATAATGAGTTTATAAATGTAGCTTTAAAATACTAAAATGAGTATTCTTTCTCTTTATATAAAAATATACCATATTATTTTATATAAAATACACCACATTTTATTCAAAAATGCTCTTAAATTTAATGGCATTCAACACATATATATTTTAGATATTAGAATCCTTTTTCCAATTTAGACAAGTCTACTTCAGGTTTTTAAAAAATTTCCTTAAGTATTTTGATGAAAGTCATACTAATTTATGACTTTCATTTTGGGGTTTGAAGCCTACTTCATTATTTTACACATAGTAGCTTTCAAATAAACGTAGGTTATTTTATACCTTGTGTGCAATTGATCTAGTTTGAATGGTTTTTAGTTTTCCATTTGTACAATATTTTAAAAGCTAAGCAGCTACTCTGTATTAATTTACCTTGTCTTTGCATATATACATGCAAATGAGGAAATGATGTATGTATACATATATATACAGTGACAGACCAATTAATATTTATGAACCAAATTCGCAATGATTCTGCACAATAGTCAATCCCAGAAAAAAATGGTTTCATTTTATATTTATTCTAAAATTGATTCATTTCTGTTATTTTGTGAGCTGAGTTACTAAGTCCCCTGAATACTGTTTCATTAATTGTAGTGAAAAACATAAGTTTCAAACATCCAACAGGTGGTTCCAGACTTAAGTTTCTGCTATTAAATGGCATAGAACAGCATTAAAAACATAAAATAATACATCTTGATTTTAACTGGGTTGATCAAAATGGAAGAAAGCATTGAATTACTGAAGTTCTCTTTGTTGAGCTTTCAGATTATCCAGATTATCTTCCTTATGAAGCTTTTGACAACATTTTTGCAGAGAATTTTATTAACATTGAAACATTTTCATTGTCCTAACAATGATGTCTTGTGATGTCTTTTTTTTTTTTTTGAGACAGGATCTCGCTGTTTCCTGGGCTGGAGTCCAGTGTCATGATCTTGGCTCACTGCAACCACTGCCTCCCTGGTTCAAGCAATCTTCCCACCTCAGCCTCTTGAGTAGCTGGGACTACAGGCGCATGCCACCAGGTAGAACTAATTTTTGTATTTTAAGTAGAGACACGGTTTCGCCATGTTGCCCAGGTTTTGAACTCCTGAGTTCAAGCAGTCTGCTCACCTTGGCCTCCCAAAATGCTGCAATTACAAACGTGAAACACTACGCCCAGCCCAACAATGACGTCTTTAAATGTGGTGAAGTATCATGTTAATGTTTATCTTCTGCTTAAATGCATTCTCCTGTGAAAACTGGTAACTAGCATTCAGAATGTGTTTCCATATTGCACAGTAAATAGTGAGCTACTCACCTGATTTCCATTTCCTTTGTTTGCCTCTAACATCATTATTTCATTTGTTATACTTAGAAATCAACATCCCTAATTGCTTCTCTTCCTGCTTCTCTGGCATTTAATGAGCAATGATGATATAGACTGTTGTGTTGGCAAAATTCAGTTTACTGGATCACAAACATGTCAAAAATAATATAACCCTGAATTGATGTTGTAGTAAACACAGTTCACACCCCTCCTAATTCCCTTGGCACTGAGGAACCCAGGTCTTTCCCTGTATTGCTTCATATCCTAATACTATTAGCTATGGGCAAGAGTCATACTTTGTCACAGCCTCCTTCTCACCCACCTTAATGGGAACTGTAGCAATTCCAGTGCCTGGCAAGTCCTGTTCTGAGCTTCATCGCAGCTGCCTGGGAGTGATTGAGAGGGCTGGACAACATAATCTATAGATACAGGAGAATTAACATTGCTCAATGAGAGACAATATACAAGAAGAGAAACTATTCAAGGTTTCAAGGACCTAGGAGCAAGTCTTTCCAATGTCGGGATGCTAGCCAGTTTACAAGCACCATCTTTTATTTGCTTTTTCTCCTATTCTACTTCACTTCCCTTTATTCTCTATAAGGCGTTGAATACAAGCTTTATCTCCCATTTTTATGTGGAGACCACAGGCTAATACCTATGTAGAATATTTTAAAACAAAAAGTTCACGTGGCTGAACTAATATTTCTAAAATCTTTGCACATTTATAACATTATAGACCAATGCCATTTATACCACTTTCTGAGGATGATTTTACTGTCCATTTCATTACATGCATGACCTGATGGTAGTGATTTTTATCTTTCATATAGCCAATAAATGGTAGTACAGGGATTTAAAGTAGCATAAGTTGGCAACCAATTAGATGTAGACGTAGGGTCTCAAAAAGTTAAGGATAGCCCTGAAGTTTTCAGCCCGAGGGACTGTAAAACAATGATTACACCAAAAAACTTTGAGCATAACAATATTTGGGGGAAAGATGACAACCTGGCTGACTCCCTGTAGTGTGAAATGCTCCTTAATTATCATCATATTTAATAATGTATCCTGCTCTTGGGGAATTAAAAATGTAGAAATATCAAATTATGTTTGTAAATTCTTCTCAATCCCAATCTCTGTGTCTCTTCCTTGAAATTCACCTTGCTACCAAAGGAAATTGCCTGTAAGAAAATACTTTTCAAAAACAACTTCAGAACAGTGAAAGACTAGCCCATTAAGCTAGCCTGAAGGTCAGTCGCTTCTGCGCTACGGGAAATGGTCAACTGGTAAAAAAGTCCTCTGCAGGCTCTTCAAAATGAACTGGTGATGGGGAAAACTCTGTAACATACCCATCCTCAAAAATGGGAAGTCAAGTCTCTTTATTTAAACTCCTGAGAGAATTACTATCCATAAAAATGTATAACGAGAAGGATAAAATCAGTGAGTTAACACCTCAGTGTCGTATAATATTGTTTTGAGCATATAATAAAAAAATAGGAGCAGAATAAATATTTTTCGCTGGTCTCTAGATCTCTTTATATCCTAAAAGTTCTACCTTATTGTTTAAAAAATCACCTCTGATTTGGGCAAGCACCCATCAGAGATAATCAATTCTATTATGGGCATAGTAAATTTGAATTACCTGATAAAATAATTTTTAACCTAATATTTTACACATACAACATAAATATTATTATCATTAGAAGACTGATGCTTACTGATAGTAATTCACTCCAAATTTTGTAGTTTAATAAGAATTAAAACTAAATCTATCTACATTCTTTTTCTCCTATTCCACAATGAATCAATGCTTACTTGTTAAGTATCTAAACTCATTAATTATTTAAATAATGAGTATAAGATAAGGATCATCTAGTTATTGTGGGAAAACTCACTGAGTGCATGTACCCTTTTAGTATATATGAAAATGGAAACGTAAGCAATCCTTTTTTTTTTTTTTTTTTTTTTTTTTTTGAGACGGAGTCTCGCTCTGCCGCCCAGGCTGGAGTGCAGTGGCCGGATCTCAGCTCACTGCAAGCTCCGCCTCCCGGGTTCACGCCATTCTCCTGCCTCAGCCTCCCGGTAGCTGGGACTACAGGCGCCCGCCACCGCGCCCGGCTAGTTTTTTGTATTTTTTAGTAGAAACGGGGTTTCACCGTGTTAGCCAGGATGGTCTCGATCTCCTGACCTCGTGATCCGCCCGTCTCGGCCTCCCAAAGTGCTGGGATTACAGGCTTGAGCCACCGCGCCGGGCAAGCAATTCTTTTAACTGCAGACTTCATATGATTGCATTGCTAAAAGTTATTGTTCAAGTGCATAGTCCACATGGTATCATTCTGCATTTATATAAAAAAAACGTACACATGCATTCTAGTGGTACTATTTCTTTATGAAAACTACCTCGATTCATATTCAACTGCCATTAAAAATATCTACTAAGGAATTGTTTCCCTAGCAGCATTTACCACGTGCATAGACAGTCCTGCCTGTCTTCTTTTGAATCCAACAACTGTTTTAATCTAACAACCGAGCTCCTTTATTCTTTTATTTTTATTTTATTTTAAGTTCCAGGGTACGTGTGCAGGATGTGCAGCTTTGTTACATAGGTAAACATGTGCCATGGTGGTTTGCTGCACCTATCAACCCATCACCTAAGTATTAAGCCCAGTGTGAATTAACTATTTTTCCTGATCCTCTCCCTCCCTACTCCCTGCTACTGACAGGCCCCAGTGTATTTTGTTCCCTTCTCTGTGTCCATGTATTCTCATTGTTCAGCTCCCACTTAGATGTGAGAACACGCGGTGTTTGGTTTTCTGTTCTGGTGTTAGTTTGCTGGGGATAATGGCTTTCAGTTCCATCTGTCCCTGCAAAGGACATGACCTTATTCCTTTTTATGGCTGAATATTATTCCATGGTATATATGTACCATATTTTCTTTATCCAGTCTTTCACTAATGGGCATTTGTTTTGATTCCATGTTATTGCTATTGTGAATAGTGCTGCAATGAACATATGTGTGCATGTATCTTTATAATAGAATGATTTATGGCCAGGTGCAGTGGCTCACATCTGTAAATCCCACCACTTTGGGGGGCCAAGGTGGGCAGATCATGAGGTCAAGAGATCGAGACCATCCTGACCAACATGGTGAAACCCCATCTCTACTAAAAATAAAAAAAATTAAAAAAAAAATTAGCTGGGCATGGTGGTGTGTGCCTGTAGTCCCAGCTACTCAGGAAGCTGAGGCAAGAAAATTGCTTAATCCTGGGAGGTGGAGGTCACAGTGAGCCTATATCATGCCACTGCACTCCGGCCTGGTGACAGAGTGAGACTCCATCTTTAATAATAATAATAATAATAATAATAATAGAGTTATTTATATCCCTTTGGGTATATACCCAGTAATGGAATTGCTGGGTCAAAAGGTATTTCTGGTTCTAAGTCTTTTAGGAATCAACACACTGTCTTCCACAATGGTTGAACTAATTTACATTCCCACTAACAGTGTAAAAGTGTTTCTATTTCTCCACAGCCTTGCCAGCATCTGTTGTTTCATGACTTTTTAATAATGGCCATTCTGACTGGTATGAGATGGTATCTCGTTGTGGTTTTGATTTGCATTTCCCTAATGATCAGTGATGTTGATCCTTTTTTCATGTTTGTTGGCCGCATAAATATCTTCTTTTGAGAAGTGTCTATTCATGTCCTTTGCCCACTTTTTAATGGGTTTGTTTGTTTTTCCTGTAGTTTGTTTAACTTCCTTGTAGACATAGACCCTTGATATTAGACCTTTGTTAGAAGGATAGGTTGCAAAAATTTTCTCCCATTGTAGATTGTCGGTTAGCTCTGATGATAGTTTCTTTTCCAGCTCCTTTTTGCAATCCAACAATCCACACAAATATTCATGTATGGCATTAAGATTGAAAACTCCAGTTCAGCACAGAATGACAAGTCCAAAGTGAAAATATAATGAGAATTAGATCAATATTTATACCAACACCTTGAGCAGGAAAAGTGAATAAACTAAGTTGAAAAAATGCAAATGTCTCTTAAAGAAGTTGAAAACTACATACAGGACTCATAAATGTCATCACCTAGATCACTGTGGGCCTACCTACTGGTGTAGAAAGTGAGAAATATTGGAGAAAATTTTTGAGCCTTTCAAACTTTTCTTAATGTCTGATAATAAAGAAACTAATTACGAAGATAGCATGTATAAGAGTAGTTTATGAAATAGAGGGGTGTGGTTCATGTATCATGTAAAACCATAAGAGTTTCTTTTCAATTTTCCTATTTAGCAGATTTCTTAAACTAAATCATAAGGAAAGTGAAACTGCAGATCACTTTGTAATTCCCAATGTACCCATCCTTACAAGATATTAGTTTCTCAAAATGAAATAAGCATCCTCAAACAAAGCAAAAAATAATACTCAAAAAAGTCAATGCTTGTCAAATCATAGAATAAAAGAGGCAAAATGATCCAAATTACCATCTTCAGAAAGAAAGTGTGTATCAGGTATGTTAGTGCAACCCTGCTAAGCGTGCTAAATGTGACCACCAACTCAGACTCAAGTGTCTTGAACACGAATCAACACATTCACTTATCTACTCATTTATTTATTCATTCGTCCAGTTATTCATTCAACACATACTCATTGAGCTCCTGTTACATACCACACACCATACTAAGTCTTAGATCAAATGTAATAAGCATATCATGAAAGAATAACAGCATGGAGAAAATTAAGACAGGTAGTCAGAAGAAATAGTCAGAAGAAACAGCTAACTGAACTGAAGAGAGATTGCCTAGGAGCCAGACATCTGAACTCCTCTTCCCTTTACTATTTAGAATTGATGGGACATTGGGCAAACCCTGACCTATTTACCTTACAAGTGACTGTAAGAAACACAAAAGAATACAAATTGTAAATGTTCATGTAAAGTTTTGTACATTGTAAAATCCTCTGTAAATGTAACGGCTCCACCAAAAAATTGCACTCTCTAGAGTGCAGACTCCAAAGACTTTACACTTTTTCTCTAATGCATGTTTCAACATGCTGTCAAGTTAGTTCTCCTCTACTGCTTTCTTGAAATCTGGGATAGGTACCAAATTTTTCATCCTTTCACAGATAATGAATTTCTTCAATAATATTTAGTCAATAAGCTCTTCATTTTCATTAATTGAAGAATGTACAGTTTTGTATAACATGAAATCATGGCTCTTGATTCAAATTCTGTCATGGAAAAGGAAGTGTGATTAGATTCTTGTCTATTCTACCTTGTCCTGTATCTTGGTATCATTTTTCCCTCTACCCAGACCAACACTTTGTAACAAAAGAATTGTCACTGGGGAAGGAGAGGTAAGAACAAGAAAAGTCTTAGTTGACAGTGCCACTGGGTTCTGCCTGGGCATCCAGCAGTGAATCTTCTGTGCATAGGGGACATTATTCACTCTTCAGGAGCCCACTCATTAGTAAACAGCTCTTAACTGGAGATTTCTTCCCTAGAAAGCTATTTAGTTTCTCCCCTCAGCTCCTGAATTTAAAGGTCTAGCCTACAAGCCACTCCCTGTTTAGGACCTATAACTCTGTCAGGGCTCAAGTACCTGTCTGTGTTCTCATTACCTCATTACCTAATTATGGTCCACAGAAAATCTCATGTTTCCTTTGTTACAACAAACTCTGGGAGTACAAACCATTCCCTGCACAGCTTTCTCTCATTTACCCACTGTCAGCCCAGCCTTGGCTAAACAGGATACCCACATTCCCTGTGTCTGTCTTTTAGGTTGTGTTGAACTTTACTAAAAGTAATGATAAATAATGAACTGAATCCATGAGCTTACTAAAGTCATAACTACTCAAAAATGTCAAGAATAATTATTTCAGTCAGCTACTTATGTCTAGATACCACAGATAGATTTGAAAATTTTCTTCCAAAAGTATAATGTGGGTCATTTTTAAAGTAAATGAGTGCCAGTGGGTAATATTAGTAAATTAAATACTAAACTTTTATGCACAGAAGACATCATTATATAAGAGATACAACAACCCCTTACTGCTTGCCTGATCCCTTATTGTGGATTGAAAGATAAGGGCTTTGTTTCAGTCTAGTATATGTTCACTGTCAAAATAGGCCTAATTTCCAGTAGCAATTTTGCTTGGCTTAACTCGTACATAAAAGCTGGGAAAATAATGACACTGAAATCCAATATTGTATCACTGAAACCAAAGGCAGCCTCTTCTATTTGTAGGATGGATTCTATGTTGTCAACTCTTGTTCAACGAAATAAAGGCATTGAGGCAGATTTTTCCTCTATTTCAAATGTTAATCTTATCAGCTAAATCAGAAAAGCTAAAATATCTTTGATAGATGAAATAAAATTCATTTCTTTTATAAAGCTTTCCTGAGGATTTTTAGTATCAGTTATTCAAAAATAGAAGTAGTTTGCTCTTTGCTCTGTATGGTACTCTATTGTATAAACACAGTGTCACTTTTGACAAGAAAACTAAAATTTGGAAATTTTCCACCATATTTCAGGGTGCCATTTACAGAACAAAAGTAACTATGTAAAAAGACCTCAAAATATCTATGTTTTTCATACAAACAAAAATAAATACATATACTCTCATTACACAAGTGGCTACCCTTAAAGATCAGAGTGTTTCATACTGTCTTGGATTACCATAAGATATTCTGAAGAATTATGTTCTGCCTTCTTTATAATAAAAAAGTATTATTTCCTTCATACAGAAGGATGGCAATAAATATATCCTGGATGTGTTTTTTAAACTTTAAAATTCTAGATAACCTTGTGTGTCTTAGTCTGACTATGTGCAATGTAGATTAGTAGATATTAAACATGCAAACCCTAGCTGTCTTATCTTTTCTCAATAGCATTCTCACTTCACATCAAAATATTTTTTGATCAGGTGTAGTAACGGGGTTTGATTGGTTGTAGTTCAATCCCATTGTTGGTGACTAGAAGTAGGATATCTTCCAAATTTTCCTTGAAAGATTATATACTAACTGAAGAATCCACTTAAGGTTACAAATACACAGCCCAGTTACTCTCTGGTTGAATTACACCCTGAACTATATCTTACAGCGAAGTCATTGCTCTTTGACAAACAAATATTCTTGACCCAATTTTGTGTTCTAAAACTCATCTAAATCTGGAGGTCATTTCACTTTACTTCCAAAAGTGACTTGTAACTGATTTAAGAATATGTTTTCTTTCCTCCTCCCTGATTGCACCCCCAGTATATGTAAAGTAATGGTTATAAGTCAAATTATAAAGGAAAGAACACAGATAGGTAATAAATGTTCCAATTCTGCCTATGTAATTTATGAAATCATAATTACAGGAAGTGTCACTATATTAGTCCATTTTCATGCTGCCAATAAAGACATACCTGAGACTGAGTAATTTATAAAGAAAAAGAGGTGTGATGGACTCAATTTCACATGCCCAGGGAGTGCTCATAATCATAGCAGAAGTTGAAAGACATATCTCACATGGTGGCAGGCAAATAGAGAATAAGAGTCAAGTGAAAAGGGTTTCCCATTATAAAACCATCAGATCTCATGAACTTATTCACTACCGCAAGAACAGTATGGAAAAAACCACCCCCATGATTCAATTATCTTTCACCCAGTCCCTCCCACAACACAAAGTAACTATGGAAGCTACAATTCAAGATTAGATTTGAGTGGGGACACAGTCAAACCATATCGTTCCACCTCAGGCTCATCCCCAATTTCAAGTCCTCACATTTCAAAACCAAACATTCCTTCCCAACAGTCCCAAAAGTCTTAATTCATTTCAGCATTAACCCAAAGTCCATACTTCAAAGTCATATCTGAGACATGGCAAGTCCCTTCTGCCTATGAACCTGTAAAATCAAAAGCAAGTTAGTTACTTCCTAGATACAGTGGAAGTACATTAAATAAATAAACTGCTCCAAATGGGAGAAATGGGCCAAAACAAAGAGGCTAAAGGCCCCATGAAAGTCTGAAATCCAGCAGGGCAGTCAAATCTCAAAGCTCCAAAATAATCTCCTTTTACTCCATGTCTCATATACAGGTCATACTGATATGTCGTGGGAAGTCAGGGACCCTGAATGGAGGGACTGGCTGGAGCTGAGGCAGAGGAACATAAATTGTGAAGATTTCATGAACATTTATCAGTTCCCAAATAATACTTTTATAGTTTCTTATGCCTGTCTTTACTTTAATCTCTTAATCCTGTTATCTTCATAAGCTGAGGATATATGTCACTTCAGGACCACTGTGATAATTGTGTTAACTGTACAAATTGATTGTAAAACATGTGTGTTTGAGCAATATGAAATCAGTGCACCTTGAAAAAGAAAAGAATAACAGCGATTCTTAGGGAGCAAGGGAAGACAACCATAATGTCTGACTGCCTGCAGGGTCAGGCAAAAAGAACCATGTTTTTCTTCTTGCAGAGAGTCTATAAATGGACGTGCAAGCAGGAGAGATAACACTAAATTCTTTTCCTAGCAAGGAATATTAATATTAATACCCTGGGGAAGGAATGCATTCCTGGGGGGAGGTCTATAAACGTCTGCTCTGGGAAAGTCTGTCTTATGCAGTTGAGATAAGGACTGAGACATGCCCTGGTCTTCTGAAGTACCCTCAGGCTTACTAGGGTGGGGAAAAACTTCATCCTGGTAAATTTGTGGTCAGACTGGTTCTCTGCTCTTGAACCCTGTTTTCTGTCGTTTAAGATGTTTATCAAGACAATACATGCACTGCTGAACATAGACCCTTATCAGTGGTTCTGCTTTTTCCCTTTGTCTTGTTCCCTCAGGAGCATGTGATCTTTGTTAGACCCTTATTAGTAGTTCTGTTTTTTGCCCTTTGAATCATGTGATCTTTGTACCTACTCTCTGTTCTTACACTCCCTCCCCTTTTGAAACCCTTAATAAAAACTTGCTGGCCTGAGACTCAGGCAGGAATCATGGTCCTACCGATATGTGATGTCACCCTCTAAAATTCCTCTCTTTGTACTGTCTCTCTTTATTTCTCAGCCAGTCAACACTTATGGAAAATAGTAAGAACCTGATTTGAAATATTGGGGGCAGGTTCCCCCAATATCTGGCGCACCAACGTGGTTTAGTTTTCTTTTTCCTAAGTGCATGTGGGAACCCGATTCCCTTTGGTAGGTGCGTAGAGACGTTCATCGGTCCAGTTCACAGAGACACTTATTCAGCTCCTGATGATTGGTGAGTTGTCTGTGTATTGTCCAGGGTAACTATGGTTCATGTGGAGTCTCAACATTATGCTTATCTCTGCTATATTAAACTCCTGCTAAAACAGGGGGGAGTTTGGGTACACATGAAAAATATGGTCACCCTATTCAGGGTGGTGGAAGAACACTGTCCTTGGTGTCCTGAAAAGGGACCATTAGATGTGGAATTATGGGATGGTGTTGGTGCAAAATTCTGGGAACTGGTCCCGACAGGAAATTATGTTCCCATCACTGTTTGGGGTGATTGGGCCTTGGTACGTGCCATCCTAATGACATACCAATCCTGTGACACCCTGCAGTTGCCACAGTTTTCTGAATCTGGTGACCCTCTATCTCTTCCTCAGCTTTCTTCTCCAACTCGGCCTTCGTTATCTGCTCAGCCTTTCCCTTCGCCTACTCCTTCCCTACCTGACGATATTGAGGATTCAATATCTAACCCCGGTGACTTTGGCTTAACATAACCCCCAAATGATCTTACTTCTTTTCACGAAGAGCTGGTACTTGTAGCTCCCACAGCCCCGACAGCCCGGGACCATATCTATGCTAACTCTTCCCCCTTCAAATCTTTGCAGCCTTTGCCTCTGGAGCCATCTAATGGCTCTGAGACCAAACTACAATTTACCTGTAATTCTGAAGGCCCTCTCCCAATGCCCCTTTCTCATGATCTCATACCAGTCTGACCTCGTCAACCTTAGTTTCCCTTATCTACACATACTTTATCTGTCACTTCTATGCTGACTCCATCTCATGTGCCTGTTCTTGAAACTTCCATGCAATGCTTATTATGCCAGAACAAAGAAACAAGTAGATTAGAGGTGTGGGCTTATCGGGCTGACACTTATGGAAAATTGAAAGAACCTACGTTGAAATATTGGGGCAGGTCCCCCAATACTGATACAAGAGGTGGGTTCCCATGATCTTGGGCAGCTTTGTTCCTGTGGATTTGTGGGGTATAACCTCCCTCCCAGCTACTTTTATGGTCTGGTGTTGAGTGTCTGAGGCTTTTCCAGACACATGGTGCAAGTAGTTCATGTATCTACCATTCTGGGGTCTGGAGGATAGGGACCCTCTTCTCATGGCTCCACTAGGCAATGCTCCAGTGGAGACTCTGTGTGGGGGCTTCAGTCCCACATTTCCCTTCTACACTGCCATAGTAGAGGTTCTCCATGATGGCTGCACCTCTGCAGCAAACTTCTGCCTGGACATCCAGGTGTTTCCATACATCCTCTGAAATCTAGGCAGGGGTTCCCAAACATGTCTCTGACATGCCCTGTAGACATTTCCCCCATTGTCTTGGTGATTAACACTTGGTTCCTTGTTACTTATGCAAATTTCTGCAACCAGCTTGAATTTCTCCTCAGAAAATGGGTTCTTCTTTTCTACGACATCATCAGACTGCTAGTTTTCTGAACTTTTATGCTGTTTCCCTTTTAAAACTGAATGCTTTTAGCAGCACCCAAGTCACCTCTTGAATGCTTTGCTGCTTAGAAATTTCTTTCTCCAGATACCCTAACTCATCTCACTCAAGTTCAAAGTTCCACAAATCTCTAGGGCAGGAGCAAAGTGCTGCCAGTCTCTTTGCTAAAACATGGCATGAGTTAGCTTTATTCCAGTTCCCAAAAGTTCTTCATCTCCATCTGAGACAACCTCAGCTTGGATTGCATTGTCCATATCATTATCAGCATTTTGGTCAAAGCCATTCAGTAAGTCTCTAGGAAGTTCCAAACTTCCTCACACTTTCCTGTCTTCTTCTGAGCACTCCAAACTGTTCCAACCTCTGCCTGTTACCCAGTTTAAAAGTCACTCCACATGTATGGATATCTTTATAGAAGCACCCCACTCTACTAGTACCAATTTACTGTATTAGTTGGTTTTCATGCTGCTGATAAAGACATACCTGATACTGTGTAATTTATAAAGAAAAGAGGTTTAATGGACTCACAGTTCCATGTGGCTGTGAGGGGCCTCACAATCATGGTGAAAAGCAAAAGGCACATCTTACATGGTGGCAGACAAGCAGAGAATGAGAGCTAAGTGAAGGGGTTTTCCCCTTATAAAGCCATCAGATCTTGTGAGACTTATTCACGAGAACAGTAACAGGGAAACTGCCCCTATGATTCAATTATGGGAGCTACAACTCAAGATGAGATTTGGGTGGGGACACAGCCAAACCATATTAGTCACCTTCTGTGGAAAATGAACTTCTCAGAAGACTGACCAGAACCTAAGCACTTTAAGTTAGGATTGTAGCATCCCATTATTTTATTTACCTGTGTTCAAGTCCACTATCTTGTAACTGAAGAAAGGAAGAATAAAACATCACAAAACACATGTAAAGAAAAAGTTATCCAAATAATCTTACAGTAGAGTGGTTTCAAAAAGAAAAATTTTTTTATTATTTTTTTCCAAATTAAGCTTACTTACTTCTTATTCCTTTAGAATCTTTGTTGTTCCTAGACCACAATATTTCCTAATAAAGGACTCTAAGGAATAATAAGTAAATAAGACAACATCTTTACCCTCAAAAAGCCCATAGACTTAGTAGAAGAGATAGCTGCATTTAAAAAGAGTTTCCCAGCTGAGTGTGTGGCTCATGCCTGTAATTACAGTGCTTTGAGGGAAAAAAAAGGAGTTTCCCTCGAAATATTCTATCAGAGTATTACAAGGTGCTGAAACAGTGTGCCTATTCTATAGTCATAGTATCAGACAGAGACAGAGCAAACTACCCTTATTTTGGAGTTACTGACGTTTAAAAATCTTGTGAGAGCACTATAAAAGCAACACATTTTATTTCATAAATGAAATACATTGTAGGTTTTCTGGTTTAGCTGAATTAATATTAATATTTGAGATAGAGGAAAAATCTACCTCAATGCCTTTATTTTATTAAACAAAGATGTTGGCCCCTAAAAAGCAATTGTGTTTTTAAGATGAAACTATATAACGGGTTCTTATAAAAATTACAGAATATAGAATAAGTAGGCAAGTATTCTGAGCAAGTATCAAATTAGTCAAACAACTTGGAACTCAAATGAAACTTTCATTATGAAAATCACCATTATTGGAAGCCTGTTTACAAATGTTCATTTGGTGGCTTTATAATGCAAATTCAAAACCATAATGGAAAATTCACGTTAGAAAATCAACAATTTGAATTTGCATTAATTCATCAATACATTAAAAAAAGAAAAAGAAAAATAAGAAAAAGAATTGACATCATTTTGCCTGGCTCAAGCCCCAGGTGACAGAACTATCCAGAGGAATCAGTGACCTCCAGAGGCTCGGATAGATGCTAAAACAAGAGATAATTCAGCACAAACAACACATATAAAACACATAATTATATGCATATAAATAAACTGGCCCATGTTCTCCCCCTTTATTAATTTAAAACTGAAGACCTGTCTACTGGCATGTGAAGTAAATAGAGAAACCAGAATAAAACAAATCAGACAAAATCATGACTAAACATCATCAAAAGAAAGGAAACACTTCATAATTCAGGAATGCAAAACCAAACATTGTATGTTCTCACTCATATGTGGGAGCTAAGTTATGAGGACCCAAAGGCATACGAATGAGACATTGAACTTTGGGGACTTGGGAGAAAGAGGAGTGAGGGATAAAAGACTACACATTGGATACAGTGTACACTTCTCAGATGATGGGGGCACCATACTCTTAGAAATCACCACTAAAGAACTTATTCATGTAACCAACTACTACCTGTTTTTCAAAAACCTATTAAAATTAAAAGAATAAAAATTAAAAAATAAAATAAATAATAGAAAGGAAACACTTCAATCTTTATTCACAGTAAAAATGAATAGGCACAATGGTCTGAAAGGAAGAATATATATATATATAATATATATCATATATTACGTATATGAATATATAACATATATAATGTATATGATCATATATATAATACATATGGAGAGAGAGAGAAAGAGAAAGAGACCGAGAACTGTGTTTTACTCTCCAGTGCAAACTGATATATGTAGAAGCTCTTTACAAACTGTAAGGTGCTAGGAAGCATAAGCTTATAATCATCAGCTTCAAACAAAATGGTTTTCCTGGAGTGACTTAGCCTCTTAGACAATTGTCTTCCTATTCAAGGACCAAGAAAGATGTCAAACAGTGGATCTGAATCTTCAGGAAAGGGAATACAAAAAGACATTTGAGCAATAGATAAGCATTAACTTGGTAAACCTTCCTTACAGACAGGGGGAGCCAGCTTAGATCAAACACAGAGCCCATTGGTCCCATGGGAAAGTCTTTCTGACTTTTGTCATTGATAGACATGTACAATTTGAATCAGGGAGGTAGAGCAAAAGGGCAACAATCCTACCCATTTGGGTTGGATGCCTCCTCCTCTTTAATCACAATACAGAAATTTGACTGGAAGGCCAAAGAGGTCTTTGCTGTACTGTATTCCTACTATCAGAATCAAGAAGGTAAGTTCTACATGCATAATATTTTCTGTCGCACTAGAATTTTTACATGAGGTGATTTCCTTTAGCAAATGATCCAATCTGTCACCCATTTCATACACAGCTCTTCTTTATGCTTATTAGACTTTCCTTTATTAAAGAATTTAAACATATTACTTCCTGATAAATAATTCCTCCCTAAATTTGCATATGTTAGTGCAAATTTAGCAAGCATATCACTCACACTGTCATGTTGAATTTAACCTGTGACTTTGTAAAAGAAGAAGGAATGAAATTACACCTAAGTGAAGTCTGTAGTTATGCCCCAAATGAGATGACCCCTTGGGGGAAAAGAAAAAATATTCTGAAAAGCTGCATAACCTGAGCACATCACTGAAAACTGATTTTATACTTAAAAGTTAGAGAAAATAAAAAGAAGAAAGTTGGTGACATAAAACTCATTCCCTTGATATGGTATAGGTTTTGCTCAAAGAAAATGATTCACCCAATTTTCCTATTTGAAACTCTTACGAATGCATATGCTGTGAAAATATAAACTTTAACTTGCAAACACAATTTAAAGAGATTCAGTTGATATTGAATGATAGTTTTCTAGGCGCCCTTTAGTCTTTCCAAATAATACTGTAGTTTTTTTCTCTGGCATCTCCACATCCCAGCTTCTGATTTGTTCTTAATTCTCTTAGAGGCTTAATAAATCACTGTTTATAGATGAAGGAGAGTTTAGTACAATTGTTCTTGTCCACCGTGAAACTCAAGATCCCAAAACCTAGAAGTACAGTGTTAAAAATACATATTTGTATTATAGAGAAACTTGACATGCTGCAGCATCATATTATATTCTAATGAAACAGAAAAATATATAACCAGATGCCAAGGTAAGATTTTTTTTTTTTACCTAGGCAGCTCAAGATGAGAGCATTTTAACATAGTCTCCTGAAAGATGAGGAGAAGACACAGTAATTTAGTTCTGTTAAAGATCTCTAGTGACAAATCAGCCAAATTGAGGATAAAATTATACTAAAACAAATGTCACAATTGGGTAAGAAAGAGTCTTTGGGGCTAGAAAAATAAACAGAAACCACACAGCTAGGGTAAAAGCCAAACACGACACAGTAAGAAAATTCTCTATTAATGAATGCATATAAGTAGTCAGTTTGTTGTATTGTATAAAATGTGAAACTCACCGTAGAGAAAATCAGAACATTTTAATAGAGAATGAGTTCCTATGGTGGAGCACTTATCAATATTAGTTCATAAAAGTAAAAGGAATTGTCTCTATTCTCAGATAATCCATCTGCTCTTTTGCCTTATTTGAGGCTGTAGACATTCATTTAATAACATAAAGCGATGTGCATCCCCGAGTTTTAGTAAGCTAAGGATTTTCTAAAACTCTGATTTTGTTCAGCTCTCAAAACACAAAATTCTCATCAGGATATATTTAAAAGAGCAAACCAACCATATTTTCATTTCATAACAACAAAACAAACAAAAAAATCCCAAAACAACAAGCTATCTGTTTTGGAGTTTCAAATGGCACAACAAAGTTGTTTTTCATCCTTTCCAACTTCTATGTTCTTTTAAATTCAATTATTCATCCACTTCACTCTAGATGGAGAAACTGGGCAGTTAGGGGAAACTCTTGTTTTAGGATGAGCTATTTTTTCTATGTCAGGAACAGACTGAAAGCTTTTTATGCTTCATGAACATTCTGCGCTCCTTGAAAGAAAGAAGTATCTGTGCAGAGTATCAGGCTGAAGGATGCTTCTCTCACATACACCTGTTCCGTTTTTTAATGCACTGGCCCACAAATCACCTCTTCATCTTTGTCAACCTCAAAGCCTCTATTCTTCTCCAGTGACCTGAGGCTGATGCAACAAAAGAAGGCAATTCTTAAGAAATGTCAAAGGCCTTTTGCTACCAAAAATAACACCCTGCTAAAACTTGATAGCTAGAAAACTAAAAGGTACTGTTTGTGCTGGTTTTTATGGAGGGCATCTTAAAAATAAGACAACTTAAGCATTGTTAATTCCAATTCCTGTTAATCCAAGGAATGGGGCCATAGGTACCATGTTCTATGAAAAAGGCAGAAGATGGTATAATTATGGAGATTATGGCGGCAGAATCCCCGATTCAGAACACCAACATCACCAGCATTGATTCACTAGCTACCATTCACCCCTTCAGCACCCTTGCTTCCTGTTTGTTGGACAGCAGCCAGTCCATGTTTGCTTTTGGGATCCAGGAACTTTCCTGTGCACCTGGCTTTCTCTGTCTTTACAAAAAGACCAAGTTGCCTTCCATTGCATTTACATATACTCCTTACTACTGCCAAGCTTATTTATAACGGTATTAAAAAATGAAGCTTAAATTTCAAGTACTTAAATATACATACACATATAAATTTTTGTATGCACATAAATTACAAAAGACTGTAGAAATATAGAAAATTGTAGATCATGTCTAATTATTTGATATCTGTTAAGAGCAAAAGGGCTTGGTAATCCCCAGGACACACTAAAGGAAGGCGCAGAGGATTCGCAATTAAACTAGTGCGTGCACACATTTGTCATGTTTTAACTATGTACTAGGAATCATGCTAAATCCTTTCCATGAATTATTGTATTTAATCTTTCCAACTCCATAAAAGAGGTAGAAAGACCATTGCAATTTCACAAATGAAAAACAGGCTTAGGGAAGTTCAATAGCATACTGAATTTGTCATACCTGGTAAGGAGAGGATTTATATTTGAAGCTCCTGTCATCTGAAAATTTTGAACAGTTTACAATCCAAAATGGAAAGCTTGCACCTCTTTTTCATTTCTTCCTCGGCTATTTTACCAAAATATCCCTTGAAGAAATTTCCTTCTTTTTTTGCACCGGTCTCTTAAACACCTGATATGATCATGTAACAAATATCAGCAAAAATAACAACAGGTTACCTGGCAATGTTTTCTTGTTATGGGAGCAGCAAAGTCCCTGTCAGCAAACTTATTTCAAATGGTTGCCAAAGTAACCTGTCTAGACTCCTTAAAATTTAAACAAACAGATAAAAAATTGTGTTTTTTTGAAGAATTGGGGGATGTGGGGACCACAAAGACCAGTCTAGCAACTACTTTGAATAATTTATACCTGCTAAGAGCATGTCCCTTGTCTCCTACCAAGAGTCCCTGGCTAAGGTGGATGGTCTACCAAACTGTGAACTTCTGAGGGAAAGAACTATACCTGAATGACTTCTGTATCTCCAGTGGTGCCCAGTATTTATTGAATTGAATTAATTAAATTAATTAATTAGGGTATATAATCATGGTCCGGCTAGATTGTTATCAAATTCTAAAATGCTATAAAGTCTCAGACGATGTATAAAGTAGCGTTTTTCTTTTTCTTTTCAAGAACACAATATATCAGCTGAGAGAAAGTTTAGACACCCAGCTCAACCTTCTCGTTTTACTTTTCCGAAGCATTAAATCCTAAAGTGCTCTTTTTTTCAGTTGGAAGAATAGTTTTTCCACGTTTAGAATTTCTGAAATTTACATGGATTAAGAGGAAACCTCTCAATTAGGCTTTCCTTTGTTCAAGGAGCTGGGGTCAGGAAATTTAAATCAAAGCAATGGAAGTGGAGTGAACAACTGTAGCAGTGTGCTTGAGACTTTGCTCGTTTTAGAACTGAAAGTCTACTTTCTAGGAAACCCCTCATTCCTCAGCACACTAGGATAGTTGCTCACTGTGAAAAATAAAAAAGAATTTCCATAAAGAGGAGAAATTTCAAGTGGTAGAAATTAATCAGGTAGTAAATATTTTATAAGTTCCTACTTAATGGTTAAGTTTTCATCTTTGCTTTTGTTTGTTTTATTGCTCTTGTCTTAAGAACTGGGTGGATTCAGGAACTCCAGGGTCTGAAGGCAAAATAAATTTACATCAAAATCAAATATTTATATTCTTAGTTGCATAAGATTTTCTGATTTAAAGTTTGAGAAGAGTCTGGCTTCATGAAGGTGATGGGTCTTTCTGCAATTTTTTTTCTTTTTTATTTCTCTGGTGTACATAATCTGCAATTATTTAGGCAAGAAAAAGGCAATATATTCTAGGCCAGAGAAGAAACGTATCTGATAAGACATGAAAAAACGATTGAAATTAAGCAAGGGAAAACTCAAAGAAGCTGCCTAATGAAATCTTTTTCAGACTTGGCTGATCATTAGAATAGCCTCGGGAGCTATGGAAAACTATTCATTTCTAGAACTTCTCCCCAGAGATTTTGAATCCATTGTTCTGGGGTGAGGTGCAAGCATGGGTATTTTTGCACAATTCTCCAGATAAATGTAATATCTGTATTGTTATCTTCCCTTGAATTATTGTATTCTCGTAGAAATAAATAAATCTAACTTAGAACAACACAGCCAGAAGTGAAATGAGTCTTTTGATTACTAACTGACTAATAATTTATCTTTTAATATTACTAAACTAAAAGCATGTCTGCAAAGAGTTGGGTCTTCTTTTAACCTGGTTAGCAGATGAGAAATTTTAACTCTCTTTTAATAAAAACTTACATTTTAGCAAATTACTTGGGTGACAATAGTAACTAATGGAGACAATGCTTCCATTCCATTTGTTGTTCACAGTATATACTGTAACTTACATACATATGTATATATATGTATATATATACACACACAGGCATTCATGAAACAGTGCATCAGAATTGGTTTTTTAATCAGATAAGGAAGGGGAACAAATTATTCTCAGTAAATTCTTTCTCTAAATTGAAATCCAAGGACATATATAAAGAGAAATGAATATTTGGAATTCATAAGAGGATAGGATGGCAACAACCTCTTACATGCTATTTTAAAATTTCTTCAGGTCAATAATGGCTAAATGTTGTAATATACTTATTCCTCAGTGATTCATGCCGGTTGACTAGATAATGAGAATCTTATACTAGTCAAAATAATTAATATCTTAGAGAAAAAATTGCATAAGTGGGTATTCCTAGTGAGCTACTTTTAAAAACCAGATTGAGAAAAACTTGTTTATTCTCTGAACAATCTCTACTCAAAGTCTATAACACATCAGATCTAGACACCAAGTGGGAATAAATATTGTTAATAAGAGGTTAACAATGATATACTGTGAATCTGTTCAATAAAAGGAAAGGAATGTAAAAACTTTACAAGCAAATTTTAAAACAAGAAATTAAAAAGATGCTGAAATACTATTACAGTGAACCAGGGATAAGAATTTTAAGTTTTACTCCATATAAGGCAAGTCACTTTGCTGCCTGTGACCTGATTTTAGATTTGAAATGTTGACTTTAAACAAAACCTGATATTAATATTGTCTACAATAGTTTAGGTTGATCAGATGATTAGAACAAATCTACCCACTTAATTATATTGGCCAGCAAACTTAGAATTAAAGTTCTGAGGTCACAGGTTAAATTTACAAATTTGAATAGCCATTTCTCAATAGTAAAAATTTCTCAAATTTGTAATATTTAGGATAATAGGAACAGCTGCAAAAAAATATACACTCCTATGGTGGAGCAACTGCAATATCTTCATAAAAAAGATTATTCAATAAAGAATCTAAAATGACAGGTACTTTTCAAATAAAGTATTTTTTCAGAAAAATCTAATACTTGTATTCTTATAGTTGAAAAAAAAGAACATTTTGATAGAAAACATTTTCAGATGATAACCATTTGTTTCCTTCCTTGCAGCTGAGATAAATATTTGATTTAAACTTATTGGAGTGCCTAAATATCCTGCAAATATTTCCAGCTGATTGTTGTTCTGTCATCAGATATTGTCCAGCTGTTTCAGCAGAATTTGTGAGCTACAAACATGAGACTTTTACTCCTGATTAGCAGAAGGAAAAGTAATGTTTTTCAGAGATTAATATATCTTACTCTTTCTCTACCAACTTAAGGTCTGCAAAGAGTATTATTTCTTTTTTCTACTTCAGGTACTAACGGTATCATCAACTGTTGTAGGAAAACACATAATTTCATGTCCCCAGTCTTGATGGTTAAATTCCTGTTATTTAGCTGCAGGGTCACTTTTTACCTGAGAAATAACCTCTTCTATGTGTCACATGAAAACTGTAGCCCAATTAGGTAGCAAGAGCTGCCAATCCCACTTGCTAAGAACACTAGCAAACTGTAGAACTCTGTAAAAAGTATGTCAGGAGAAGAAAAGGGAATGGTTCCCATTACTTAATGGTATATTTAGCTATTACAGATGTATCATATAAAGTGAAATTCATGTTGTTCCTATCAGATGTGAGAAAGCCCAGGTGGGCCTACTGGGACTTGAGTGAAGTAAAAACGGTATGCTGCTCATGCAAAAATATATTAGATGCAAAAAAAAAAAAAAGTAATGTGAAATAACATATTTCCCATCATAATGTGACTAAGTGACAGTCTTTTTAAGCTGTTTTATTTTCTTTCAGCTTTATTGAGGTACACTTGACAAAAATTGTATATATTTGCAGTGTACAATGTGATGTTTTGATACATGTATATGCTGTAAAATTATTACCACAATTAAGTAAATTAACGTGTCATCACCTCACATAGTTACTGTGTAGGGCTACGCGCGTGTGTGTGTGTGTGTGTGTGTGTGTGTGTGTGTGGTGAGAATAACTAACACCTACTTTCTTAGTAAATTCCAAGTATATAATATTGATAGGCTCAGGACCAGGGAAATTCTGGGAAGAAGAGGGTGGGTCCCAGTGAGGGTCCCACCATCAAACCTGGAGCCATGGCCCAAAGTGAGAACATGCATTTCTGTTTTTCTGCTCAAACATTGCCTTTTAAAAAACTACTCATGGTCCAGCCCATACCCCATCCTGTGCCTATAAAACCCCCAGGAACCACTTGCAAAGGGGAGAAGAAAAGAAGCAGCAGGATGTTGGAGACTATGGTTTGACACTGGAGAAAAGCAGCTTGACTTCAGAGGCACAGATTCAGAGAGGAGTCCTGCTGGGGACAGGCAGACTTCATGGGAAGATCACCTTCCTGCTCCATCCCCTTTCCAGCTCCTCATCCTGTCAGGAGCCACTTTCATCAGCAATGAAATCCTCTTCCTTCACCACCCTTCAATTCATTCATGCAACCTGGTTTTTCTGGACACCAAACAAGAGCTTGGGTGCCCGAGGTGCACATGCTAAAGGCTGTCACACTGACCCTCTGCCCTCGTTGGTGGAGAGCAACTGCCTCATGCAAAAAGGCAGATGGCTCACTGAACTGTTTAACACTTAAGCCAGGGACAGCAAAGCTAAAAGAGTATTGTAACATGCCTTCTGGGGCTTCAGGTGTCACGGATATTCCCCCACTAGATGCTGCCACAGGACCCACACAGAGTTTTCCTCCTACAGTGCCCAAAAGCACTCACCCCAGCTCCTGCACCCACTCACCTGCACTCCTCCTACTGAGACCGGTGGAACACAGTGGGACCCAGAGAGTAGAGTCCACCCTGCCAGCTCAGAAGTGGCCAGCTAGTTCTAGCACCCGTGTACTCCAGTTCCCACCTGCAAAGGGGTCAGAGAAAATTTCCTGCTTCAGTGTGGTATTGGTAACAATAGTCATCATGCTGTAAATTAGGGATGGGAATCCCTTTTAATACAGAACTTATTCATCTTACGTAACTGAAACTTCATATACTTTGTTAGTTTTTAATGTAAAAACTTGGAGTACAATACATATGGAAAACAACAAGTGCTCACTTTGAAATTCTGAGATCCATTGTACAAAATGAAATTGGCATCAAGGCTATTTATTAGTAGTAAAGTAAAATGAAATAGTTTGAAAACTATTATCCCATGGTTCAATCAAAGCTCACATGAATATAAATACTCCAACAGGGAATCTAGAAATTCCCAAATATGACCAAAGAAGTACAAATCATACCATGCTGAAAACCCTTCTCTTGTATGTTGAAAAGAAAAAAAGAAAGGTAACATCTACCTTAACTAATCCACTGTGTGGCTTAGCCAGAAACATTCAGAGAGGAGTTTGAAAAAAGAAAGTTTCTAAGTCTCTAGTAGCAGCTTGTTCTAGCTTACCCATGCCCAAACTGCCGATTCTTTGATGACTGGCTATTGGCTTGCAATTTCTTAGGCTAGGCAGCAAGATAGTTAATTTCTTCCATTAGTCCACCAAGTTAATTGAATAACCAGAAATTTTCCTCACATTTATAAGTTTTTGTTCTCATCAACAGCATTAGTAAGAAGGCCCACAGGCAGAAAGCTCTTCTAGTCTTGTCCAACTCTTTACCTATTCTATGTATTACAATCGTGATTATTTGTTTCTTCTGTCCTAAACATTAGCCCAAATGAAAAGGGGGGTTGTTTAATAAAGCACTGTCTCACACATAGAAGTAAAAAACACTCACATCTGGTTCTACTCACTGTTACTTGAACAAATACATATACATACATTATATGTTATATATAAGATACTTTATGACATCCTTTTTAAAAATAAATACAAGTGATTTATTTTAAACATAATTATTTGGAGCTTTTGCCTTTGAATGTACTTCACATTTACTGCCATCTCTTTTAATCTACTCTATAATCTTGATTGATAACTAAGCCAGGTAGTTATAGGATTAAGGAAACAAACAAACAAAAAACAGAGGCATAGGGAGATTATGACTTCCCTACTGTCTCAAAATCAGTTAGTGACATAGCAAGTGATTTAACACTCAGGTGTTTTGGCCCATGGCTCTTTTCACTAAGCAAGAGATTAACTAGATTCAGAGCAAATAGCATTTTTCAGGATTTGTTTCAAAATATCAAAGATGTTGATCGGGTAGAAATTTAAAAATATTAAGTGATTACCAACAATAATGTTTAAAGCTTCTTTTGAGGAGAAAATTCAGGCTAAAAATGAATCTAAGAGTTTTTGGAACTGTTTGTTAACACATCTTGCTTGTACTATGCTGTTATTCAAATTGTTAAATTCAAATATTGTATCTCTTTCACCAGATTGTAAATATATAAACGTCATGAAGAATCATTGTAGTCAAGGCTACACACACAGACACACACACACACACACACACACACACACACATACAATGAGAAACACAATTCCTTGCAAATAGAATGCTCAATAAATGTTTGAATAGGTATATAGATTTCTTAAGTAAATGACCAAATAATTCCAAGAAACATCTGGAGTAACAGTTGGCAATTATGTACTCTCTCTGGGTTTATTCAGAATTTGCTTCATCTCTTTCACCTGAAATTTCACTCTTTCATATACAAACTCATATTTGGATTGCTGGAAAAACTTCTTATCTAATCTCCAAAATACACATCCTATATATTTATATGAGTTGTGATTACAAGCAGCATTCACTAAACCAACCAATAAGTGTCATGGACCAAACTGGGTTATGGCTTTCCTCTGCCAGAATATCACTCATTTCCTCCTCCTTCCTTCTCCTCTCATACTCCACAGGAAAGGCAGATTTACACTGAGATGCAATGAACTCTGTATTGGTACAAATTTTGTCAGAGAATATAGGAATCTTCTCTGATCCACCCAGCTGCTTAGAGTCATTGACAGTTTATTCTCAAATAAATAACTGGGCAAATCAGATTAAATGAAAGACTATAAAATGACTAAGAGAGGAGCAAGATATCTTTGTATTATCAACATTATCAAAGTGGCATTGCCATCAATCCCTTCACTTTCAATACAGACATATCTGCCAAACCCATCCACTTTGTTCTATTTTTACTATATCCACTTTCTGCACTCAAACCTGTATCAACTCTCACCAGACAACTATAATAGCTTCATAACTGATCTCCATAGATCCTCTCTTACTCTTTCACTATGACATTTCCAATCCACTTATAACAGAACAGTCACAACAATCTTTTTAAAATGCAAATAAGATCCTCTGGCACTGCCAAGGTTTCCCTTTGTACTTTGAATCAAAACAAATATTCCTAACATGGCTTTTTTAAAAGGATGAATTATCTGACCTCTACAGTATCAGACCCCACGGATTCAATTTTTTCTTCTGGCGTAATGAGGCATCCAAAACCACAGTGGCTGAAATAACATGATCATTTATTTTCTCATAATTTTGCAATGTGAGGAGGACTTGGAAGGGACAGCTCATCTCTGCTGTGTATGGCATCTTCTGGGGCCACTCAGTTGAGGCTGGAGGGTGAATTTCCAAGATGATTCACTCATATGCCTAGAAAGTTGATTTGTCTGTATGTTGGCAGCGTAACAAGAGCTGTGGGCAAGGACTCTCAGTCATCCTCTAGATGAGCCCCTCCTCATTGCTGATTGGGCTTTCTCACAGTACAGCAGCTAGGTTTCAAGAAGCAGAAAATTGAAGTTTCTTGTCATTTTAAATTATATATTCAGAGCATGTACAGCATCATTCCTAACATATTTTATTCACGAAGTAGTAGAGGCCCAGCCCAGATTCAAGTGGGTGGATATTTAAGACTCACCTAACAGTGGGAGTAGTGACAAAGAATTTGCCAGGATCCTTAATTTCTTAAACCTATCATGTACCTTTTTCCGTTGTTCTATTCTTCTGGCATCTATTAGCATAATGATAGAATTAAGTGTGGATAAAACAATATAAGAAAATATATGTGTATTTGTATCTGTTCTCCCTGGCCATATCCTGGATGTTTATCTGTGAAATGTAGCCCTAGTTTACATTATCGCCCTTAATATTAATAATGTATACCTCAAAATACAGCTCTGAGGCACAACGTAAATTTGCCACACCTGCTTTCTTCTAAGCTTCTCACAATCCTGATACTCAGTTTGTGAAATATCTGACTACACCAGTCTAACAGCTAGCAAATGAAAGAGTAGGATGATATAAGAATACAGGGAGAAAAGAAAGAGAGGGATTGAGAGAGAGAGAGGCCGGGTGCGGTGGCTCAACCGCCTGTAATTCCAACATTTTGGGAGGCCGAGGCGGGTGGATCACGAGTGCAGGAGATCGAGACCATCCTGGCTAACACGGTGAAATCCCGTCTTTACTAAAAATACAAAAAAAAAAAAAAAAAATTAGCCGGGTGTTGTGGCGGGCCCCTGTAGTCCCAGCTACTCGGGAGGTGAACCCGGGAAGTGGAGCTTGTAATGAGCTGAGATCGCACCACTGCACTCCAGCCTGCTATTTATTTGGCAAAATTTCCCACTCAAATAAAACCACTAAAAATATTCATATATGTAAAATAAAATCAAAATAGGCAATTTTGGCTGGTCATGGTGGCTCATGCTTTTAATCTCAGCACTTTGGGAGGCGGAGGTGGGCAGATCACTTGAGGTCGGGGTTGGAGACCAGCCTGGCCAACATAGTGAAATCCAGTATCTACTAAAAATACAAAAGTCAGCTGGGCGTGGTAGTGCACACCTGTAGTCCCAGTTACTTGGGAGGCTGAGGTGGGAGGACCACTTCAACCCAGTGACAGAGGTCGCAGTGAGCCAAGAGCACACCACGGCACTCTAGCATGGGCGACAGAGCAGGATTTCATCTCAAATAAATAAATAAATAAATAAAAATTAAAATTAAAAAAAAAAGTCAATTTTAAAGAGTAAAATCAGCAAAAATGATCAACAAAAATTGCGACTCTTTGGAAAGTAATTCATAATACTGTGTTTGATTAAGAAATAATTTGTGCCCAATTACTTGCTTTTAAAGCAGACATAAACCAGACATATTAGAGATTGAAGCATGATGTTATACACAATAGAGATTCAATTTGTCTCTTTCCATTTAAGAAAAATCTATTTCAAAACACAAAATGTATGAAAAAATTTTCATGTTAACATTGTGGTTAATAAAAATGTATATGGACTGAAAAGTGTATATGGACTGGTCAAGTCAACTCATATTTCTGGAACAATTTTTATATTGAGTGAATAATTATCTAAACTATTGAAATGCTTAATGAAACATTACAAATTGGTTCTCCATAAAATTGTATCAGTTGTGAATGCCCAGGAGCAAAATAAAATAGTCATTTTACGTTGTATTTCTTATACATAGTTTTCTTTTCCTACAAAGATAACTTTCCATACCATATTGCATATGTAAGCTAGAATCTAGTGTGACATGTAAAAAAAGTGTGCGGTAAGAACATGAAGAACCCACAAGAAGAGTCAAAGTATTATAAACTGGTTTCAGCCCATTTTGAAGGTGAAGCTTTATACATTCTATGAATGGGAGACAAGAACTAGGGCTCTGACTGTACTTGAATAGAGAGAGTAAGGTTGCTTGCCTAAGCTTATTTTCTGGGTAATAGAACAATTTAGCTGCCATGATTACACAATATACAGAATTCATTAAAAACCATCTCTTAAACTTTTCTGTAAAGTTTGTACTTTAAATTAATACTTCTGAAAACTAATGATTTGCCATATGCCTTTTTTTCCCCCAGGAACACCACATACATAAACATTAGTAATTGTATAGGCGGTGATAGAAGAGAGAGAGCTGGATAGAAATGACAGTATTTTACAAAGAGGTGGAACACTTCTAAGAAAGCCTTTGTCTTTGTCAACATATTTCCTAAGGCAAGCTTGTGAGATAATTCTAATAAATAACCACATCTTTGGATACTATGAAGTTAAGGAACACAAAGTATCAGGGAAGGATAAAACCAAATGGCTAGAAATAATGATTAAACCATTAAACATTTCACTCAGTGGGATATTTTGGAGTTTATTAAAAATTAAGTCATGGGAAAATAGGCTTAATATAAAGTTCAGTGAAAAAAGTCATAAACACATTCTGTATACAACTATTATATCTATTCTACATACACATCTACAGTATATAAGCACATATAATAATAGTATGATGTGATAATAGATGAACATTTTTCTTCCCATAATTTAAATTATTTTAAAGCTACATTATGTTTTTCATTAAAAAGAAGAAACAGTGAGTAGGCAAATAACTATTTTTGGAAAAAATAAACATTAAAAAAGAACTCTTAGGGCAAAATAGAACATGACACTATAAACATAGACAGCATATTCCTATCCTATTGAAAGGAAAAATAGGCCAGATCTAGAACGAAAGTAAAGCAAGGGTCTACGCAAATTATTGATCAAATAATTAGTTCAGGATACAGACTGTTAAGGAACTAAAAACTGATTTAAACCATGAATGTCTGCATTAGGTGGTTTTCTTCAAAATTTCCAAATACAACATTGATCAGCTCACAATATCACACAGCATTTTCCCCTCCACTAAAGTGAAACCTTGCCAGGTTTCTTCTTCTCATATTAGTCCACTCCTCCATCTGAGTCTCAATTTCATGCCAAGGTGCTGACTTTGCAGAAACACCATGCATAGTGGCATGGTGACTTCTACCCCAAACCACAAGACACTTTTCATTTGTATTCATCAAAGAAGTACTCCACAGGCATCAAACCATGTACCCGGATCTCAGTTTGTTATTTGATTATCCTACTTAATCCCATTAAACACTGATCTTTTAAATAGCACAAAAACTGCTGACAAAATGCCTCTGCAAAATTAAAAACTCCCTGTGTGAGGAGTACTCAATTTCAAAATTAGCCTTAGTAAAAACTAGTGTTTACATTATTTAAATATTAATCAGAAACAATTTTAAGTGAAAATGAAAAGCATTGAGTGTCTTAAAAAAATAAAATCTTACAAGACATAGTGCAATTTAGTGAGATAAGCTGATCTCTTTTCTTTTACACTTAGAACTATCTGGGGACTCTCCTGGAGCACTGGTTGCCATAAAATGGCTGGTG
Organism: Macaca mulatta; assembly: GCF_049350105.2. Lineage (NCBI taxonomy): Eukaryota > Metazoa > Chordata > Mammalia > Primates > Cercopithecidae > Macaca > Macaca mulatta. The sequence continues at coordinate 60,290,039 of NC_133411.1, forward strand.
GTTTAGTCTTACAGAAACCTAGATTTAAAGTCTCTTCCCAATTTATGAAAAATGCCAAACTTCTGTTTGTCACTAAACTGTGTTTTGGAGGGTATGCATACTGTAAATAGTGTTAGGCACTAAATAGTAAGATAAAGTAGGCAGAAAATGAAATATCTATTACTGTTTAAGAATTCAAAATATCTTAAGAAAAAAGTAACTGTAACCTATATATAAGGAAAAGCCACAAGAACACTTTTATATAAACAAAATCAGCTGAAAACCAACATCTTAAAACATCATGTAATTGTGTACAGATGAGATGTTCAATAAAGCGGTGATGGTGGGCTACTCAGTAAAATATTAATCTAGAAACAAATAAAAAATCTTCTTTTTCAGTGACTGATATTAATAGAGTACCAGTCCTAAGCCAGAAGAGCCACATCATGAACAAAGCTGATTATTGACTCATGACTCCATTTTCTCATCAGCCAAATGGGTCGAAAGAGCAATTTCATCAAATCTCTCAATTCACAGGGAGTGTAGGGCAAATATTATTCTAATATTATTATATAAGTGCACTTGTGGAAAATAAGGCTTTATAAATGCTGAGGACTTCCTCTTTTTAGCCTATATTATATTCTTTACTAAAAAGACTAAGAAACAGAATAAAAGAACATTTTTTAAAGCACACTTTTACATAAAAAGTTTCCATAAAACCTAACAGGATTTGTGTGTGTGTGAAACACAAGTAGTATGAATATAAAATATTTCTAGAGCCAAAATAGTATATCAACAATATTATAAAATATTCACAACACTAACGAATTTTTCCATGTAAAATAGCAGATATTAAATAGCAGTTCTCCTGAAAAGACAAATTTAATTTTTAGTCCTGGCTCACTGGTTTTAGTACCATTTCATGGGGGAAGAAGAAGTAAAACATCTCGGGCTAAATTAAAATCATGCCTAAATTGAGTAATAAAAAAATTCCTCACTTGTCCTTAGCTTTCATCTCTATTTCCTTGATTTTTTTAATGGTGCTTAAACTATTGTATATGTAATCATTTAACATTTGCTGTGCACATACTAGGCACCAAGCTCTGGTCTAAGGATTTCAGGTAACAATAGGGAAAATGAGATATAGTGCCTCACTTTGAGGGATCATTGCTTATTGGAGGATACCAACATGTAAATTTCCCACAATGAGGAAATACACACTGTTGATGAGAGTGGAGACTGACAGATCCATTTTGGAAAAAAAATTGTCTTTTTCTTCTGAAGTTGAATAGGCATGTAATCTTATATATAGCAATTCCACCCCTAGATATATGCCCTAAACTAATTCTTGCACATGTTCACTTCTGGAATGCTCAACTATGCTCATAACATAATATTCAAAAATTGAAAGGAACTCAAGCATTTACCTTTAAGAAAATATACAAATAGGACCGGTGCGGTGGCTCATGCCTGTAATCCAGGCACTTTGGGAGACCGAGGTGGGCAGATCACAAGGTCAGGAGTTCGAGACCAGCCTGCCCAATCTGGTGAAACCTCATCTGTACTAAAAATACAAAAATTAGCTGGGTATGGTGGCGGGCATCTGCAGTCCCAGCTACTCGGGAGGTTGAGACAAGAGAGTCCCTTGAACCCAGGATGTGGAAGTTGCATTGTGCCATTGCACTCCAGTCTGGGTGACAGAGCAAGACTCCATTAAAAAAAAAAAAAAAAAAAAAAACCACAATTACACGTGACATGGTTTAAAATGAAATATAATACAACTGTGAAAATGAATTACCCTCAGCCCACAGGCAATACCACAAAGAATCTTAGAAATACAGTATTGAGTAAGCAAAAGAAACTGCAGTAGACAATATACAATATGAGAGGATTTAAATGAAACTAAAAAATGTATGCATTACATTTTTAAAGACACACACATTCCTAGTTATACTATTTTAAAGTGCAAAAGAAATATAAACACCAAACTCAACATAGTGATTAAAATTGATGTGAGGCAGATGGTGTCAGTGAGGAAGTGCATCCACGTAGCTTCAACAGAATTTTCATAATCTAGTTCATCAGGTGTTTGATGGAATCATAATTCAATTATAATTCTTCTTCATTTCTTATATGTTAGCTATTTTTGTTTTCATCAAACATCTCAAAATAAAAATTCAATAATGAAAACTTCAAATGCCATGGAATGTCAGTAATTATTCCTGAAGGTGTTAGGAAAAGAATCCATGGAATTTTAGCAGGGCTAGAAAGATAAACTAATTTTCCAGGAGTACAAGAGCAAACCAAAGGCAGGAAAGGCAAGAGAGTGAACAAGGGTCCAGGGATGTGAAAGAGGAGCACACCAAGAGAAGTGTGAAACCGTGTTGGGCTGGAGGATAGGACATGCAGGAGAAGAGGCAGAAGACGATGCTGACAAAGGAACCCCTCACTTCTGTGGAAGGTCTTTGATGCCACAAAAGGAAATTTATCTTGTGGATAATGGCATGATGCTGATGGCTTGTTTTAAAGCAGGTAAAGTTATGAGAGTATAACTTTTCAGATAACAATGGTGACAGACTGTGGGAAAGAATTAGTGGGAAAAGAGAGTATCAATGACAGCAATTAAAAGAATCGTGTGATAATCAAGGTGATACAAGATGAAGGTTTGAATAATGATTTTAGCAGTAGAGAAGGAGAGGAAAAAAGACAGGTTTAAAGACCTTAAAAGGATAGATTTGGCAATTCAACAGATGTAGGCTGTTAGGGAGAATTAAGAGTCACATGCAACCCTAAGTTTCAAAAATATTTAATAGGTTAGTGGATGATGAAAAAAAGAAGAATATAGTTTGGCAGGGAAGATAATAAATTTAATTTGGGGCTTGCTGGGGTTGAAGAGTTTTGGGAGACCCATGTGATGTTGGTAGATGCTTGAAAATACAATAGCAAGTTGGTACAGAAATTTAAATTTATGCACTTTATCAGTAGTCGTGACCAAGGAATAAAATGATATCCTTTACATAGAAATTAGAGCCTAAGATGTGAAGAGTACCAAGGATGGATGAAACTCTGGAAAAGAGAGACAGAAAGTGAGAAACAGAAAACAAAAGTGAAGAGCATTAGACTACAGAGCCAGAATGCCAAGATTTGTAATATTCCCTCTATCATCCTTAGGCAACCTCCTAACTCCTCTTGGCTTTAGGTTTTTCAGCTGCAAAATGAAAATAAGAACAATATTTACTCCACAGGATTATCGTGTGGATTAAATTAGTCAATATGTGTAAAATGTTTGGTATGTATTTTTTTACCCATTCAACAATTTACTAAGCATGTACTATAGCCTAGGCTATATATATAATATTGTGTGGACTGCAATTATCTATTGTCTTAAGGGGATTGTACATATGTTGTGACTAGAAAGTACTGAAAGAGCACCTTGCTGCCACCACAACCCTCCCCAAACCACCAAATATTTCTCCCATCTATTGATTTATATCAGAATGCCCCTTAACTTATGACAAAACTTTCAATCCACAATACTAGATGTCTTAAAACGCAGAGTATTGGAAAAGTAACATAGTAACTTAAAATTACATTAAAGAGTAGAGGGCTAAACTCTGATCTTTTCCTAAGAACATAGGTTGAAAGCTGTAAGAAAAAAATGAGAAAAATGAGAAGGCATTGAGCACTTCAAGTGGAGTAAAAACCCAGGCCAGAATAGAAAGATGAGACTAGGGAACTCTTAACTCCACTATTTGCCTTGAAGTAGTTCTTTTTCACCTAAAAGTTATGCAGATCCATATTTTTCCCTCAAAACAAGAAATCACTCTACTATTAAACCTCAGTTTCCTCCTGGGTGGATTAAGTGTTATAATACACATAACATACTTAGCATTGTGCCTGTCACATAATACACGCTCAATAAATGTTGTCTATAAATATGTATTCATTGGGCTGTGCAAACACACCTGCTAGTTCATGGTAATCCTATCCCATTGTCTCCCATTGAAGTAACACATACTTGTCAAGAAACATTCTGCAGGATAACTTATGAAAGTGAGTTTCTGTGTTGAGATAAGAAAAGATGAGAGTTATAAAATAATAATAATAATAAAGAGCATTTATAGTGTGCTACATACCATGATACCATTTTACATGCAATACTTAGTGCATGAAGTTGTCTATGAATTGCTTTTTCCATTAACAAATAAAAAGTTTAGGATGTAGTTACTTATGAAAGATAAGATGGTTCTAAAAGTTGTAAATGTACCAAATAAAAAATTAAATCAAAATAGATAAAGTTAATGTGTGAGAAATTTGGCATTTCATTACCATATTGTATTAATTTGTTTTCACACTGCTGATAAAGACATACCTGGGACTGGGAAGAAAAAGAACTTTAATTGGACTTACAGTTCCACATGGCTGGGGAGGCCTCAGAATCATGGCAAGAGGTAAAAGGCATTTCTTAGATGGCAGTAGCAAGAGAAAATGAGGAAGAAGCAGAAGCAGAAATCCCTGATAAACCGATCAGATCTGGCGAGACTTATTCACTATCACGAGAATAGCACAGGAAAGACCAGCCTCCATGATTCCATTACCTCCTGCTGGGCCCCTTCCACAACACATGGGAATTCTGGGAGATATAATTCAAGTTGAGATTTGGGTGGGTACACAGCCAAACCATATCAATTATCATGGACAGCTACAAAGGATGACATTGTCATGAAGATAGTCTACTTTAGCACAATATGCTGTCTTTTCCCTATTTATTTTCCTTCATTCCTCTTGAAAGTACTAGCCAATGACTATAAATTCATGTTGTTTTTCAGAAACCTAAAGATAATTGACTTTTTCAGACATTTTGCAGCCCTCATTCTCCTACTTCTCATTAGTTTCAATTCCAAGATTTGAAAGCTATCTAATTGCCTGCTCAATATTTTGAAGATTACCCATTTTATTAAAAAAAAAAAAAGAAAGGACAACTTTTCACAGAGCTAAAGCATAAAAAGTTGAAGCTTAATAAAGTGTATGTAAGAAAGGAAGAAATTTTTGAAGCCCAATCTTCTGATGCTTCTTTAGGGTTCAATGTTTCTTTAAGGAGAAACTCAACAAAATAAAGATAAACAGAAACATATTTCAAGTTAACATCATTAGACCAGTCACTTACACACCTAAAATTTGACTGAAATCACATTTGATTTCTCAGTCAAAAGGTTTCCTCATTTTTTGATGCCAAAATTCTGTTTAAAATTATAATTTTTCTTTAAAAATCAACAATAATTTTATAACAGAAATATAATGCTGCTTTATGTACAATTAGATAAACATTTTTTCAGTGACTATGTAATGACAAGAACATAGAATAAATGAAGGCTAAAACAATTTGATTCCAGTTTTAATTGAATTTGATAAGAGCAAGACAAAGAAAACCATGACAATTAGCAGAATTTTCTTCTTTTGATAAATTACCTGCTTCAGGTAAGATTATGTTTTATTTTTATGTTCTTCTAAATATTTTTCACAATAAATTTGTTTTGTTATTTATTTTTAATTTGTATTTTGAGTAGAGGAAAACAATATTTGATTTTAAAACAGGAATGAGTCATGCAAAAATAACCACTGACCGGAAGGCGTCTGCACATGGCAGAAGATTATATAAAACAGAGTTTTGCTGCCCTCTTTTGGAACAAATAAGTGAACAATACCACTTTTGATTCCATGCATTCTACTGTTGTCTGTGTCTTACCACTATCGCGCTGCTTAGCAAACAAAGGGCTAGCACTGAATTATCGAATGCCCTGTTACCAAAAAAAAGAATATTTATTTTAATTTAATGGATGCAAAATTTAAAATGTTATTTAGCAAAATATTATTTAACATCATACTAAATAACAGTATAATTCATTTGAATATACAAATCCATCTTAGATGATTACCCCACAAACTAAAACAGTAATCTTATAATCAATATTTTGGGTTTTATGTAGCCTTATAAATTGTCATAATTACATAAGTACAAATTTGAAGTATAAAAATAGTAATCAACTTAATTACCAGAAAAAAATAGGAAAGCTTTTAACCTACCATAATTAAGAAGAATATGAGTTTTAAGTAGATGAATGTTTTAATGGTGGCAAATAGTTATAATTTTTAACATTCATATGGTTAGCAAGTGTTTGATATAGGCGTCTAAATATCACAGAATAACAGTCAGTTGAATTGTAAAAGTAATACCTAAAAAGGAATGAAGATTACTGATTATAAGATTTCATAAATTATATATATCTTTTACTGATTTAATCTATTTACATAAAATTATAGATGAAAATATACTAATCTCTGTTAACATATGACATTTTGGTCGTAGCTCTTAATGTGTTTTATTGAAGGCAAGATTTTTGGAATTTTCTGAGTATATTTTAATTTTTATTATATTTATCCCCATTTTAACAATAATGTTGAAACTTGCTAATGACATTACCATCATCCAAATATAGTATTCTAATATTGAATGAGGCTATAGAGTCTTTAAGGAACAGATAAATTCAAACAAAGTTTAATTGATCCTACCGTTGATCACCCTTTCCTTCCCCGATCGGAAAAACTAACACCAACAAAAATGCATGACCTAACATATGAAACTTCAGTCGTAACAACTGTAAATTATATCTGGCGCCAAACAGAACAAAGTAAGATCAATAAAATTAAATATATGCATATGCTTTTGCTGAGATGGACAAAAAACAACCAAATACAGTGTATGTTAAAAGTCATAAGAATGTGGAAACCTGATTATATTTCTCAGCAGTACAAGCCCTTTTAGAAGGATGTGCCTTGAAAATCTGATGAAATTAATGACTACACATTGTAATTTTAGTCAGAAATAGCCCAGGCTTTCAGAATATCAGGAAATACCAACAACAATCAGAGTTCAAAGCAGCAACAAACAAAGCAGTTAAGTGGACTTCAGGCAAGACAAACGTGGCCAAAATCCACATCATTGAAAAATAACTATTTTTTGCTTCAGAAAAACTTAGTTTTTCAGCATATTAAGAAATGGAACTTAAGAAAATCTTATCCACAGAATTAAACTCTTCCATATTGGAGGTCAAATTACTGACTGCAGTTTTGTATATAGACAAAAGCCTTGCTGTAATTTTTCCATATAAACAGAAAATTCCAAAAATCTTGCCCTCAATAAAACACGTTAAGAGCTAGGACCAAAAATTCCATATGCTAACAGAGACTAGTATATTTTTATATATAACTTTATGTGAGTAAATTAAATCAATACAAGATTTATATAATTTATGAAATCTTATCATCAGTAATCTTCATTCCCTTTTAGTAATATTTTGCAATCCAACTTACTATTATTCTACTACACTTAGATGCCTACATCAAAACACTAGTTAACCAAATGAATATTAATAATTATAAATATTTGCCACCATTAAAACCTTCATCTATTTTAAAACTCATAAATATATTTCAATTCAGTTATTGTTATTTTTCGAAAGTAGTATAATACTTCGAAAGTAGTATAACACAGCTGTCAAACAAAAATTATCAACTGATTGGCAAAGGTTATATTATTAAAAGTAAATAAAATTTCTGCAAAAACAAGAAGTTGGGCTGGAAGGCCATCAGGGCAATGAGGTATAAATAAAGCTGTGTGATCTCATTGTAGGAGTCAAAATACCCAGGTGCGAGGGACCATATTGGATGTTGTAGAATGAGCCTAGATCTATAGATAACTAATTTGTTTGATTTGGGGTAAGAAAATTAAATAGACTTTGTCTAGACAGAATGACCTCACTGCATACATTTGCTCCCACAGAAGCCAGAATCTAATGAAAATTCCAAATTACTTTATTAGATAAAAGTCTTTAGCTATGCATATATGTTGTTTTCTATAAGGCTCTAGCAATTCCACTGTGGCAGTAAATTTCACACTGCATTAAAAACAGTAGAAAAGTCCTGTGATGTGAATTAACAAATTGTACAGAATTCACAACACTCTTATTTATTACTTTTTTGTTGTTGATTTCTATTTAAATTTACTGCTATAATAAATAATCATGCAGTGCTTGTAGGATTCTCCAGACTACATTTGCTGATGTCAGGCTATATTGTACAATGTTTAAACAAATAATGGCAAAAATGAGAACATAAGGAAAATCTGAATTTGTTTTTATTATCTATTTCTAATATGATTGTGTGTGTGTGTTGTGCATTGCTTTGTTCTAAATTTAATCTAGTTATTTCTGCTGTCCATTTGATTACAATTTGCTATGTTGGAGGAGTGGAATATCTAAATGAAGAAAGATATACAGAAACATATGAATGACACTTTAGAGTTAGGATTGAAACTCCTCCTTGATGGGTAGAACGTGTCAATAACATAATTGTCAAGAGAAATTAGCAATTACAGAGGAGCTATGTGGACAGCATAACTAAACTTTGTATTTGTACTACTCATATTATCTTTGCATATAACCAGCATGTTCTGATTCACATAGCAACGGAAGGATCACATCCTGAAAACTCAATCTAAAGTGACGACAGTGATTGGAGTGTTTTAAAATACAAATACATACATCAATGGGCAAATGACTATGGTGAAAAATTTAAGGAAGAAACAATGATTACTGTGGCTATTGGAGCCCTGAAAAAGGTGCACTGGTTTAAGTAAATGTGTTGTGATTTTACAAGTTGTATATGTTAGCAGGTATAATTTCTATGAAGTAATTCCAAATTCTTACAGTAACAGTAAAGCAAATTTTACTGCTTCATACTTTGTAAACTAAAGACGAAACATGAAATATAGCAGAAGATATATAAGTATATAGAAGATCCCTTAATTAAAAAAAAAAAAAATCCTGCTGATCCTGCTACTTCCAGCAGAGCTGAAAAGTCCACAGGCGATCAGCATTTCAGCATTCCTCAATGTTATAGCTACTTAGTGGAGTTTTTTTCCCCCAGTTATTGGCTGCTGCTTGAAATCAATTTCTATTGCCATTGGCAAGTGAAACCCACAACACCCTTCTCTCTCAAAGCTTGGCATAAAAATCCAGTTTTGACTTGGCACAGAGTGACTGGCAGCTCCTATGCTTTACTAGACTACTTGTGTGGAGGGAAAAATGCAGACAGGCACAGAGCACCAGAAGCAGGCTAGGGATGGGATGAGACAAGGATGTCACTTACCATTTCTTGTGCATGGTGCCAGAGAAAATATCAGGATGCAGTAATATTATAAACCCCAAATCTCTCACCCAATACGTACAAGAACCTGCCAAAATTTGGCTCCTTTTCTATGAGAACTTGGGTTTCCCATCTTGGGACATCAGATTGGTAATAGGGGTTCATGGTGGAAGGCAGGGTTTTGATGGGAAGAATGAATGTTTTGAAAGAGAGATGATAACACATGGAGTACAGGAGTACAGTAGCTGTAGAAAAGAAGTAAAGAAGTAAAAGAAGTAAAAACAGATTGTGGAGTCCTCTATCTGAAGCCATTAAAGCAGCAGCCCTCCTGGTCCTAGCATGGCCTAATGGTGTCCGTAGGTCAGGGAAAGAGTCATATATGCCAGTTCTGTCTGCCCGGCATTCTTTATGCTGCTCAATGCTGAGCAAGATAATCTGGCAGCCCTATTATACAGAATATATTTTGTCCAAACAATTACTGGCCACAGCATCTGGTAGGAACTCTTTGTCACTACTCAAAAAGCATTATTCTATTCTTTCTTGCTAGGAGAGCCCCAGTGTCATGTGTGTGATGATGTAATCGGCCCCAAGGAATAAATCCTATTTAGTAGTCATGAATATTCCATTTTGCCCAAAGATTTGTGCAAAGGGTGTGTACATAACCCAATTATGGGTCATTAAGCTGTAAAAAAAAGTTGGCTGGTAGACAGAATAGCAGTGATAAAGAAAATGTTCCTTCTTCTGTTTTTGCCTTCCTGTCCTGTTTTCTACCTAAAATGCTGCTGTGAGAGGTTTAGATAAGACAAGACTTAGAATTCTGGCTACCACTGTGGCCATGAGCAGGGACATTGCTGATCCACTGAGTAGGAAAAAGTGAAAAGACAGAAAAACTTGGATCATGTAACATCACTGAGCTGCTACAACCATCCTCTACTATCACACCTCTTGTTATTTACAATAATTAAATATTTGTATGGTCTAAGCTCTTTGGTTAGAGACTTCTGTTACCTGAAGCAAAATTCAGTCCTCCCAGTTACATAACAGTGGTGCTGGATGTTTAGGTAAAGTAGTAGAAACTATTGTTGTGAGTGGGAGTATCTTGGTTAGGCAAAGAGCAAGGTTGTTACAGGAAATCTCAGCAATTAGTTGAGAGAATTGGGTGTGATTTTCTTTGGGTCTAGAAACTGCTATATTCGTAGAGTACCTGATTGATGTCTCCCATTCCACACATTCAGATTTTAAGGGAGGTTATATAACTGCCCAAATGGCCAGTTTCAAGAACACTCGCAAACTCTGCAGTTGGTCCAGAATAAGATCTCTGAGGGCTGGTAGAGGGTCCAGGTGTCTATTATGTAGAAACCAAGCTAATTCTTGAGTAAGAAACAGCAAATTATTTTCTATAACTTAATTAATTTCTGACTCCAAAGCCTTATTCATCATCACTCCTCCTCAGAGTCCTGTCTGGGTTCTACAATCTTCGTCAGTATTAAAGCATCTATATGGGAGAGGATCCTTTGCATATTAGTCCATCCTCCAAGTTTCTGCTGAAACACCCTCTGTCTCCATTAATATGGCCACAGTAAAGTCAACAGGTTTTAATACTTTCATGCCACAGTGAGAACACAGACATCCTTGCCAAGACAGCCATTTTCCTGAAGTTCTGCTGCCTACTCACTAAGCTGCCAAGAGACAAAGCTGATTCTCCTACATTTTCAGGATTTACAATCTATATCCTCTCCAATGGTCTGTCACAGCTCATAGCCCAGGAGAATCTCAGTCTAGTGTGAGTTAAAGCTTTCATCTCCTCCATTTCTTGGAAAGCTTCTCCAAAATACTCTTTATACCTATTCACCTCCTTTCTTTCACCTCCTATACAAACCCTCTCAGTTTTCCAAAGGCATTTAGCTTTGAAGTTAAAGAGGGACGGTGAGGAGGGAGGCTCGTGGACTAGCTATGGTGTCCTCCCCAACACACTTACACATTAATCACCCATATACTACTCATATGGGATCCAAGAGCCTTCTTGACTGAGGGCAAACAAAAAGGGAAATACAATAACAAAAGATTACAAGTAAATATCCCTAAATATTTCCAGTCGTGTTGGCAGATGTGAAGAATCTATTTTTTCTTTTTACAAGTAGTATATGAAAAAGTCTGCTTGGGAGGTAAAGAACTAAAGAACTTTTGCTATGATTTCATGTGTATGTATTCATTGAGAATAGCCTTGTTTGGGGTTTCAAACAGTGAGTGATCTCACTGGAGAAATCTAAGGCTCTTGAGTACAAATCAGTTACTATGGGACCCTTAAGATTTGAAGGCAACTCCTCTCCTTCTTTGTTAGACAATCTACTCTGGGAAGTCATATATTCCAGGAAATGGAACTGAACAGGGGAAAATAGTAAGGCAGAGGGGAGTAAAAACTGGAGCAGTGATCTTGGTTGAGATGTACGGTGCTTCTTGGAGGAAGCAGGGTCAGGCGTTTTCACCTAGAACTGTGTGAAGACCCAAAGGGAGATATGGGTTACAGATGACTGAATATTGGACAGCACCATTTTCTTGATGTACTCTTCTGTTTTCTATCTACATGGAGGTTGTTCCTAGGATGACATGATGTTCAAGAGTGGTGCAAGGTGGGTAGTGCCCATTGACACAGTGGTAAATATTGACTTGCCAAACCATTGAACATGGCTTTGTCCATGAAGATTCTTGAAATTAAAACACCACTTAGGAGTAAACTCTACCAGCCTCGGTTACTTAGAGATAGAAAATACCCTCCTGTTCCACAATTCTGTTCATGGCCCAAGCACTAGGAGGAAGATTATAAGGTTTCATGAGCCCAGATCTGTCCCCTGATTTCTTGGTAATTTGGATGGATTAACTAGGGTTAACAACAACTCTGGCCTGAAAAGCCAGCTTCAAAGGGGTCCATATGACTCTACTATGTGCCATGTGTCTTCAGTCTACTTATCAAAGTTATCTTTTTTTAAATAGCCCTCTTCTATGACTAACCAAGTGACACTTCTCATCGGAAAATAATTGGCATATGAAAAGACAAGTAATCATACTACTTAGCTTCTTAATGTGAAATGCATTTAATGTAATTGCTAATAAATTTTTATCAGAAATTTGTATAATCTTTGAGATTTGCAATATATCAATTTTTTCATGTGGCATATCTTCATAAAGGTTTCATTTTTGTCTGCAAAAAACTTACTTATCATCAAATAACAATTACTCACTATTAATTACTAGTTCTTAACTAATCATTGACTAATTTTAGTAAATAAAAAATGAACCATTTATTAATGGTGATAAATAGCCTATTATTAACTATTGGGAAGAAAAACACCAATAAATAATAATTTTTAACTATTTATAATGTGAAATACATTTAACACAATTGCTGATAATGTATCCTAGAACAATCATGTGGCCTATGATTTCTTCATAGCATAAATTGCTTCCTTATGGCAATAGTATGTTTTCATAAAACATTTTTTGAGGGAAAATTGTCTTAATCATCAAACAATAATCAATCAGCTACTTGTCATTGAATGTGAGCTGTTTGTGCCTTGAACTTATCTATTAATTTAGTGCTAGAATTTGGTCAATTTACTTATCTAAAGACAGATTGAAGAACCCTTACATTCATAAATGCTGAGAAAGGGGAATTTGATAACAATTTTAAGCTCTATAAAGTTGTGAGATGGCTTGACTGATTTATTCATCACAGAATGAAGAATTATTTTCTTTTCACTAACTTGAATTTATGCAAAGATGCCAACTGAGCAGCCAACAATGCTTTTATTTACTATACTTTAAGTTCTGGGATACATGTGCAGAACGTGCAGGTTTCTTTCAAAGGTATACATGTGCCATGGTGGTTTGCTGCACCCATCAACCGGTCACCTACATGAAGTATTTCTCCTAGTGCTATCTGTCCCCTTGACCCCCACTCCTCAACAGGACCCAGTGTGTGATATTCCCCTCCCTGTGCCCTCATGTTCTTATTTTTCAACTCCCACTTATGAATGAGAAAATATGACGTTTGATTGTCTGTTCCTGCATGTTTGCTGAGAATGATGGTTTCCAGCTTCATCCATGTCCCTGCAAATGACATGAACTCATTCTTTTTTTATGGCTGCATGACATGAACTCATTCTTTTTTATGGCTGCATAGTATTCCATGGTGTATATGTGCCACATTTTCTTTATCCAGTCTAACATTGATGGGCCTTTGGGTTGGTTCCAAGTCTTTGCTACTGTGAATAGTACTGCAATAAGCATACATGTGCAAGTGTCTTTATAGTAGAATGATTTATAACCCTTTGGGTATATGCCCAGTAACGGGATGGTTGGGACAAATGGTATTTTTAGTTCTGGATCCTTGAGGAATTGCCACACTGTCTTCCACATTGGTTGAACTCATTTATGCTCCCACCAATGGCGTAAAAGCTTTCCTATTTCTTCACATCCTCTCTGGCATCTGTTGTTTCCTGACCTTTTAATGATAGCCATTCTAACTGGCGTGAGATGATATCTCATTGTGGTTTTGATTTGCATTTATCTAATGACCAGTGATAATGAGCTTTTTTTCATATGTTTGTTGGATGCATAAATGTCTTCTTTCTTAAAGTGTCTGTTCATATCCTTTGCCCACTTTTTGATGGGGTTGTTTGTTTTTTTCTTGTAAATTTGTGTAAGTACCTTCTAGATTCTGGATATTAGCCCTTTGTCACATGGATAGATTGCAAAAATTTTCTCCCTTTCTGTAGGTTGCCTGTTCACTCTGCTCATAGTTTCTTTTGCTGCACAGAAGCTCTTTAGTTTTATTAGATTCCATTTGTCAATTCTGGATTTTGTTGCTATTGCTTTTGGTGTTTTAGTCATTAAGTATTTGCCCATGCCTATGCCCTGAATGGTGTTGCCTAGGTTTTCTTCTAGGGTTTTTATAGTTTTAGGTCTTACATTTAAGTCTTTAATTCATCTTGAGTTAATTTTTGTGGAAGGTGTAAGGAAGGGAATCTGTTTCAGTTTTCTGCATATGGCTAGCCAGTTTTCCCAACACCACTTATTAAATAGGGAATCCTTTCCCCACTGTTTATTTTTGCCAGGTTTGTCAAAGATCAGTTGGTTGTAGATGTGTGGTGTTATTTCTGAGGCCTCTGTTCCATTCCATTGATCTATATATTTGTTTTGGTCCCAGTACCATGCTGCTTTGGTTACTGTAGCCTTGTAGCATAGTTTGAAGTAAGGTAGTGTGATGCCTCCAGCTTTGTTCTTCTTGCTTAGGATTGTCTTGGCTATATGGGCTCTTTTTTGGTTACATATAAAATTTAATGTAGCTTTTTCCAATTCTGTGATGAAACTCAATTGTAGCTTGATGGGAATAGCATTAAGCCTGTAAATTATTTTGGACAGTATGGCCATTTTCACTATATTGATTCTTCCTATCCATGAGCATGGAATGTTTTTCCATTTGTTTGTGTCCTCTCTTATTTCCTCGAGCAGTGGTTTGTAGTTCTCTTTGAAGAGGTCCTTCACATCCCTTGTCAATTGTATTCATAGATATTTTATTCTCTTGGTAACAATTGTGAATGGGAGTTCACTCGTGATTTGGCTCTCTGTCTATTATTGGTGTATAGGTATGCTTATGGGTTTTGCACATTGATTTTGTATCCTGAGACTTTGCTGAAATTGCTTCTCAGCTTAAGGAGATTTTGGACTGAGATGATGGGATTTTCTAAACATACAATCATGTCATCTGCAAACAAAGACAATTCAACTTCCTCTCTTCCTATCTAAATACACTTTCTTTCTTTCTCTTGTCTGATTGCCCTGGCTAGAACTTCCAATACTATGTTGAATAGGAGTGGTGAGAGAGGACATTCTTATCTTGGGCCAGATTTCAAAGGTAATGCTTCCAGCTTTTGCCCATTCAGTATGATATTGGCTGTGGGTTTGTCGTAAATAGTTCTTATTATTTTGAGGTACATTCCATCAATGCCTAGCTTATTGAGTGTTTTTAGTGTGAAGGGGTGTTGAATTTTATCAAAGGCCTTTTCTGCATCTATTGAGATAATCATGTTGTTTTTGTCATTGGTTCTGTTTATGTGATGGATTACGTATATTGATTTGCACATGTTGAACCAGCCTTGCATCCCAGGGGTGAAGCTAACTTGATCATGGTGCATAAGCTTTTTAATGTGCTACTCGATTTAGTTTCCAGTATTTTATTGAGGATTTTTGCATCAATTTTCATTAGGAATATTGGCCGGAAATTTTCTTTCCTTTTCTTTTTTTTTTTTTTTTTTTTTTTTGTGTGTCTCTGCCAGGTTTTGTTATCAGGATGATGCTGGCCTCATAAAATGTGCTAGGGAGGATTCCCTCTTTTTCTATTGTTTCAAATAGTTTCAGAAGAAATGGTACCAGTTCGTCTTTGTACCTCTGGTAGAATTTGGCTGTGAATCCATCTGGTCTTGGGCTGTTTTTGGTTGGTAGGCTATTAATTACTGCCTCAATTTCAGAATTTGTTATTGGTCTATTCAGGGATATGACTTCTTTCTGGTTCAGTCTTGAGAAGGTGTATGTGTCCAGGAATTTATCCATTTCTTCTAGATATTCTAGTTTATTTGCATAGAGGTGTTTATAGTATTCTCTGATGGTAGTTTGTACTTCCGTGAGATCAGTGGTGATCTCCCCTTTATCATTTTTTATTGTTTCTATTTGGTTCTTCTTTCTTTTCTTCTTTATTGGTCTGGCTAGTGGTCTATCTATTTTGTTAATCTTTTCAAAAAATCAGCTCCTGAATTCATTGATCTTTTGAAGGTTATTTTTGTGTCTGTAGCTCCTTCAGTTTTGCTCTAATCTTAGTTGTTTCTTGTCTTCTGCTAGCTTCTGAATTTGTTTGCTCTTCCTTCTCTACTTCTTTTAATTGTGATGTTAGGGTGTTAATTTTAGATCTTTCCCACTTTCTTCTGTGGGCATTTAGTGCTATAAATTTCCCTGTAAACACTGCTTTAGCTGTGTCCCGAGATTCTGGTATGTTGTGTCTTTGTTCTCATTGGTTTCAAATAACTTACCTATTTTTTCCTTAATGTCATTATTTACCCAGTAGTCATTCAGGAGCAGGTTGCTCAGTTTCTAGGTAGTTGTACAGTTTTGAGTGAGTTTCTTAATACTGAGTTCTAATTTGATTGCACTGTGGTCTGACTGTTATGATTTCCATTCTTTTGTATTTGCTAAGGATTATTTTACTTTCAATTATGGGGCCAGTTTTAGAATAAGTGCTATGTGGTGTTGAGAAGAAAGTATATTCTGTTGTTTTGTGGTGGAGAGTTCTATAGATATCTATTAGTTCTGCCTGATCCAGAGCAGAGTTCAAGTCCTGAATATCCTTGTAATTTTCTATCTTGTTAATCTCTCTAATATTGACAGTGGAGTGTTAAAGTCTCCCACTATTATTGTGTGGGAGTCTAAGTCTCTTTGTAGGTCTCTAAGAACTTGCTTTATGAATCTGAGTGCTCCTGTATTGGTTGCATATATATTTAGGATAGTTAGCTCTTCTTGTTGCATTGATCCCTTTACCATTTTGTAATGCCCTTCTTTGTCTTTTTTGATTTTTGTTTTTTTAAAGTCTGTTTTATCAGAAACTAGGTTTGCAACCCCTGCTCTTTCTTTTTGCTTTCTGTTTGGTAAATACTCTTCCATCCCTTTATTTTGAGCCTATGTGTGTCTTTACACATGAGATGTGTCTCCTGAATACAGCACACCGATGGGTCTTGACTCTTTATCCAATATGCCAGTCTGTGTCTTTTAATTGGGGCACTTAGTCCCTTTACATTTAAGGTTAATATCATTATGTGTGAATTTGATTCTGTCGATATGATGCTAGCTGATTATTTTGCCCATTAGTTGATGCAATTTCTTCATAGTGTCAGTGTCTTTACAATTTGGTATGCTTTTCCAGTGGCTGGTACTGGTTTTTTCCTTTCCATATTTAGTGCTTCCTTCATGAGCTCTTGTAAGACAGGCCTGGTAGTGACAAAATCCCTCAGCATTTGTTTGTCTATAAAGATTTTATTTCTCCTTCACTTATGAAGCTTAGCTTGGCTGGATATGAAATTCTGGGTTGAAAATTCTTAAGAATTTTGAGTATTGGTCCCCACTCTCTTCTGTCTTGTAAGGTTTCTGCAGAGAGATTCCCTGTTAGTTTGATGGGTTTCCATTTGTGGGTAGCCCGACCTTTCTCTCTGGCTTCCTTTAACATTTTTTCCTTCATTTCAACCTTGGTGAATCTGATGATTATGTATCTTGGGGTTTCTCTTCTTGAGGAATATCTTTGTGGTGTTCTCTGTATTTCCTGAATTTGAATGTTGGCTTATCTTGCTACGTTGGGGAAGTTCTCCTGGATAATATACTGAACAGTGTTTTCCAACTTGGTTCCATTCTCTCCATCACTTTCAAGTACACCAATCAAATGTAGGTTTGGTCTTTTCACATAGTCCCGTATTTCTTGGAGGGTTTGTTCATTCCCTTTTATTCTTTTTTCTCCAATCTTGTCTTCATGCTTTATTTCATTAAGTTAATTTTCAATCTCTGATATCCTTTCTTCTGCTTGGTTGATTTTACTATTGATACTTGTGTATGCTTCATGGAGTTCTCATGCTGTGTTTTTCAGCTCTATCAGGTCATTTATGTTCTTCTCTAAACTGGTTATTCTAGCTAGCAATTCATCTAATGTTTTATCAAGGTTCAAGGCTTCCTTGCATTGGGTTAGAACATGCTCCTTTATCTCAGAGGAGTTTGTTATTACCCACCTTCTGAAGCCTACTTCTGTCAGTTTGTCAAACTCATTCTCCATCCAGTTTTGTTTCCTTGTTGGCGAGAAGTTGTGATCCTTTGGAGGGGAAGAGGCATTCTGATTTTTGGCATTTTCAGCCTTTTTGCACTGGTTTTTCCTCATCTTTGTGGATTTATCTATCTTTGGTCTTTGCTGTTGGTGACATTCAGATGGGGTTTTTGCTTGGTTGTCTTTTCTTTTTTCTTTTTTAATGTTGATGTTATTGCTTTCTGTTTGTTAACATTCAGGCCCTTCATCTGCAGATCTTCTGGAGTTTGCCGGGGATCCACTCCAGACCCTGTTTGCCTGGTATTAACAGTGGAGAAGAGCAAAGATTGCTGCCTGCTCCTTCCTCTGGAAGCTTCATCCCAGAGAGGCACCTGCCAGATGCCAGCTGGAGCTCTCCTGTATGAGGTGTCTGTCGACCCCTGCTGAGAGGTGTCTCCCTGTCAGGAGGATCAGGCATCAGGGACCCACTTGAGGAGGCAGCCTCTCCCTTAGCAGAGCTCTAGCACTGTGCTGGGAGATCTACTGCTCTCTTCAGAGCTGTCAAGCAGGAATGTTTAAGTCTGCTGAAGCTGCACCCACAGCCACCCCTTCCCCCAGGTGCCTTGTCCCAGGGAGCAGGAGTTTTATCTATAATTCCTTGACTAGAGCTGCTGCCTTTGTTTAAGAGATGCCCTGCCCAGAAAGGAGGAATCTAGAGAGGCAACCTGGCTACAGCGGCTTTGCCAAGTTGTGGTAGGTTCTGCCTAGTCCAGTCTTCCTAGTGGCTTTGTTTATACTGTGAAGGGAAAACCACCTACTCAAGTCTCAGTAATAGCAGACACCCCTCCCCCAACCAAGCTTGAGTGTCCCAGGTCACTTCAGACTGCTGTGCTGGCAGTGAGAATTTCAATCCAGTGGATCTTAGTTTGCTGGACTCTGTGGGGGTGGGATCCCTGAGCAAGATCACCTGGCTCCCTGTCTTCAGCCCTCTTTCCAGAAAAGGGGATAGTTCCATCTCACTGGCATTCCAGGTGCCACTGGGGTATGAAAATAAACTCCTGCAGCTAGCTTGGTGTCTGTCCAAACAGCTGCCCAGTTTTGTGCTTGAAACCCAGGGCCCTTGTGGTGTAGGCACCCAAGAGAATCTCCTGGTCTGTGGGTTGCAAAGACTGTGGGAAAAGCATAATATCTGGGACAGATAGCACCATCCCTCACAGCACAGTTCCTCATGGCTTCCCTTGGCTAGAGGAAGCAGTTCACCAACCACTTGTGCTTCCCAGGTGAGGCAACGCCCGCCCTACTTCTGCTTGCCCTCCGTGGGCTGCACCCACTGTCTAGCCAGTCTCAATGGGATAAACTGGGTACCTCAGTTGGAAATACAGAAATCACTTACCTTCTGCATTGGTCTCACTGGGAGTTGCAGATCGGAGCTGTTCCTATTTGGCCATATCACCTGGGAATCCCCAACAATGCTTTTAATTTAATTGGAATACATATTTATTGAGAACATTGTGCATACCCAACACTGGCCTAGTTTTGAAGACCTTGCAGTCTATGGGTAGAGACAGACAGGTGTGTAATGTTTAATAGCAGGTATTTTTGAGTACTATTTTCTAAATTACATATAATTAAATGCAAAACTTATGGGTACAGCTTAGTGAGTCTTCAAAAGTGAACATCATCATATAATCGGTACTTCTTATATATGAAAGCATATAGTCTATATGTCTAACTTCTAACATTCTGCTTTTAAGATTCCTCATGTTGTTATAAGTAGTTGCCATTCAGTCAGTCTCTGAATTACTACATACTACATTTAATTAAATAGTATTTCATTAAATGAATGCACCATAGTTTATTTATGCATTTTACTATAGATGGAAATCGAGTTGTTTCAAGTTTGGGGTCATTATGAGTTATAATACTATGAGAATTCTTGTTTGTATCTTTTGGTGAACATCTTAGTATTTTTGTTGGGTATATATGTAAAAAGGGATTTGCAACAAGTCCACATATATTTATCTGTAATAGATGATGCCAAATATTTTTAAAGAGTTTATATAAATTTACAATTCCATCAGCAGTTTATCAGAGTTCCAATAACTTAACATCATCAACAACACTTGTTTTCACTGATCATTTTCATTTTAAGCATTCTGGAATATAGTAGAATGTTAATTGACATTTTAATTTGCATTTTTCAGATGATTAATGATGTTGAACAATTTTAATATGTTAACTGGTCATTTAGTTAGCTTCTTTTATGAGTACATATTCAGATCTTTTGCCCATGGTGTTTTCTATGTTCTTCTCTGGTCTTATTCCTGTTGATTTTCAGAAGTTATTTATATTGTGTATTGAATATGAGTCCTCTGTCAAATATATACTTTAGATAAATCTTTCAACAGGGTGACTTGCTCTTTCACTCTCTTAATGACGTCTTTTAATGAATTAATTATTAACTAAGAAATTCTTAGTTTTATTTTGTCCAATTTATCAAATGTTTGCTTAGCACTCTTTAAGTCTTATTTAATAAACATTTGTTTAACCCAAAGTTCATAAAGATATTTTACCTTTCTTCTAAAAGCCGAGTTAAAAAAAAAACTGTATATTTAGTTAGGAATAAATTTTTTAATATAGTTTAAGATCAAGATTGATTTATTTAATGTAAATATTCGATTGAACAAATACCATTTTTTGAAAATGCTATCCGTTCCCTGAAATGTCACCTTTATTATAAATCAGGTGCCCAGTTTTGTGAATGTATGTTTCTCAATTCCAAATTTATTACATTTGTCTATTTGTCTTACCTTACTCAATACCATACTGTCTTAATCACTACAACTTTACAAAAGATTGTGTTGTCTAGTGGTGTAAGGTATAGGAACTGAAGCTTTGTTATTCTTCTTCAAGATTTTCTCAGCTCTTCTTGACTTTTTATGAAGCAGAAATTTTCTTTAAATTTAATAACAGTAGAGTGCAGGGACTAATTAACTACCTTTATTTCCATGAAGGTGACACAGAGGTGATATCTGAGCCAGGGCTTGAAGAATGAGTAGCATTTTGATAGGTGGATGATGGGGGAAAATGCACAATTGTGCTTTTGAAGCAGCTGAGGAGGCAGAGTGAACTTCCATCCATTTTCAAATAACGTTTCCTAACAGATTGGGTCCTGAAGTCCTCCTGTAATGTTACTCAAACTGAGGGCCAGAATCCAGGTGATTATGTGCCAAATGTACATCTCACGAATATGAAAGAGAAAAAAAATCCCTCTGAATTCTTCTCCATTCTTCCTTAAAATCAATAGCCATTAGACATACAGATTCACTAACTAACTAAAACTGAACCAATCTAGAAAAGTGTGGGTGAAATAGTAGTTACCTAGTGACTACAAGAACACAAAATTTTATCTACTTTCATACTTTCCATGGTGTGTTTAGAAATGAAGGAAGTGATCAATGGATGTGAAAGATAAACACCCTGAATAGTTACGGTTTATTTCTACAGATTAGAAAAGAGCTTAGCAAACACATGTGAGACTGCAAAGGCACAAAATCTGAGATTTCAGATTATTTGTAGATGGGATGAAAATCAGGAGAAGCATGACAATTTTAAAAGAAAACAAACTCAAAAACCTCCACTGAAAAATATGCAATAATCATTGCCAGGCCATGGCTTATAATATTAACCAGGCTTCCTACATAGGTCCTGTATAAAAAGAGTCATTGGATTTTGATTTGGACTCTGACTGAAGCATTAAATATCCTCTCAGATCATATGCCCAGGCCATGATTTTTATCATAACCCTTCTCCAAGACAGTTCCTAGGAGTTGGTGGCAAAAGAATCATTATATCATCTGCCATTCAATAGACATTTTGATTGTCTACAACTCTTGGATTGAAGGATCACTCAAATTTACATCAAATTCTATATAATTTAGAAAGCCTTAGAAGGTCTATTAAGCCCTTTGGAAGGGAAAGTTCTGGTGTATGCATAATTTTGAAAGCTGAAGTTGTTTGGAATACCTACATTATTTGCAGAATGTATTTCAGTGTTTGTGAATAGAAGGTTTAATTTTGTTCACTAATTTTGTTCATAAGTTAGATGATCTATTAATCTAAACTCACTTACTTTAAATATACTATTGAATTATAGATTGGGGATAGTGATTTCATATACCATATAAATAAAAATTGGAACAAATATGTTATAAAGACTTTGTGTGATCATTAAGAAAACAAAAAATTTTCCAAGCTAAATTATCTACAAGAAGCTCTTTTAACTGAATTATTCACAGTTTAGGTAATAGGTGCACATGCACCAAGTGCCACAATAGCATTTAGAGTTGAGATTAACATTTTTGAGCAAAGGGATGGAACCATTTTAAATTTATTGCACATTGAATCATATTTAGAATTTTAATTGTGTTTGATGAAAAATATTAAGAAACACACATGAAATAGATTTAAGTCTATAAAAGGTATTCATAAATAAGGAAAAGTTTCTCAGAGTGATTTGCCAAATCACAAAATCATGCCTTTTAATGTTGCACTATAACTTTGCTGAAATGTGCTTTAAAAAGCTGATTGGTTACTGTGAATCAGTAATGATACCACAGATACTCTGTCCAAATAGAAGTTTAGCTTTTCATATTATAGATGTTTTACAGATAAAACCACACCCACACATACACATGCACACAGTGCACTCTGCTAGAAATGAAATAAGTAGCTTTGCAGATATTCATACAATAAATAGCTTTCAAAAGGTACACAGAATACCTAGAAAACAAATAAATGATTTATATGTGCCTTGCCTAGGTGAGGCAGAAGTTTAAGATGCAGGATTTTGGCTATTCTTTTGTCATGGATTCATTTCATAAATCTTACACTAGGTATGGTATTAAACATTGAGTATTTAGGAATGAATACAATATAGTCTATACCTTCTAAAAGCTCTCAAGTGAGTCAGCAAGAAAGATACATAGAGACAAGTTACTAGACCAAGTGACAAGTAACAGAATGTAACCAAGTTGTGCAGCAACAGCAATAACAACCCTAATTCAGTTGGGAAGATCAGGGAACATTTGATAGAGATGTCATCTGAGCTATATCCTCAAGGATGAGTAGGATTTGAAAAATTAAATTTTTTTTTAACTTCCGATTCATGATGGAGGTTTGAGGGTATGAGCTTGCTTCACTCTCCATCCCCTAATCTTACCAAAATGAAAAATAAAATTATCTTTTAAATTAGCAAACCAGAAAGTTTTATGTATTTCTGAATAATGGATAAAGTTATTCCACTTCTACTTAGAAGGAACATAAAAATAAAGAGAACATTAGGGAACACACTTGGCAGAAGACTTCTCCATAAATAGGTTCTACCCTGGACTGACCTTGAAAA
The DNA here is from genome assembly GCF_049350105.2 of Macaca mulatta. Lineage (NCBI taxonomy): Eukaryota > Metazoa > Chordata > Mammalia > Primates > Cercopithecidae > Macaca > Macaca mulatta. Next base: position 60,313,456 of record NC_133411.1, read on the forward strand.
TACCCATATTTTAAGTTAACAAATATGGAGTCAAAATTGTTTGTTGGCCATCAGTGATGATAGTTCATTAAAGAATTGTTTCAAGGAGGGCTAAGTTAGGTGCTCTTCCTCTCTTGCTAGCAGGAAAATTACTGCATTTATTACTGAAACATTGTGGGTGTTGTGCCTGATAAGAGAGGCAGAGTATACCTATGATAACTCTCAGGTCCTCTAACCCAGAGCAGAGTTCTCTGTATTTCGAGCAAGCCTGTCCATTCTTTATCATTGACAGTAACCACTGACTTCATAGATATCCACTGTAGCCTTCCTCTTTGGTAGAATGGCATTCTAAGTAAACAGATCTTCCACCTGCTACTTGTGCTACGTGATCTCTACACAATGGCTCCCCTTCTCCTTCCACCATTAGCAGAAGCAGCCTGAAGCTCTCCAGAGGCAGATACTGACACCATGCTTGCACAGCCTGCAGAACTAAGAGCCAAATAAACCTCTTTTCTTTATAAAGTACCAAGCCTCAGGTATTTCTTTACAGCAATATAAAGACTAAGATGGCCCATAAATAACCTCAGATTTTTAACTCCATGCAGTTTAGCCTGTCCCTACCTCAATCTTTTCTACTCTTCCTGTAACACAAACTTTGGAAGTTTACATTTCAGAGTCAAGCACAGGAACTCAGGACTTGAGGTTCAGGGGCACAAGGCATTGCTGAAGGCTCTGGTGCTTTACTGAAAACAAAATAATTAAGTGAAAGTCTATGTACTAAAACCATCTTCCTCCCTTAGCCCCAAAACAAAAGCATCCAGTTGCATATGTCTGCCAGTCAAATGCTGGTGTTGAGAAGGCAGCCTTCAGCATAAGGGATATTCAGTTCTATGCCATCTGCCTTTGCTCTCAGGAACTAAGATTTTGTCTATGTTTGAAATGTGAAATTTTACTGTATCCTTGAAATTGTGAAATTTTAGATTTGTATTCATTGGTCTTCATCCATATTGCAATTAACTAGATTTCTTCAGTCAAAAGACTCATTTCTATTTTCAGATCTGGAAAATTATAAGCCACTATTCTTTTTCTAATAATGTTTCTTTACTATTTTCTAAAATCTCTTCTGGAAATCCTGGTTATCTACTCAATTCTCCCTGTTGCTTTATTTTTTTAATTTTCCATTTGATAAATTATAGATTTACATGCTATTACAACAGAATAATACAGACAGGACCGATGGAACCTCTACCAAGTAATTCCAATGGTAACATCATGCAAAACTATAGTACAATAACACAACCGATATTGACATTGAAAGAGTCCAGATATAAAACTCTTCTATCATCAAAAAGACCCCTCCTGTTGCCTTTGTATAGCCACGATGACTTCCCTTCCCCCTACCTTAAACCACCCTTCTCCTTAACCCCTGGTAACCATTAATCTATTCTTCATTTCTATTATTCTGTCATTTCAAGAATGTTTAAAAACTGGATTTGCACAACCTGTAACGTGTTGGGACAGTCTCTTTTCACTCAGCAGAATTCCCAAGTTGTTGGGTGTATAACAGTTCATTCCCTTTTATGCTGAGTAGTATTCCATGGTATGGAGGTATCATCATTTGTTTAACTGTTTACCAATCCAAGGCAGCTTAACGTTTTCCAGTTTTTGACCGTGAATGAAGTTGTGTACAGGTTTCTGTGACAATAAAGTTTACATGTATCTAGGATAAATCCTGAAAAGTGCAGTTACTGAGCCGTATGTATGTTGCATGTTCAGTTTTATAAGAAACTGAAAAATAGTTCTGCAGAATGGCTGTAACATTACTCACTTTCGTAAGAAATGGAAATGATCCACTTTCTCTTCATCCACACAATCATTTGATTATCACTATTTTCGGTTTTATTCAGTTTGATAGGTGTCAGTGATATCTCATGTAGTTTTAATTTTCATTTTCCTAATGTCTTATGATGGTGAGTAGATCTTTTCGTGTGCTTATTTGCCATCCATATATTCTCTTTTGTAAAGTGTCTATATACGTATTTTATTCATATTCTAATGGATTGTTTGTCTTACTGTTGAATTTTGAGAATTTTTAATGTATTTTCATGCTAATGATTTGCAAATATTTTCTTCTTGTCATCCTCATAAGTCTTTTGTAAAGAAAAATTCTCTAATTTTAATGATATATAAACTATCCACTTTTTCTTTTATAGACTGTGCTTTTATCAAGCAGCCCCAAGCTCTAGATCTTGAACATTTTCCCCTTTTTTTCCTTAAAAGGTTTTGTAGCTTTTTGTTCCACATATACGTCCACGCTCTATTGTGAGTTAATTTTTGTGTAAAGTGGGAAATTTAGGGTAAGGTACATTATTTTGGTCTATGGATATTCAAATGTTACAGCACTAATTGTAGAAAAAGCTTATTTTTCTCAATTTTTTTTTTCATTTTACCTTTGTCAAAAGTCAGTTGGGCATATATGTATGAGTTTGAGCGCTGTCTTTCTATTCCCATTGATCTATGTGTCTAACCATCTGCCAAAGCTAACACCATGCTATATCATTTAATGTAGGATTATTTAATTAATTATCAATAATTAATTATTATTTAATGCTAAGATTTAAAGTAGGGTACAGTGATTCCTCCCAATTTTTTCTTTGTCCAGTTATTACAGGATCTGTGTCTTTCCACATAAATTTTGGAATAAATGTGTCTATGCCTACACAAAATATTCCTAGAATTTTTATAGGAATTGCATTAACCCTATTGATCAACTTGGGGAGAATTGGCATCTTTATTGTTTTAAGTCTTCCCATCCATAAAATAGTGTGTTTCCAGATTTATTTAAATTTTCTTTGATTTCTTTCAGAATCAATTTGTAATTTTCAACACAGAGATTCTATACATGTTTTATTGAGCGTATACGTAAGTATATTTATTTTCCTTGAAGTGATTGTAGATAATACTGTGTTTAGTTTTGGTTCCAACATCTTCATTAAAGGATATAATTATGTGATTGACTTTGTATATGTTGATATTATTTTCTGTGGCCTTGCTGAATATATGGGATCTAGAAGTTTTGGGTTTTAGCTTTCTTGGGATTTTCTTGTAGAATATCAAGAAATATGCAAATACAATTTTATTTCTTCTGTTCCAATCTGCATGTTTTTCATTTTTCTTGCTTAATTACATCTAGAACTTTTATTCTTATGTTACCTAAGAGTGGTGAGAGTGGGTACCCTTGCCTGTTCCTGATCTTACAGGGAAATCATTCAGCCTATTAAGTACAATGTTAAGCCGAGTGTGGTGGCTTGTGCCTGTAATTCCACCTACTTGGGAGGTTAAGGTGGGAGGACTGCTTGAGCCTAGTAATTCAAGGCTGATGTGAGCTATTGTGTCACTGTGCTTTGGCCTGGATGACAGAATGATACCCTATCTCTGAAAAGAAAAGAAATCAATGTATGATCTTAAATTTAGATATTTTTGTAGATGTTCTTTTATCAGGTTAGAGCAGTTCTTTCTATTGTGAACTTTCTAAGAGATTTTACAATGAGCAGGTGTTAGATTTTGTCACTACTTTCTCTCTGTCAATTGACATGATCATAAGATTTTTTTAGCATGTTGATATGATAGAAAGTATTGGTTGATTTATGAATATTAAATTAGCTTACCTAGCTGGAATAAATCTCATTTGGTCATTGGGTATAATGATATTTATACATTGTGAAATTCAATTTTCTAATAAAGTGTTGAGAATTTTTGCATTTGACACTGAGATATGTTGGAATAAGTATTAAAGGGTTTTTATTTTCAAGAAATTGGTCCATTTCTTCTAAGTTGTTGAATTTGTGAGGATAAAGTTATTGCTAATATTCCCATTTTTCCTTATGGAAAGAAATCTGTAGTGATATCTTTTGTCTCATTCCTAATATTGATGATTTGTATTTTATCTCTTTTTCTTTCAGCCTTGCTAGTAGTTTATCAATTTTAGTGGTTTTAGTGACTAACCAGCTTTTTATTGATTTTCTTTGTTATTTTCCTGTTTTAAAATTCATTGATTTATATTATTATCTTTATTCTTTTCAACTTATTTGGTTCCATTGACTCTTCTTTTTATCATCTCTAGGGAGAAACTTAGTAAGTTTTTTCTTATTTTCTAATGTATTTTTATACATTTTTAATATTTCAAAAATGTATTTTTCTCCCTATGCTTTATGTGGTTAATTATGCATTACCTTTTCTACTTATACATTCTTTATTCACCTACATCCAATCTAGAGAGTCTCTTTCACTTGTTTATATTATTTAAAATGCTATATTTTTCATCTTTAGGATTCCAAATTGATTAATTTCAAATGCATAAAACTTATTTAATATCTACTTGTTTGTTTTCACATTTTCTGTACATAATCTGCTCCATCTTCAAGAGGGAATTTGTTGCAGGATGTGCAGTGAGTTGACCCTCTCTGCCTGCAGGTATCTTTAGGATTTGGTGTTCTTCCTGGAAAACTTGTAACCTTGGATAGACAACATGGGGTGTCTATTGTCCAAACATTTCTGATCATAACAGGACTCCTGTACAGGCAGTTTTACAATACAGTTTCCTATTAGGTTTGCTGAGACATAATACCAGCTATACTTCAGTTTAAGAGACTTTCTATCCAGTCCTTCTTCCTGCCCCCTCCTCTCTCATAGACTTGTATCCGAAGGTTTGCACTGATTACTATTGCTTACTCTCTCCATTATCTTACACAAGAATTACCCCTCAATAAGTCACTTTAACTCCTAATGCATGATATCCCCGGGTACCCAACTCGCACATTAAACTGAATTATTTTACAACCTTTTTTTTGGTAAAACATTATTTTATAGATGTATATGTAAAAAAAAAAATGTCAATTAAACTTTGTCACAATGTTAAATGGTCACTGATTGTAAGACATGTCTTGATTTCAAAGACGTTAAAACCATGGTGGGGGGGAAGTGTAACTTAGGATCAATGAAATGCAGTACTTAAAAAATATGTATTCTTCAGATAGTTATTCAAATAAAGTATTAAATATTAAATATAACCAATTCGCATGTATTGATAATCAATAGCTCATTAGTACTTTTTTTTTTTTTTGAGATGGAGTCTCTGTTGCCCAGGCTGGAGTGCAATGGCGTGATCTCGATTCACTGAAAACTCCACGACCTGGGTTCACGTCATTCTCCTGCCTCAGCCTCCGGATTAGCTGGAACTGCAGGCGCCCTCTACCATGCTCAGCTAATTTTTTATAATTTTACTAGAGATGGGGTTTCACCGTGTTAGTCAGGATGGCATCGATCTTCTGACCTCGTGATCTGCCCGCCTCGGCCTCTCAAAGTGCTGGAATTACAGGCTTAAGCCACCGCATGGGGCCAATCATTGGCACATTCTTAATGCTATTTATCATTTCTGTTTCACTTCTCATTTGAAATGAAGAACAGGCTGGTACTTGTATTAATTTTTAGCAGACATCTTGCACAAACTTTAGAACTTATGGATTCCCAATTTGGAAATCATCTCATTTTCATTTCTAGAATCACGGGTCAGGAGGTGAGATAAATAAGGCCTATGTTAATGACTGAGTGCAGAATCCAAAGGCAGAGTCAAAGCTTAAAGCCAGGCCTCTTGGACCCTGCTCTGCGTTCTCTTCATAGATACGAGAAATCAAATGTGTCATTAGCCTTCTTTGATCCAAGACTAAGGATAAGGTAGAACAAATAATTAAAATATCTGTCCATTTCCAGAGATGCTTTTTTATGAAACTACTCTCCTCAGCTTTCCTGGTAGAATATCGACACCTGGTAATTTGTTCAGCAAATCAGTTCAACTCTTACATGGTCTCATTCTATGAGAATAATACCCAGCTTCTCAAAAACAAATGCCTTCTTTGCATGCTCTGAGAGATGAAGACCATAAAATATTTCCTAATCAGCCACATGCCAAAGAGTAGCCTAATAACAAGATCCTATTGTGCATGTATGACACCATTTGGTTATTTATGGAAGACTCTGGGAATTACAGAACATTTTACAATTTTTTGGCTTTTGCTATCATTGGATCTAGAAATTTTGATCCCCAAAGCATAGTGGAAATCTGCTAATGCTCTCCTCTGAATGGCCTCATTAGAAGTGGTGATTATTCAAGGATGTCAATGAGTAATCCGTCTTCTCTAAGTGTTAGTCCCTGTTATCCTGGTTTCTGACAAGTGCCTCACAGGGGAGTTGCCAGTATTTACCGAAGAGGACTCAAACACCAACACGTTTCAGAGGGATTGGTTAGAGACTTCAGCTGTGGACTCTATCAAAATATCTCTCAATGTATCTATTATAGAATGTTTCATTTTATCATTCATTTCAGTCACTTCAAAATGGATTTCATTCCATTTTTCTGCATCTTCCTCTTCATTTCTCTTCCTCATAGTCGTTTAGCCCAGAATTGGAGAGCAAAAGTATCTGGACCTCACTCTTTCTGTTTACTTTTCTCTGGTGATTAAGAGGTGAAGTGGCTACTTCATGCATCCCAGGAAATAAAACACAGGTGGCTATCAATACCCCCAAAGAGATGTATACAGCACTACAGGCAAATCAAGGTATTTTCTTTGAAAAAATCCAATTTCTACAGAAGTAGCCATTTCTTCTAGGACAGCACTGATTACAGAAAAAAATGCTGCAAATGTCTCATGCATGGTCACATACTGTGCAATCCAAAAAGCACCACTGGAGAATGTAGTCTCTATCAGTGCCCCATACACTGGAGTTGCTATGCAAAGACAAACTAGGCTCTTGCCAAAAAGCACAAGATATAAAGATGAGTCCAGGCTGCCAATCTTGCTTGACACGATCATGGTTCCAGGCTATAAAAATGTAGCAGAAACATTACCAATCCCCTGAAGGACATAAAGGTCCCCCAGAAGATGGTGTTCAACCCAGTAATCTCACTTTATTTCACAACAGCATGAATGGCTGCACATGAGAAAATGTAAGAGCTGTATGTTACCTCAGCTCCAACATAAGAAATGAAGAACAGAAAAAGGAGACAGAAAACGGCATTGTGATATTTAGTTCTTTGAGATATCTGAGCAGATGCTTTTGCTTTTCCTCACCTTGAGCTTGTCTTTAAAAACAGTGCAAAAACAAAGATAGGACCTACAAAATATAAGTACTGTTCAGAGCATAAGACCACAGCAAACTCGTATCATCAGGTCCTCCAAACAGAGATTCTGAGTCAGCGTCAGTGCAGGATGGTGAAATTCAGACTGCGTGGTTTTCAGACACTCTCATACCCAATGCTAGTTTAGCTAGCAGTGGAGCCAAAAAGGCACCCAAGGCAAAACAGAAGTGTAATGCCTACATATGTGAAGATCCTATGTTCTTCAAAGATCCAGGATAGAGACATCACCACCTGTATCCAGAATGCCAATTGAAGTACCAAAGATAGACATCATGACAATCAGTAATAGAGCTGTCTTGAAAAAATAAACAAGATAAAGACCAACTGGGGTAGCCAACACTGACACTCTTAAAACTTAAAAAAAAAAAAAAAAAAAAAGATGTCAAAAAGAACTCCACCAATCACAGAGCCACTCAAATATTCAAAGCCACTCAAATATTCCCACAACAAATAAAGGAAAATGACTAATATTTTCTTTCAAATTTGTGGCAAAATATTGAAATGTGGGTCCCAGTATAACAACATTCATTTCCAGCCCTGGTAAGGCAGCCAACAGGGTCACAGTGGTGAATCAGCACAGCGTGATCTGGGCCTGGCTGCTCCATCAGGAGACCACAACCACCATTGCCACTATCACCACTGCCTCTAGGCCCTGCAGCTGGCGGTCTGGTCCTGCAGAACTCCAGTTCCAACTACTTGAAATCTTTTATTAATTTTTTAGCTTACCCCATGACTTGCTTTTTCTTTCTTTTTTTTTTTTTTAATTTATTTATTATTATTATACTTTAAGTTGTAGGGTACATGTGCATAACGTGCAGGTTTGTTACATTTGTATACTTGTGACATGTTGCTGTGCTGCACCCATCAACTCGTCATTTACATCAGGTATAACTCCCAATGCAATCCCTCCCCCCTCCCCCCTCCCCATGATAGGCCCCAGTGTGTGATGTTCCCCTTCCTGAGTCCAAGTGATCTCATTGTTCAGTTCCCACCTATGAGTGAGAACATGCGGTGTTTGGTTTTCTGTTCTTGTGATAGTTTGCTAAGAATGATGGTTTCCAGCTGCATCCATGTCCCTACAAAGGACACAAACTCATCCTTTTTTATGGCTGCATAGTATTCCATGGTGTATATGTGCCACATTTTCTTAATCCAATCTGTCACTGATGGACATTTGGGTTGATTCCAAGTCTTTGCTATTGTGAATAGTGCCGCAATAAACATACGTGTGCATGTGTCTTTATAGCAGCATGATTTATAATCCTTTGGGTATATACCCAGTAATGGGATGGCTGGGTCATATGGTACTTTTAGTTCTAGATCCTTGAGGAATCGCCATACTGTTTTCCATAGTGGTTGAACTAGCTTACAATCCCACCAACAGTGTAAAAGTGTTCCTATTTCTCCACATCCTCTCCAGAACCTGTTGTTTCCTGACTTTTTAATGATCGCCATTCTAAATGGTGTGAGATGGTATCTCATTGTGGTTTTGATTTGCACTTCTCTGATGGCCAGTGATGATGAGCATTTTTTCATGTGTCTGTTGGCTGTATGAATGTCTTCTTTTGAGAAATGTCTGTTCATATCCTTTGCCCACTTTTTGATGGGGTTGTTTGGTTTTTTCTTGTAAATTTGTTTGAGTTCTTTGTAGGTTCTGGATATTAGCCCTTTGTCAGATGAGTAGATTGCAAAAATTTTCTCCCATTCTGTAGGTTGCCTGGCACTCTGATGGTAGTTTCTTTTGCTGTGCAGAAGCTCTTTAGTTTAATGAGATCCCATTTGTCAATTTTGGCTTTTGCTGCTGTTGCTTTTGGTGTTTTAGACATGAAGTCTTTGCCCATGCCTATGTCCTGAATGGTACTACCTAGGTTTTCCTCTAGGATTTTTATGGTATTAGGTCTAACATTTAAGTCTCGAATCCATCTTGAATTAATTTTCGTATAAGGAGTAAGGAAAGCGTCCAGTTTCAGCTTTCTACTTATGGCTAGCCAATTTTCCCAGCACCATTTATTAAATAGGGAATCCTTTCCCCATTTCTTGTTTCTCTTAGGTTTGTCAAAGATCAGATGGCTGTAGATGTGTGGTATTATTTCTGAGGACTCTGTTCTGTTCCATTGGTCTATATCTCTGTTTTGGTACCAGTACCATGCTGTTTTGGTTACTGTAGCCTTGTAGTATAGTTTGAAGTCAGGTAGCGTGATGCCTCCAGCTTTGTTCTTTTAACTTAGGATTGTCTTGGAGATGTGGGCTCTTTTTTGGTTCCATATGAACTTTAAAGCAGTTTTTTCCAATTCTGTGAAGAAACTCATTGGTAGCTTGATGGGGATGGCATTGAATCTATAAATAACCTTGGGCAGTATGGCCATTTTCACGATATTGATTCTTCCTATCCATGAGCATGGTATGTTCTTCCATTTGTTTGTGTCCTCTTTGATTTCACTGAGCAGTGGTTTGTAGTTCTCCTTGAAGAGGTCCTTTACATCCCTTGTAAGTTGGATTCCTAGGTATTTTATTCTCTTTGAAGCAATTGTGAATGGAAGTTCATTCCTGATTTGGCTCTCTGTTTGTCTGTTACTGGTGTATGAGAATGCTTGTAATTTTTGCACATTAATTTTGTATCCTGAGACTTTGCTAAAGTTGCTTATCAGCTTAAGGAGGTTTTGGGCTGAGACAATGGGGTTTTCTAAATATACAATCATGTCATCTGCAAACAGGGACAATTTGACTTCTTCTTTTCCTAACTGAATACCCTTGATTTCTTTCTCTTGCCTAATTGCCCTAGCCAGAACTTCCAACACTATGTTGAATAGGAGTGGTGAGAGAGGGCATCCCTGTCTTGTGCCAGTTTTCAAAGGGAATTTTTCCAGTTTTTGCCCATTCAGTATGATATTGGCTGTGGGTTTGTCATAAATAGCTCTTATTATTTTGAGGTACGTTCCATCAATACCGAATTTATTAAGCGTTTTTAGCATGAAGGGCTGTTGAATTTTGTCAAAAGCCTTTTCTGCATCAATTGAGATAATCATGTGGTTCTTGTCTTTGGTTCTGTTTATATGCTGGATTATGTTTATTGATTTGCGAATGTTGAACCAGCCTTGCATCCCAGGGATGAAGCCCCCTTGATCATGGTGGATAAGCTTTTTGATGTGTTGCTGAATCCGGTTTGCCAGTATTTTATTGAGGATTTTTGCATCGATGTTCATCAGGGATATTGGTCTAAAATTCTCTTTTTTTGTTGTGTCTCTGCCAGGCTTTGGTATCAGGATGATGTTGGCCTCATAAAATGAGTTACGGAGGATTCCCTCTTTTTCTATTGATTGGAATAGTTTCAGAAGGAATGGTACCAACTCCTCCTTGTACCTCTGGTAGAATTCAGCTGTGAATCCATCTGGTCCTGCACTTTTTTTGGTTGGTAGGCTATTAATTGTTGCCTCAATTTCAGAGCCTGCTATTGGTCTATTCAGGGATTCAACTTCTTCCTGGTTTAGTCTTGGAAGAGTGTAAGTGTCCAGGAAATTATCCATTTCTTCTAGATTTTCCAGTTTATTTGCGTAGAGGTGTTTATAGTATTCTCTGATGGTAGTTTGTATTTCTGTGGGGTCGGTGGTGATATCCCCTTTTCATTTTTAATTGCGTCGATTTGATTCTTCTCTCTTTTCTTCTTTATTAGTCTTGCTAGTGGTCTGTCAATTTTGTTGATCTTTTCAAAAAACCAACTCCTGGATTCATTGATTTTTTGGAGGGTTTTTTGTGTCTCTATCTCCTTCAGTTCTGTTCTGATCTTAGTTATTTCTTGCCTTCTGCTAGCTTTCAAATGTGTTTGCTCTTGCTTCTCTAGTTCTTTGAATTGCGATGTTAGAGTGTCAATTTTAGATCTTTCCTGCTTTCTCTTGTGGGCATTTAGTGCTATAAATTTCCCTCTACACACTGCTTTAAATGTGTCCCAGAGATTCTGGTATGTTGTATCTTTGTTCTCATTGGTTTCAAAGAACATCTTTATTTCTGCCTTCATTTCATTATGTACCCAGTAGTCATTCAGGAGCAGGTTGTTCAGTTTCCATGTAGTTGAGCGGTTTTGATTGAGTTTCTTAGTCCTGAGTTCTAGTTTGATTGCACTGTGGTCTGAGAGACAGTTTGTTATAATTTCTGTTCTTGTACATTTGCTGAGGAGTGCTTTACTTCCAATTATGTAGTCAATTTTGGAGTAAGTACGATGTGGTGCTGAGAAGAATGTATATTCTGTTGATTTGGGGTGGAGAGTTCTATAGATGTCTGTTAGGTCTGCTTGCTGCAGAGATGAGTTCAATTCCTGGATATCCTTGTTAACTTTCTGTCTCATTGACTGTCTAATGTTGACAGTGGAGTGTTGAAGTCTCCCATTATTATTGTATGGGAGTCTAAGTCTCTTTGTAAGTCTCTAAGGACTTGCTTGATGAATCTGGGTGCTCCTGTATTGGGTGCATATATATTTAGGATAGTTAGCTCTTCCTGTTCAATTGATCCCTTTACCATTATGTAATGGCCTTCTTTGTCTCTTTTGATCTTTGATGGTTTAAAGTCTGTTTCATCAGAGACTAGTATTGCAACCCCCGCTTTTTTTTTTGTTCTCCATTTGCTTGGTAAATCTTCCTCCATCCCTTTATTTTGAGCCTATGTATGTCTCTGCATGTGAGATGGGTCTCCTGAATACAGCAGACTGATGGGTCTTGACTCTTTATCCAGTTTGCCAGTCTGTGTCTTTTAATTGGTGCATTTAGTCCATTTACATTTAAGGTTAAGATTGTTATGTGTGAACTTGATCCTGCCATTATGATATTAACTGGTTATTTTGCTTGTTAGTTGATGCAGTTTCTTCCTAGCCTCGATGGTCTTTACATTTTGGCATGTTTTTGCAATGGCTGGTACCGGTTGTTCCTTTCCATGTTTAGTGCTTCCTTCAGGGTCTCTTGTAAGGCAGGCCTGGTGGTGACAAAATCTCTAAGCATTTGCTTATCTGTAAAGGATTTTATTTCTCCTTCACTTATGAAACTTAGTTTGGCTGGATATGAAATTCTGGGTTGAAAATTCTTTTCTTTAAGAATGTTGAATATTGGCCCCCACTCTCTTCTGGCTTGGAGAGTTTCTGCCGAGAGATCTGCTGTTAGTCTGATGGGCTTCCCTTTGTGGGTAACCCGACGTTTCTCTCTGGCTGCCCTTAAGATTTTTTCCTTCATTTCAACTTTGGTGAATCTGGCAATTATGTGTCTTGGAGTTGCTCTTCTCGAGGAGTATCTTTGTGGTGTTCTCTGTATTTCCTGGATTTGAATGTTGGCCTGCCCTACTAGGTTGGGGAAGTTCTCCTGGATGATATCCTGAAGAGTGTTTTCCAACTTGGTTCCATTTTCCCCCTCACTTTCAGGCACCCCAATCAGACGTAGATTTGGTCTTTTTACATAATCCCATACTTCTTGCAGGCTTTGTTCATTTCTTTTTCTTCTTTTTTCTTTTGGTTTCTCTTCTCGCTTCATTTCGTTCATTTGATCCTCAAACGCTGATACTCTTTCTTCCAGTTGATCGAGTCGGTTACTGAAGCTTGTGCATTTGTCACGTATTTCTCGTGTCATGGTTTTCATCTCTTTCATTTCATTTATGACCTTCTCTGCATTAATTACTTTAGCCATCAATTCTTCCACTTTTTTTTCAAGATTTTTAGTTTCTTTGCGCTGGGTACGTAATTCCTCCTTTAGCTCTGAGAAATTTGATGGACTGAAGCCTTCTTCTCTCATCTCATCAAAGTCATTCTCCGTCCAGCTTTGATCCGTTGCAGGCGATGAGCTGCGCTCCTTTGCCGTGGGAGATGCGCTCTTATTTTTTGAATTTCCAGCTTTTCTGCCCTGCTTTTTCCCCATCTTTGTGGTTTTATCTGCCTCTGGTCTTTGATGATGGTGATGTACTGATGGGGTTTTGGTGTAGGTGTCCTTCCTCTTTGATAGTTTTCCTTCTAACAGTCAGGACCCTCAGCTGTAGGTCTGTTGGAGATTGCTTGAGGTCCACTCCAGACCCTGTTTGCCTGGGTATCAGCAGCAGAGGCTGCAGAAGATAGAATATTTCTGAACAGCGAGTGTACCTGTCTGATTCTTGCTTTGGAAGCTTCCTCTCAGGGGTGTACTCCACCCTGTGAGGTGTGGGGTGTCAGACTGCCCCTAGTGGGGGATGTCTCCCAGTTAGGCTACTCAGGTGTCAGGGACCCACTTGAGCAGGGAGTCTGTCCCTTCTCAGATCTCAACCTCCGTGTTGGGAGATCCACTGCTCTCTTCAAAGCTGTCAGACAGAGTCATTTGCGTCTGCAGAGGTTTCTGCTGCGTTTGTTATTGTTTACTGTGCCCTGTCCCCAGAGGTGGAGTCTACAGAGACAGGCAGGTTTCCTTGAGCTGCTGTGAGCTCCACCCAGTTGGAGCTTCCCAGCAGCTTTGTTTACCTACTTAAGCCTCAGCAATGGCGGGTGCCCCTCCCCCAGCCTCACTGCTGCCTTGCCGGTAGATCACAGACTGCTGTGCTAGCAATGAGGGAGGCTCCGTGGGTGTGGGACCCTCCCGGCCAGGTGTGGGATATGATCTCCTGGTGTGCCTGTTTGCTTAAAGCGCAGTATTGGGGTGGGAGTTACCCGATTTTCCAGGTGTTGTGTGTCTCAGTTCCCCTGGCTAGGAAAAGGGATTCCCTTCCCCCTTGCGCTTCCCAGGTGAGGCAATGCTTCACCCTGCTTCAGCTCTCGCTGGTCGGGCTGCAGCAGCTGACCAGCACCGATCGTCCGGCACTCCCCAGTGAGATGAACCCAGTACCTCAGTTGAAAATGCAGAAATCACCCGTCTTCTGTGTCGCTCGCGCTGGGAGTTGGAGACTGGAGCTGTTCCTATTCGGCCATCTTGCTCCGCCCCTGACTTGCTTTTTCTAAGCAACTATTATTTTAGTGACCGAGTTTGTTGGCTTGCATATCATTTTCTCATTTACTGTGATAGTTTAATCGTAAAGCTTTTCTTCAACATGATTTTTTCTCTCTCCAGAGAATAGCAGGTTTTTTATGGTTTCCACACACTTCCCAAGGGCCCCCATCAGAAGAGTGTCTTATATTAATGGTCATGATTACTATTCCTAGGGGAATACTGAGTTTTTCAAATCATACTGCAGTTGGCTTACTCTAGCTTCTTGTTGAGAGGCTCTCTCCATCTCCTCCTGGCAGTCCAGGCAGCAACTAAGCAGCCATATTAACTGAAGCCCTATAAATGCTCAAGCTTATTCTTTAAGTCTTTTCTCATAAGAGTGAGAGGTCTGATTCAGCCAAAGACTTTGAGCAGTGAATATAGCTAATGTTCAATATCTTCTCTAGGGTATTTACACGTCCTTCATTTTCCAATGCTGAATTTACCACCTCTGGCCATTGCTACCTTTTCTGAGTTTCTGCCCTATCTATTGAAATGTACAGCTTTGTTTGGATTTTGTTATTGTATACACTACTATATATATAGACACACATACACATGCATATCAGTTCTATGTTTGGAAAGGTGTGTGTATGTTTACTTTGAGAGTAAACTCATTGTATTATCTCAAATGATAATTTTCACCCAAGGACTTTGAATCAAAAATCTTATACTTTAAGAGATAAGTTATTAGCCAAGTTTAATAAAACTATAAAGGCATGTTTGAGCAGGTAAGAACTCAGAAAAATGATCTCCAGGTATATTTTGAAGACAGGAAACGCCAAGACACACAAAAAGTAATCTAGGAGAGGAAAGCATTAAAGAACAACAGTGGGAATGCAAAGAAGATAATACCAGTATGAAATAATGGTGCTGTGAAACAACCTTTGAAAGCTAAGTCAGAGGGTTCTATGAAGAATTTATTCAAGATGAAATGAAATTCATTAATAAACGGAATAATTATGAATCCAGAGCACTTAAAAATATAACAAGCACTTTCAAAATGGTGAAGTAAGGACCTCAGAAATCCAATGAGAGCAGTGAAAATTTGCCAAAATCAACCTTTTCTAGATTGGAAATTCGTCAACAGTTTGTAACAATCTTAGGAGTGTTTTTCAGGAAAAACAACTGTATTTCAGTATACACTATAAGCCTGTGGCATTTCAACTTACTGCATTACCATTTTCTACTCACCAGCTTCATAGTAGCCTTGAAAATGAGCCATCTAGCAGCCACTGCAGAGGAGAGAATGAATTTAGAGGTCCCCTAGAAACCTGATACCCAGAAAATTGTCCTTATTTGACCTGTCTGGTAGCCACTTGGAAAGTTCCATTTTTTTGGAATGTTTTTATTTTCCCTGACTTAGAGTGCATTTAATAAAAACATTTATGGCCAGGTAATTTGTTCAAAATGATTAGTGGCAATTGTTTAATATTGCTTCTGCTAGGGCGGTAATACCAGTTAAAGCAAACAGCAGACTGGCCAAAAACCTTAAAAAGAGAATCTGGAGAATAAGAAGTCCATAGGGAGTTTTGATAAGCTCTAACAAATTCCCGAGGACCTGGAAGGCCATGCTCAGGTGCAAGGCTGCTCAAGAAAAACCTGATCAAGCCCTAATCTCTTACCTCTGGTGATTGTAAGTATTTGTTCAAGCAAAAAGTGAAAGCTAAAGCAGAGGATATTAATATAGAGACAAATAAGATTTGTTTTTTAATAGGAATACTGGATTTGAAAGAAAATGAAGAACTCACTAAAGGTTCCCATTTGTAGATTTGAGATGGCAGAAGAAAATAAAAATCAACAAACTTGACAATGAGTGAAATGATATTACCAAGTCTGAAAAACAGGGGGAAAATATAGAAAAATAAGGCCTGTGGGACACAATTAAGCATACCAGTATAGACATAAAAAGAGTTCCAAAAGAAAGGAGAGAAAAAACTATATATATATATATAAAATATATACAAAAAATATATAATATATAATAATATGTTATTATATAATATATAATATGTATATAATATGTTATTATATAATATGTATATAATATATTATATACATAATATATAATATAATATGTATATAATATATACATTCATTGTAAAAATGTATCTATTATACATAATATATTATATATTATATATTAGCTTAAAATATCCTTTTAAAACTTTTTATATATGATGAAAACCATTAATAAACACATCAGAGAAGCTCAACAAGCTTCAACTTGAATAAACTAGAAAAGACTACGTCAAAATGCACTATAGTCAAACTGATGAAAGAGACAAAGAATCTTGAAATCAGCAAAAGATCAGCAACTCATCACATATAAATGATCCCCAATAAGATTAACAGCTGACTTATCAGGGACCACGGAGGTTAGACAGCAATGGGGCATATTCAAAGTGCTGAAAGAAAAAGAATGTCAACCAAGAATTAAATATCCAGAAAAACTATTCCTTAAAAATAAAGGATAAATTAAAACATTCCCAGATTAAAAATAGTGATAATAATAAAAAGAAAGGAATTATTTGCTAATAGACTCACCCTAATATAAAATGCATTATAAGCTATCCTTTATACTGACATGAAAGGTCAATAGGTAGAACTCATATTTACATGAAGAAATGAAGAGCGGCAGTAAAGCAACCATGTAAGTAAACACAAGACACATAAATGTATTTTTGTTTGTAACTCTTTTCTTCTCCTGTTTGACTAGAAATAAGCTATATAAAGAAATAATTATAAAATGATGTCTTATATAAAAATATAATTTGTATAACAATAGCAGAAAGAAAAAGGGGAAAAACGAAGCTACATTGGAACAAACTTTTGGTATAATATTGGCATTAATGTTCTATTAAAACAAAATAATTTATTTTAAACCAATATGTTAATTGTAATCTTCAAGGCAACCACCGAGAAAATATCTCAAAATAAAGGATAAAGTAAAGGAACTAAAAGTAAAAAGTAAAGGAACTAAAATGATACAATAGAAAATGCTTATTTAATAAAAAAAGAAATGTAAATCTGACTTTATCAGTAATTAGATTAAATGTAAATAGATTATGCACTCAAATAAAAAGACAGTTTGGCAAAATGGATTTTAAAAGGTGACCCAACTATATGCCACAAAAAATCCTCCTTTTAAATTTAAAAACACAAATAGTGTGAACATAAAAAGTGGAAAGAGATTCACTATAAAATGCCAAGAGAGTCTGAATGGCTCTAAAAATATCATACAAAATATACTTAGCCAAAAAAAATGACTAAACCCAAATAATGATACATTATGGTGATAAGAGGGTTAATATTTCAGGAAAACACAATAATTATAAACTTGTATGTATGTAACAAATAGCCCAAAAATACAAAAAGCAAATAATAACATATTTGAAGGGAGACATGTAAAATTCAATGATAGGAAGATTCTCATACCCTGCTTTCAATAATATATAGAATCACTAGGCAGAAGATTACAAGGAAATAGAAGAGTTGAAGAAAAACATAAACTAACTAATAATAGATATTTATAGAAAAAATTCACCTGCAAAAAGCAGAAGGCACATTCTTCTCAAATACACATGAAACATTCTCCAGGATAGTTTGTTTGCTAGGCCTTAAAACAAGTTTCAGTACATTTTAAAGAATTGAAATTATACAAAGTATCTCCTTCAACCACCACGAATGAAATTAAAAATTAACAATAGAAGAAAACTGGAGAAATTCACAAATAATGTAAAAATTTTAAAACACACTTATAAGTAACTAATGGGTCAAAGAATAAATCACACAAGAAGTAAACTAATTTGAGATAAATGAAAATATAAATACAACACACCAAAACTATTGGGTTGCAGCTTAAATCAGTGGGTAGAGAGGTCTTGAGGCTATGAACACCTAGATCACAAAACAAGAAAAATCTCAAATTAATAGACATAAAACCTAAACTTTCAACTTAAGAAACTACCAAAAGAAGAACAAATTAAAAACAAAGTAGATAGAAGAAAATAATAAAAGTTGGAATGAAAGTAATGAAATAGAGACTAGAAAAACAGTAAAGAATATCAATGAAACCAAAGATTAGTCTTTAAAAAGACCAATAAATTTGACAGGCCTTTAGTCAGACTAATCAAGAAAAAAATGGGAGAAGACTCACACTGATAAAATTTGGAAATAAATAATGGACATCATTACTCATCTTATAAAAATAAACAGGATTATAAGGGAATGCTATGAACAACTAAAGGCAACAAATTAGATAACCTAGATGAAATAGACAAATTCCTAGCAAGATGCAAAGTACCTAAACTCACTCAAGAAGAAACAGAAAATATGAATA
Organism: Macaca mulatta; assembly: GCF_049350105.2. Taxonomy (NCBI): domain Eukaryota; kingdom Metazoa; phylum Chordata; class Mammalia; order Primates; family Cercopithecidae; genus Macaca; species Macaca mulatta. Next base: position 60,331,928 of record NC_133411.1, read on the forward strand.
GACCTATTACAAGTAAAGAATTGATTAGTAATCAAAAATCTTCCCACAAAGAAAAGACTATGGCTTAACTGGTGAATTCCACGAAATATTTAAAGAAGGAATAGCATCAGTTTGTCACAAACTCTTCCAAAAAACATAGGAAAAGAAAAGGAATGCTTTCCAACTCATCCTGTAAGAGTAGTATTACCCTGACCTCGAGGCAGAAATACTAAACCAGGCAAGACATAAGAATAAAAAAACTACAGCCTCAAAAATTTTATACACGTAGATGTAAACATCTTTAACATAAATTAGCAAAATAAATTCAGAAGCAAACAAAAAGTATCAGATAATATGATCAAGTGAGATTTATCCCAAAATTGGAAAGTTGATTTCACATCTGAACATCAATGAATATAATGCACCATATTAATATAATTACAGACAAAAATCATTCAGCGAAGTAAATGGATACAGAAAAAGTATTTGACAAGTTCAACACTTCTTCATTATAAAAGTCTTTAACAAACAAGTAAAAGAAAGAAAATCCATGAAACGGGAAAACTGACATTTAGAAAAAACCTATAGCTAATATCCTACTTAATGGTGAAAGACAATGTATTTCTCCTGAGTTCAGGAATAAGACAAGAATGTCTGCTCTCAACCACTTCTACAGCATTGTACTGGAGATTCTAAACTACTAAAGTAATGGGGCGAGAAGATAAAATAAAAAACATCCAGATTAGAAAATAAAAAGTAAAGCTATCTGTATTTACAGATGACATGATCTTATGTATAGAAAAAGTCTAAGGAATCTACACAAACCTATGAGAACAAATAAATTCAACAAGTTTTCAAGATACAGGATTCATATACAAAAATGAGTTGTAAATCCATGTGCTAAGCAATGAACAATCTGAAAATTTAGATTATGGAAGTAATTTTTTTGCTGGACTGAACTGACTATAAAATCCAATACAGTTTCCCCCATATTTTTTATTATGTTAAAATACACATAACATTTATTATTTTAACTATTTTGAATGTGCAGTCCAGTGGCATTAAATACATTCATAATGTTGCACAATCATCAATACCGTCCATCTCCATAACTCTTCATCTTGTAATACTGAAACTCTACACCATTAAACACTTTCCAGTTCCCCCTCTCTTCAGCCCCTGCAACCACCATTCTACTGTCTTTCTCTATGATTTTGACTACCCTAAGTACCTCATATAAATAGAATTATACAATATATGTATTTTTGTGACTGTCTCATTTAACATAATGTCCTCAAGATTGATCTATGTTGTAGCATATGTTAGAATTTTCTTCCTGTTTAAGACTGAATAATATTCCATTGCATGTATATACTTTATTTTGCTTACCCATTTATGTATCTGTGGACACTTGAGTTGCTTCCACGTTTTAGCAATTACGAATAATGGCATGCATATAGGTATATACATATCTCTTCAAGGCCCTATTTTCAATTATTTTGGATATATGCTCAGGATTGGAACTGATTAATAATATAATAATGTTGTTTAATTTTTGAGAAATCATCCTGTTTCCTACAGTGGCTACACTATTTTACAGTCTCACCAAGAGTGCACAAGTGTTCCAACCTATTCACATCCTTACTAATGCTTATTATTTCTTCTTTTTTATTATTATTAAATGACAGCCATCCTAATGGATGTAAGTTGGTATCCCATTGTAGTTTTGAAATGCACTTCCAATACATTCAGTACAATTTTAAATACATATTGCGATAGTGGACATCTTTGTTATCTTCCCAATTTGCTGCCTTTTATCAGGTTTTGGAAGCTCCCATAAGAAACTAGTGTGAGACAATTTTCATTAATGGGTTTTGGAGTTTGTTGGATGTGGATTTTTCCTGCAGTTATTGAGATAATCAGATAGGTTATGTTCTGTATTCTATTAATACAATGCATTATATCAATTGATTTTTGTATTTTAAATCAACTTTGAATTCCTGGGATAAATCCTTCTTGACCATAGTGTACAATTTTTTTGTTATGCTGCTGGTGTTAGGTTTTTTCTATCACTTATCTATCATCTATTTTACTGATTTCCACTCTGAACTTTTATATTTCCTTCTTTCTTCCTTTTCTGAGTTTAATTTTGCTCTTCTTTGGCTATTTTCTCAAGATGGAAGTTCAGATTACTTACTATGTATCAAAATATATCACACCCTGTGATGCATATAATTTTTTATTGCACAAGTATTTGACAGAAACTTTAGTTTGAAATTATTTAGCTTAAATAGCTCATTTAATTTACCTTGAACTATAATTTTTAGCCATTGTACTACAGAGTAAGAAATTCTTACAAAAATAAAATTTTAAATCCAACTAGAAAATTTCCAAGGTTAATGAAGTGTCTTTGAATACTAAAGTTAGGTCATTACCATAGTGTTCATAGACATGTTATTAAACTTTTATTTCTTTACATTTTAATTTGACTTCTTACCTTTTACAGATAATAGTTTTTTATAAGTTTCAAAACTTTGTGGAAGTCCCCAGGAAGTTTATATACCAAGGCACCTTGTAGACTTACAGTTAAACCCACAAAACATTTAGGTATGACATTTTTTCTCTCATGTCAATATTAACACAATATTTCATTATAAAATTGTCTGTAGACATGATCTATTTGTGGACATGACCTATTTCTGAATAACATTATTATCTTGCCCAAATATCTTTAAAATTAAAAGGAGCAGAGAAACAATAGATTAGAAAAAAAGTGATAACTTCACATAAAATAGAAACTTCTATCTAGGTATATATAAATTTAGACGAGACAGCAACAGGTAAATTAAAAAAAAAAAAGCCAAGCTATCATAAACCAAATATGTTTTCTAGACAATGATGAACTGATATTTTATGGGAGAAGACATCCAGATCTTGTTTTTTTAACATTTATGTTGCTACTCAGAAAATAATGCATATAGGCAAATACTAAGCTTTTAAATTTATTTTCCTGATATTGGTTGGATTATCGAAGTTTTCATGGTCAAATCAGTATGCTCACAAAATGCTCTGTTATGAAATTACTTTCAAAAGTAATTTTAGAAAATTAGATGAATCTCATGAGTCCTACTTCTTTTTAATATTATTTATATTTTTTAGACGGCGTCTTATTCTGTTGTCAGCCTGGAGTGCAATGGCGCGATCTCGGTTCACTGCAATCTCCGCCTCCCAGGTTCAAGCGATTCTCCTGCCTCAGCCTCCTGAGTAGCTGCGACTAGAGGCGCCCGCTACCACGCCAGGCTAATTTTTTGTATTTTTAGTAGAGATGGGGTTTCACCATGTTGGCCAGGGTGGTCTCCATCTCCTGACCTCCTGATCTGCCCGCCTTGGCCTCCCAAAGTGCTCAGATTACAGGCGTGAGCCACCGCACCGTGCTAACTCCTACTATTTTTAACAAGAAAATCACAAAGTAACTATGAGTAAGTTCTAGTATTCGATAGTACAGTAGGGAAATTATGATTAACAATAATTTATGGTATATTTCAAAATAGCTGGAAGAGAAGATTGCAATGTTCTCAATACAAAGAACAGGTAAATGAGTTGATGGATGTCCCAGTTACCCTGACTTGATCATTACATGCTGTATACATGTATCAAAGTATCCCATGCATTTCCACAATATATAATGCAACGAAAAATACAAAAAATTTTAAAAGTGATACATCATTGATTCTTTTTTTAAGCATCACTTCTCATCCTTTCAGTCCAGAGGAACTTAGACAGATTGAGACACACTGAGAATGAACCATTGGTGTTTGAGTTCTTTGAGAAGCACACTCTGTGGTGGAGATAAACATGCTGGTGGTTTATTTGCAGTGCTCTTGGGATCAACCGTTTTGAACACAATTATAGCCACCAGTCCTGCAACTTGAAATAAATGACCCCACTGTGGTAATTTACAGTTAATAAAACTTTCTTCTCAAAAATAGTATTTCCATCAAAAGATAAATGATTTTAAATAATCATCTCATCTTTCATTCCAGCACAGAGTTTGTTCCAGTTCTCTGCCATGACTAAAGAAAGACTAGGATTTAAACTTGTGGTAGTAAATATTACATGTTTCCATCAAAACACAGTTCTCCTCCCTTTGCAGGCAATTTTCCACCACTTGCAGTTAAGCAAAGTCTAGGTCTGGGCAATGGGATGTGTGAAGAAGTAACATGAATTCCTGGCCAAAGCATAGAAGAGCAGAGACAAGACCACCCAGGTGACTCTTGTGAAGCATCAGCTATAGAGGCAGTGTGGTCCAGGACATTTGTGACAGGTTAGCCGCTTGGGCAGAGAGTGGGAAGGATATTAAGCATGAGTACATAATTGCTCTGAAAAGTCATGGACTGGTACCAGACTTCGTACAAATAAGAAATAAACTGCTATGTTAAGCAATTTCTATTTGGAGGCTTGCACCCCAATTTTGTCTCTTCTGATACAATAGTCAGTTTTACAAAACAGTCTAGAAATCAAACTTTTAATTGAATACATTCCACTCAGGAATGGGTGAAGTCCATCAAGGTCATTTCCAGGTGTCTGTGCAATTTTATTTGACCAGGCTGCACCAATATTAAAGTATGAATCCATTGAATCTATATAAATTATAAAACATATCTTTAATTCAAAAACAAGATTTTAGAAAGTTTCAAAGATACCTGCTTATTCTCTGCAATGTGTCAATGAAATCATTTAATGCATTTTTATACCAACATTTAACAGTCACACAAATGATCAGGATTTTAAATGTTCTAACACATTTTTTATAAGAGAGAGGAAGCCTTTCCTTTATGAAAAAGAGAATGCAGAATGGAGAGTGATATTTGTCATACTGAATAGTATTAGAGGAAGCCTTTCCTTTATGAAAAAGAAAATGCAGATGGAGTGATATTTGTCATACCGAATCGCATTTCAGGTTCCTTCTCCGGGCAAGTGCCAAACTTGGATGAGGAGCTTGTCTGTTTGTGGTCAATGGCAGAGTGAAAGCAGAACACAAGCCTATCACTTTCTTCAAGGGTTTCCAAATGCCTGCCACTTCATCCCAGGCTGTGTGGAATATGCTCTACCTCTTTCTGAGAATGCTCCAAGGGTTAGCCTAATAGGAAGGTGAAAGGCAGAGGCCAAGGGTGTGGGAAGTGATTTCTGGCCATTAGCTATTTTACTATCAATTCTGATTTCCTTAAAGGGCTTAAAACTGTCACTATGTTCAAAGGTTTACACACTTACAGCAGCCTCAGACAGCAAAAAGATAGTCAATTTTCCACTATAATATTATAATAGCACTTGTGCTGTTTACTGCTCTCTATTCTCATGAATTTCTGGGACTTGTGGGGTACGATTCCCAGTGTGGCAACTTGACATTAGGTGTTCCCACACTTACCAGCACTGACATTTGATTTTCAGTGTTTATAAAGGGTCTTTTCCTTACCTCTTCACAATGATAGGCTTATTTTGTTTGTTTCTTTGTGTTTTAAATCAAAGCAAATTGAATATAGTTGCATTTCTGAAATGTCTTAACACTCTTTTAAAAAATTGGTGAATGATGAAGGTCTAAATATGAAAATAACAAACCAATAAATATTGTGAAATCTTGTATGTGCTATAATTTTTTTAATTCTGAGTTATTCATTTTGAATTTTCATTAAAATATTTCATATAAGAATGCCTTGATGAATTAACTGAGTAAAATATTTGCATTTACTTTCACATAATTTTATCACTTCAGATACAAGTTACTGTATATTTAGAGCTGAATGGTTGCTTTTACTTAAAAACCTACTTATACTAAATGTTAGTATTTCATTTAGGTAACACATTGGCAATACTATGGAATAGGAAACTGATTTAGAGTGTCAAAGTTTTTATTTCATAAACTTTTCTAAAGCTCCAATCTATTTAAACCAGGCTACCCGAGAGGACTGCCTCCCTGCAGGTTTTGTAAGGGTATTTGCCAAAAGTAAACATATTTGAGTAAATTCATAACAAGATTATGCTTATTAAATCAGAAAACTCAAAAGCAGAACATAAAGGAAGCAAGACGTGGCTGATAAAAAGCGCAAAAATTATTACGGCTACTTTTTTGAGCAGTCAACTAGCTCCCAGATACTAGAAAAAGCCCTCTATATAAATCTTCCATTTAATACTTAACTGAGAATAAAGTACAGTTAATCAAATTTTACAGCTGATATTTATGAAACATAATGTATTTAATAACAACTGTTACTTATTCCTCATGATCATACTATGGAATAAGCTACTATCACTTCAAGAGGAATCTGAGACACTGAGGCAAGTCCAATGCCCTGCAATTATTGCTCTCCAAAAGAAAGATTTTCAGACATTTTACGGGATTTTCAACATTTTCATAATTTCTGTGAAAGTGAAAATGATCAAAAAGCTTAAATTCTGGTGACCATATAGATCCCTGTAATTGTTCTGCTTATTGAATTTAGTGATAACTTAATTTCTGGTCCTCATTCTCAAAAGACGTAACCTGTGTTGTTTTTTCCTTGAGTCTGATGAGTGTATGACACTATTTAAAAATTAGTAAATTAGCAAGAAAGTACATATTTGTGTGCTTCAATTCTAGTGATTCCCATGGAAATACACTAATTAGGGGCAGAGTCATACTCAGATTAAGGGCCTGAGCTCCAGGGTCATACCACATGATGCTGAATCCTAGTCTTGCTACGTCTTCTGTGTGAACTTGGAAGGAACTTACTTTGATGAACTCCGGTCTTAACAGTACCTACATTATAGAGTTCTTGTAAGGATTAAAAGAGTTAATCTATTCAAAGAATTTAGAATGGTGCTTCTCCCAAGCAGTTTCTCAATAATTGTGTGAATAGTCTAGCATATCAATAAATGCGTGCAGCCTCTGCCCTCAAAGATATTAGTAAAGACTGACTTAAAAAAACAGTGTTGTAAAACAATGTGATTAAAATTTTGGTACTTCAACAGACACCATGAAAAAAATGAAAAGATAATCCACACACTGGGAGAAATATTTTATATCAAATATCTGACAAATACTTTATATTCAGAATATGTAAAGAATGCTTGCAGTCCAATAAGAAGAAGACAAAAAAAAAAAAGCTCAATTTAAAAATTCGCAAAAGACACAGACAGACATTTCCCTGAAAAATGCCTAATAAGAATGCAAAAATAATGTTCAACATTAGTAATTAGGGAAATGCATACCTAAACCACAATGAGATACCTCTTCATATCCACTAGGATCATTACACTAAAAAGACAGACAATAACAAATGTTGTCAAAGATTCAAAGAAACTAGAACCTCCATGCATTGCTGGTGAGAATGTAAAATGTTACTGCCTCTTAGCAGAAGAATTTCTCAAAAAGTTAAACACAAACTTACCATACAATCTGGAAATTCCACTCTGAGATATCCACCCACAAGAAATAAAAGCATCCATTCAGATGTGAATGTTCACATTAGCACTATTCTTAATAACCCCAAAGTGGAAACAGATGTTCATCAATTTGTGAAGAGATCAACAAAATGTGGTAGATTCCTACAAGGGGATACTATATAGCAACAAAAGGAACAAAGTATTGATACATCCTACAATAAAAATAAACATCAAATAATGCTAAGTGAAAGAAGACAGATGGAAAGACTTCGTATGGTATGATTCCTCATACATGAAATGCAGCAAGAGCTTAAATCTATAAAGACAGAAACAGATCATACTGGGGCTAGAAATGGGATCAAAAACTGCTAGAAAATGGGGCAAAGGAACTTTTTGGAGTGACGGAAGTGTTCTAAACCGGATTCTGGTGATATTTGTACAACTCTGCAGTTTACTAAAAATCACTGAATTGTACACTGACAATGAGTGAATTTCACAGAATGTAAATTATGCCATAAAAAAGCTGTAAAAATGTAATAAACACAAAGTCATACACAGTATATTATGAAAGCATTGAGACATATCATCTAACATTGTCAGGATTTCTGCACAAGATGGTGCCGGACGAGAATCTTTACAAAGGAACAAGAATCAGTGGGTAAAATGAAAAAAGAAATCTAGAAAAGGAGGCAGTACGAGCAATGGCATAGGGGTAAAAAAATGATGAGGTAAGAAGCTTGGAGAAGGAGGCTGCAGAATGAACAGAGACAGATCACCACGACCTGAGATGCATTGCTGCCTCCTGGAACTTTGCATCTCGGGCTGTTAGGTGAACAGAGGGATAAAGAAAACTTATTTTTGCCCATGTCTATGTCCTGAATGGTACTACCTAGGTTTTCCTCTAGGGTTTTTATGGTATTAGGTCTAACATTTAAGTCTCTAATCCATCTTGAATTAATTCTCGTATAAGGAGTAAGGAAAGGATCCAGTTTCAGCTTTCTACTTATGGCTAGCCAATTTTCTCAGCACCATTTATTAAATAGGGAATCCTTTCCCCATTTCTTGTTTCTCTCAGGTTTGTCAAAGATCAGATGGCTGTAGATGTGTGGTATTGTTTCTGAGGACTCTGTTCTGTTCCATTGGTCTATATATCTGTTTTGGTACCAGTACCATGTTGTTTTGGTTACTGTAGCCTTGTAGTATAGTTTGAAGTCAGGTAGCGTGATGCCTTCAGCTTTGTTCTTTTGACTTAGGATTGACACCAAAAGCAATGGCAGCAAAAGCCAAAATTGACAAATGGGATCTCATTAAACTAAAGAGCTTCTGCACAGCAAAAGAAACTACCATCAGAGTGAACAGGCAGCCTACAGAATGGGAGAAAATTTTTGCAATCTACTCATCTGACAAAGGGCTAATATCCAGAACCTACAAAGAATTCAAGCAAATTTACAAGAAAAAAACCAACAACCCCATCAAAAAGTGGGCAAAGGATATGAACAGACATTTCTCAAAAGAAGACATTCATACAGCCAACAGACACATGAAAAAATGCTCATCATCACTGGCCATCAGAGAAGTGCAAATCAAAACCACAATGAGATACCATCTCACACCAGTTAGAATGGCGATCATTAAAAAATCAGGAAACAACAGGTTCTGGAGAGGATGTGGAGAAATAGGAACACTTTTACACTGTTGGTGGGATTGTAAACTAGTTCAACCATTATGGAAAACAGTATGGCGATTCCTCAAGGATCTAGAACTAGAAGTACCATATGACCCAGCCATCCCATTACTGGGTATATACCCAAAGGATTATAAATCATGCTGCTATAAAGACACATGCACACGTATGTTTATTGCGGCACTATTCACAATAGCAAAGACTTGGAATCAACCCAAATGTCCATCAGTGACAGATTGGATTAAGAAAATGTGGCACATATATACCATGGAATACTATGCAGCCATAAAATGGATGAGTTTGTGTCCTTTGTAGGGACATGGATGCAGCTGGAAACCATCATTCTTAGCAAACTATCACAAGAACAGAAAACCAAACACCGCATGTTCTCACTCATAGGTGGGAACTGAACAATGAGATCACTTGGACTCAGGAAGGGGAACATCACACACTGGGGCCTATCATGGGGAGCGGGGAGGGAGGAGGGATTGCATTGGGAGTTATACCTGATGTAAATGACGAGTTGATGGGTGCAGCACAGCAACATGGCACAAGTATACATATGTAAAAAACCTGCACATTATGCACATGTACCCTAGAACTTAAAGTATAATAATAATAAAAAATAAATTTAAAAAGAAAACTTATTTTTATTCGTTTAATTATATTCCATTTTAAAGTAAATATATTAACAAAAATTAATAAATGGATTTGCCTTCAGATGGCCTATGTTAGTTTTGAACTGTCCAACTCGGGGGACTGAGGACTGGAAGGCCTGTTTGTGGCCAAGATACTTTCAACAGCATGGCCACAAGGCTCCATCTTGGGTTTGCTGACTTGATTTTCCAGGTTTCAGGAATTACCCAGTAACAACGGCCTTATTACCATATTAAAAGATAAGAAATTGTTATAGGTATGTTTATATTATAGGATTTTTCTTTTACATAGGAATTCATAAACTCTTGAGTACACTAATAGTCTGTTTTCTTTATACTTAATTGACAAAATAATAATTTTGTCTGTTCATGTGGTACAATGAAATATTTTTATATATGGTATTTCAAATATCAGTTTCATGCTGCATATATTACCTGGAGTAATAATTCAAAATTATTTAGGTATGAGCTAAAAATAACACCCCAAAGTCCGGGCACAATGACTCAAGCTTGTAATCCCAGCACTTTGGGAGGCCAAGGCAGGTGGATCACATAAAGTCAGGAGTTCGAGACCAGCCTGATCAACATGGAGAAATCCATCTCTACCAAAAAAAATACAAAATTAGCCAGCTGTGGTGGTGCATGCCTGTAATCTCAGCTACTGGGGAGACTGAGGCAGTAGAATCACTTGAACCCCGGAGGCGGAGGTTGCAGTGAGCCAAGATTGCCCCATTGCACTCCAGCCTGGGCAACAAGAGTGAAACTCAGTCTCAGAAAAATAAATACTTAAAAGTAGCACCCCAAGCAGAGACCTCGAGCACATTTTCCTGGCCCTAAGCTCCCCGGCAATGTTTCAGTCATTATTGTTTTACTGAAGACCTTATTAGAGTTGGCAGTACACCAAGAACCTTAGAGAATATTTGTTTTTATTGTTGTTGTTAACTGTGCATCTAGTTCACTAGAATATATCTGTCAAATAAATATGACCCACACAATGCAGTGGATTTTTATTGGAAACATGTTTAAGTTAGGTTATGTAGAAAATTTACTGCCCTATTTTTAATAAGATCTAAGTCCTTTTGAAAAGGCATGTGGTAACCAAACATTTATTTCAACCCATTATCATACAATAAACAAGTGCTGAGCATCATCTGTGTGTCATCTATCAAGCAGTGGATTAGGTGCCAGTATGGCAAATAAGAAAGATCTACAAGACTTGATCATTCAGTCCCTTTCACTCCTGGAGTTCAAATGGAGCAGAAGAGGTCAGGAGATTAAAAGACTCACACTTAACTCTACCAAAATAAGATAAGACGTTCAGTGCTATAGATCCAGATCTTAAACTGTCATGGAATGTATCCGCACAGGAGGGATGACTTTTGCTTCAAATGGATCAATGAAGGCACCTAGGGATACATGCTGTTTGAGTTGGGCTTTGAGTAATTAAGTCACTGGGTGTGGGAAATAAAAGCAGAACACACACGTATCAGGCTGTTCTTGCATGACTATGAAAAACACCTGATACGGGGTAATTTATAAGGAAAAGAGGTTTATTTGGCTTATGGTTCTTCAGGCTATAGAGGAAGCATGGTGCTGGCATCTGCTCAGTTTCTAGGGAGGCTTCAGGAAGATAACAATCATAATCATAGCAGAAGGTGAAGGGGCAGCAGGCCCATCACATGGTGAAAGCAGAAGCGAGGAAGAGTGGTGGAGAAGGTGCCACACACTTTTAAGCCACCAGATCTCATGTGAACTCAGAGTGACAGCTCACTTATCACCAAGGGGATGGCCTAAGCCATTCATGAAGGACCCGCCCTCGTGATCCAAACACCTCCCACCAGGCCCCACCTCCTCTACTGGGGATTACAATTCAACCTGATATTTGGGTGGGTATAAATATGTAAACTATATGAATACAGGTTTGCAGTCACTAATATATTTGGCAAAAAAGTCTGGGCCAAGGAGTGACAATAGTATACCTTCCCTAAAATTGCTTGTGAAAACCCTACATGGGGCCAATACATGTGTTAGACATTTGTCAGTCTAGCCCACTTCACGTGGTACTCACCTTTATGTGCACACTCTCAACTTCTTAATGCACACATTGAACTCTGTCTGGAGCCTCAGGACATATTAGGCCTGCAAGCAGAGCAAGCTGCAAGTGTCCAGTCTTAGTACTAGAAACAGCCTTCCACCCTGACGTCCATTCCACACGGCCTCAGAGGTCTCTGGCGGATTGAGGCTCGGTTATCCACAATGATAACTTGTTTGTTAATGAATTTTTATTTTTGACGGAGTCTCGCTCTGTCACCCCTGAGCTGGAATGCAGTGGCATAATCTCGGCTGACTGCAACCTCTGCTTCCTGAGTTCAAGCAATTCTCCTGCCTCAGTCTCCCAAGTAGCTGGGGTTACAGGCACCTACCACCATGCCTAATTATATTTTTAATAAAGACAGGATTTCGCCATGTTGGCCGGGTTGGTCTTGAACTCCTGACCTCATGTGATCCACCCGCCTCGGCGTCCCAAAGTGCTGGAATTACAGACATGATGTAATTATGTCTGGCCTATTAATGGTTTATATTGACTTCCTTCTCTTTTCTGTCACATTTCTCCACTTCCCTACTAGTGCTTTCTGTGTTCACCTCCTATTCAAGTTACCTATCACTTTGTAACAAATACTCCAAAACATAGTGGCTTAAAACAATAATCATTTTATTTTGTTCACAATTTTGTAGATGCAAAATTCAAGCAGGACCCCACTGGTTGACTCTTCTCTTCTGTGTTGACTGAGGCCAGTTGGTACTGTAGTTGGCTCATGAATTGACGGGTCTATAGGTTTCAACATGGTTTTACTTGCATGCCTGATGACTGGGCAGGGATGGCTTGAGGGCTGGCAATGTCAACTAAAAAGCCTACTTTCAGCCTCTCCAATATGATGGTCTCAGAGTAGTCAGACTTTTTACCTGTTGTTCTAGGGCTCCCAGAGGGACTGCTTCAAGGTCTGCCAGGGAAGTTGCCTTTATTTTAAGGTCTGGGTCAGAAAACCACACAGATTTACGTGGCAGCATCAATACAGAAAATACCTTGATTCATGAGGAGGGAAGATAGACCCTACCTAAGAGAGAGAGAAGTAACAAAGAGTCAAGATCGACTTTGAAGGCAACCCAACCCAAAATATGAGTGTTCAGATTATGCATTGCAATGAAGCATCACATCTCAGAGTTCACCATTCACAAAACAGTGACACACTAACTCATTTGAATGCATGTGGGCAGGCATGGAGATGGAATTCCAGACCTCCCAGAAAAGTGATGCTGAGGGCAGAAGATCCACTTCCATATATCACACCAACTGTCCTGAGAAAAACATGCACACTTGTGTCCTTACATATCCCAACCAGGTTCAAGGCATGTCCTGAGGTCACTTTTCTACTAGGCTACTAGTGGCTCTAAGAAACACAATTCCCACCCCTGTCTCAACTTTGAAGTTGACATTGTCATCTCATTTGCAGGGAGGGCATTTGTTTTCACTCACATATTTATGAGGACAATCTGGGATGTGTGGAAGTGGATGCGAGTTCAGGCGCATGTGTGCGAGGCTTGTCTAGGCAAAGCTCAGCTGAGTGTGGTTGTTTAGGATGTGCAGTCATATTTTAACTTAATTTTTCTCTAATTTTATCTCTATTTTTTGTGTTTTTACATGAAGAAATCCCATTCACACAAAGGGATTTTATCACTGGTAGAAATCCTCATGCTATGTCATATTGGGGGTATTGTTTATAACATCTAAGTAGTAATTGCCAATACTTCCACACTAGTTTCCTAAGGACCCAGGCTATTTGCTAAATAATTGACGTTAGCAAGAAGTAAATCTTATTAGATATAGTTTCTCCTAATGGATACCTTGCAATAATAATCCTTCTGCTCCCTACTTCACAAGGATGTGGAAAGATTAAATGGAGTGAGAGATATACAAGTGGTGTGAAACCAGGAATGCACCAAAGTGTTGCTTGTATGTCTAAACTCCTTGAGAGTAAATATCATTACTATGCCTGGGTCATACAACACATGTGATAATTATTTGTTAAAATGAATAAAAGTATTGTCGTTAGTTCTGCAAAAAAGTAATAGTGATTTATAAAATTATATAGAAAAGATGCTTTTATCTCACAGAATTAGAACCAGTAAGTAATGAGAACCAGTGGTAACCTCTAGCAAAGTGTTATGAATTGTCCTAAACTCACGAGTTCAAATAAATGACAACATATGTAGCTTTGAAAATACAAAGAATCCTTGCCCTCTGCATTTCTAAGAAGAAAAATTTTGGTTGCATTGGAAATAGGAAATAGTGAGGAGAGAGAATTTTTCTGTGAACCAGATGGATCATTTTGCAACTCTTAGGAAATACTGTAACCAGCTACCATAAAAGCCTCCGGCTGAGATGTTTAAAGGTGAGCAGTTCCAGCCTTCAACTAGGCAGTCTGGGGGAGGGGTGAATTGCTGTGCAAAAGAACAGGGAGTCATGTGGTCCAACTGTAAAATAGAAAAATTGTATGTAATTATTTTACAAGCAGAGTGCGATGATGTGAAAGGAAGAACTAATGATGATGCACTCAGCTTGTTAGAAGCTTTTCCTTCTGGGGAGCTCAAGGTTACAAGAAGTGCTGCTCACTGGAATTTTTTTCTTTCCTTCTTCTGTGTTCATAATGCTACAATAAACCTCGCACAGAGCGGGTTAATGTTGCAAGGATGTTTTTAAATAATTTCTGTGACCAAAGCCGGAGATACAAGCCTGGCAATAATTCTCCCTGACTTCAAGCATCCTGTATTGATTGATTAATTATTCCATCAATGAACTAACAGGTATTGACCTTATCTGGTTGAGTAGCATTTAGCCAAAAGTTAGTAATCTACATCGATCACTTAATGGAACATCAAAGCTCAGCATTTTGACAGGTTTATGTCATTCAGCAAAAATCTGTCTATGTTTTGCTGATACCTTGACCTTTTGTATCAAGCAGTCATTACAGAAAACAAAAAGCAATGACAAAATTAAATCTTGAAAATAATGCCTTGTTATGTACAAGGAAGTTCTGGAACCGTTGCAAATAGCTTCTGCTAAGATCTCATCGAGGCATTATTTTGCCATCTGAAAAGCTGTTTTCTGCATGCTTGTGATATATGATATTTTGATGAAGAGTGAAATTATCAAAACAATGAGTCCTGGGATAATTAACACTGAAAGAGCAGAGCTTCACAGAAGCAACACGGAACAAGTGGCATTCTTTACAGAGGGGTAGATGTAAACAGAACTTGGGCCAATGATTGAGAATGGGAAAGGAGCAGATGCTATCAATCCTTACCCATTCTAAGTACCAGAATCCTGATTCAAATGTTCAGGCAAAATCCACTGATCCCAATACCTGAATATGTACCTCAATGACTGGAGGAATTTGTTCTGAAAACAGTATAAAGATCTATTGA
Organism: Macaca mulatta; assembly: GCF_049350105.2. Taxonomy (NCBI): domain Eukaryota; kingdom Metazoa; phylum Chordata; class Mammalia; order Primates; family Cercopithecidae; genus Macaca; species Macaca mulatta. The sequence continues at coordinate 60,347,150 of NC_133411.1, forward strand.
TAATTTCTAAACTCATTTTTACAAAGATATTTTACATTTTAATATATTTTGTATAGCAAATATGAAAAATACACAGTCGATTCTTACATGATTTTTCATTTCTTCTTCATTAAGGGATTGGTGATGAAATCTTTAAAGATTGGCCCCAGAGGCCGGGCGCGGTGGCTCAAGCCTGTAATCCCAGCACTTTGGGTGGATCACGAGGTCAGGAGATCGAGACCATCCTGGCTAACCCGGTGAAACCCCGTCTCTACTAAAAAATACAAAAAAACTAGCCGGGCGAGGAGGTGGGCGCCTGTAGTCCCAGCTACTCGGGAAGCTGAGGCAGGAGAATGGCATAAACCCGGGAGGCGGAGCTTGCAGTGAGCTGAGATCCGGCCACTGAACTCCAGCCTGGGCGACAGAGCAAGACTCTGTCTCAAAAAAAAAAAAAAAAAGATTGGCCCCAGAAATGGTGTCTGCAGTGATGCTTCTGGAATCTTCTTCTGTGATTCCAATACTGTTATTGTCCCACAAATTCTGGCCACATAATAAGGATGCCCACTTCTTTCTTCAGACTCTTATTTTTAAGTTTTAATTATTGCTTATGCATTGACTAAAGGCACAGTAACTAAGTACTAAGGCGTTTTAAACTGCCTTTTAGGAAGATGCTGCTGCCTTCCAATATGTTAAGATGGTGGTTCTGCCCATGCAGCATTGTACCACAATGCAGTGCACTCTCTCTATATCTCTGCTCCTAGAAGATGTTTTAGGGCTGGAGAATCTACTTCCTAGTACTTGCCATAGTGGTAAGTGGAGAGCCTAAGGAAGTTAAAGCTCTTTCAACGGGAAGCAGCTATTTCTGCTTGGAGTCTTACTTAAAAATGCTTCTCACAATTGCCCAGCACCACTTTGATCAACCATTTGCAGTGCCCAGAATGTCTTATCCCTCCACGTTTGAAGAAAAGTCACGCACTGTAGCTCTCCCATAGTTTGACAGGCTTGGTTTATGTCTATCACTAGTTTAATAATTAAATTAAAATTTTCATTTACTAACAATATTTTTCAATATATGCTGAATACTTTCTACAACCACTCTGATAATTACTACCTATAATAAAAATGATAAACAGATTTTAGCCTGAGTGTTCTAAACATTCTGCTCATATTTATTAGCTCTGTGGTCCTGGGTAAGTCACATGCCTTCAGTTTCCTTATCTGTAAAATAACGGTGTTGGCCTGGGATACATTTTAGTTCCATCTTATTACTTACAATTTATCAAGCTTGATTTCATATTTATAAATAATTTATTTCAGAATATGTGAATAGAGAACCTCATAAAAATAAAAATATGCAGAGTAGCTTGTCCTCTAAGCTAAAATGAAATCAAAAAAGGCATGAAAATGGAAAGATACTCTACAGCAACTTTAAATGACCATGTAAAATGATTCGATTGATTACTAAATAGTGTTTAATCCCTTTTGAACTGAAATTTGGTTTTATTAAGAATTTGATATGCACAATTCATGTAATGTCAAAATTATGGAGAAAAAGCAAAGCAAGAAAAAAAGAAGAAAAGAAGGAAGGGACAGAGGGAGGAAACGGGGAAAGGGAAAAGAGGGAGGAAGGGTGGAAGGAGAATGAGAAAGCTACAAACCACTTAGGATCTTTGAGGAAGGAAGGTGAACACAGACTTTCAGCTTGGCCTTTTGTTCCTTTTGTGTTCCATTAACAATGGAAGACTTCAGACAATAAATATCTTAAATAAATTATTTTCACATTAGTGTTAATTTCCCCTTAAATATGAAGTGATTAAGTTAAATCAAGGTGTCTAGAAAAATATATAAGATGTTTCGTTATGATTTTGTAGCATGTATGATGTCTTTTGTCTAAAAATGGTTCTCAGGTTTGACTGAGGCATACATATTAATACTGGCTATTGACTGGCATTTTAGTCACGTGTTTGGATTTTGTTTTCGTTTTGTATAAACTGAATAATTTTGTCTCCTTATGTATTTTGTTCCACAATATAAACTAGTCAATTGAATTTGTATGAATACTTCTTTATTTTCATAATATGCTCAGAGTCTCTGTATGCTAGTGAGAAGGTACAGTATTCACCTGGAAAAGTGAAAATGATATTTACTTTTCCAAAAGCACTAACCTTGAATCTCATAATTTGAAGAGTAACACATATCCTCTTGGTAAAACAAGTTAGCCAAATAAACAGCTGTGCAAGTGGGCAGATCTTGTTCCAGGCAGCTTGGGAAATAAGTATGTAAAAGATTGGTTAGTTTCACTAAACTGAGCTAACTTATCTTAAATTATTAAATTTGTAGAATGCCAAATCATTGAAGAGAATGAGCAATTAGGAAGATAAATGTTTTAAGTTGAATTAATAAGGTACAAACTTTGACTAAACAATATGAAGCATTACTTTACTGGAGTTTCAGAGTTCCCAAATGTGTTTAGTCTGGAGAAACTTTTACACTCTTAATAAAATTGTTGAGAACTCTGAAGATCTTTGGTTTATATATTTTTATTTAAAATTAAGACTGAGACATTCAAAATTAAAACTGTGACATTTAAAAATATTTACACATTATTTCATTTTGAAATGACAATAACACTTTACAGGTAACCCAAATAACAGTTTTAAGAAAAATAAACACTTTTTTAAAACAATGAGAAGAATGGCACTGTTGTTCATTTTTTCATTTTTTATTTTCCAAATTCCCTTAACATGTCTTAATATTCTCATACCTGCGTCTACATCTAGTCCATTGCAATATTTTGTTTTGATGGAAATAAATGAAGAAAATCAGACCTCAAACAGATTTGTAATTGGAAAAGAGAGGAGTATTTTAATGTATTTTTCAGAAAATGTGGATATATATTTTAGAAGTTCAGCAAAACTACTAAATAGTTCAGCAAAACTACCTAGTTTTAGAAAACTAAGTGGTAGTTTCCTAAGGAGTAGTCACAATGCAAAATCTACGGCTGTATCAATGAAGTTTTTCTACTCTGTTACATTAAGATTATTTGTTCCATCTTGAATTTTGTGTGAAAATTTTACGTATAGGTGATTTTTTAAATAGACTTTATTTTTCAGAGCAGTTTTAGGTTCACAACAAAATTGAGATGAAAGTATAATACATAGTTCCCATGTGCTCCCTGTCCCCACACACACAGTTTCCTCAGCTATCAAAATTTCACATCAGAGTGGTACATTTGCTATGACTGATGAATCTATTTTCACGTATCATTATCATCAAGTCCATAGTTTGCATTCTGGCATAATCTTGGTGCTGTGTATTCCATGGATTTGGACAATTGTATAATGACATGTATCTAAAATTATAATATCATACAGAATAGTTTCAGTATCCTAAAAATCCTCTGAGCTGTGCATGTAAGCTCTCCCTCCTTCCTAACCTCTGACAACAAGTGATCTTTTTATTGTTTCTATAGTTTACCTCTTCTAGAATGTCATGTAATCAAAATCATAACAATAAGTAGTAGTCTTTTCAGTTTGGCTTCTTCCACTTCGTAATATGTAGCACAAGTATTTTATGCATACTTCACACTTTACCATGCAGAATACTAAAAACATACCTACTAAATGGTCAAGATACAATACAATTCATAATGTTATACTGTATCATGTGTATGTTGAAATTGAAGTTTTTAAAGCTGTTAGTGCATGGCAATGGAAAAATACACTGACTGTAGTATAATTTCATGCCACTGTTTTGATGTGTGCTAATGGCCCATTAGTTTAACCCGCCATTAATTGAAAGGCAAACAATGTCTTAGTGTTGTTATATGAATAGTTTTCACATGTGGACTCCCAAGAAGGGTCTTAAAGACTCCCAGAGTTTCATGGGCCATTCTTTAAAAATTGCTGTAACAATATGTTTTACATATTGGTCACACAAGTCTCGAGGAATTGCTGAAATGTTTAAACCCTAATTCTAGACAAATTTACTACACACACACAAAATGTGCACACAGTTTTAGGGGTTCATGGACAACCAGGAGGCCAGTTGTGTCCATCTAGAACATAGTTAATGAACCCTGCTTTAAAGCCATGAGTTTTAACAGGCAACCATGTAGAATTTCCTACCACAAAACTCTGAGAAGCCTTAAAGTTTAAGGGCCTATTTTCAAGTATAAGATTTGGTATTCAGAAATCATGTATGCTATACATAGTGACATAAATAATTAAGAAAAACATGTAAATAATATAGATAAATCATTTTTTAGAAAAGGTTTAGAAACATGATTGTTAAAAACCTCGTCCTGTCCCTTTCATTTCTTCCCTATTTAGAAAACTAAAATAAATTATTTATTAAGATTGTTTAAATTTAAATGTGCTTAACCTTAAATGCACTGGTTGAAAGCTCATTTTCTGGTGATTTCAGTTTTTTCGCCCCACCATACTCACAGACAAGATGCATTAGTGAAGACAGTCTACATTCGATCATACTGCTGCCAGTAGATGCACTCAGGAGAGTATCCTGTTTAATATTTAGCCTCAAGTAATAAGTTTCAAATGTGTACACAGAAGAGTAGTCAGATTGATGCTGTATGCCTGGACTCTGAAATTGTAGACCATTATTGGTATCTGACATTTTTTAAAAGTATCAGTTTGGCACCATTTTTACTCATAAAAACAGACAGCCAGACTCACACCTTAATAGATACATTATCTGGGAAAAGTGAAAGTAGCCTTTTAGTACCTTGTTGCACATAAACTGGGTTTTATGTATAGAAAGTTACTTTACACGGATAATAAACCAAACATAAAATGGTTATTTCTGGCAGCTAATTTACCTTTATAGTTTATAGAGGTGCCTTCTTTATAATGTACTTTCAGATTCTACTTTCCCTGAGTTCAGTAATCAGTGTCAATTACTGCTGGTTTCCATAGACACAAGATAACTAAAATCTTCATTCATGGGCCAGTTTTACAAGTAATGTAGACTTTGGAGTGACTATACCAATGACCTAATCCTTGAAGCAGGTGCCAATAAATTTAACCCCTTCAAATGATGTTTAAAGTTTCATGCATAGTTTTTGCTAATAATAGATCTACATATTTAAACACTATGATCTATAGTTCAGACACTAAGAGGGGATTAATCCACCCTCCCCTGAAGGGATATCAAATGAATTGTATCATTTGGAAGCAGCTGTTGAGCAGTCACAAAACCGGAGGTCTTAGTATCCTGACTACAGTTCATGAGGCGCTTATTCTTCTTCCCAATGTTAAAGAAAGTTCAGATTTTTCTTGAAAAAAAAAAAAAATTGTCTTTTAGAAAGACTTTCAGCACTGCTCCAAAAAGTGAGAAAATAGAAATACTAGTAAGGCTAAATTAATATTGCTAATTTAAATTACATTCATATTATCAAGTGGTGATACCAACTGTATAAGTAATTGCTTATTATGTTGTTTTAAAACTCCCTGTATTTCTAACATAAATTTAGCATGTGGAACTCCTTTAATACTTATTTTCTTCATGTATGCCATGGTTGTACATGGATTAGGCATTCACATTCCATTTATAATACTTACTAATTAATTTAAAAATTAAAATATAATTACAAAGAAAACACAAATCAGAGCTCTTTCAATTAATGTTTTTCATTAGAGCTGAGATCTTTTTTTTTTTTTTCAGCACTGTAACTTTCTTTAAACCATTTTCCAGCTTCCAATTTTGTTTTGTTGGCATCGTTTCACATTGTGGAGGTTCTTGCTACATTATTAGATTTTCATATTCTCTCTCACAATAATATGAGCTAGCAGTAGAGCACTAAACTTCATCTCAAATTGTTCGAGGGATTGTGGAATGACATATTATCTGGTCTTGAGATACACTAGAAAGGTGGAAGAGGATGAGTTTTTTGACTCTGAACTCCATATACATTTTAACATGAGTAACAGTAAATCATCATATTTCTTCTGTTTGCTTAAGCACGTGGTGTCACCTCTCCCATTTTGGAATCAAACCTGCTGGGGGGTCCTCTGATATGATGGCAGCTCGCATTATGTTGCAGGATATAATTTCCAGTCATTAAAGTTGCTTTATCTGTGACACTAAAGTTAAACCTAACCTCACTTACTCTTAGAGCAGATTATGTCTCTGTTCATAGGTTTGGTTTCAAGTAAAATGTTTGCATCGCTGTCATGTGCCTCAGTGAAGTTATTTGTCCCACATTTGTTAATGTCACGAGTTTGCCATAGATAGAGTTCACTGTTATCTGGCATTTCAAAACCAAGTTTTAAAAAAAACCCAGCAGGGCCCAGCTGAAATATTTTCTTTCAATACAGCCAAGCTGCAGGCATAAAACACAATAGTAAAATATACAATGGAACAAAGTAAAAGGCCTTTATAACAGATCTTTGTTATGCCACTGCAAGTATTTCATAACATCAGCTACTGTTTTTCTCAATTGACATCATATAGGTCTCAGTTAATGAAAAGAGACATGGAGCATATTGCATCAAATAGATGCTGGACAGGAAACAGAAAATGGATCATGTATCCAGGCCCCCTAGCTAAAGCAGTCAAACCTCTGAATAGCAAAAGGACTAATGTGTTTTAGCTGTTCTCCCTTCCAGTCGTAAACCCAAGAGCAATATTGAAAGTGTTTTCTTTTTCAGGCTGCTCACCAACCCCCTACCTACCCCATCCCATCGTGAAAGCCAGTCAGCAAGGATCAAAAACATTTCCTTTTAAATGAATCATGGCAATCCAATAAAGATGCAACACACAGATTATGTTCAAATCAATGACAGAACCAAAGCCAGTATCAGCAGGCCTCAAGGAACAAAATTGCTCACAGTCGGGGGTGTCCATCCAATAATTAGCTCTGGGGCTAAACACAGAGCACATGCTATGTTCTGGGCAAAATCCCTCAAGCTTCTACTATCCTGGCTTCTTTAAGTAACTTTGGGGTGTTGTAGTATTGTCCTCATTCATACCTTCCCCAGATGTGCCATGACGGCTTAGCTTAGCTTTCCAAAGGGGGTCTCCAATAACATAGTTATAGTCAGAAAACAGGCAGGCAACTGTAATACCAATATCTGTAAATAAATGTTAAAATAAATAAGGGACAGAATTGATTTAGAAGAATCAATTCCTATGCATGACCATTAAGAACCCTGAAAAAATGAACACAGAAGATTTTTAAGTGTCCTGAGCACTTGCCAACAACTACCTATCAATTGTTTCTATATACTGTTCATTTTAAATATTGGAAGAGGAGATACTCATCTGTCTGAAAGGCAAAAGGATATACATAATTGTTGTGTGTTTTTTTACTCATATATATCTACTACACTTTTTCATTCTGTTAAGGTATGTAATAGCATCTGAAGACCTCTTTGATATCCTTATCCATCTTTCCTCTGGCACTTGCTATTATTCTTTTCATATAATGCTGAGAGCTAACTTTCTTAGTGGCACAGCAAGGATACAAATGATGATACGTATGCTAAGGCAAGAATGAAAGGAAAAAAAAAAAGATCAACCATCCATCATTAGAATCACAGAATACGTTTCAGAAGACCCAGGTTTTCATGCCAAAGTCATACTAACTAGTTGTACGACTTCAGACAAATCATTTATCCTTCAAAAGTGTTAGTTTCTTTAGCAGCCACCTCTTTTCATCTCTGAATTTTCATTTTCAAATCTAAGAGTATGCTTCCAATTAAGAGAAAAGCAATCGTGAGTCTCTCACCATTAATCAAAAGAAAGTTTACGGCCCTGAGACCCTTTCAAGAGCATTTCATGTGTTATATAAAGATTTGACAACGGTTGATCTACCACAGGCTATTTTTCCTCCTTCATATTAAAGAAATTATATGAATATGAGTCACCTTATTTAATCCATTACCTGCTAATAGCCTCCTTTATGATTAGCCCAAAGGTCGAAAATAATAACCAATAATCAGCTGCTTATTCGAAAGCTGTCTGCTTCTGAAGACACTCCTACTTCCTCTCAATTCAACAGCCCATTGTATTTCATGTTCATATGCCCAGGGTTGACTGATCTCTCTGAGGAGTCACAGCATATGGTGCAGTTATTCTCTCTGGGAGGATAGAACCAACTTACTCCAAATAGAAAGGACTTATCAGATCTAGACAGATCTTTAAAACACCTGTAAGATAATTTGGATTCACAGCAGTAATAAAATAGCAAACAAATTTCCCTCTCCAGAAAATGATAAATTACTATGTTTCATTGAGCAGACTTTTCCTTATCTGATTTGTTTTAAAAATGATAAATAGGTCTCCATAAATCTGAAGGAAACCCAGGAGTCACCATCTACCTAATTGAATCAGAGCTTATATGATTCAAAGAGATAAGAACACATTAAACAAATGAAGATATTTTATATTGCAAAATAGGATATAAAATCCACCTTTCAAGGATACAGGGTAAAACATGAATGCTCAAAATAGGTAAAGTATAAAAATTGAAGTGTAATTAGTGATAACTATCTCCATTTATGAATAAAACCTGCTTGAAATCTCAGTTTTACATTTGCAAATATTCTGACCAGTTTTATCATGATTTCCTTGCACATTTATTTATTGAGTACCTAGTTCCTTGCAATTTATAAGGATATCTTGTGTCAGAAATCTTTTCTTTCTGTTCATGACCTTAGTGTGACCCATTATCAAGCATGAAATGTTCCATGATTCTGACTTTCATCTTTTTAGGAGAAAAGTCCTCCTTAAACTATACATTTCTTTCAAGTTCTTGCGGTCACATTTATCTGGCTTCCTCTCACATTTTGCTCTCCTCTTGGGCTCTGCTGTCTTCCACCTTCTGGCTGCACTCATAGAGACCCCTTATTTCACTTCCTCTTAAATCGTTATTGTTTCTTGTTGTTCCTGTTGTTTTTCTACATTCTCTTCAATTATTCTCAATGAAAATACACTAGCTTCTTCTCTGAAAATTTCTGGACAAATGTTGGGCTTTCAGATTCTGCTCTGGCTGATTATTTCTGCCACGAGGCAGGAGTAAATCTGAAAAGTCATGGTGACTTAAAGGAGAAGAGTCTGGTTTCCCTAGACAAGCAAAGAGTCAGTTTCCAATTGATTGTCATGAATAATGACACAAGTACCATTTGCAATCAGAGATCTTTGATATATAAAAGTGTCTTGATATATAAAAACAAAAATCTGTCTTTGGCATGAGACTGGCAGATAATTGTTTTATTTCTTATCTAGAGACCTTTCAAAACAAAACAGAATTCCTTCTTCTAAGATAGTTAAATGGATACCACATAAAATCAAAGAATCATTTTCGGTTTATGGTTATATTCATACATCTCTGCATTTTAAGGGAAATAAGGGTAAGAAAAAAATAAATAATGAGGTGAACAAACATAGATCTGAACAAGCTAAGGTATCTGTGGTGTCATCAAAAGGGGCGTCACCTCAGAGGAGCCACAGGAGGCATTTGAAAACATAAATGAGATCTCAACGCGAGCCAGCTCAAACTTCTTCAAGGACTTTCTATCCTATGTCCTATTTAGGACATAACTGGCTGTGTCTCCACTCAAATCTCACCTTAAATTGTAATAATTCTCACATGTCAACGGCGGGGCCAGGTGGAGATAATTGAATCATGGAATCAGTTTCCCCTATACCGTTCTCCTCATAGTGAATAAGTCTTACCAGAGCTGATGGTTTTATAAAGGGGAGTTCCCCTGCACACGCTCTGTTGCCTGCCACCATGTAAGACGTAACTTTGCTCTTCATTTGCCTTCTGCCATGATTGTGGGGCCTCCCCAGTCACATGGAACTGTGAGTCAATTAAACTTCTTTTCTTTATAAATTACGCAGTCTCTGGTATGTCTTTATTAGCAACATGAAAACAGACTAATAAAATAATCCTAGCTTCTTGTTTATGATCGACAATCTCATACCCTTTCTTCCCTTAACCCAAATCCTGTCCCAGTGATCATCTGGAGCTTCAGATGTCCTCTCTATTTCTTGAGCAAGCTAAACTCACTTCCATTTTAGTTTTGTAGCACTTGCTGTTCCTTTTTTTTTTTTTTTTTTTTTTTTTTTTTGGGCAATGCTCTACCTCCAAATCTACCCAAGGGTCACTCCCTCACTTCTGCTGGTAGACGACCTCCTCAGGAACACCTTCCTCAATCCCTCTATTAGGAATAAAGACAAACTTACCTTACAATCACTCCCTAGACTTTTTTATGTTTCATTTTTCATAACACTATAGAAAATAGTTTCTAGCCCAAAATGGACTACAAATTATTTTTTAATACATGAATGTAACTAAGTTTAAGAGTAAAATAAAATAATGTTATGAAGAGTGCTTAGTAGACTGCCGGGCACATAAGTTTTTTAAAAAATTATCTTCTCCTACTATTGGAACTCACTGTATCTATGTTTTACTGTAAGATTTCCAGCTTCTTCAGAGCAATTATCATACATTTTTGCTTACTACTCTATCCTTAGCACCTCATATAGTTCCTGACTCATAAGAAGTGTTCACTAAATCTTTTCCTTTGAATAGATTAAAGAAAGAATTTTATATGCGAGGCCACAGTTAAAATAGTTACTAATCAAGCCAATGGTGAAAATCTGAATAATACTCATAGCTCAATTCCCAAAGGCATGAAATTAAGCAAGCATTAAACTTCTCTCATTGAATTGTATTGCCAACTACATATAAAACTTGGCACCAAATGCAGCAGAAGCAGCAAAGATAAATAGCTATAGATGCAGCCCTACTAAATTCAAGATAGTGCTAAGAACAACATGCCTGCTATGAAAATGAGAGTACAGTTAGACAAAGTGTAATTGTAAATTTGAACAACTTGGAGAATACTGAAAGGAAAATGAAGCCAGCAAATATCGATCTCTAATGTAAATAAAGAAAAATGATTTACAGCTCATAGCTCACATTTAAGTAAGTTTAATTAAGTAAACCATTAATCATGGTTTAATTAAGACAAATCTACAGTTTTAATACTATTTGATTCAGTTATTATCATGTAGCAAGAAAAATAAAATCATGCCATTTTCACTACACTATTTTCAACATGAGGAATATGTAACATGTTCACCGAAATTGTCTAAAAAATTGTTCAATAGCAAATTTTCAAATCACAAACAGATTCAAAAAGAAAATATTTTAAATTAAAAAATATAAAGATACAATGTAAGACACACAAATATAAGAAAAGAACCAGTATTTATTTTAGGGCACCAAGAATCTTCAGGCAGATATCATAACCTACTTAGAGCCAGAGAGAAGAATTTTAAAGAGTTTTTAGTATATTTTATTTTTGAAAGCTTGCCAGATCAGTGATAGCACAATAATGAATTCTAGCTTTCAAAATGCATATGCTGAACTCCTGAATTTGAAGCAAGCTAAATCTGCAAAATTATTCCATAAGCATGCCCCAAATTTTCCCTTCAACTACAATAAAAACAAATAGCTTTGTGTTATTCTTATCAGTCTCTCTTTACCAATTGTGCAAAAGCTTCAAGAAGCCTTTACAGATGAATCATTTTCTCTAAAAAATGGGAATAATTCCTTATAAAACCAGGATTAATGAACTTTTTAACTGCTTTTATTAAATGTGCCTCTCAGTTTATTACGATAGTTCATTTTAAACTGATTATCTTTGAATTATCATATTATGTTATATTAATTAGGTAAATATGACATAACTTATAAATGTGTTCTCTGGACCTAAATTGAAAAGCTTCTTTAATTGGCATTTCCTATAGGAATTGGCATTTTTCTACAGGAAAGCAGCTAAATTGCAGCACTCCACTCCCCATCATTCAAGTTTAATGATGAATTAAAGTCATTAATATAAAATATTCTTTAAAATAAATGAGGATTGCATGCTTTTGTTTCTACATATTTGTTTCATTTCTAGATGACTCTTAAATTTATTTAATATCATACTCCTGTAACCAATTCTACCAACAATACATTAGAAAATCTAGAAACAGAAACAAATTATTCTAGGGAGTGTTATCAGGCCCATGTTTTACACCAACTTTAAAGTGCAATCATATAATTCCTTTATCATGATGATCATAATCCTAGTGAGAGAGGCTGTGGTTGGGGGTTCTCCAACACTGCTTAGATGGGGAGAGGACATTTCCAGTTTCATGTACATGGAGGAGTCCACCAGTTAAAATACTTGAAGTCAAATATACCATTCTCATTTCATGATCTGAATTTTGCCAAGAATTTACTTTACTAAAACAAAGAGGAAAAATGTTTTCAAGGATAACTAATTTTTTACAGAACAAGTTAAGACAACTCCTGTAGACTCACACAAGGAACAAAACTCACGTGAGTAAAAATTAAAGATTTACAAATGTGTCAGCAAATGAAAATGACTGGCATGCCCTAAATAAGAGAACCACCTCTTAAACTGACATGTCTGATATGTGCAAAAGGAATAGAGCCCCCCAAGTAGGGAAAATAAAAGATACTACTTCATTAACTGGCAATTTCTCTTTCACAGGGATTTTTCTGACCTTGTAAATAGCAATACAAAAAAAACAGATTGGATAAAGAAAATGTGGTACATATACGCCATGGAATACTATGCCGCCATAAAAAGGAATGAGATGATATGTTTTGCAGGGACATAGATGAAGCTGGATGCCATCATCCTCAGAAAACTAAAAGGAACAGAAAACCAAACACCACATGTTCTCTCTCATACATGGGAGTTGAACAGTGGTAACACATGGACACAGGGAGGGGAACAACACACACCGGGGCCTGTGGGAGGTCGAGGTCGAGGAGAGGGAGAGCATTAGGACAAATAACTAATGCATGCAGAACTTAAAACCTAGATGATGGGTTGATGGGTACAGCAAACTGCCATGGCACACATATACCTATGTAACAACACTGTATGTTCTGCACATGTATCCCAGAACTTAAAGTAAAAATTTTAAAAATAAATAAATAAATTTTGGGAAAAAAGAAACAGATTTATTATAAATGTTCTACACATTGGCATATATTTTGTGACTCATTAAGAAATTTGTATTGCCAGAATATTAAAATGCTTTATTGAAAGTTATGTTTGGGATGGGTTTACCACATTTGAGATGATGATATTTCTCAAAGAACTTTGCTCTAACTGAAGATAACAAAAAAAAAAAAAAAAAAAAAAACTCATGGAAATTAATTAACAATGATTTAAGTCTAAGAACTTTATCTACAAGAATTATTTTAGTAATGAAGTATAGCAAGTATATTAAATAAGAATGATGGGGTGTTGCGAATAAAATTCATCTCTAGAAAATAATTTACCAGTTTCCTTTCTCACAAAATCCTCCGTCTAGTCCCCTTTTAAACAGTCCTTGATTTCACTAAGAGTACATGAGTTATGGAAGAGAATTCTTCCCCATCCTCTTTTATGAACTGCATATTTGAACATTGGGTGGGAAGGCGGTCTTGTCTCAGAACACTTTGGTGTCATGGTATCTGTCACACTGCAACCTCTAATGAAAGTGAAGTTTGTCTCCATTGTGAGTTACAGTAATCATTTAGCTACTCCATACATGGCAAGCAAAAATAAATAAATAGATAAACAAACAAGGAAAATAATAAACTCTGATTTTGTGTGTGTGTGTGTGTGTGTGTAGATACAAACACACATTTTCACTCCCAAACTTTTTTGATACTCTAGCTTTAACAAGAATTTTTCAGCTATTTCCCTAGCATTAGAGGTTAAAAGATATTGAGCATACTGACATCTAAACTTTGGGCTGCCACTGAGGTTATTTTCAATTATGTATCAAGTGACAACAACAATGCTGTGCTGTGAATTAAGTAGCTTTGATTCTCTGTTAAGTGTGAATTCAAAGCTCGAATACGGATATAAACAGCCATGATAAAGATGGAATCCAACAGAGGTCCTGTCAATAACAGGATTTAAGTAGCTGAGTTTTCAACATGAACTCTCCTTTCATTCTATATAGCAAGTAGTGACTTTTATAATTAAGAATTAAATGTATTAACACCAGAAACTACAGGAAAATAAATTGAGATGTCAGCAATAACATTTATTATACTCCATAATTATGCATTTGTTTGATTAATTTTTATTCCCTGTCTGCATCACCAAAATATATATGCAAAGAGGGCAGACATCTTGTCTTTCTTGTTCATCATGTATTTATAAGCAGTTAGAAGAAGAATGTCTAGCACAAGGTAAGCATTTGGTAAATGTATGATGGATTAAAATAGATTGAAGGATTAATTAATAAATTAATAGAAACAAATGTTTGAATGAATGCTGGAATCAATTCTAGAATGGAGATTTAATTTTTAAAGCATAATTGAGATATGCTTTTTATTAATTTTTATTTATACTTAATAAATAATTCAATTTACTTACAATTGACACATAATTGTACATATTTATGGGGCATTGTGCTGTTTCAGCGCATCTATACATTGTATAATGATCATATCAGGGTATGATGCGAGTTGCATCTGTGTCCCCACCCAGGTCTCATGTTGAATTGTAACCCCCAGTGTTGGGGGAGGGAACTCCTGGGAGGTGACTGGATCATAATGGTGGATTTCCCCTTTGCTGTTGTGACAGTGAGTGAGTTCTCACAAGATCTCACTTGTGAGATTTGAAAGTGTATAGCGTTTGCCCCTTCTCTCTCTTTGTCCTGCTCCGACAGGTAAAGGTGTTCTTACTTCCCCTTCAGCCATGACCATAAGTTTCCTGAGGCCTCCCAGCCACGCTTGTTGTGCAGCCTGTGGAACTGTGAGTCAATTAAACCTCTTTTCTTCACAAATTACCCAGTCTCGGGTAGTTTTTATAGCAGTGTGAGAATGAACTAATACAGGTGATAACAGTCAAAATCTTCTCTTATAGTTATTTTGAAATATACACAGCATTGGTATTAGCTATAGTGACCCCACCGTGAAATAGAATATTAGAACTTATTCTTCCCGTTTAACAGTAACTTTGTACTCATTGCCAAACTTTCTCCATCCCTCCTACTCTCTATCTCCCCAGCCTCTGGTAACCTGTGAAATCAACTCTTCTAGAATCCACAGATGAGTGAGCTCATGGGCCGTTTGTCTTTCTGTGCCTGGCTTACATCGCTTAGTGTAATGTCCACAAGGTTCTTTTAACTTTTTATGCTTCTTAGTTAATGACCAACTCCACACACTGATTTTTTAAAGTATTATAATCATAACACGTGTTCATTTGTAATTCATTTCTAGAGCAAAAAAGAGAGATTTTACTATGAATAAAAGAGTAAAAACAATTAAAAGCAATTAAAACAAATACTCATTTCACATTAGCTGAAAACTAAAAGCTAGAGAATGTTCATGTCAGAGATCAGGTGGCATGGGTAACCATATCTATTTCCTCAGGCCACCATAACAAAGTACCACAAACTACATGGCCTACAACAACAGAAATGGATTCTGTCATAGTTCTGGAGGCTAGAAATTCAAAATCAAGGTGTCAGCAGGGTAGTTCCCCTGGAAATTTGAGGGAGAATCTGTTCCATGCTTCTCTCCTAGCTTCTCGTGGCTGTCTACAGCTCTTGGTGTTACCTGGCTTGGAGCCTCGTGTGTGATTTCAATCTCTGCCTCTTTCTTCACATGGCCTCTGTGCCTCTGCGTCTCTGTGTCTCAAATCTTCTTCCCTTTCTCTTATAGAGACACCAGTCGTTAGATTTAGTGTCCACCCTAAATCCAGAATGATCTTATCTCAAAATCCTTAACTTAATTACACCTACAAAGACTATTTCCAAATAAGGTCATATTCACAGAAACCAGGCTTAGGAATAGGACATATCTCTTTGAGAAACACAGTTCAACCTATGACAGTAACTTTCAGGTATTGGCCAATGGAAGCCAACACCAATACTTTCCAGAACTACACATTCAGTTTAAGTTCACCTTATTTCCCCATATTGGTCTCTGAATGGAGTGCTCTGACCCCTCTACATATAGGTTCAGAGGCACTTCAATCCCAGAATGATCTGGTTTGGCTCTTCCTTTTCTATTGAATTCCTGCCTATGAACTCCTCTTACATGGTCATCTGGAAAAATGACCACCTGCCTTCCCAGCCCCCAAGTGTCACTTTCTGCCTGCAGCTAAACAGGTCCTATTCACTCTGGGTGTTCTACTACCTCCTTTACTGTCCTGTCTAAATCATGGCAGAGGACTGGACACTGAGCTTCACTCGCCTATGACTTTCTATTTAGTCTACCACCTCAGCCTGTGGCTCACCATGGACCACACATTTCATAGCAAGTATATACACCCTGTTTGCCCTGTGTTGTCAGGGGAAACCACCCTGTCTTGTATATTCAACTGTCCAGAAAGCAACATCCTACCCAGGAAGCCCTTATGGAGTGCCATGAGGAATTGGGGACCCCATAAACCTGGGAGTCAACCAGGAGGCTCCAAAAAAGGATCTGACCTTTTCTTTTCTTTCTTTCCTTTTTCTTTTCTTTTCTTTCCTTTGCTTTGCTTTTTGTTTGTTTGTTTTTTGAGATGGAATTTCACTTTGTCACCCAGGCTGGAGTGCAATGGTGCAATCTCGGCTCACTGCAGCCTCCACCTGCTAGGTTCAAGTGATTCTCCTGCCTCAGCCTCCTGAGTAGCTGGGATTACAGGCACCCACCATACACCCAGCTAATGTTTGTATTTTTAGTAGAAACAGGGTTTCACCATGTTGGCCAGGTTGGTCTCGAACTCCTGACCTTATGATCCACCCGTTTCAGCCTCCCAAAGTGCTGGAATTACAGGCGTGAGTCACTACACCTGGCTGGATCTGAATTTTTCTAATGTTTTCCTAGAACTATCCTGCCTTCTGTCCAGTAATTCTCACTAGTAATTTTACTGCTTTTTCCCCATGAACATTGCAGTGGGATAATATCACATTTTCCCCAAAATGCAGTTAGCATTATTTTATTTCAAGTTTAAAATATATAATATTGCTGACTCTGTAGAACTTATAGGACAATAAAAGTTGTTCTAACATACAGTTCTTGGAGTTTTGTGAGAAATAGTTTTTCTTTTTATAGGCACCATGTTTTTCCGGGTATTACATTGAACCAGAGAAAGACCTGGCTTTCCATCCCAAGAAAAACACTAACCTGCTGTGTGAGCTCAAACTATTGGGAATTTAGCTTCCTCCATCCAAATAAGCCAGCACAGGTCTTAAATTCATCTGCTAAAAAGGTACAGTTATAATCATTAGAGAGAGCCTAATATTACAAAAAGAAAATAGAATTGCAATAGAAATCTGCTACCTCTAGAAAGTAGTAGACGTTAGTGATTGCATGTTGACACCTAATGCTGTAACACACACTATGTCACCAAATTGAAACAAGGGCCTCTGTGAAACAGAGATCACAAATGCTGATAGTCTGTCACACCTCTAAAATTAATAATTTCATACCAAATCTTAATTTCCAGCTTCTCTTGAAAAATTAGAAACTCTGCAGCACTAATCATGTGTGCCCACAAGGCATTAAACAACTGGTGTTAAATTGCTGGCCCACTTGAGATAGGGCATGGGGTTTCCATTTTGCCACAGGCCTCAACATTCCCCCTTATTTCCCTGAGCTGAGGTTACAAATCAGTGATTATGCCTGTGCTGTTTTTCCTATACCAGGCCTGTTTCAGGCACTTACAACACAAACCTTTCCTCTAGAAGAATTGGAATTTGCAACTTATGGTGCAGCATATCCTTAGACTTCCTCTAAACAAAAGTATGTTTGTATTGGTTGGCAGGCATTTTCTGTGGGAAAAAAAAGGGGGGGGGGTCTTTTGAAAAGTAGGCTTCTAAAGGCAGAAAAAACCTTGATTGTGAGCCTCTGCTCTATTCACTAGCGATTGAATTGTGGATTTACTAGGTGTCAGGAACTGCGTAACTCTAGAATTCTAGAACGAAGACCTCAATAGTGCTCCGGAAAGGACAATGCAGCTGTGGGGAATAGTAAGCACTCAGTTTTTCTTGCTTTCTTTTTCTTTTTTTTTTTTTTTTTACATTTATAAACCTTTATCGGATTTAGATACTTAAAAAATAATACCTGCAAGTTGTAACACATTTTAACAACACAGAAACTTATAAAACAATCACAAAATAAACATAGAAGCCCTTTTTTCCCCCTCAATCTCACTCCTTTCTTACAGTGCTTTCTCTCTAAGCTAAGCTTTTCCCATTTTTTTTGTGCAAGACTGTCACAATTGTAGAAAGATCTCTAAACTGCTTTGGAAATACATTTTGCGATATATACTTACCTTTGTATGAATTTGAGATTAGCTATCTTCTTCCATTTTGTAGAAGATGAAGATCATGTCTTTTGGGCATCTTTTATATAAGAGCCCATTTAGGTTTTTGCAGACTTGAAAGATCAGGTAGGATCGACTGATCTGTTTGCAATGCAATACCTCAAGCTGACCAAGGATAAAATCTCATAGAAGAAAAGCAAATTAAATCAATTTTCATCTGTTCCTTAGCTAAATACTGCTAATAGCAGGCTTTTCATACTTCTTCAACTCCCTCAGCTGCTTTTGAGATTTTTCCATTTCAGGACAGAAGAAAAATGAAACCGAACCTAAAATTATAACTCAAGATGAAGCTCATTCCCCTCTCCTGCATGAGAAAAATAAAACGGGGGAAGGAGGGAGAAACAATAAATATGCAACATGCTGGGATAACTGGATGCTATTATAATCAGTGTTTTAAGAACTTATCAAGATATCATGAAAGCAATGCATTTCCTCTCCTTTTATGTGAACATTAATAGATATGTAATATGGTATAAACATTGTATATGTTATATAGCTTTCCAGACAGCAGCAACAGTTCGAATCACAAAGTTTGCTTGCACGGGCAACTTGTATGATGAAGTAAGACAACTTGTATGATGTCTAAATATACTACTTTACTGATTGAGTAGCCTGTTCTTCAACTGATGGAGAGAATATTAGTTTTATAACCTGATAGCAACTTAGGTCAAAAAATTGAGAGTTTTTAAACCACTGAAATGGTCTCTGACTTTATCAATATCCCTTTAACCTTTGCTGGGAAAGCTATATGATTCATCACAATCTATAGAGTATCCATTAGAGTCAGCCTTCACCTTGAGACTTCTCCTGGAAAGTATCTGACTTTCTCTCCTATTAATTCTAAACAAACTTTGCTGATAAGAGGGATTACAAAGATGACCACTATTTGTCATGGGAATCAAAAATTGCATCTTGGTCTGCAAATTCCTGAATCAAACATCAGCTGTTTCCAATAGCCATCCATTGATCAAGTAATTACTATGCTAATTCTAATTACTTCGTGTGTCAAACTCCAAATACAAAATATATATTCAGCCTTAGTATTCTTTTTAAGTAAACAAAGATCAAACTCTAATGTGTGGAACTCCTTGGAGATGAAATCTGCAATTTTTAAAAACATCAAAAAATAAGATGGATTGTTGTATGGCCAGAGGGATGATGTGTGTATATATATTTGCATATATATATATGTAAATATAGCAAAAGCTTAATTGCAGAATATAGGATGTGGGTAAATGGATTTTCATTGTACAATTCTTTCAGCTTTTCAGTAAACAACAGAGATAGACTAGTTATCTCTACTGAAATATCTTTGCTATTTACTCTGAAATCTAGGAACTTTTCAGGACATAAGAAATATAGTTATGAGGTTAGAGCGCTGACCTCTAAAAGCTGCCTCTGTTATGAAATATGAAGATTTATACTGAAACACAATAAAAATGTAATTCATTAAACTTGAGAAAATAAAATTATCTTAACTTTAATTACTTCTTTATTAAATGCACAGTAGAAGTAAAACAATTAACTTTTCATCATGTTGTTTCTTTTTAATTTTTTTTCTTCCAACTTCTATTTTAGGTTCAGGTTTGCTGCATGGGTAAATTGCACGTCACTGATTTTGGCTCACAAATTATTTCATCAACCAGGTATTAAACATAGTACTAAATATATAGGTTTTTTTATAGTCCTCACCCTCTTCCACCCTCCACCTTCAAGTAGACTCTGGTGTCTATTGTTCCCTTCTTTGTGTCCATGTGTACTCAATATTTAGCTCCCACTTGTAAATAAGAACCTGTGACATTTGGTTTTCTGATCTTGTGTTAATTTGCTTAGGATAATGGTGTCCACCTCCATCCATGCTGCTGCAAAGGACATGGTTTTGTTCTTTTTAATGACTGCATAGTATTCCATGGTGTGTATGTGCCATAAAATCTTTATCAAATGCACTATTGGTGGGCATCTAGGTTGATTCCGTGTCTTTGCTATTGAGAGAAGTGCCATGAGGAATGTATGCATGCATGTGTCTTTCTGGTAGAATGATTTATGTTCCTTTGTGTATATACGCAATAATGAGATTTCTGGGGCAGATGGAGTTCTGTTTTTAGCTCTTTGAGAAATCTCCAGATGGCTTTCCACAATGAACTAATGAACTAGTTTACATTCTAACCAATTTACAAGTGTTCTCTTTTCTTAGAAACCCTGCCAGCATCTGTTATTTTTTTTAGTCATTCTCACTGGTATGAGATGGTATCTCATTGTGATTTTGATTTGCATTTCTCTAAAGATTAGTGAAGTTGAGCACTTTTTCATATGCTTATTGGCTGAATGTATGTCTTTAAGAAGTATTTGTTCACATCCTTTGCTCAGTTTTTAATGGGGTGGCTTGCTTTTTGTTTGTTCATTTGTTTAAATTCCTTACAGATTCTGGATATTAGACCTTTGATGCATACCTTGTGAATATTTTCCCCCATTCTGTAGGTTGTCTGTTTATACTGTTGATAGTTTCTTTTGATGTGCAGAGGCTCTTTGGTTTAATTAGGTCTCACTTATAAATTTTTGTTTTTGTTACAGTTGCTTTTGGAGTGTTCATCAGGAAATCTTTGCCAGGGCCTATTTCCAGAATGGTATCTCTTAGGTATTCTTCTAGAGTTTTTTATAGTTTCAGGCCTTACATTTAAGTCTTTAATCCCTCTTGAGTTGATTTTTGTAAATGGTAAAAGGAAGGACTCCAGTTTTAACCTTCTGCATATTGCTAATCAGTTATCACAGCACAATTTATTGACTAAAGACACATTTCCCCATTGCTTGTTATTTTCAACTTTGTCACAGATCAGATGCTTGTAGGAGTGCAGCTTCATGTCTGGGTTCCAGAACTGTTCCATTGGTCTATGTGTCTGGTTTTGTACCAGTACCACACTGTTTTGGTTCCTGTAGCCTTGTAGTATACTTTGAAGTCGAGTAGTGTAATGCCTCCAGCTTTGTTCTTCTTGCTTAGGATTTCTTTAGTTATTCGGGCTCTTTATTGGTTCTGTAAGAATTGTGGAATAGTTTTTTCTAATTCTGTGAAGAATGTCATGGGTAGTTTGATAGAAATAGCATTGAATCTGTAAATCACTTTGGGCAGTATGGCCATTTTAAAAACATTCCTTCTTCCTATCCATGAACATGGAATGTTTTTCCATTTGTTTGTGTAGTCTCTGATGTCTTTCAACAGTGTTTTGTGATTTCCATTGTAGATATCTTTCACCTCCCTGGTTAGCTGTATTCCTAGGTATTGTATTGTATTTTATTTTATTTTATTTTATTTTATTTTGTTTTGTTTTGTTTTGTTTTGTTTTGTTTTTTGTGGCCATTGAGAATAGGATTGTATTCTTGATTTGCCTCTCAGTTTAGATGTTGTTGGTGTATAAAAACGTTACTGATTTTTGTACAGTGATTTTGTACCCTGAAACTTTGTTTAAGATAGTTATCAGATCTAAGAGCATTGGGGCAGGGACTATTCGGCTTCTTAGGTATAGGATCATATTATCTGCAAACAGAGATAATTTGACTTCCTCTCTTCCTGTCTTCCCATTTGAGTGCCTGGTATTTTATTTCTCTTTCCTGCATGATTTCTCTGGCTAGGACTTCCAGAACTATGTTGGATAGGAGTGTTGAGAGTGGGCATCCTTATCTTTTTCTTGTTCTCAAGGGGAGTTCTTTCAGCTTTTGTCCATTCAGTATAATGTTGGCTGTGGGTTTGTCATAGCTAGCTCTTATAATTTGGAGATATGTTCCTTTGATACCCAGTTTGCTAAGAATTTTCAACATGAGGAATGTTGAAGTTTATTGAAAGCCTTTTTTGCATCTGTTTATATCATCATGTAATTTCTGTTCTTAGCTCTGTTTATGTAATGAATCACATTTATTGATTTGCCTATGTTGAACGAACCTTGCAACCCAGAAATAAAGCCTACGTGATCATGATGGATTAGCGTTTTGATGTGCTGCTGGATTTGGTTTGCTAGTATTTTCT
Source organism: Macaca mulatta (assembly GCF_049350105.2). Taxonomy (NCBI): domain Eukaryota; kingdom Metazoa; phylum Chordata; class Mammalia; order Primates; family Cercopithecidae; genus Macaca; species Macaca mulatta. The sequence goes on from NC_133411.1 coordinate 60,369,515, forward strand.
TGAGGATTTTTGCATCTATGTTAATCAGGTATATTGGCCTAGAGATTTTTTGTTTGTTGTGTCTCTGCCAAGTTATGGTATTAGAATGATGCTGGCTTCATAGAATAAATTAGGAAGGAGTGCTCCTTCTTCAATATTTTGGAATAGTTTCAGAAGGATTGGTACCAGTTCTTTATATATTTGGTAGAATTCAGCTGTGAATCTGTCTGGTCCGGGGTCCAGGACTTTTTCTGGTTGCTAAGCTTTTTATTACTGATTAAATTTCAGAACTCATTAATTTTAGAACCAAGGTTTCTATTTCTTCTTGATTCAATCTTGAGAGGGTGTACATTTCCAGGGATTTGTCCATTTCTCCTAGGTTTTCTAGTTTGCATGCACAGAGGTGTCTGTAATAGTCTCACAAGATTGCTTTTATTTTAATTTCTTTGGGGTCAGTGGTAATGTTCTCTGTGTCATTTCTCATTGTGTTTATTTGGATCTTCTCTCTTTTTTATTAGTCTAGTAGTGGTCTATGAATCTTATTTATCCTTTCAAAGAATTAACCTTTTGTTTCATTGCTCTTTTGTATGGTTTTTTTGTTTGTGTGTGTGTGTGTTTGAAACAGAGTTTCACTCTTGTTGCCTGGGTTAGAGTGCAATGGCGCGATCTCAGCTCAACATAACCTCCGCCTCCCGAGTTCAATCAATTCTCCTACCTCAGCTTCCCGAGTAGCTGGTATTACAGGCATGTGCCACCATGCCCGGCTAATTTTTGTATTTTTAGTGCAGACAAGGTTTCTCTGTGTTAGTCAGGCTGGTCTTGAACTCCTGATCTCAGTTGATTCGCCCGCCTCGGCCTCCCAAAGTGCTGAGATGACAGGGATGAGCCACCGCCTGGCCGCTGTTTTGTATGGTTTTTGACATCTCTATTTCATTCTGTTTTGATTTTGGTTATTTGTTGTCTTCTGCTAGCTTTGGGCTGCTTTGCTCTTGTTTTTCTAGCTCCTCTAGGTGTGATGTTACTTTGAGATCTTTCTAACTTTTTGATGTGTACATTTAGCATTATAATCTTTCCTTGTATTAATTACATTGCTTTAGCTGTGTGCCAGACATTGGTATTTTGTATCTTTCATTAGCCTCAAATAGTTTCTTGATTTCTTCCTTCATTTCATTGTTTATCCAAAGCCATTCAAGACTAGATAGTCTAATATCCATGTAATTGTATGGTTGGTTTTGAGAGATCTTCTTGGTATTGATTTCTATTTTTATTGTGCTGTTACCTGAGACTGTGGTTGATATAATTTTTATTTTTATTTTTATTTTTCAATTTATTGAGAATTGCCTTATGGCCAAGCTTGTGGTTGATTTTAGAGTATGTGTCATATGCACATGAGAAGAATGTATATTCTGTTGTTGGGTGGAGTGTCTCACACATGTCTGTTAGGTCCATTTGGTCAAGTGTCAAGTTAAGATCCCAAATATCTTCGTTACTTTTCTGCTTGGATAATCTATCTAATACTATCAGTGGGATGTTGAAGTCTGTCACTATCATTGTGTGGTTATCTAAATCTCTTTATAAGTCTCTAAGAGCTTGTTTTATGAATCTGGGTGCTCCAGTGTTGGATGCAAATATGTTTAGAATAGTTAAGTCTTCTTGTTGAATTGAACATCATGATGTAATGCCCATGTCCTTTTTGATTGTTGTTTAGAGAAAAAAAAAAGGTGCAGCTGACTGTCAGTGCTTATTTAATTTTACACAAACATGCTCTTTGAGGCTGAAGCAAATCTGACTGATTTTCAATGTGAAAATAAAATATAAAACTGTTCTTGGAGTTATTTCTAAACAGAACTTACATCAGAATTGTCTTTTTCAAAAAAAATAAGATTCATCCAATGAATCTTGGGCCAACCACTGTTCAAGAACAATATTTACATCACACGTAGAAATGCTATATTTTCTAAGATTTGACATTTTCAGTGATCAAGAATTTCTATATTTTATAAATGGGAAATACCGCTGCTAAAAACAGAATGCTATAAATAGAATGATGTCTTTTTGTTTCCGAAGTTGATATACTAGAGTGATGTGAAATAATAATACAAATAAGTTATTTCATGGCAAAATTACTCAGGGTAAACACTGAAGCCACAAGTGCCACCAGCATGTGTTCTCAGTGCAAATAGGAAAAGGGTTAAAGTCTATTTTGTCTGAAATAAGAATAGCACCACCTGCTTTATTTTTTTGCTTTGTTTTCTTTTTTTTTTTTTTTTAAATAGGTCTTCTACATCACTTTATTTTGAGCCTTTTGGTGTCATTGCACATGAGCTAGGTCTCGTAAAGACACCATACATTTTGGTCTTGCTTCTTTATCCAATTTGCAACACTATGCCTTTTAAAGTGGGGCATTTAGCCCATGTACATTCAAGATTAATATTTATATGTGTGACTCTGATCCTGTCATTGTGTTGTTAGCTGGTTGTTATGTAGATTTGATTGTATAGTTGCTTTATTGTGTCAGTGGTCTATGTTCTTAAGTGCATTTTTGTGGTGGCTGGTACTGGTCTTTTGTTCCCATGTTTAGTACAACCTTAAGGACCACGTATAAGGTAGATCTGGTGGTTAAAAAAAATTCCCTTAGCATTTGCTTATCTGAAAAAAAAAATATTTCTCCTTTGCTTATGAAGCTTAGTTTGGCTAGATATGAAATTCTTGATTGGAATTTCTTTTTTTTTTTTTTTTCTTTTCATGGTGCAGTATATAGGTCCTCAGTCTCTCCTGGCTTGTAGTGTTTGTGCTGAAATGTCTGCTATTAGCATGATGGGGTTCTCTTTGTAGGTTACTTGCTCTTCTCTCTAGCTGCCTTTAATAGTTTTTTCTTTTGTGTTGACCATGGAGAATCTGATAAGTATGTGCTTTCTGGATGATTGCCTTGTGTTATATCTCACAGGGATTCTCTGAGTTTCCTGAATTTGCATGTTGACCTATCTAGCAAGGTTGGGGACATTTTTGTGAAGAATACCCTCAAATATGTTTTCCAAGTTGCTTGCTCTCTCTCTCCCCCTTTCCTTCAGGGATGTCAATGAATCCAATGAGTTATAGGTTTGGTCTCTTTACATAATCTCATATTGTTCAGAGATTTTATTCATTTTTTAAAAATATTTTTTCTTTTTTTTCTGATTGAGTTAATTCAAAGAACTTGTCTCTTAGAGCTCTGAGATTCTTTCCTCAGCTCGATCTATTCTATTGTCAATACTTCAGATTATATTATAAGGTTCTTTTTTTTTTTTTCCTTGAGACAGGGTCTTGCCCTGTCACCCAGGCTGGAGTGCCATGGTGCTCACCGCAACCTTGTCCTTCCAGGCTCAAGTGATCTTCCCACTTCAGCCTCCTGAGTAGCTGGGACTACAGGTGTAGCCACCATGCTTGGCTAATTTTTGTACATTTTATAGAGATGCATTTTCACCATATTTTCCAAGCTGGTTTTGAACTCCCGGGCTCAAATAATCTTTCCATCTCCCACCTCAGCTTCCCAAAGTGCTAGGATTACACAGCACCAGATATGAAATTTTGTAGTGAGCTTTTTGGCTCTACCAGATCAGTTTAATTGTTTCTAAAAATTGCTATTTCATCTTTCAGGTCATGAATCATTTTACTGGATTGCAAAGTTTCCTCGGATTGGATTTCACTGTTCTCCTAAATCTTGGTGATCTTCACTGCCATCTTGATTCTTAATTCTATATCCCTCATTTCAGCCATTTTATCAGTAAAGGATCATTTTTGGAGACTGAGTATGGTCTTTTGGAGGTAAAAAAAGACACTCTGACTTTTAGAGTTGCAGTTCTTGCACAGATTCTTTCTCATCTGTGTGGGCTGATGTTTCTTTAACCTTTAAGTTGCTGTTCTTTGGAAGGAGCTGTTTGCTTTTAAATTCTCTGATGCCCTTGATGGTTTGACCATGATATAAGTTGGGTTTGGTTGACTGGCTTCATTTATGGATGATCTCAGGTGGCTAAGACTCAGCTCATCACTCCTAGGCTGTGTGCTCTTACCCTGGGGACTGGGAACAGGTCCATGGCTTTGTTCTCTGGTCCCTCGATGTCAAGCATCTGCTGCACTGTAGGGACCAAGGTATTCCCAGTCCACTGACAACAACACTCTGATGCAGGGTGCAAGCAAAAGTTTTGTGTGGGGGCAATGGTAGTGAGTTTCATGCTCATGTGTGCACACCAGGGAAAGAGAAGCAATAGTACAGCTAAGTCCATACCTGCATGTCAGCAATGACTGGAAGCAGGGTACATGTGTATGTATGCAATGGTTGAGGAGGGGGCAATGGTGAGGTCCATGCATGTACACACACTGGCAAAGTGATGGGGTAAGGCTCTGGGCAAATGTGCACAGGTGGGCGTGGAGCCATGGTGAGGTGCTTGCATGTACACACACTGGCAAAGTGGTGGGGTGAGGCGATGGGCAAGTGCGCACTGGAACAGTGGTTGGGGGAGGCTGTAGGTGAGTGGGTGCTGGCAGGAACACATCTGCGAAAACTCTCTGACAGTTAGCTGGGGTCTATCAGTGAAAGAGCTATAGCCATGGCCACTGGGATACTCCCTGTTTTCACATGCAAGGCTGTACGGTAAGCAGATGCAGCCAGATAAAGACCCTGGGAGAAGCTGGCAGACAGGGGACACTCAGATCAGACTGTCACCATTCCATGGGCAAGATAGCCCTGTTCTGTCCAGGTTAGAGAATGAACGAAAGCCAAAGTCACCTACAGGAGTATGGCGAGCCTTGGGCATCCCTGCTTGTGCTCCTTTGCAGCCAATGCAATGTGAAACCCTCTGAGCTCCACACAAGCTGGATTCCTGTCTCTGGCAACTCTCCAAGCAGCACTCTCTACCAGGTCAAATGTCCATGAGGTTGTAGGGTCTCCTGCAGCTGGGATTCCAGAGATTTGTTATAAGAGTGAGCCAGTTCATGCCTATTTAACTTGCCCCTTTGCTAGGAGCTGTTTGGAGCCAGAAAGGAGTCCTTGTGCTTGGTAACCCCATGCAGGGTTCCCAGCTTCCTCCTCCATCAGCCAAGGTCTGTGTCCTCTCTCTGTCCATTCTCAATACCTTCCCTCTGAAGATCTGCTCATAGTGTGCTGGTCTTCTTGATGGTCTGTTCTTTCAGTGGGAGAAGCTCTTCCTGGATGCATCTAGTCAGTGGCTCCTCATCCTTCATCATGTTTTAAACTTCATTGTGCTTTAATCATTTCAATGGTTCCTTTAGGATGATCATGCTTTTTCTTAGAAAAATAATGTTTCTTCTCAGACTTCTCTCCATCTCCCTAGCTCCTCTCCAAAATGTCATCTGAATATTTGTGCCACAGGGCAAGAGGTGTGTGTTTTCCACAATCTCACAGTGCAGAGAATGAGCTAGTCTTTAAGGGTGCTGTCCTTTGACCCTCTTATAGCCAAGATGATGCCCTTCCTCCACCTTATTTATATTTATATCTGAATTCCACAGTATTCAGGAATTCTTCCATGAATGCAAGAATACTTGAGACTGGGTAATTTACAAGGAAAAGAGGTTTAATCGCTCATGGTTCTGCAGGCTGTATAGGAAGCATAGCGGCTTCTGCTTCTGGGAAGACCTCAGAAAACTTACAATCATGGCAGAAAGCAAAGGGGAAGTGAGGCACTTCACATGGCCAGCTTAAGAGGAAGAATGCAAGAGGGGAGGTGCTACACACTTTTAAACAACCAGATTTCACAATAACTCACTCACTATCATGAGAAAAGCACTGAGGGGATGCTACTAAACAATTCATGAAGTACCACCCCTGTATTAGTCTGTTTTCACATTGCTAATAAACACTTTCCGGAGACTGGATAATTTATAAAGGAAAGAGGCTTAATTGACCCACAGTTCTACCTGGTTGGGGAGGCCTCATCACGGCAGAAAAGAAAGGAGGAGCAAAGTCACATCTTACATAGAGGCAGGCAAGAGAGCTTGTGCAACGGAACTCTCATTTATAAAACCATCAATTCTCATGAGACTTATTCACTACCATGAGAACAGTATGGGGGAAACTGCACCCATGATTCAATTATCTCCACCTGGCTCTGCCCATGACTCATGGGGATTATTACAATTCAAGGTAAGATTTGGGTGAGGACACAGCTAAATCATATCAACCCCCATGATCCAATCACCTCCCACCAGGGCGCACCTCCAACAGCAAGGATTACAATTTGACATGAGATTTGGGTAGGGACACAGATCCAAATCATATCATCCACAAATGTGATAGTTCATAATCTCTGCTGTGCTTGATCAGAGTTCCAAAGGTTTCCCTATGCCTGTGTGCCCTACCTTAGTTTTCAGCAGTTCCTTCAACCTAGCTGCAGGGCCTACTGTGACTACTGATCTCACCTATGCCACACGGAAACCAAATTTGGCCAGGAAATCTCAACTTCAAGGACTCTTCTTGCCTAAACAAGCAGCTCTGTCATGTTGCCTTTACCAAAAGGTGATTCACCGGCACCCAGGTAGTTTGAGAATAATCTGTGCAATACCTCCTTCCACAAACCTTCCCTTTGCCCAGTGGCTCCCTCACTTTTCCAATACATGGCCCTTTCTACAATCTTCAACCTCTGAGGATTTGGAAAGGTGAGAGGAGCAAATATTGGAGCCTCTGTCAATTTTTTTTTCTTCCAGAAATCAGGGCATATGAGTTTTCTATTGCTCCTATAACAATTACCACAAATAGAGCAGCTTAGAAAACACCCATCTCACCATTCCCTAGGTCAGAAGTCTGAAGCAACTGGACTATCTGCTTAGTCTTACAAGGCCTGAATCAAGGTATCACTGTGCTGCATTCTTTCCAGAGGCTGTAGGGAAAAAGTACCTGTAAGCTCTTTCAGGTCATCGGACAAATGCAGTTTCTTGACATGGTAGAGCCAAGGTCCCCATTTCCTTGCTGGCTGTCATTCAGGGATGAGTATTTGCTTCTGTAAACTGCATGCAATCCTTCTCATGCCTTCCATATGGCCTCCCTCCAGCAAGAACAGAATGTGAGTCCCTCTCACTCTTTGAATCCCTTCCCCTTCTGTCATATTTCTCTGCCTTCCTCTTCTGCCTCTAGCTGGAAGTAGTTCTCTACTTTTAAGGACTCCTGTGATGCAATGGGGCTCACCTCCATAATCCAGGATAACCTCTCTATTTTAAGGTCTATAACACGTTTTCATTTGAAAGGAGGAGACATTCTGCCTACTACAGAGGTATTAATGACTTTCCTCATCGTGTATGGACATCACTTAGGTAAAATACTCTGATCTAATACATTAAACCTACTATTGATGTAGTACATGGAAGTAAAAAAAAAATGTATAAAATCTCTCTTCACCAAAACTTGTCTTAGTTTGGTGATGGTTGCACCACTCTCGGAAAAACTAAACGCCAATTAATTTGTACACTTTTAATGCCTGAATTTTGTGGTATATAAATTATAACTCAAGAAATGTGTTAAAGTAAAAACAATAAACTTGGTTTGCAACACTCTTCTGCCCTACAAGATAAGTCTACTCACATGGAAAACTCCAGAAGAACAGTTATATAAAGAAAATGTAAAAGTCTAGGCTGACTTGCAAAAATAGCATCTCCATTATACCTACATGAGGTGATGAGGTAATAATTGCCAGTCATTAAAGAGCAGTCATTATTGACCAGAATGAGCTTTAAGCATGGTATGAATGCTAACACATTTAATCTTATCAACAAACCTGTGAAATGGATAACATTAACATGCTCATTTTACAAAGTAAATTGGATCACAGACAGTTTAAGTCACACCCGCCAATGAATGCTGAGAGCTAGGATTCAAAACTAGGCATGTGGCTCCTGAGTTTATGCTCTTAACCACTGTTAGGAAGCAAGAAGGTCTTTTATGAGGGCACTGGGTGACAATGTGACATTTAAACAGACCAAGGTTTTAAAGCTAGACCTACTTCTTACTAATTATCATTAGGATGACTGGTTATTTAATCTGAGACTCAGTTTTACCATCTGCAAAACGTGGTATATCAGTTTTCTAGGGCTTCCATAACAGAGTATTACAACTTTAAAGAGAAATTTATCTGGCTTAAACAACAGAAATGTATTGTCTCACAGTTCTGGAGGCTGGAACCCCAAGATCAAGATATCATAAGTTTGGTTCCCTTAGAACTCAAACCATGAGAAGAAAGCTGATTCCATGCTTTTCTCCTGGCTTCTGATGACTTGCTGGGAACCTTTGCATTCCTTGGCATGTAGATCCCTGTCTTCATTCCTTGGCATGAAGCCGTGGCATGAAGACAGGGCTTTCTCCCTGTGTGCATGATTCTGTCTCTAAATTTTCCCATTTTATAAGGACACCATTCATATTGCATTGGATTAGGGATGCCTAATGACCTCATCTTAACCAATAATATCTACAATGACCCTATTTCAAAATAAGGTCAAATTCTGAGGTACTAAGGATTAGGACCTCAGCATATGAATTTTTGAGGGACACAATTGAACCCATAACAGGGCATTATTATATTTACCATGGAGTGCAGCAGTGAGAGAGAAATGAGATTGTGCACATGAAATACCCAGAACAGCACCTGGCCCATAATAGGAGGTCAGTAAATGTAGCGGTGATTTCATGCAACAATGTCAACATTATAAGTAACAAAGGAGCTTTTAGAGCAAAAATTGAGGAGAAAGGGAAGGCAACTAATTGCATTCTGACTGGGCTTTTGGGATGAATAGTTTTGGCAACCCAAGTGCACCTTGGAGTCTATGAGATTCTGCTGCCCAGTCTAACCTCAGACACACTTCCCCGCCTACTCTACTCACAAGTGTTTTTCCTGCTGCTGACCTAACCAATTCCACAAGTATGTATAAGCATCCACTAGTGCAGGGAGGAAAAGAGATGTGGAAATCAAGTAGCACAAGTCCCAAGACTCTTCCTAAAGAGAGTTCCAAGTTCCTCAAGTTATAATTTAGGAAAGAAGTCATGTTTTATGCCAAAGATCAAGAGACGGATGTAAGGGAATGGACAGCAGACCGGAATTCAGGAAACCAGATCTGAGTTCCAGCTTTCGCGAGCTGGCTGTAGAAATTTACCTGAGTCCCTTGATCTGTAGCATATTCAAATGTTCTCAACTATAGAATATGAGACAGAGAGTTGCTTTTAAAGAATCCTTCCAGCTCCAATGTTCTCTATTTTTTTTCTTAAGTTTTTATCACTATGATAACTCATTATGTATAAGTAAATATCCCTAAATTTTAAAAGAATCTCAAAATCTGAAATACTTCTGACTCCAAGCGTTTCACATGAGGGATATTCAGCCTTTAGCTATTTATTTTCTTGCTTTGCATAACTTACCCCACCCTTTTATTCTTCTTTCTTAGGTAAGTTAATAGATTTACCTACCTAAGGTAAAATTAAAAATTTGCTACTTCCAAATTTTGCTGGCCTAAGGCTCTGTCTATCTCAATGAGAATGAGCAAACGCACTTTGAGGTAGCTTATATCTATAAAGGATAATTTTCTTTCTTTCTAAAATTATACTTTAAGTTCTGGGATATGTGTGCAGAACATGCAGGTTTGTTACATAGGTATACAATGTCATGGTGGTTTGCTGCACCCATCAACCCGTCATCTACATTAGGTATTTCTCCTAATGCTATCCCTTTCCTAGCCCCCAACCCCCACCCAGTGTGTGATATCCATGTGTCCTCATTGTTCATCTCCCACTTATGAATGAGAACATGTGGTGTTTGGTCTTCTGTTCTTGTATTGTTTTGCTGAGAATGATGGTTTCCAGCTTCATCTATGTCCCCACAAAGGACATGAACTCATCCTTTTTTATGGCTGCATAGTATTCCATGGTGCATATGTGCCACATTTTCTTTATCCAATCTATCATTGATGGGCATTTGGGTCGGTTACAAGAATGAACAGGCAACCTACAGAGGTGAGAAAACTTTTGCAATCTATCCATCTGACAAAAGGCTAATATCCTGAATCTACAAATAACTTAAACAAATTTACAAGAATAAAACAACCCCATCAAAAAGTAGGTGAAGGATATGAACAGACACTTTTCAAAAGAAGACATTTATGCAGCCAACAAACATATGAAAAAAAGCTCATCATCACTGGTCATTAGAGAACTGCAAATCAAAACCACAACGAGATACAATCTCACGTCACTTAGAATGGCGATCATTAAAAAGTCAGGAAACAACAGATGCAGGAGAGGATGTGGAGAAATAGGAACACTCTTACACTGTTGGTGGGAGTGTAAATTAGATCAACCATTGTGGAAGACAGTGTGGCGATTCCTCAAGGATCTAGAACCAGAAATATCATTTGACCTAGCAATCGCATTACTGGGTATATACCCAAAGGATTATAAATCATTCTACTATAAAGACACATGTACATGTATGTTTATTGTGGCACTTTTCTATTTTTTATCTCTAAAGTTTTCTTGAAAGAAGGTAAAAGCTCCAAGCTGTAATTGCCATTCCTTTAACACAGAAGTTTTAAAAAAATGAGGAAAAAGTCAGGCACGGTGGCTCACGCCTGTAATCTCAGCACTCTGAGAGGCCGAGGTGGGCGGATCACAAGGTCAGGAGATTGAGACACCCTGGCTAACACGGTGAAACCCCGTTTCTACTAAAAATACAAAAAAATTAGCCGGGCTCAGTTGCGGGCGCCTGTAGTCCCAGCAACTAGGAAGGGTGAGACATGAGAATGGCGTGAATCCTGGAGGCGGAGCTTTCAGTGAGCCCAGATCGTGCCACTGCACTTCAGCCTGGGCTACAGAGTGACACTCCGTCTGAAAAAAAAAAATAAAATAAAATAGGAAAAAGAGTTAAAAAGAGAAACTCCAAGGCGAAATGCTATGAAAGAAATTCATTGATCAAAGTCTTTCATCTGTGTGGGGGTTTCTAACCTGCAAGGCACATTCATGTGCATTACCAAGGAGGTGCAGGAGGTTTGATCTGCGGTTCAGAAAAAGAAAATGAGGCTACGGAACTTAAATGCCTTGCTTCCGTCCCGTGAAAACCCAGAGTGTACAGCAAGGAATCACTGAAACAATATACAGACTATTTTTTTTTTTTTTCACATTTTCTCTATTAGTATGTGGAGCTATCCTTTCAGTTCTGATGATATTGTGGATAATCAATTTTTAAAACTTGTGGTACAAGATCATGTGAGTTTAGCAATATGGGCCTATGACAGGTGCCTTTGCTCATTCTCATTGAGACAGACAGAGTCTTAGGCCAACAAAATTTGAAAGTAGCAAATTTTTAATTTTACCTTAGGTAAATAAATCTATTAACTTACCTAAGAAAAAAGAATAAAAGGGTGGGGTAAGTTATGCAAAGCAAGAAAATAAATAACTAAAGGTTGAATATCCCTCATGTGAAACACTTGGAGTCAGAAGTATTTCAGATTTTGGGATTCTTTTAAAATTTAGGGATATTTACTTATACATAATGAGTTATCATAGTGATAAAAACTTAAGAAAAAAATAGAGAACATTGGAGCTGGAAGGATTCTTTAAAAGCAACTCTCTGTCTCATATTCTATAGTTGAGAACATTTGAATATGCTACAGATCAAGGGACTCAGGTAAATTTCTACAGCCAGCTCGCGAAAGCTGGAACTCAGATCTGGTCTCCTGAATTCCGGTCTGCTGTCCATTCCCTTACATCTGCCTCTTGATCTTTGGCATAAAACATGACTTCTTTCCTAAAATATGACTTGAGGAACTTGGAACTCTCTTTAGGAAGAGTCTTGGGACTTGTGCTACTTGATTTCCACATCTCTTTTCCTCCCTGCTCTAGACCTCTCAGATGCTCACTTTACTTGTGGCTCTGAAGTATTTTGGGACCCAGAGGATCCTCGTCTATGATAAGCATAAAAATCAAACAATACAGAGAAGGAAAATGAGTCATCACAGTGAAGACAGAAGGATTTGTCCCAAATCTAACTGTTTGCTTCCTGAATTTCCTGTGAGGCATGTTATCCACCACAGGAGGCTAAACTCTAGAGCACGAGTGCTGGTTTATATAATTTATCTCCTAGCTGATTTTATAATATTAGAAGAGTCAGGCAATATGTAGAAAAATGTGACCAATTTAGACAGTACAGCAAAACATGCCATTTGGTCTCATTTATCATAATAGGGATTTAAAAGGACACTCATGAGGCATTTAGAATCCATGAGTTAGTTGAGCAGAACAAGTGGTTTTGCATAAGCTCTACCCTTAAATCATTTAGTGCTTTCTTGCATCATTAAAAGCAAATGATGTTTTTAAAAACTGCAAGAGTCATAACAATTAACATCAGGAAAACAATTTTACCACCACTTAAAGGGCTTTCAGGGGTCAAGAGGACCACCTTTATTATAAGTTCCAATCCCTTTGAGACACCTCAGTGTATTTTCCCCCTGCTCATATGATGGGGAAATCGAGTTTGCTGGGCCACCTCCAGCCTCCTTTGTGACAGTCTCCAGCTACAGTGTGGAGTAGCCTGACTCGCTGGGAACTCTCAGTCCAGTGGAAGAGAAGACACCTGGCAGCCATTCTGAAACAAGCAACATTGAACACAGAGCAAGAGCAAAACCAGAGGGGACAGCTTTGTGCAGTGGGCTGGTCTGCACTTTGGACGCATTACAAACCAGATCTAGCTTTCTGTTTGCTGGGCACCAAGCCACTTTCATAAAAGTCTACAGTGGATTAAAAAAAAAAAAAAAAAGCCTGCAGCAGAAAGGAATACGTATCTCCTCATCCTACCCCATCCAGTCAACATCAGAACCCAGACTGGGATCTCTTCATTGCTTGTGAGTATGTTTTTCTATGAACACAGGAGATTGACACTTATAGTAAAGGGACAATTTTGAATACCCAGGACAGTTTGTCAGACCTCTCCTGAGAGGCAGAAATCCTGCTAATGGACTCATGTGCCCATACTAAGAACCAAGGATACAAAAGTTATCTATTATACATGAGAATTCTCAATGGGCTACCTAATGGGGCTACTGCAAATATCGTTTTTGCTGACGTCTATTATAGCTTTTGTCACTATGCATCAAAATAATGTATTTAAATAGTAACCTTATGTATGTTCGCTCTCTCTCTCCATACAGTAACCTAAAGAAGTAGATGTCATGATTACCCTCCATTATAGGTGAGGAGCTGAGCAGAACTGAGGTTAGGTCTTTTTCCCTAGATCACACAGTAGCACTAACCCAGGTCTGACCCCAGAGACTAGCGCTGGACCCTGTACTGATAGTGCATATAAAGGCCTGCCTTCCCTGCTGGGTAGCAAGCTCCCTGAGGGCAGAGGCTGCTTATTATACATGTCTGAATTCCTGATGCCTGACACATTCCACTGATCCTTCTGGCTAAAGCATCCTTTCTTGAAGGTCATGAACAAAGATTCATTCATTAAAAAAAAAAAAAAAGAAAGAAAGAAAAAAAAAAAAAGATTAAGGAGCTAGTAAAGAGCTGTTAAGGAGCTGGCCAATGTACCTTGGCCACGTGGCCAATAAAACGTCCTAAATTGGTTGTAGTACTGAATAGTTGCCCTTTTCAAGCTTTTGGAGGCCAACCTGATAAACTCGTTTGGCAGTTTCCTTGACTAACTATTATTCTGTTTTATATTTGAGTTGTTAAGCAAGCTATAATTTTATTCACTTGTATACTAAAGCAAAGAAGACCTACATAATCATTGTCTAGAGATAGCAATAAGTATCACTTTTTTCTTTATTACCCAATTGAGGGATGAGTTTTGAAAAAATTACAGTATAAAAGTATGCAAAGAAAAAGATTAAATTCCCCATATATTCCCTCAATTGTGTATTTTCCTTCTAGAGACAATGACTGTGAATAGTTGAGTATGTGTTTTTGCTTCATATTTATATATGACTTTGTCCCCAGATAAATAAGATTGTATAAATTGTTGCTGGACTTGGTGCACTGAAAGTAGGTCACATCCCACAACAACATAAGAAAGAAGATGGAAGTATATAACACTTCCATCAGCAAGGGTTGCTTGTGGAGTCACTGGGTGGGTCTCTGGGACCCTAGCTCCTATCCTTCATCAATATCACCTTTTTCTTTACTAAGAAATTGGAAGCTGACTCATTCACTGATATGCTCAATCTCTGGTGCATTCTCTCTGCTGCTTAGTTGTGGCTTGGATAGTAATTGTGGATTCACACACTTAAAAGAGTAATTTTAAGTCAACGAGTCCACAATTTCAGCATTAAGAGCAAGCCTTCTGGATGGGCCTCTTTCAGAGGTAACATGATACCTGTTGATTTTTAAACAAGCATGTCTTGGGATCTTTCTATGCTTCTTAACAACTGAGTGATATTCTCTAGTATGACTGCTCCATACTATTAGTTACCTATTTGCCATTGGATGAAGGAAATTTAGGCTCTTACTAATTCTGTTGCTATTAGAAACACTACTACATTTTCCATATTTAAAAGGTAGCTGGAGCTTACAGAAAAAAAAAAAAAAAGTGCAAAATGTGTATAAAAATACGAAAAAAAAGGCAACAGTTATGGACTGTATGTTTGTGCCCTCCGTGAAAAAATGTGTATGTAGAAACTCCACTCTCCAATAGGATAATGTTCAGAGGTAAGGTCTTTGGGAGATAATTCGGTATCAGTGAGGTCATGAGGTTGGAGCCACCATGATGTGATTAGTGGCCTCATAAGAAAAAACAGGCTAAAGCTATTTTTCTGTCCCCACTATGTGAGGTTGCAGCAAGAAGATGTGCATACCAGAATAGAGCCTTCAGCAGGAATCCAATCTACAAACGCCTTGATCCTGATTTTCCAGGCTCCAAACTGGGAAAGACAAATTTCTGTTGTTTAAGCTACCCAGTCTACAATATTGTTATTATAGCAGTTCAAACTGGCTAAGACAGAAATCTCAAAAAGATAATTTCTGTACTATCTTGAAATATTTGCTTATTTTGAATAGTTTTTGTTATTTTTAATCCTTTTTCTAAGGACATAAAATATTACATTTATATATCTGCTGAAATGCCATATTTTGATTGTGTATATTGCTTTGTATCACACTTAACATTATATCATAACATTATCCAATCCATTATTTATTAAAAATATGACTTTTAAAGGTCACATACTGCATCACACTTACATAACAAAATTTATTTATCCATTCCTCTGTCTTAGTCACTTACATCATTTTGAAATTTTCACTTACAAACAATGGACAAATGAATATTATAGTGAATAAATCTTTGACCAAATCTTAAGTCATTATCTTAAATCACTTTGTAAAGTGGTAAAAAACTGTTATTTTTTCTCCTGATTATATTTAATTACTTTAAGTTGAACATTGGCTGTTTAAGGTTGACATTTTTGTCTCTCATGTATTAAAGACTATTTTTCTATTCCTGGTCTGTATTAATAATCCACATAAATGGCTTGTGTACTTTATCACATATTTTGAAAGCCTGTGTTTTTTGTTGTTGTAATTGTTAAATTGAATGGTTGATATTATTTTTCTAGAACTTTCACATTAATATCAATTTGATATAAAGCTATGTTTTCTGGGCTTTAATTTTTAGATTTTGTTATCAGAATTTGCTAACTTCAAAAATTGAAGTGTAGGCCAGGCATGGTGGCTCACGCCTGTAATCCCAGCACTTTGGAAGGCTGAGGCAGGTGGATCTCTTAAGGCCAGGAGTTCGAGACCAGCCTGGCCAACATGGGGAAACCCTGCCTCAACTAAAAGTGCAAAAATTAGGTGGGCATGGTGGCATACACCTGTAATTCCAACTACTACTCAGGAGGCTGAGTCACAAGAATCCCTTAAACCCAAGAGGTGGAGGTTGCAGTGAGCCAAGATCACATCACTGCACTCTAGCCTGGGCAACAAAGTGAGACTCTCTCAAAAAAAAAAAAAAAAAAAAAAAAAAAAATGAAGTGTATAGTCTTCCTTTCTTTTTACATACACGTTTGGCTTACACAGAACATGGATTTTAAGTTTTTGAGAGTTTACAAGAACTTAGTAAAAGTCTGATTCTGTCATCTGTTGTTTTGAAGTAATGCTATGATAATTTTTTCTATTTTTCTTTTCTTTGCATCAAATCCACTATGATGTTATTTGGGCTATTTATTTCAACATCAGTTTATTTCTGTAAAATGATGGTAATAATAAAACAAGTTCAATGAATTGTTGTAAGTCTCACATGTAATAGCACATATATAGTGCCCAAGAGTTTATAAAGGGTTGTTTAGTCGTTTTTATTTTTAATATAAAGAGTTTTTTTTTTAATTTCTATGTCATGCATTGCAATACAACTTTTAAAAGTTTGTCCTGTGCTTCATTGATGATTTCAATTATTGTACTTAACTTTTTAATTAATATTGAATTTCTTTTCAGTTATGATATAAAATAAAGTTTAACTTGATTTTCACATTAGTATTATAATTAATGATATGGTTTGGCTCTGTGTCCCATGCAAATCTCATCTGAAATTGTAATCATCTTATGTCAATGGGAGGAAATTGGTGGGAGGTGACTGGATCATAGAGGCAGTTTCCCCCATGTTGTTCTCATGATAGTGAGTGAGTTCTCACGAGATCTGCAGGTTTTATAAGGAGCCCTTTCCCTTTCATTCAGCACTTCTCCTTCCTGCCACCTTGTGAAGAAGGTGCCTTGCTTCCCTTTCACCTTCTGCCATGATTGTAAGTTTCCTGAGGTCTCCCAGCCATGTAGAACTGTGAGTTAAACTTCTCTCCTTTATAAATTAACCAGTCTCAGTATTGTTATAGCAGTGTGAAAAAGGACTAATAATGGAATTGGTAGCAAGTGTGGAGTACTGCTGGAAAGATAATCTGAAAATGTGGAAGCAACTTTGGAACTCGGTAACAGGTAGAGGTTGGAACAGTTTGGAAGACTCAGAAGAAGACAGGAAGATGTGGGAAAGTTTGGAACTTCCTAGAGACTTGTTGAATGGTTTTGACTAAAATGCTGAGAGTGATATGGACAATGAAGTCCAGGATGAGGTGGTCTCAGATGGAGATGAGGAGCTTACTAGGAACTGGAGCAAAGGTCATTCTTGCTATGCTTTAGCAAAGAGACTGGTGGCATTTTGCCCTGCCCTAGAGATCTGTGGAACTTTGAACTTGAGACAGATATTTTAGGGTATCTAGTGGAAGAAATTTCTAAGCAGCAAAGCATTCAAGAGGAAACCAGGCTTATTCTGAAAGTGCTCAGTTATATGCATTCACAGAGATGATTTAAAATTAGAATTTATGTTTAAAAGGGAAGCAGAGCATAAAGCATGGAAAATTTGCACCCTCACCATGTGATAGAAAAGAAAAGCCCATTTTCTGAGAGGAAATTCAAATCAGCTGCAGAAATGTGCATAAATAATGGGGAGCCAAATGTTAATAGCAAAGGCAATGGGGAAAATGTCTCCAGGGCATGTCAAAGATCTTCACAGTAGCTCCTCCCCTCAGAGGCCTGGAGGCCTAAGAGGAAAAAAAGTGGTTTTGTAGGCCAGGCCCAGGTCTCCACTGCTCTGTGCAGCCCTGAGATGTGGCACCCTGCTTCCCAGCCACTCCAGCTCCAGCCATGGCTAAAAGGGCCAAAGTACAGCTGGGGCCACTGCTTCAGAGGGTGAAAGTCCCAAGTCTTGGTGGTTTTCATGTTTAGCTGGGCCTGCAGTTATGCAAAAGATAAGAGCTAAACTTTGGGAACCTCCACCTAGATTTTAGAGGATGTAATGAAAACGCCTGGATGTCCAAGCAGAAGTCTGCACAGGGGCAGAGCCCTCATGGCGAACTTCTGCTAGGGCAGCATGGAAAGAAAATGTGGGGTTGGAGCCCCCATACAGAGTCCACACTGGGGCACTGGCTAGTGGAGCTGTGAGAAGAGGGCCCTGTTCTCCAGACCCCAGAATGGTAGATCCACCAACAGCTTGCACCTTAGGCACTCAATGCCAGCTCATGAAAGCCACAGAGGCCATACTCTGAAGAGCTACAGGGTGAAACTGCCCAAGGTCCTGGGAGCCCACCCCTTGCATTAGTGTGCCCTGGATGTGAGACATGGACTCAAATGAGATTTTGGAGCTTTAAAAGTTAATGATTGTCTGACTGGGTTTCAGACTTGCATGGGGCCTGTGACCCCTTTATTTTGGCCAATTTCTTCCATTTGGAATGGGGACATTTTTCCAATGTCTGTACCCCCATTGTATCTTGGAAGTAACAACTTGCTTTTGATTTTACAGGCTGATAGGCAGAAGGAACTTGATTTGTCTCAGATGGACCTTTGGACTTGGACTTTGGAGTTAATGCTGGAAAGAGTTAAGACTTTGGGGACTGTTGGGAAGGCATGATTGATTTTGAAATGTGAAAGGGACATGAGATTTGAGAGGGCTTGGAGCAGAATGATATTAATTTGGTTCTGTGTCCCCAACCAAATCTCATCTCAAATTGTGGTCCCCACATGTCAAGGGAGGGACCTGGTGGGAGATGATTGGATCATAGAAGCAGTTTCCCCCATGCTGTTATCATGATAGTGAGTGAGTTTGCACAGAATCTGGCTGTTTGATAAGTGTCTGACACATCCCTCTTCTCCCTTTCTTTCTCCTGCAGTCATGTAAAAAGTGCCTTGTTTCCCCTTCACCTTCTCCCATGATTGTAAGTTTTCTGAGGTCTCCTCAGCTGTGTGGAACTGTGAGTCAATTAAACCTCTTCCTTTACAGATTACCCAGTCTCACACAATATCTTTATTGCTGTGTGAAAACAGACTGATACAGTTAATTTTCAGGCTTTTCTTTGTGAATAAAGATTCAGAGTTTATATTTGTCAGAAAAACATTACTTCTTCATTGACATTTTCAAATTTATTAGCAAAAGTTTGTAAATATTATTTTCTTAAAATGTTTCTATGACTTCCACATCTATTATCTCCATTATCTCATTCTTAATTTTGTGATTTATACCCCTCCCAGTTGGATCTGAAAAACAAGAAATTAAACTTGGTTTTGTGGTTTTATTTAACAAAATAGACATTGGGTGTACTTACAATTCTGTGTGTGTGTGTGTGTTTCCTGTCACTAATGCTTAATGTTCTGCTTTTATGTTTACTACTTGTCTGCTTAAGCTGTCTTCAATTATTTATTTGATTTTGAGTTGAGTCATTTGCCTTCCTCCCTTCCTTTTTTCCTCTTACCCTCCCTTCTTTTTGCCTTTCTCCTTATTCCTCTCTCCTTCCTTTGTTCCATCCCTCCCATTTACCTTCCTTCCTTGTTCTTTCCTTTATTCATTTTCTTTTTTTTTTTTTTTTTTTTTTTTGAGACGGAGTCTCGCTCTGTCGCCCAGGCTGGAGTGCAGTGGCGCAATCTCGGCTCACTGCAAGCTCCGCCTCCCGGGTTCACGCCATTCTCCTGCCTCAGCCTCCCGAGTAGCTGGGACCACAGGCGTCCGCCACTGCGCCCGGCTAATTTTTTCTATTTTTAGTAGAGACGGGGTTTCACCATGGTCTCGATCTGCTGACCTTGTGATCCGCCCGCCTCGGCCTTCCAAAGTGCTGGGATTACAGGCGTGAGCCACCACGCCCGGCCCTTTATTCATTTTCTTTCTTTTTTCCATTCTTCTTTTCAATATATTTCTTTACCCCTTTTTAAAACTTGTCTTGAGTATATCTTTAATGGTTCCTCTAAGTTTTGACATGAAATGTTCAGAATTTGCTATATAAATACTTTGAAATAGTATTTTTAATTTTTCCTTAGCTCAATAGTTAACTGTGAGACTGTATTTTAAAATTTTTATTTGGTTTTGATTTGTTGTTCAAATTTGTCACTAGTTTTTAGTTTTGTTACATTGTGTGATTTGTATAATTTTGTCTTTTTTTTTTTTTTTTTTTTGAGATGGAGTCTGGCTCTGTCACCCAGGCTGGAGTGCAGTGGCCGGATCTCAGCTCACTGCAAGCTCTGCCTCCCGGGTTTACGCCATTCTCCTGCCTCAGCCTCCCGAGTAGCTGGGACTACAGGCGCCCGCCACCTCGCCCGGCTAGTTTTTTTGTATTTTTTAGTAGAGACGGGGTTTCACTGAGATTTCATTGTGGACAATTATAACAACTATTTTTGGAAAGGTTTTAATGGCATGTAAAGATAATACAGTTCTTGTTTCACAGTTTATACATGTACAAACACACAATATTATAAATTATGTTACTCTAACTCCTTATTTAGTTATTACTGCATCTGGCAATAACTGGAAATAATAATATGAGATTTTAAAAATGTCCCTATGAACTTACACAAATAATTCATCATCTCTTTGTGGTATTTATGTGTATACACCATACATACGTGTTTATGTATTATCACAAATAATAATTATTTTATTTATAATTATTTAAACTTTCAGTTAATATCTTGATAAATGAATGATTGCTATAAAGTCTCCAGTGACACATTTCAGTCAATTAGTCTCTGATTTTGTATTTTTCCTATTTTTGCACTACATATTTTGTTATTAGAAAATTTGTTATTTTACTAACCTGGCATATTCTCCAAGTGTTTCCTAACTCAAAGAACAACATCAGTATCAATGAATTGATTATAAAACCTTGAAATCATTTTTGGCCCTCGTCCATAAACCTTCTACCGACTTACACATTGATTTCACTTTGTTAAATAAATATATGCCAAATCTATTCATCATTCTCCATTGGCATCACTAACTTGCCAACATCTGCCAACTGACTGAGAGCAATGGCCTCTCAACTGATTTTCCCATATTCTTTATTTGTTGAGTGAATAAGTGACTAAGTTAATAAATATTTTTTATTGTACAATGGGATTTTCTTACTCTGCTCAGGATACTATAACAAAATACTATAGCCTGGGTGGTTTAAACAACAATTTTTTTTTTTTTTTTCTCACAGTTCTGGATGCTGTGAAATTCAAAATCAAGATGCCAGCATATTTGGTGTCTGGTAAGGGCCTTCTTCCTGGTTTACTGATAGGCACCTTCTTGCTATTCCTTTAAGTGATAGAGAAGGAGAGGCCATTTCTCTCACTTTTCTTACATAGGCACTGATTACTTCATGAATGCTCTACCCCCATTATCTAATCACCTCCCAAAAGTCTCACCTCCAAATGCTATCCCACTGTGAATCAAAGCTCCAGCATATACATTTAGGGGAGACACAAACATTCAATTTATAGCAGTGTTCATAAAACATATGCCTATTTTAATAGATAATGTTTATACATTGATTTCTACATTGCTTAAAATTTTGTCTGATTGCCCTACAGTATTTTTCTTTTTGTTTTATAATTTATACTAATTATTTATGTTTTGCTATTCTCTATTGGATATGTTCCCATACACATTATAATTTTTTTTTGTTTTGAACTCTATCTGGGTTGTCTTTTAATAAGTTAGTTAAAATTTATGCCTGTAACTATAATGCATATAGTCTGTCTTGCTACTGTTTCTTGTTTCTGAGGAATCTGATTTTTGCTTTTATTTTTTACATTGATTTTGAATGTGTAAATAATAGATTTTGCTAATTGGTTAGCATTGTGCATTACTGTAAGCTTTGTATTTCTGTGTGCAGTTGGATTTGCACCAGGAATTGGTGCATAGTCTCCATTATAAACAGAAGTACTCGCAATATATTTTAATAGTTCCCTCTTAGTCAAAGAATTCAATTTTGTGAAAAGAATGATGATGATAATAATGACAACAATAAATAACACATTTAGCACTTTCTATGTGCCACACACTTTGTTAGGAACTGTGAAGAGTTTGAGCTTTTACTCTACTTCAAGCTAAGAAGTTACCCTGTTACAGTATCAAGAAAACTGAAGAAAACACAAGTTTCCTGGATCAGAGACAAAAGTATTTCTTACCCACAGCAATGAGAGTACCCAGAACATCAGCATTTTCACCAGTTTCCTGAACCTCAGTTCTCACAGGGTGACACAAAGAGGGACAAGTCAGCCTGCACACAGAGTGGGTTGTATTACAGGAGAACAAAAGCCTTTTACATGGGAATGATTTTTTATAATGATCTTTTATCATGAGAAGTTAACGAACCAGTTTGATCTTCACTCTGAATAACATATTATTTTAATTATACTGGATGGTATGTAAACCTGCCATCTCTTCCAGAGGGAGATACTATCTCTATATTTTAAGGCTATTCTCTACCCAAATATTTGTGAAAAGAGAGTCTAAAGAAAAGGCAGTCGGTGACTCCGCTTGTAGAATGTATAGAAACCCATAAACCATGCATGCAATTCTAAGGATTTTTAAGTGCTGCAAATATACATACTCATTTCATCCTCACAACAAACCAATAAGGTGGATAATATTATAAAGAACAGTTTATATATAGGGACCCTGAGCCACAGGAAGGCAAAGTATCTTGTTAAATAGAGGAAGCATATGAAATAGAGAAAAAGAAGAAATAACAGTAACTTGTTTCCCACATTACCTTCTCTCCCTCAATTACCTTACTACCTACAAAAAGCATTAGGAAGATAAAGTCAAAATGTTGAAATTATTTTCAAAAGAAAATGTTATCATATAAGTAAAAGTGGTCCAGATATTAAACCAAAATTTAAGGTGAAACTCTATGCTAGGAAAACAGTCAAATATAGCAGAACTATCACTTAATTTTTATTTCATAGGAATTTGTCTAAAAATAACAAAATGACTACTTTGTGTCTGTTGCATAAAAATAAAAAAAATAAAAAAATAAAAAAACCTGTATTATCGGGTTAGAAAATTGGCCGTTCTCATTTTATACTTCCTTGGAAATTCCTTATTACATTTGAGTTGATTCCCTAGAAAAACTGTGTTCTAGAGATCCTATCTATTTATTACCAGTTTAATTTTTAAAGTAGAACTAATTTATACCCATGTGAGTGATCTCTATAATTTCTAAATCTCTTTGGATCATTTATGAAAGATAAGTCTAAGGCCGTGTATGTTTTTGGTGATTTATGTTTTCACTAGGTTCTATAGCTTATAGACCTTAGATATGAAAATATGTTTCTCAGAAAGCGAAAAGATCATGGGCTATATAGAGAGTGAAATTTCTTAATGATTGGTACTAGTAGTAATACTAGGTAACTCCTGTGGTTGCAATCCAAGGACACTATTGTTTAATAAATTAAAATAAATAAAATAAAATGAAAAATATAGTATAAGAATATAAAATAAATGGAAAAAAGAGAATGAATAATGAGGTAGATTAAAGAAGTAGATACTGTACATGATTGAGATAATACCAAAAAAATTGCAACAGTTAACATTTAACGTAGCAAATATTATATGTTACCTATGCTTTTTCAGAAAATATTCCAAAAAAAAATTTCATTTGAGTTAGAAATTATAAAGCGGTACACTCAATATAAACTGCCTATCACATCTTTTCAACAAGTCATAATCAATATTAGATCTTACAGACATTCTATAACCAATGTTTCCACTACCCACTATAGTCATGAAAGATACCTCTTCTCAGTTCAAGGATCTTTGGTAGGAAAGACTGTTCGTTTAGAAGTGGTAACTCCTATCCATTCCCCAAAATGGTGATGCAATCAATTCTTCTTCTGTTATCAAATGTCCCACCCCCCACAAGTCAATTCTAACTTCCTATCTCAATTTCCACTCTTCCCTATCACTTTTCTAATCTGAAAACTGTGATAAATCAAAACATTTCTGATTTATTCAGAAATCCCTACATATCAAGTGTTTCTTTGTTAATGTTTTTAGTTGTAAGGAATAGAAATCTCCACTCAAATTAGCTTGAAACTTCTAAAGGAAATACATACTTGGCTGATTTTACTGCAAATCCAGAGGCAGATCTGAATCCAGGAGAGGCTTCATCCAGTGGTTTGAAAGCGGTCACAAAAACTCCATTCTTCTCTGTCCCTTTGCTTTTCTATCAATGGTATTTACTGTGTCCTCAAGCTCTCCAAAGGGGCCTACCAACAGTTCTGGGTTGGTAATAGACCTGGTAATAACCAATGGTTACTACAGTTCCAAATATTGCATGCTCACACCATATCAACCATGAGAAGAGAGAAAACATCCATGTTCTAGAAACATCAGTAAACATCTTGTGTCTCATTGACTCTGATTAAAGTTTGTAATAGCTAGAAGAATGGGATTGTTGGCTGGGTTTAGTTGATGATGACTCAAGGCTGTAACTAAAAGTAGGGTAGAGACTATTCAGAACACATAGCTGCCATCAGGAGAGATTTGGTGTCCCAAAACAAAATTGAACAACAATTTTGAATAAGAGGGGAATTAGATGCCAGGCAATAAGGGCAACAACAGATGCCTATTACAGTTGCTGTACATAATGTTTTTGAAGAAGGAAGATGTTGAAGAGATGAAAGGTAATGATAACATGGCAGCACATCAAATCCAGAAGTCATTTAAGGTCTGTAAAATGGAACAGGACCAAGAAAGAATTAAGTCAGACTACCTTACATGTCAACAAACATAACCTTGGGAAAAGTATCTTTTCACTTTTCTGAGTTGCATGTACCTGATAAATATTTAATATCATTTTCCTCATTATTGCTGAAGTTAATCAATTTTGAAAGAGCAATTATTAACTTTCAAAAGTTGGAAGAAACAGAACACATTTCAAACATACATTAATTTAGCAGTACACCTCCTAAAAAGCAGATAATAATAAATTATGTACATCTTCTCAATCTTCAGTATCACAGGGGAAAAAAAATCAGACCGATTCTAAATGGAATACAAATTTATTGTAGGAGACAGATTTTAATGCTCCTTTCAGAGAGCTGTTGCAGTCTATTATGTCAGCTCTCACACCTCCCACAACATAGCTTTGTCAGTGCATAGCCTTTCAAAATACGAAAAATCATAGATCTCAAAATGTTTAGAAATCTGTGGTTTGTTGCAGTGCATTAGAAGAAAACATGTTTAATAAGATCAGAAAATCCAACAAAAGTCAGTCATTCTCTCAAAGTTGAAATGCATTCCCTGCAGGTATTGAGAGAAAAGTTGGCATCACGAAGATCAACACTTAGGCTCAGATGCTCCCAGGAATTGACTGACAGCAATTCTTATCCATTACACCTCTCAGCTCCTCTCCTACCTTCAACCTAGCAGTCTAACCCAAGCGCCGGTACGCTTTCATGGTACAAGTGTATAAAACTCAACCTGCTGCTTCAGAGCATGTTGGCATAAGAGATGATGAATTAAAAACATGTGTGGCATTGACTACAAAGGATATTTCAACTCATTCATTCAATTAATAAACAATTACTAGATATATTTTATGTGCCAGGGATTATGATATGTTATAGGAGTATAAACCATGAGTAATAAGGTTTAGTGAAGAATACTGACAAAACTACTATGTGATATAGCCTAGGCCTGTAACTGAGAATTCAGACATGGAATGGGTCCATGGGATCAAAGAGAAAGATAAGTCAATCTAGAATGGCTTGGTCTATGGTCAAAAAGAAGGAGAGCAAAGAGTGGGGGAAACTGGAAAATACGTCATGGGTGAGCTTCAGCTTAGGTTGAATATTTAAGTGTGTATATTCAAGATTATTTGTAAATACTCATTGCAACTAGGTATTTCCTCAAAGTGCATTTCAAGTCATTGCGCAATATAATGAAAAACGATTAAGTGTTATATGTGGAGCAGACATTTGTCCCATTGTGTCTGAGACAATGCAGATATACACTTGTTGTTACAGCATATTTATTAATAACACCCTCTACACCCTCAAAAGTATCCTGGTATGGATAATAAATTGTGTGATTACCCTGTTCTAACAAATATCAGTATGGTCTTTTGTCATTCAGAGATTTAAGTAAATTTGACTAGAATCTTCTTCCTTCCTACACAATTTCTTGACTTTGGGAAGCTTAAGCCACTCCCTGAGAATGATAGTTTCTCAGTATCAGAAACTAACCTGGTCATCTGAGCTCCCATGACCTTGCATTCTCCCTCTCTGCTGCCCCTATGGCCCCAGACAGGAAACCCATCCCCTCAAATTCCACACACAAAAAAATGCATTCCTATAATTAACATTGAGATTATTTATTAGTGACTACAAGTGGAAACAGAGCAGAGGTGTGCAATGCTCATCACCCAGATAACTAATTTGTCCTTTAAATTTCATATCTGCTTCTTAAGGGAAATAGTTCCAAAGTTTCCTTCCTACCCCCTCCCCAATGAAGTATCCAGTCTTACAGTTTCCTGGGTCCTCTCCTCTTCATTTACCTTCTTTCCAGGCATCAATTTAACATTTTTTCCCTTTGTCATATATACCTTTGACATGATTCTTGGGATCTGCTTACATTTATTCTCACTGACCACAAGAGAACACAGTCAATTCTCTCTTTAATTGCAGCTCTACTGCCAGTAGAAGTAGAACTAGAAGTGCGGAAAAAGAGAAACAGATAGAGATTGAGAGGTAATATGTCTTGGTAATGACTAGGATTGAGAGGTAGTATGTCTTGGTAATGACTAGGACAAGAGATAGCACAGACACGCAGATTAATACTCAGGTGCCTATACTTATTATCCTTAACCTCAAGATTTGATTATTTATGTTCATATGTATTTATTATTCTGGAAAAGAAATAAATCTATGACTTCTTCTCATAATACAAATAATAAGGTAAAACATATGAAAGGGAAACAAAAAATTTAGCAAATTTTTTAAAAATGCATTTTATAAATGCACCTATTAATATATATGATAGAGGTGGGCTGCAGATTCAACTCAGTGCTTCCTAGCAATCAAAACAAAGAATGAAATAAAACCAGTAAAAACATTCATGGTATTCATAAGAATTCTTTTTAAACTTAGGTACAGATATCTTTCTTGATACTAGATATCTGAAAAGAACTTCATCCATAAATTTTCATTAAAATCATACTATGAGATGTAACAACCCACTTCCTTAATGATACCCCTTTAAGAACTTTAAGTAGGGTTCCTTTGTTTAGTCCATACGAGTTAATGTCACATGCGCAATACAATTGATTTAAATCAATTTTAGAAGAGGCTACATGGTGTAAGTGTGCAACATTCTGATGGTGTAATACAAAGATTTTAAAATACATTCAATGACTTTTGTAGTCTGAGTCAATCCTCCTTGATTATAATTTCTCAAAAGCAAGATTTTGATAGGAATTGAACAGCAAAGAATTCAAAATTATGTTCTCTGGCTAGAACTTGCAGTGCAAATATTCTGAACTGCTGATTAAGGGCAAATCCATATTCTTTGACAATCAGCTGAATAAGTTTCTTGTAGTAATTAAATTGCCTAATCAAGGCTTGTTGCTGAATAAATGGTCAGCACACCTCCACACAGAGGTGGGTCAATAAACCCGTATTGGCAGAGCAAAGAATTTCCTCAGACTTCATCTCTGGGTCTGCTCCAACACACTGACAAATATGCAATCAAGACCTAGGAGTTCCATGCTTTAGAGCATGGCCATAATAAAGCATCCATTCAAGTCTTACTTTGAGTCATGTAACTTCCCACTGTGCTCTATTCTAGTTTGCAAAAATGTACTCTCTATATAATATTGGATCTGCTGAATGGGGTTGGATGGTCTTATGCTATTAAATATTGGGTGACATGTGCTGAAAATAGCAATTTGGTTTTGAAACATATTATTTTGAACCATTCTCTATAACAACAATTAGCTAGCAGAATTTGTTGAAGCCATTTGTTACTAAGTACATTAAAACAGAGTGGAGAAGAATGAGTAAGTTTCTGTTTTCCATCATACTGGTGCCAATAGAGAAAAGAAGATATTATTCTTCAATAGGCTGAACTACCCCTTGAAGAAGTGGGAGATTCATGCTTGAAATGCAGAGAGGTAGCAGCCTAACTCCACCAGAAACAAAGCACAGGGAAGGGTAGTGGAGGTGCAGGGCTGTAGCCTGGAGGTCAGGACCTGGGTTGTGGGTGGAGTTCTATTTACACCATGTGACCTAAACCCACCACTTAACCCATTTGGATCTTTGTCTTTC
The DNA here is from genome assembly GCF_049350105.2 of Macaca mulatta. Classification (NCBI taxonomy): domain Eukaryota; kingdom Metazoa; phylum Chordata; class Mammalia; order Primates; family Cercopithecidae; genus Macaca; species Macaca mulatta. The sequence goes on from NC_133411.1 coordinate 60,397,584, forward strand.
CTCTATAAAATAAGGGGAGAGGAAAATCCAGACCAGATCAGTGGCTCTCAACCATTTTAAGGTAGAGAGCTTCTTCAAATAAAAGCTTACTTCTTATCCACATGAGTGAAGGTAAAGGTGAGGTTGCTCTGGCTGAAACTTGGCCAGCAGTATATTTACCAATTTCTGCAAAGGCAGCCCCTATATGTTTCTCAGAAAACCTTAAAATTATATAGAACAAAGTCTTGATAATAAACTGGTCTAGGTGATCTAGAACATGAGCCCTGACCATGACATCAGAGATTTTCTAGCAAAAGATGTTTGTTGTACAGATGAAAAACTGAAGACTTTAGCAAAGAGTTGGAGTGGCTTTGTAAATGCCAGAACAGTAACTCAAAATGCCAGGCTCTTTATCCAGGAATCTAGTCACTATACTTCAGCCAAGTACAAGAAGAAAAAAATATATTTTTGGAGGGAATAACCCTCTACATAGTGGATGCTGAGTTAAAGTGACTTTAATCAAATTAAATTAAAATACTTTATCATATCAAATAAGGCATTACTGAAGTGTATCACCAATTACATTTTTATACTACCAGAAAATCAGATAAGATTTCTTGACCTACTTCGATGGTGACCACTACCACTTTCTTCCCATCTAAATGTCCCCATCCAAGCTGCTCTTTTTATCAACAGTTCAATCTGTGGCTTTGCCTTTTTCTTTTTTTCTTTTTTTTTTAAATTACAATAATTGTAGTTGAGCTAGTATTAGAGCTAAGCTAAAGATTTTGAAAGCTCTCAGAATTCTTATGATGCTGGCTGATTTAGGAAGGAAGGAAGGAAGGAAGGAAGGAAGGAAGGAAGGAAGGAAGGAAGGAAGGAAGGAAGGAAGGAAGGGAGGGAGGGAGGGAGGGAGGGAGGGAGGGAGGGAGGGAGGCAGGGAGGGAGGGAGGGAAAAAGAGTTACAAAGAAAGAGAGAAAGGAAGAAGAAGAAGAAGAAGAGGAAGAGGAAGAAGGAGAAGGAGGAGAAGAAGGGAGGGAGGGAGGGAAGGAAGGAGGAAGGAAGGAAGGAAGGAAGGAAGGAAGGAAGGAAGGAAGGAAGGAAGGAAGGAAGGAAGGGAAGAAGGAAAGAGGGAGGGAGGGAAGGAAGGAAGGAAGGAAGGAAGGAAGGAAGGAAGGAAGGAAGGAAGGAAGGAAGGAGAGAAAGAGGGAAAGAGGGAAAGAGGGAGGGAAAGGAGGGAGGGAAAGGAGGGATGGAGGAAGAAGTAAGTTGGTTGCATCAAAACAATTTAACAGAGTTTTGAAACAATTTTTATTTTTCTAAGTTAATTCATCTTCCAACTTAGAATAATGTCTATCATTTACCTTCATTAAAAGAGGGCAATGAGGATCTATAGATAAAATATACACTATACTATATACTCTTGGAATACTACAACAGAGGTATGGTTTTATTCTCCATTCGCTGTATATAACTTTTGTGTAATTTTATAAATGTGAAGAAATATATCAATGGTGTTTCTATGTTCTCAATATGGGCAAGCGTCAGTCCGGAGTTCCTTCATTTACAAACCTTTATTTTTTTGCAGTGCTTTTAAAAAATGTGCATAAATGTGTATCTTTATTTTAATAAAAATCATTTTCTTTAATGTTTTCTATGAGCAAACTTAATTGTAAGACATCTTACTATTTTGGTGCCATACAGGTCAATTTATACAAATAACCTTTCACAGGAAACAAAAATTGAGATCATTTTTCATTTGAAAGAATCAGAATTTTAATTTTGACTTTCTGTATAACTTAACTGATGTCATATGCTAGCCAAATAATTATAATATATACATGTGGCTCCTACATATTTCATTGTCAAATGTTTCCTTCTGAACCAAATTGGACCCTTCAAACAAAAAGAAATCCACCATAGGGAAAAAAAAATCAATTTAAAGAACACGGTGATGATGAACGTGTGAGTTCCAACTCTTCTTAGTAAGAACTGACACTTCCATGCTAATCGTACTGGAATAAAATATGTGCAATGTGTACCATCACAGGAAAACACATTTTCCCCTACTCAATGCTCATTTATAGATTTCAAATGGCTTTAATCTTTTAAACAGATTTCCTCTTTCATGACTCTTTAACAGATTTCCTTTTTCATGACTCTTTAAACTAAGATTATGTTTTCTAGCTAGCTAGCCTTCATTTCATTAAAAAGAAAATTGTTATTTTAAAAAATCACCTCATTTTTGAGGTTGTATCACATAGTACTCAAATTATGCCCAGGATTCACCAGCCAAAGTGCAAAATTTGAACTATAATTTATTTCTCTCTTTTATCCTCATAGATAGACATGAAGGCTGAAGGAGAATCCACAATCCAAGAAGCATCAGTCCACATAGAAGGGGACCAAAATGTATTCAGAGTTTTTCAGAAGACACGTGGTTAGGTGAAAAATGTATCAAGGTATGTAATCTTCAGCAGGTTGGAAACTGATGTGTGCATATATGTATACATAAAATCTTAAAACTGCTCTCCTTTCAAGTGAGAAAACTATTTCATTTGTTCCACTTGGAAGTCGCTGAAACAATAATACATCCAGTTCCTTTCGCAGCATAATTATCGAAAAAAAACCTTAACTATGAAGATGTATACTGCCATCTTGTGGTTATTGCTAAAGTAACATGTTTTAAGTGAAAACGTAATTCACAAAACCATCAGGAACATCACTGCCATTTATCCATTCTTTCCCGAGTCCCAGGCACCACATTAGGACTCTCCATATACTATCTTATTTAGTAGTCAGAACAGCACAAAAAGGGATGTGCCACTTAAATTTCACAGTAAATTATGTAATTTTATAATATAAAAATAATTCAGAACATCTATAACCCCATTTTTTAACTTCACAGATAAGAATAACTGAAGTCCTCATTGTTGAAAGGCTTATAGTCATTGACTAGTCATTTACTCTAATAGAGCTCAGATCTCTTGGTTTCCACCGGTGTGCTAAAATATTCCATGTCATTTTGTGTTATACTATTCTATGTGGACCTCTAATTTAAAATTGTGTTACTATTTTCAAGTTCTCTCTATAGAAATAAATAGTATTATTTATTTTTGGCAATTAGATATAGAGTTACAACTGCTCTCTTACTGGGGGGAGAAGGGTTTCATTTTTATTACATAACGCTAGATCAGGCCAAAATGCTAGTTTTGATTAGTCAAAGATCACTGAAAAATATCCAGAAGAAAGAACAGGTACAGTAGGTCTTCAGACTAATGACAAAAGTTCCAAAAAGAACATAGTAGGAAATTCCATGACTAGAAGTATACATTATTAACAAATTAATTTTACAAAAATAAGTAATCCAACCTCCATGCCATGGAGCTCATTTTACTGTATCATCTAATTCTAGCAAACCAGTAAGAGATGAGAGAGAGACAGAGAGAAAGAGAGAGAGAGAGAGAGAGAGAGAGAGAGAGAGAGAGAGAGAGAGACTCATTACAGTCACATCTCCTTTAAAGAGAAAGTAACATTTTCTGGAACTGTTCCTTGTGAACATTTGTTAGATTTACTCTAAAGACTTCCCAGCAGATGCAGGAAGCAGAATTACTTTATTGTGGGAAGTCCTCCATTTCATAGACCCCAATTATAGGTTACTGTTTTGGAGGGCTCTGCCTTAGATCATGGCAAGGAGCAAAGCCTTAATAAGGATTTCCATTTTTTAAAGCTTGCTTAAGCTTGGAAATATAAGATTGGTCTGATAAAGTCATTCATAATCACTGCTGTTTGGTTATTTCCATCCTGTTGATAATGTGCAGATCCTATTTTGTACAAGGAGTAGGAAGCAACTCCTACCTTAGCCCTTGCCCGCGCCTTAACACACAACGGATCTGCAGAAACTGAAAAGAACATTCTTCTATCAGCTGATACAAGCCGGAAGGATGGCGCTTTCTGACCTATTTTTGTATCATTATTAGGAATCCATACTTCTCACATTTTATTAGTTTGAATAACATAAAATAAATATTTAAGTTAATAAAGGAATCAATAGAATTCTATGTTCTTACTGAAAGAAAAAGAGCAAGAATTATATGATCACACCCTAATTCTCACAAGCTAAGATTTGGTTTTTAAGTCAACCTAATGTTAGAAAAGTATACCCTAATGAGAGTTTTAAAATTATTTTTAAAGATGAATCTCAATATTGTTTAATCTTTTTATACAAAACACTTTGAACATCAGGGCAATTTCCAGCTCAGCAAAATATGATTCCATTTTCAAACGTATGCAATACTATATACCATACTAAGATAGATTATTAGTTTGTTTTCATATTTTAAAAATAGACCCAATTTTTTAAAGTGGCCTTCATTCTTGCATATTTCAAATGCATAACTGAATGTCCAATTCTTCATACTATATATGAGATAAAAATTTTTCATGTAATAGCAAAAATTGTCATTTTATGACTTCTTAAATATCTTAAGTTATATACAGAGACTAGCACTGCGAGTTAAAAGCTTGCCTTAGAAATCATATGTATTCTACTAGTCTTGGACAACAAGCAAAAGATCATGTGTGCTGCACAAATTAGCTGCTCCCTAGAGGGTGTGAGCATCTCAGTAACAAACTACACTAGGTATAATAGTCTTCGCAGCCTGAAAGATCTCCTGAGGTAGTATCTTCAACATCTGTATGCATGACTTAGCACATAAGCTACTGTTAAAATTGAGATACCAAGCTGGGATATGTACAATGACCAAATTAGCACACCACTGTTTCTTGCTATTGTTAAAATTCCACTAGGCTTTCTTCCTCACGAATTATGTCATTAACTCCTTCCACTAACAATAGCAATTGAATAAAACAGATACATAAGCAAACAGAATCAAATCCAAAAGTCCCATCTAGATTCAAGTTCTCTAAAATAACAGGACACCCACAGAAAACTTTGGAAATAGGCCTGGCACAGAGGTTTATGCCTGTAATCCCAGCAGTGTGGGAGGCCAAGGCTGGTGGATCACTTGAGGTCAGGAGTTCAAGACCAGCCTGGCCAACATGGGGAAACCCCGACTCTACTAAAAATACAAAAAAAAAAAAAAAAAAAAAAACACACACAAATCAAGCGTTGTGGCACATGCCTGTAATCCCAACTACCTGGGAGGCTGAGGCAGGAGAATTGCTTGAATCCAGGAGGCAGAGGCTGCAGTGAGCCAAGATGGCACCACTGCACTCCAGCCTGGGCAACAGAATGAGACTCTATCTCAAAAACAAAACAAAACAAAAAAGCTTTGGAAGTAATATACGACAGCCGTCAGGATTAGATTTATGAAGTTTCTATCCATTAAGAAGGTTATAGCTTTACATCCTCAAGAAACTTGATTCTTAATCACCCTTAGGGGAGAGACAGAATGCTCCCCAATTCCTAATTCCCTCTAGACTCTGCAAGAAAAATGAGAGGTACAAAAGACTGTAATAGCTCTCTTAAGGGATCTTTCAGGGCCCTTCCAAGTAGAAATATAAACTCTACACGCCCAGCCCTGTAATGCTGACAGTGCTTGGGGCAGATCGGAGGCAAGGCAGGAAGTTATTTCACCGCACACATAGGACCAGAATGGCCTCAATGGAATATGGGGCCATTCACAGGATCCTCATTCAAAGAACACAAAAGTGTCCTGAGAATTATCACTTTTTCTCTTTGAAGGCCCTGAATTGCCAGCATTCATTCATTTCACTTTAAAGCTGGAATGCTTTGACTGTCAGGAGGTCCTTATTGAAAAGCAGATTATTTTTGTGCAAGGTAAAATTCCTCCACAGTTAATACATAAGTGAAGATTAGTTGGACCTTTGCTAAAGATAATTTGAAGGAGAAGATAGTGTCTGAATTACCTAGCAGCAAAGTGAAAACAAATGGAGAAAGCATAAATTTTATAAAAATTCAATTTGTCTGGCATCTAGTTTTTGCTGTGGCTGATACTCTGCTTTTATTCAAAATATCTGTTATCGGTGGCTTCTCAGGGATTACAAAACTATGATTTGTGCCTCTCAAAATAAATATAAAGACTTTAGGAAATAATTTATTTTCTCCCTAATTGACAGGAACAGGACATGTTCTGCATTTGGATAAACTGCATTCTGATATCTACCACGGAGATTTCTACTAGTCTGGTTTTCAGGAGCATCACATCATTGAGATAATTCATTATAAAAGGGAAGCACATCAAAAGCAAGCAAGAAGTTAGTGATAAACCTGAGTCTTTTCATTCCTACTATAAAGTTTTCACCTCCATTTTATTCTGAAATATTTCTTAATATTTGTAGTTTCATTCATTGGTAAACCTTCATTGTCTGGGTTAATAGGACATGGCCTACTTGGCTGGATTCTGACTAACTTCTCTGTGTTCTCTAACGGTGGGAAGAGATCATTAATAGAAAGAGTGCCAACTGGGAAAGATTCTTATAAAAGGACATACTGAGACATTGCTGACATTGCTGCAGACTTCCTTTCTACAAAGCTCAAACTCATGTGGGTGTGTCCCCACTTCCAGGGGCACACCAGTTCCACTATTCTTGGTATTTTACCCCCTAGAAAAAACATGATATTTACTGAGTCAATTTCAAGAAGGTGATCTAGCCATCGTATCTAGGGTCCATCATTCTCTCTTAGGACCCCAACCTGAGAACAACCATTGGTGAATTGAATACTTAAAGGAAGAGAGATTGTTCTCATCTGTTTGGAGTATAAACTTCCTTAAGGAATTAGCATCTCTACACCACATTACATTTGCTATCTTACTGTTCCCTTTGAGAAGAAGGGAGTCATTGAACAAGTTTCTCTCCTCATAAAACTCCTTAATTAGATTTTGACATTTCAACTTTTTTCATTTGATCCAAGTAAAAAAAAAAAAATGTCAGAACCCCCAAAATATGGGTGGGACTTCTTTCTCTTCTACTTGGATTAAATGATTTCTACTCTATTTCTAACAGACTGGATCAGTTTATTGCTGTCCCATTTGGTTGCAGATAATCCTGGATTATATTCTTAAAGTAAAGAAAGAAGACCATAAATTTTAGTGTACAATGTGTTAAATTTCTGAAACTTTTAAATAGGAGATTTATTGTCTGTTCAAATTAAGGAAAAAACGCTAGAAACCTCAAAGCTTAAAATGCTTTGTAGATTCTTGCCGAAAGGTAACCAGAAGATAAGGTAACAAATACTGAATATTAGATTTAATCGATAAATGTTTCTTCAAATAATGTAAAGTGTTTACCAAATTCTTTTCACCCTAGCTATGTAATGCTAAATTTGCAACGTTTGAAGTTGTGGGTTCCCAGTTACAGAAGCAACCGGTCTGTGGTGCTCAGTTTTGTTTACATTTGGCAAATGGTGTCTTCCTGCTTTCAGGAAAAGAAGGCTTAAGTGGGCTTATAACTACCTAGATATCAAATGGTTTCTACAGACATCTTCCTTCTTAAATATAAGTTAGATATGTACGTAATAATTAGAAAGTTGAACTAAAATGGTCAGAACAAAATACAGGAGATACTAGTCCAATCAACTCTTACATATTTGAAAGCTCTACTGAGGTGTTCACAAAATCAAAACTGCAGCTGAATTCCCATTTCCTTCACATAACACCACCTTGGCTATAAAAACTTAGCTTACTTCCAGAAAAGGATGTTTACTGGACTAATCCCAAGAATACATAGTGAGTAAACTTTGAACTTCATTCTCAAGGGTTCTTCAACCCAGAGAGCATACAAATGCTAAAGTCTAAAATGATTTTAGCTGTTAAAAATGTGTGCAGATTCATATAAATATTTAAACTATAATTATAAATACATATAGCATTGTATTATAATAGTTCCTGATAAAGATTGATAATTTTATTTTTAAAATATATTAAACTTTTAATCTCCCATCCTTCAGTTAACTCATTTTTAAAAATATCTGGCAACTTATATGCAGTTTCTGAAGAGAAAACCCAAGATCCAACACCCATCTATGCAGGTCTGGTTGTTTATCCATGGACAAGTGGCATAGCAAAGGAAAAGCAAATGAATCTAGACACTGTTAAGGAACAATAAGCCCACCAAGACTAAGGAAAACGCTTGCCACAAGACTTAGCTTTCCTTCATACAGTAAGATTACATTCATTCAGAATGATATCAAGATGCTTTTAACAATGAAATCAGGAAATTTATGTCTGTGGCAGTTGCAAATATTTCTACCAATCCTGACAGAAGAACAGAGACCTGAGAAAGTCTGAAGAAATGAAAGGAACTCAATCAAACACGAATCCAAGAAGCTCTGAGGATTGTGTGAGATTAATTCCAGGAAGGTAAGCAGCAAAATCTAAAATATCTTTACTCTCAAAGAATTCATGTTCCACCAATGTAATGAATCTTTAAGATGGCCGTCATTTGGATTCAGCCTTAAGAAGAAAAACTATCATGCATCAAAAAAGGTATTTTTCTCATTAATTTCACAACAGAACATCAACCAAAGCAATTCAAATGGATCAGCTCCAATTCATCTGGAGTGGTCAAACTGTGGGAAGGATTTCCAATCACACAATCAAGACCAGAAATAAAAGCTATATCAAAATATAGTCATCTCCTTCCTCCTTACCCCCTCCTTTCCACCAACTACCTTACCCCATGACCTCAAATAATCACTGAATCTGGGAAACATTAGTAGAGTTGCTCTAGCTGACCTCCATCACTGTCCCCAGTAGGTGAAGGTAGTCTCTGAGGTAGCGAATGTCAAGGTTTAGTGTGAAGTGTAATGTTCACTTCAGACACAAAAACGCTCGTTTAGAAATAAAGAGGCCATTGATGGAGAAGTGCATGAATGTCTTACAAGCCTAGAACAATATTCTGGGTGAGGAAGTGATAAATAATAAGTTATTCTGACCACACCTGCTACTCGTTAAGTGACAGAAGCCTCTTGGCCACCATTAATACTTTCAGCATCAGTCAGAGGAAATACAGGGCTTTGTAAAGGAAAAAATGTTTTTAAACGGTGGTGGTAGAACTGAGCAGATGTGCATCTATCTGCTGATTACATTACAGTGGGATTTAGTGAACAAAGGTTTAATAATTAAAGCTGAGGCATAAACAACGTAGATCAAACACAAGGTATCTAAGAAATTAAAGACGTTCAGTTTAACTCAGAAAGACTTTGTTCTAGTACTCACTCTGCAGTTAACACTGTGTAATTAAAAGTTATTTATTAACTACTGGGACATTCTTCGGAGTTTCTATAAAATGAGATTTCCTATACATAGTTTTTGGATTTAGGGGTTTAGGGTGAAAATGAAGACTATAAATAGAAGCCAATCCTTCCTCCACAAAATGGGAATTTCACTGCTTTAAGAATTTATATTAGCAACAGGATGTGGGCCCATAGGCTCTTACAAGGCACTGTCACTGGAGAAGAGCAGAGGTGTGAAGATAAGTCCTCTTTGTCTTCTCAGACTGAATATGGAAGCTACCCCAAGAATGGTCTCACTGAGATTGGGAATGAGGACAAGGGAACCAGCAAAAGTGCAGACTTCTGGAAACACTGAAATTTGTACATTTCTCTCTTTCTAACAGGAATCACTGCTGCAACCCAAAATTAAAAAGCTGCATTGGAAAACAGACACAAGACTGGAGTTCCATCATCCTTGTAAGGCTAGTTCCTTGAGAGTTTGACTCTAACCGTGGATTGAGTCAGAAAAAGAAAAGGAAATGTAGTTAATCTGCAGTGAATTAATTTTCTATTAGAAAATCATTTGGCCCAATTTGTCAGAGTCTGACTTTCTTGAAAAAAAATTAGTAGGAGCTTTAAGTCTTTAGGACCACTAAGGGATAATTTTAATCATTACTGCTGAGCTACTCTCTGGCTCCAAATCTATCTCTAGTGGCCTTTCAGTGTGACTACCTTCTTCCCAGTGTCTACATGGGCACTGAGGGAAAGCTATTTGATCACTCACTATTGAAATCTTGATTAAGAGCAAGTGTTCTCTCAGGGTACTTTAGCTCTCTCTCAGGGATCTGATTTTTTTGTTGTTGTTCTATCTCAACAGCTAAGTTTGAATTCTAACTCCTAAATACAACATTTGCTATTTAAAGTTGCAACCACAAGATAGCAGGATAACTTAATTTGAGTTTCAACTGGTGAGGGAATGGATTCTAAAAACTGATAAGATGGGAGACTATGGCAGATGGGTCACCTAAGGTCAGGAATTTGTGACCAGCCTGACCAACATGGCAAAACCCCGTCTCTACTAAAAATACAAAAATTAGCCAGGCGTGGTGGCAAGTGCCTGTAATCCCAACTACTCAGGAGGTTGAGGCAGGAGAATCGCTTGAACCCGGGAGGCGGAGGTTGCAGTGAGCTGACATAGTGCCATTGCACTCCAGCCTGGGCAACAAGAGCAAAACTCCATCTTAAAAAAAAAAAAAAAAAAACTGGTAAGAGCAAATTATAGAAACATGATTATGATGTGGTACAGGATGAAATACAATTAGATAAACTTCATTGTTTAAAATATATTTTTTTAAAAAATAATGCCTGAATGTATTATTTTATTAATAGTGAATGATAAAGAAATATTAATATATAGAAAAATTTATAAATTACACAGCAAAGTGAGTATATTACTAATATAATGATAGCCATAATATAAAAATCCCTTTTAAGTTATCTGAGATAAAAATAATATATGTAAACGTGTGTTTGTTAATAATTTCTAGCCTTTATTATTGGCAATAAGTGTTGCTGTAAAATTTGTAGCTGAATTATAGAACTGACATTAAAAAGCAAGAGACTATTGCATTATTTGTTTGTTTTTAATTAACTCCTGAAGTAATAAAATGTTCTCTAAGAATATTTGAGCAGAATAAAATGTTTCATCTTAACAGTCATGGATGATTCTTCACAGAGCTAAACTATAAACTTGTCTCAAGAATTTCAGCCAGTCCCTGGAGATTTCACAGAGCTTCCTTCACATCTCTCCTTAAGAAGAGAAGCCTGAGAAAACAGATGGGTCTTCCTCTGTGACTCTGAGATCAGCAGCCCAGCCTCTGGCAACTAATCAAGAGGAAGAATTCCAGGGCCAATGGCCCTTCTGAACAAAATATTCTGCTTCCTTTTTCCCAGAACTCAAAGTGAAACTCAAATTTATGCATCGTTGGTTATCCTGTATCTCAACAAATCGCTAAATGTTCCCCCAGATTTCATACAAAAGAAGAAAAGGAAAAAATAGACGAAGTTGGGAGAGTGCACATGCCCCTTAGATAATATAGTCACTCTCAGGAGAAGCCAAATAGCTCATAAGATTATGTTGCAGTTATGAAGTGAAGTAAAATAAGAATAAAATGAAGCAAATTAGCCTTGATTGATATCAACAAAAGTGAAGGTACTAAACTTTATAAGAATGATCAGTCAGTACCACAGTTGGGGGCTTAAGTATATGAAGTATACAATATGATGGGATACTATGCAAAATATTTTCTCAGTTTAAGGATTTTTGAAAACATTTGCAAGGATGAGTCAATATATGTTTTCTCTACATTAGAAACAAAAACTCAGTAAATAAGTCCTGGAAAGACTATGAGCATCTTTATTTTTATTCCTGTCTCCAGAAAGACTTGATCTCCTAAACAATATATAACAAAAATTTTGAGGTTATTACCTGTTTTACATAATCACGAATGGAAGTAAGGAACCAAAAGACCGTGTTCTACTTTTATCAAAAATGTCTCCTCTCATTGTATTTTAAATACATTATTCCTCAGACACTAACACAAATTATCTTTCATTTCAACTAGTAATTAGAAAAGAAGAACAGATACTATGGTCTCTTTAAAATGCTGTGTGTGTGTGTGTTGACAAGAAAAATATTCATATTTGAAGGAAACTAATTTCATCTTTCTTGCTCTAAGCCATATAAAACAGGAAGGGTTTTGAAGGAAGACAGTCTTTTTCTATATTATGTAGAGCAAATAAGATGAAATTAGTTTCCTTCAAGCACAGATATTTTTCTTTTCAACACACACACACAATGACAAATCACGTCACAGAAAGACTTTAGGCCAGCTTCTCCTTGCATCCTTTTCCCAAAGCCGTGTTTGTATTTTAATCTAAAATTTGATGAACCCCAAATTATACCTCCATCACAGACTGCCCTCTTGCAATCATATTTCTATGTTTAGCTGCCTCATGGATACCTGGAAGGTCTAGAGGCTCTACAAGTTCAGCCAGTCCAAAGCTTTAAGGAATGAATGAGTACATCTTTTCCTGCCAAAGCATTTTATCTTCATTGTATGTTTTCTTCATTGACTCCATTACCACCCACTTACTAGTCATTCATTCCTTGGGTTCTTTCTCCTCCTCTTCTTTGCCACTGCATTAAGACAATATCTCTCTGCCTATTGTATTCCATCAAAATTTTAAGTTGCCTCTGCTGCTTCCCATTTTGAATCCTTCCATTCTCCTACCAAAGAGGACTTTCAGAAAAGCACGTCTAGAAAAGTTACTCTTCCTATTTAAAACTTTTAATGGCTTCCCTATAGGAGAAAACCAACATTTCTTAAGACGGTATACAAAGTCCTCCACATACGCTTACAGTTAAGGCTTCAGGTCTAAACCATTCCCTTACCACTACCCTTCCTTCTTTATGTATTATTCACCTTGTGTTCTAGACACTCAGAATTGCATGTAGCTTTCCATGTGTCATGCTGTTTCACACCTCAAGGCCCCTGCTCAAATTCTTCAGACTCTTTAGGATTTCATCATTTTTATACTCCTGGATAAACTTTCTTTGAGTACTTTAAGATCCAGATTTCCCAGGATTTCTTACTCTACAAAACTGTCCTTAAGTCATCCACTCAGATTTTATTACTCTTTCCTTTGTGCCAGACTGTACTCAGAACACAATGTAATACTCAAGCATACACTGTATTTTAAAATAATTTCCAGAATGTCTTTCCTGATAGGCCTTGAAATCCATATAACAGAGAAATATCTTTGTTTCCCCTGTGTATTCCCAATACTTAGAGATGGGTGGTATATACGAAACACTAAAACAATTTAAATTAAAAAATAATCAAGAATTGAATAAGATTATATGAGTTTTACAAGGTGTATGTCATTATTCTAAGTATTGTGTGGAATACAAATACAAATAAAACAGTGTTCTACTCTTCATGAGCTAATAGCACGTTTATAAATAAGAATATATAGCAAGATGGAAAGTGACTCTGCTGTGGGAAATCAGAGAGAGGGTTTTTTTGTTTGTTTTGTTTTGTTTTTGTTTTTGTTTCTTGTTTTCAATCAAAAGGTCTAGAAACTTTTCATGGAGAAAGAGGAATTAGGGTAGAGATGAGAAATGAGAGTCATGAAGCCCAAATCTGGACTGAAGTACATGGGCTTTACCTGGAATTAATCAGGAGCCCTCAAAGTTTCACAGCATGAGAATAAATATTCAGAGCTAAGCTTCAACGTGGTTAATTTGAGAGCAGTAGTTAGGATAAACAGAATCAGTGAAGGCTGGGAACAGAGAGGCTATTTAAATAATTATTACAATTAATCATAATTATTAATTGTTAATAGTTATTCTATATTTAATTATTTAATTTTTATAATTATTCAAACTATTCCAAAGGACTTGATATTTGAATCTTAGAAATGGGGTTGGAGAGTTCCCGAGGGAAACATGGCGGATAGGAGGCAAGACTAGATTGGAGACTCACTTGCATTATGAACTTTTGCTCCAGAACTGCTGCAGGAATATACCAGGAAAGCCGAGAGAATCCACAGACCCTCTGAAGGAAGCGGATTGCTCCTGCAGGATTGCAGAGACAGCCCAAATTCTTGTCTGCCTAGTCGAGGAGGAGTGCCTCCCAGGCTTGGAGGGCTGGTGTGAGTGTTGACCCTACCTACCTCACGTGTGCCAAGACTCTCATGTCACAAGCATAGATTGCTGCCCCGCCTGCAGCACCGTGCACGACGTGGATCAGCTGAAGATGCTCCACAGGAAGGAGGAGAGTCACAGCCCATGTCCTGGCCGCGAAGTGAGAGAGCACTGCCCAGAAGGGCAGTTTGGTTGCCTTCTGAGAACGGGACTCTGTGCTTCAGGGAACATCTGATGGCTGAGGTTTGTGTGCTGCTGCAGCTGCGGGACAAACTGTTGATGCTGAATCGGCAGAAACTGTCACAGAGGGCAGCAGGGACAGGATTGGAAAGGACTTGCAGCCCGGAGACCCCATCTGGCCCCAGCTGGCCCCAAGCTGATCAAGTGATGGGCAAGTCATGTGACCTTCCCCAGGCTCTGCTTCCGAATCTGCAAAAGGGAAGCGGAGGCTGCCAGCCTGGGCGACAGAGCAAGACTCCATCTCAAAACAAAAAACAAACAAATAAACAAACAAAAGTCTTTGATTCTCAGAGAGCATTTGTTTAATATAATAATAATAATTTTTAAAAAGTGGCTTTAATAAAACCTCAAAACTGTTAAGGCATCTTCTAGGCTTCCCGGATTCTTGACATGTAACCGTTCTGTTCAGAAGAGTTTATAGAATTCAGATAATTCTGTATAAGTTATGGAGATCCGCAATACTTCTTTGTTGTTGAGATTTAAAGTTCTAAGGTCAATAGACATCAAAATATTAAAGGCTCTTCAAAAAATTGTTGGTTTTTTTCTTCTGTTGTATACATTTGAGTCCTGCATGCTGTGAAATGCTGAGAATAGAAGCATTAAATTGGTTTCTCTTAGGGGGAAAACACAAAAATTGGGGTTGCAGCTGGGAAAGCAAAGAGATAGGAACACACATGGGACATTTGGAGGATAGGATCCTTGAAACTTGGCAAAAGATTTCACAGAGCCAAACAAAAGGCATATGCACACAAGAAGAATTAGAAGTTGTGAATCTGAGGAACTGAAAGAATCGCCATGCCATTAAGAGAAACAGGGAAAATATGAAGAAGAGCTTTGGGAAGAACATTACCTCTATTTTTTTGTCAGGAAAAGATCTTGGCCTTTCATACAAAGATATTTAAAGACATCGGAAAGAGTGTTAATGCCCAGGAATAAAATGTAGGAAATGTACAAAAGAAACCTGGGAACAATTTATATGTAAGAAACTGGAGGAAGAAAAGAACATCAGAAAAGGAGGAGAAAACAGGAAAACAATCATGAGATCGTGAACATTCAACCAACGGCAAACAAAGTGTCAGCATGAAGGTGCTGTTGACAAGATCTAAGGACGCTGAGGTATTGAAGATGTGTGGTCCAATACAGTAGCCAATGGCTATGCGTGCCTGTTTCAATTTAAATCAGAATAAATTTAAAATGTATTTCCTCAGTTGCCTTAGCCACATTGTAAGTGCTTAATACCCAGAAGAGGCAAGGGGGTTGTGTATAAAAATAGTGCAGCTATAGAACAAACTTATTTTGGCAGAAAGTTCCTTTAGACAGTATTGGATTGAGGAATATAAAGAGCGAAATAAAAGTCAACATGAAGGTGGTCTGTCAAGGCAGTTAAGGAGTTAGGATTAGATCAGAATTAATTCCTCGCTCTTTCGCTTACCCTAAGTGTGTCCTTCTACAAATTACTTAATCTCTTTAGAGCCAATTATTAGCATTTATCTCCTGGAGTTGTTTCTTAAGTGATTAAATGGTAATATGTCTGTATTTCATTGTTATTCCTGGACCACTGTTAGTCCTCAATAAAGGGAAAGAGCAGCTGCAGCAGTGGAGTACAGAGGGGTTAGAAGCCCTATTGCTATTGATTGAAAAGAAAGTCACAGGTTAATATGTGGATGCTGCAGGCCTAGACCACACTTTAATAGATCCAGAAAGCTCAGAAGACAGACTATGTGGGTAACAGTTTGGAGAGGAGTTCTTTTCTGGTAAGTGTCCTAGAGGAAGCATGGGCATGAGGGGACAACAGAGAAAGTACGTGAAGAGGAAACAACTAGGAAGAAAGCTGGAAAGGCTGTGTAAGCATCAATCTATGTCTTCTGATTGTTGAAGGGATGGTTATGTTGTCTGACAAAGATAAATCACACATCAGTAGAGACATTGGATAGGGGAATTTTTATTGGGGAAAGGCAAGGAGGAAGTCAAAGTAGGACCAAGAAGTGTTCCCCATTCCCCCTGAAATTGCTTTATTACTAGGACAAGAACTGGTTTGATTTCTAAAACCTTAACCTGACTTTGTTGGTATTTGCCGCCTCCTGAAGTCCTATGGTAACAAACATTCTGAGGCTGTATTTGGGCTCATTGGGAAGTAGTGAATGAAAAAAGAATAATTTCGTGGACACAGAAATCTTGCCCTAAGTTCAACAGTGCATATGAACCTGATTTAACTGGTTTCAAGTGACCAAATGGTCACAGCCAGAAAGAACCATCATTGGCTTTTTCTGCCCTGAAGGTTTCCTGCTTCTGTGACACACAGACTTTGACTTCAAGGACTTAGATTCTGCCTCTGGAGAACTATGCTTTTGTGTTTCACACCCATGTAACCCACAGGTCATATCCTATTCCTTCACCAAATCATAGTAAATTCCCAGCCCCAATTCCCCATCCTTCCTGTGCTTCAAGACTTCAGATGGCCTCGATGCAAAATTAATCCCCACTAGCACTCCAAGATCCCACCTCTGGCCCCTCCCATAGTGAATGCTGATATTCTTTCCAAAGAGCGTTAGTAGCCACTTGAACCTTGAAAGACAGAGAATAGTTCATTGAACCAGTTAGAACATCTAAGTCATGGAAGATGGAAGCTGGGGTGAAAACAGAGTAGTGATACAAAAAATTTAGTCTAGACCCTTTTTTGTTTTCTTACATTTCCATGTGGGGATGAAAATGATGAATATTGAACTGATATAAAAAAAGCCTCATTAAATATGATTTTACAAATTGAGAACCTAGAAAAGGAAATTTTAAATATTCTTTATTGCAGTCTCCATATATTATTCATTTTTGTATGACCTTTAAGTACCTACTAATCATCAATCAATGCATTTGACATTGGTGATAAAATTATGAACAAGATGCTACTTCTGACTTCAGGGCAATTAAGGTCTTGCATCTAGTGGGCACACAATGATTTCTGTTGCTTTTAAATGAATTAAGGAAAATAATAAAGGGTTTTTTTGACTACACATAAGGGGAAATTAATTGCAATAATTATGTGAGCACTTACATATATTGTGCCTAAAAACTTCCTAGAACAATAATCATAGTGATCACTAAATGTGTCAGAACAACTTAGTCTTAAGATATATTTGATTAGAATATCTAATTAACTTTAATGTATTAGATTCTCTTCATAATTTTTAGTCATAGTCCTGTATGCCCCATACTTGAAGAAAACACAGAGAATATTGCTCACATCTTAGTTCTCAATCAATTAAAGGCCCAACATAGCTGCTTATTCCTACCCCCCTCCCACCCACACCAACAAAATACTCATTTTGGGAAGAAATGCTAATTTTGACCTGAATTAGGTCAAGGTTTGCCAAAAATATAGTGGCGAGACATTACCACACATTTAGTTCTTCTGATTTCATATTATTTTTCCTTCTTAAATTGAGTCATTTATGATAGGCTTATGGATAGCTCAGAGAAAATGGAAGAATTGGTTTGAATGATTCTGTTCAGTAGGAAAAAAGACGGAAGTATGGCTAATCCTTAAGGTTTTATTCTCCATGATCAAATGACTTTGAAAAATTAAGGAGTTTGGAAAATGAGACAAGGAGTGTTGAAGCTAAAACAGGGACCTCTCAGAAGTTTGTTGAGCTAGACTGAAAAAAAAAAAAAAAAAAAAAAAAAAAAACAGAGGAATGTGAAATTCAAAGCCTTGCTCTTTGAATCTCAGTGCTGTTACACAGGAGCTACGTGGCTTTTGGGGTCCAATAGAGCCTTTCATTTCTCTCTGAGGCAAAATGTTTATATGTAGATACAAGAGCTCTGTAAATCAACCAAATCAGTGCATCAACTCTCTTTCTGTTTATATACACTAAGCATATGCTTCCTGTGACCACTTCAAAAGAAATATAACTTTCTTGAATATTATTTAAGTGCAGCTCGATGGCTGTGAAAGAGAGAAAGTATAACTGATTTTGAATCTTTTACTACATGGGTGGAGAAAGAAGGAAGGAGTGATTGAAATGTTACACTGACCAGTCTAGGAAATGGGTAATAACTTGTGATTAAATGCAGATGTTAACCTGAAAAATTCAGTTAATCACAGATATTAAACATGCCTGGAAGCCATAAAAAGGCAGAAGGTAAACCAATGAATAACCTTGCGTTGAAATCGTGTAGTGACACACAATTCACACTGGAATAACATAATGGACTAAATTTAAATTACTTCAACTTTTCCATCTCATATAAATGTTTACATACAAATGAACAGACCATTACATGGACTAGTAACCAGGGAATGCTGGCAACTTGAATATATCAAAATCAAAGTGGAAAGATCCATGAACAACAGGTGTGTAAGTACCACTCAGAAAGCTGAAAAATATTCCATTTGAGTAAGCATAAACCGCATTAGAAACAAACATTATAAATAGGTTTTAAAATCCAGAATACCTGTTACATCTAGAGATAGTGCACTAATATAAAAAGCAGATCATAATTTGCCATAAGTGGTGCTTGGAAATCACAACTAGGCATTTCATAGCTTAATGCTCCACAGTTTAGTACTGGACTTGGGATATAATAATCAACACTCAATAAATGTTGGTTCTGATTTATTGTTAGCAGTGCTCCTCAAAATAAAAAAACAGAATGTTCTATAAATAAGAGGACTTCAAAAACATTCAAATAAGCAAGTGTAATTGCTACTATAATACATATATTCATACATTTTGCCAATAGTCACCACTCTTTGCCACCTCTAGTTACCAATCTAACATTGTTGACAAGCACCTATATTTCACTTTGAGTTCCAATCAGTCTCGCATTCATCATTTTCAGCTGCTGATTTATCACTTTCAGCAGCTGATTCTTCAAAGCCCACGGTAAATACAGGCAGGAGCTTGGTGATAGAATAGGATAACCACAAGTTGCAAAGTGGCTTTTGCAATCAGAAAATAAAACTATTTCTCACCATTTCTGCTTTCCAAGCACCCTCCAAGATGTAGTCTAGCAAAATGTGGGGACTCTCCATGTCCATATTTCAAAAAATTTCAGTCTTGAGAGTCACAATCTTGGCCAAATTACATTAGACTAATCGAAAGAGTATTTCAAAAGTTATGAAGTAATGGACAATCAAAATAAAAAGTTTAATGTTGGGGGAAATCACTGAGACTGAAAATTGTGAATTCCTAGTATTATTGATCCAATTGCTGATGGAGTTGAGGTTTTTTTTTTTGTTTTTTTTTTTTTTTTTTTGGTAGATTAAAAGATTGAGGCATTGTTGTTGGTCTATAGAGAGAGTTTTATTGAAAAACAAATGGAAAGAGTAATCAATAGCATTGGCAAATAGTGATTATAATAATAACAGTAATAATGAAAACAAAACCCTAATTACACATGTAATTCTGCATAGAATACGAAGGAAATGGGGCCAAACAGATGACTGAGTGGAAGGGTAAGAGCATTTAAGGGGTCAAAGAACAGTGGCTGTGCTAGTTAGAGTGTGACCACACAGATTCTCTGACCCATGAGACACATGGAGTGTGAAGAAGGAACCTGCAGTCTTTTTGTGGCAAGAATGGAAGATGAAGAACATGAAAGTTAAAAGTCACCTCTAATCTCATACCTATAGTGTTTTTTTGTTTGTTTGTTTGTTTGTTTGTTTTTGTAATTTTCAAATGTAATTTCTTGCCCATTCAAGCATACAAACATTTTTAATGAGCCAATGACTGGTCAAGTTAGTAATGTTATCATTGTGTTTCTACAGATCAGTCTTCTTGATTATAGGAAAAAATACTCTACGAAACAGAGGCTGAAAAAAAAAAACAAAACAAAAAACTGCAAAACAAATTCCAACTCATTTCCTGTGTTGAATTGGAAAACTTAATACCAAAGAGCATTGGTAGTCATTGTCACAAGTGGAGTCTTAACTGTAACTTCTTAAGTTTCAGTTTCTCATTCAGGATCTATGTCTATCAACAAGGAAATATAAATACATTTGTTCAATTAGAGAGAAACTAATTCTTCTGACATTTTTCTTCCTTGTTATTCCCCTGGGCACACTCCTGAAATAGAATCATTCGCATCATCTTTTATTCAATTTAAGTTTAAACTATAATTGAGTATATCCAGGGATAAAATAATGAGTGTATTTAAGGATAGAAATAGAGCCTGTAACCTCTTAAGAACTTAGTGAAATTCTATCTCTTGTGAGTTGCAGATTACCCAGGCAGCTTTGCCACAACATCTCCACTCCATTTGATGAGGTTAGTCACCTTGTTTTCACAGGCTTCTTCACATGTAAGACTTTTCATGGTTCAGCAGTGCTGGCTCCATCATCAGAGATCTTTCCATGTTTCTTCACCTTCTAAAATCTTTGTAGATTTTGATGCTTATGTTTAGTCTTGAGGTTTCTTCATCTGAAAGCAATGATTCTGTTTGAAGGGATCAGAGTTCACTTAGATGCATCATAGCATAAAATGAGAAAGTATCGATGAAGCAGCCTGCAAATATTAACAAATTGAAATTATAAATCCAGTTGATCTTAGCATACCACAAATGCTTTTTATTCAGAAAATACATTCATTAAAGCCAGGAGCAAATACATTGTTTGTAACTCTAGTGCCTATAAGAGTGCCTAATTTACGATAGGTGCTCGACAACTATTTATTGACTGACAGTGAATGACTGTTGACAGAAAAATAATTTAGATTTAGAAATGGCCTTAATTGAAGGATCCTGATGCCTATAACATTTAATTTTCTGTCCTAGAAAACTGGTTGGGGTAGGGGATGGTCGGCGGAAAGTGCTAAATAATTATTTGTGATCTTGTCTGAGGTTGCTAACTCAGTAAAAGATGCAAAGTGAAGCCCAAAACACTCAATTGTGTTTCCACCATGTCTTTTTTTAAAAAAATTATTTTGAAATAATTGTAGACTCATACACAATTATAAGAAAAATCAGTCAGAAATTCCACTGAACATTTACTCAGTCTCCCCAACACTGTAAAATTTCCAATCAGCAATTTTACACTGATACAATCAATACACCTTAGTTTTACATGCACTCATTTGTGTATGTGTATTTAGTTCAATGCAGTTTTATCACATGTGTAGATTCATGTGATCCACTCAGATATCTTCTATTATTTTTAACACAATTTTATATCAAAGAAATTTTTTCCAGGGGTGAAGGGACCCTTATGGAAATTACAGAAATTAGAGACTCTACTACTGGATGTGCGTATGTGAGTAAGCACAAAAGTCAAAGTTCAGTTAGACTGTCTGCAATACTATAAATAGAGGGAGATATGAACAGAATAAGATAAAACCTCCCTGGAGCTACACACTTAAATTAGGAGCCGGTAAGAGTCTTATGAAGGAATCATGTAAACTGCACAATGTGAGAGAGGATAGGAACTTGGAAATCTGTTAATATGAAAAAGGCAGGACAGATAGAAACAAAATCCAGATGTTGTTCAATGTGGGGAAAATATTGAGGGAAAGATTTGGGGCAATAAAAGAAGGTAATAGATATCTAGAGAGAAACACAGCAAGAGAGATTGATTACAGGGACTTTTTCATTTCTTCAAAAAAACAAAAAATGGGATACATGTGCAGAAAGTGCAGGTTTGTTACATAGATGTATGTGTGCCATGGTGGTTTGCTGCACCTATTGACCCATCTTCTAAGTTCCCTCCCCTCAACCCCCACCCATTAGCAGGCCCTGGCATGTGTTGTTCCCCTCTCTGTGCCCATGTGTTCTCAATCTTCAACTCCCAATTATGAGTGAGAACATGCGGTGTTTGGTTTACTGTTTGGTGTTCCTGTGTTAGTTTGCTGAGGATGATGATTTCCAGCTTCATCCATGTTCCTGCAGAGGACATAGTCTCATTGCTTTTTATGGCTGCATAGTATTCTATGGTGTATATGTACCACATTTTCTTTATCCAGTCTATCATTGATGGGCATTTGGGTTGGTTCCATGTCTTTGCTATTGTAAATAGTGCTGCAGTAAACATATACGTGCATGTCTCTTTATAGCAGAATGATTTATAATCCTTTGGGTATATACCCAGTAATGGGATTGATGGGTCAAATGGTATTTCTGGTTCTAGATTCTTGAGGAATCACCATGCTGTCTTCCACAATAGTTGAACTAATTTACACTCCCACCAACAGTGTAAAAGTGTTCCTATTTCTCCACAGCCTTGCCAGCATCTATTATTTCCTGACTTTTTAATAATCGCTATTCTGACTGGTGTGAGATGGTATATCATTGTGGTTTTGATTTGCACTTTTCTGATGATCAGTGATGTTGAACTTTTTTCCATATGTTTGTTGGGCATGTAAATGTTTTCTTTTGAGACATGCCTGTTTATATCCTTTGCCCAATTTTTGATTTTTTTTTCTTGTAAATTTGTTTCACTTCCTTATAAATTCTGGATATTAAACCTGTGTCAGATGGGTAGATTGCAAAATTTTCTCCTGTTCAGTAGGTTGCCTGTCCATTCTGATGATAGTTTCTTTTGCTGTGCAGAAGTTCGTTAGTTTAATTAGATCCCATTTGTCAATTTTGACTTTTGTTGCAATCAATTTTGGCATTTTTGTCATCAAGTCTTTGCCCATGCCTATATCCTGAATGTCCTAGATTTTCTTCTAGGTTGCTTATGGTTTGGGGCTTTACGTTTAAGTCTTTAATCCATCTTGAATTAATTGTTTGTATAAGGTATAAGAAAGGGGTCCAGTTTCTGTTTTCTGCAAATGGCTAGCCAGTTTTCCCAGCACCATTGACTGAATAGGAGATCCTCTCCCCGTTGCTTGTTTTTGTTAGGTTTGTTGAAGATCAGATGGTTGTAGGTGTGTGGTGTTGTGTCCGAGGTTTCTGTTCTGCTCCCTTGGTCTATATGTCTGTTTTGTTACCAGTACCACGCTGTTTTGGTTACTGCAGCCTTGCGTATAGTTTGAAATCAGGTAGCATGCTGCATCCAGCTTTGTTCTTTTTGCTTAGGATTGTCTTGCCTATATAAGATCTCCTTTGGTTCCATACGAAATTTAAAGTAGTTTTTTCTAATTCTCCTAAGAAAGTCAACGGTAGTTTGATGATAATGACATCGAATCTATAAATTACTTTGGGCACTATGGCCATTTTCATGATATTGATTCTTCCTATCCATGAACATGGAATTTTTTTCCATTTGTTTGTGTCCTTTCTTATGTTCTTGAGCAGTGGTTTGTAGTTCTCCTTGAAGAGGTCCTTCATATCCCTTGTTAGCTGTCTTCCTAGGTATTTTATTCCCTTTGTAGCATTGTGAATGGGATGATTTGACTCTCTGCTCGCTGATTGTTGGTGTAAAGGAATGCTGGTAATTTTTACACATTGATTTTGTATTCTGAGACTTTACTGAAGTTGCTTTTCAGTTCAAGAAGTTTGGGGGCTGAGATGATGGCATTTTCTAAATATAAAATCATGTCATCAGCAAACAGAAACAACTTGACTTCTTCTCTTCCTATTTGAATACACTTTATTTCTTTCTTTTGACTGATTGTCCTGGCCAGAATTTACAATACTATGTTAAAGAGGAGTGGTGAGACAGGGCATCCTTTTCTTGTACCAGTTTTCAAAGGGAATGCTTCCAGCTTTTGCCCATTCAGTATGATATTGGCTGTGGGTTTGTCATAAATAGCTCTTATTATTTTGGGATATGTTCCATCAATACCTAGTTTAATGAGAGTTTTTAACATGAAGCGATGTTGAATTTTATCAAAGGCCTTTTCTGCATCTATTGAGACAATCATGTGGTTTTTGTCTTTGGTTCTGTGTATGTGATGGATTACATTTATTGATTTGTGCATGTTGAACCAGCCTTGCATCTCAGGGATGAAGCCAACTTGATCTTGGTAGATAGGTTTTTTGATGTGCTGCTGGATTCAGTTTGCCAGTATTTTATTGAGCAGTATTTATTGCATCAATATTCATCGGGGTACTGGCCTGAAGTTTTTTGTTGTGTTTCTTCCCAGTTTTGGTATCTGGATGATGCTGGCTTCATAAAATGAGTGAGGAATCTTTCCTTTTCAATTGTTTGCAATACTTTCAGAAGGAATGGTACCAGCTCCTCTTTGTATTTTTGGTAGAATTCACCTGTGAATCTGTCTGATCATGGGCTTTTTTTTTTTTTTTTTTGGTTAGTAGGCTATTAATTACTGCCTCAATTTCAGAGCTTGTTATTGGTCTAGTAAGGGATTTGACTTCTTCCTGGTTTAGTCTTGGGCGGGTGTATGAGTCCAGGGATTTATCTATTTCTTCTAGATTTTCTAGTTTATTTACATAGTGGTGATTATAGTATTCTCTGATGGTAGTTTTTATTTCTGTGGGGTCAGTGGTGATATCCACTGACGTCATTTTTTATTTTGTCTATTTGATTCTTGTCTCTCTATTCTTCATTAGTCTAGCTAGCAGTCTAGCTATTTTGATAATTTAAAAAAAAAAAACAACTCCTGCATTCATTGATGTTTTGGAGGGTTTTTCGTGTCTTTGCCTCCTTCAATTCTTCTCTGATCTTAGTTATTTCTTGTCTTCTGCTAGCTTGTGGATTATTTTGCTCTTGCTTCTCTACTTCTTTTAATTGTGATGTTAGGGTGTTGATTTGAGATCTTTGTAGCTTTCTGATATGGGCATTTAGTGCTACAAATTTCCCTCTTAACACTACTTTAGCCATTTCCCAGAGATTATGGTATGTTATCTCTTTGTTCTCATTGGTTTCAAATAACTTCTTGATTTCTGCCTTAATTTTATTATTTACCCAGGAGTCATTCAGGAGCAGATTATTCAATTTCCATGAAATTGTGTGGTTTTGACTGAGTTTCTTAATCCCGAGTTCTAATTCGATTGCACTGTTGTCTGAGAGACTGTTATGATTTCCTTTCTTTTGCATTTGCTTAGGAGTGTTTGACTTCCAATTATGTGGTGACTTTTAGAATAAGTGCCATGTGGCACTGAGAAGAATGTATACTCCGTTGATTTGGGATGGAGAGCTCTGTAGACATCTACTAGTTCCACTTGATCTGTAGCTGAGTTCAAGTCCTGAATATCCTTGTTAATTTTCTGTCTCACTGATCTGTCTAATACTGACAGTGGGGTGTTAAAGTCTCCAACTGTTATTGTGTGGGAATCTAAGTTTCTTTGTAGGTCTCCAAAAACTTGTATTATGAATCTGGGTGCTCCTGTATTGGGTGCATATATATTTAGAATACTTAGCTCTTCCTGTTTAATTGTTCCCTTTATCATTATGTAATGCCTTTCTATGTCTTTTTTTTAACTTTGTTGGTTTCAAGTCTGTTTTGTCAGAGACTAGAATTGCAATCCCTGCTTTTTTTTTTTTTTTTTCTTTCAATTTGCTTGGTAAATATTCCTCCATCACTTTATTTTGGGCCTGTGTAAGATGAGTCTCCTAAATACAGCAAACCAATGGGTTTTGACTCCTTACCCAATTTGACAGTCTTTTAATTGGGGCATTTAGCCCATTTACATTTAAGGTTAGTATTGTTATGTGTGAATTTGATCCTGTCATCATTATGCTACTTGGTTATTTTGCACACTAGTTGATGCAGTTTCTTCATAGTGTCATTGGTCTTTATAGTTTGGTGTGTTTTTGCAGTGGCTGTTACCAGATTTTCCTTTTCTTATGTAGTGCTTCTTTCAGGAGCTCTTTCAGGGCAGGCCTGGTGGTGATGAAATCCCTTAGAACTTGCTTGTCTGGAAAGGGTTTTCTTTCACCTTCATTTATGAAGCTTAGTTTGGCTGAATAAGAAATTCTGGGTTGAAAATTCTTTTCTTTAAGAATGTTGAATATTGGCCCCCAGTCTCTTCTGGCTTGTAGAGTTTCTCCTGAGAGGTCTGCTGTTAGTCTGATGGGCTTTCCTTTATAGGTGACCTGGCTTTTCTCTCTGGTTGCCCTTAACAATCTTTCCTTAATTTTAACCTTGGAGAATCTGATGATTATATGTCCTGGGGTTGATCTTCTTATGGAGTATTTTAATGGTGTTCTCTGTATTTCCTGAATTTGCATGTTGGCCTATCTTGCTAGGTTGCTGAGGTTCTCCTGGATAATATTCTGAAGTGTGTTTTCCAGCTTGTTTCCTTTCTCCCCATATCCTTCTGATACTCCAGTCAATCACAGGTTCAGTCTTTTTATGAAGTCCCACATTTCTTGGAGGCTTTGTTCACTCCTTTTCATTCCTTTTTCTCCATTCTTGTCTACACATCTTATTTCAGTAAGATGGTCTTCAAACTCTGATATCCTTTCTTCCACTTGGTCGATTCAGCTGTTGATACTTGTGTATTCTTCACAAAGTTCTCAAGCTGTGTTTTTCAACTCCATCAGGTCATTTATGTTCCTCCATAAACTGGTTATTCTAGTTAGCAATTCCTCTAATTTTTTATCAAGGTTCTTAGCTTCTTTGCACTGAGTTAGAACATGCTCCTTTAGCTCACTTTAGTTTGTTATTACCCATCTTCTGAAGAATACTTCTGTCGGTTCGTCCATCTGATCCTCCGTCCAGTTCTGTGCCCTTGATGGAGAGACATTGTGATCATTTGGAGGAGAAGAGGCACTCTGGCCTTTTGGGTTTTCAGCATTTTTTTGTTGATTCTTTCTCATCTTCATGAGTTTGTCTAGTTTGGTCTTTGAGGCTGCTGACCCTTGGATGGGGTTTTTGTGGGGGCCTTTTTTGCTGTTGTGGTTGATGCTGTTGTTGCTTTCTGCTTGTTTTTCTTTCAATAGTCAGGTCCCTCTTCTGTAGGGCTGCTGCAGTTTGCTGGGGGTTCCCTTCAGGAATTATTCATCTGATTCACTCCAGTGCCTAGAGATGTCACTCAAGGAGTCTCGAAAACAACAAAGATGGGTGCCTGCTCCTTCTTCTGGGACCTCTAACCTTGAGGGACACCAACCTGATGCCTGTAGGATTGCTCCTGTATCAGGTGCCTGGCAATCGCTATTGGAGTGTCTCACCCAGTTTGGTCGCACGGGGAGCAGGACCCGTTTAACGAAGCACGTTGTCCCTTGGTGGAGCGAGTGTGTTTTGCTGGGGGAAAACCCACTCATCTGGGCTTCCCAGATTCCTCAGAACTACTAGGAGGAGAAGCTAAGCCTGTTGGTCCACAGAGACTGCGGCCACCACTCCCTCTAGGGGTTCAGGCCCAGAGAAATCCAAATTCTGTCCCTGAGACTCTGGCTGGAGTTATTGGAGATCCTGCAGGGAAGCCCTGCCCAATGAGGAAGGATGGGTCAGGTTTAGGCCTGAAGAGGCACTCTGGCTGAATACTGCCACAGCCAGTGTGTTGGGCTGTGGGGACAAGTCTTAGGATCCAAGCTGTCCAGCCTCCCTGGCTCCAGCAAGGAAAATGTACAACCTGGAGCTATAGAAATGGACACTACCCTTCCCCCACCCAGGGGGCTTAGCATGTTAGGCAGTTGCCAATCCCAGTGCTGGCTGTTGCCTCTCCCCCAAGGAGTTCAAATGGCTTAGACAGCAAGCAGCCACAGCTGGGTGCTGGTCGCCCCTCCCCTCGGGAATTCAGTGGGCTTCAGCAGATTCCAGCTGAGAGGCTCTCAGAGTCTGTGCATTCCAGAATTGGGATGCTAGGCCCAGGTGGTGTGGGTTCGCGAGTGGGATCTTCCCATCCATGGGTTGCATAGTTTCGTGGAAAAAGCACAGCTTCCCTGGCTGGGTAGCAGGCTCACTCACTGCCTTCCTTGGCTGGGAGCAGGGGATTCCCCTTCCCCATGTGGCTCTCAAGTGGGGAGCCACACCACACTGTCCTTCCTTCTCTCCATGAGTCACAACAGCCTTCTGGTCAATTTTGATGAGAGAACCTGGATACCTTGGTTGCAGGTGAAGGATTCACATGCTTATTCATTTTTTTTTTTTTTTACTTTTCATTTTTTAAAGTTAGCATCTCCCTTGTCCCTTATAGTCCTATTAATTTCATACCACGTTTATTTTTAAAGACCTAGTCAACAAAACTATTGGGCTTAGTGAGATAATAAGGCATAGCATTTCATAAACTAGACAAGATATGAGTTACGTCTTTTTTATAGATTAGTCCACACACACACACACACACTCCAGATACACACACATGCCACATGCACAAACTTGGAACTGACATCTACCCTTTCAAGTAGAAAAATAAACACATCAGGGTAACATCGTAAGATTATTGGTATCTTGTTAGTATTCCTTCCTTTATTTTTGCATGTCAAAATGAGAGGTAATAAGACAACTGCTATATCCCATAAAAAGGCTAAAAGAACTGGAAAAATGGTGTGTTTATAGAAAAATATTCTAAAATATAGCTATTTCCCATACTAAATGTGAATCTAAATAGTATTCTGCTTCCTAAATCTTAGCAAAAATAAACATTCATTCTTTTGATCTGTATTTTTCTTCTTCATGATACTGCAGTTTTATCTCTAAAGTTTTGCTTCTGTTGTTTGATCACTTAAGTTAAAAACCTGAAGCTGTGCCATTCCCTAGAGATTTTGCAATGTTCAGACATTCTGACTTCATAATCAATCTTGCTTACTTGCTCTGTAAGAATGTTTGATAGCTTTTCCTGGGCAATCTATTGTCTCTCTGTTCACCCTTCAGTCATCTCCCACAGTAACTGATGTAAAGAAATTATTAAACATTTTGTTAATTTCTGCATTCTTTTTTCAACTAATATTCTTTCATTTTTATAATAGCCTATCACTTCCATACTTCTGATCTTTGACCACATTTATAATTAACTATTCACATTCTTGAAGGATTAGACATACAAATTCTTGGGAAGTCAGTACACAGTGCTCTTTTTATATTCCTAACTGAACTACAAATAAAAAAATTCTTATAAAAATAAGATTGGCCCTGGGTTTAGAAGAAACTAAGATAAACAAAATGACATTCAGAGTGAGTCCACCAAAAATAATATATTGGTGTCATCTTGAACACTTTGGCTTTCCACATTCTACAAACTGCACGCACGCACACACACACACACACACACACACACATTAACTTTTAAACAGGTAATTAAATGAGAGAAAAATTGACACTAAAATAAAATGTCACTCAGATAGTATAGAAAAATGTAAAGCAAATCACAAAAATTGATTTTAAAAAATACTGGACTCCTAATACAATTAAATGTCCCCTGGTGTTCAGGACAATTGGACCTAAGATAAAAATGGCTTATAACAGAGTTATTTTAGTACCTTTAACAACAGAACAGTCTACTTAAGCATGGAAGGAGGTGACATGCTCTTACACACTCTTTCCCATCTTTCACTAAACCCATGAAACAAAGTTTTAAAAAACTTTTAGAAAAAAATGCTACCCACTAGCCTGGCAAAGTAGTAAGAATACTTACCAAAATTCAGAGCAGTAAGAAAGGGAAAAGGATTTAACAAAATATATCAGGTGCCCAATCCTATTCTCTGTGTGAGTTTAAAATCTAACTCACCCCAAGCAAAAATTTATTATGAAAACTAGCCTGGAATCAGAGAAACTCATGGAGGTCTACTATAAGCAAATTTAATCAATTCTTTAGGCCTGAGTACCAGTACTCATGGGTCAACACGAGCTGAAGTTGTAGCTGCTACCAAATGGCTGAATACAGGGTAACCATGGGAAAGAAACAGTAGACTCAACAAGAAGCAAATTTTGTACACAAAGGACAAAAAAATATTCTTTTTAATCATAGAGAAGCTCTAAGTAAATTTAGAATATTGTAAGAAAGAAAGGAATAAAATAGAGAAATAATAAGATGTCTATAGTAATAGGAAAAGGTGAAAATAGACTAGAAATTGGTTAAAATTGAACGTTTAGAAAAGAGAAATACATACGTGTGTCAGGGGTCCCCAAGAGCATCCTCAGCCTTGGTGATTTACTTGAAGTATTTACAGGACTCAGAAAATCCACTATACTTTTGGTTAGAGTTTAATACAGCAAAAGAATACAGAATAAAAGTAGTAAGAGAAAAAGGCACATGGGTTGAAGTCCAGGAGGTACCAGGCACACACTTCTATGTGTCTTTTCCCAGTGGAGTTACACAAACCTGTTTAATTATGCCAACAATAATGTATAATGACATATGTGAGGTGTTGTCAGTCATGAAAGCTCACTTGAGTCTTGTGCCCAAGGTGTTTATTGGGGGGTCAGTGATGTAGGCGTGTAGTCACATAAGCACCTTAGCTACTCAGACTCCAGTCCTGCAGAGCAAAAACAGGTGCTTGACATAAACCACAGTGTTAGCATAAACTATCTGATCAAACTGTGTCCCTTGCCTCAGGCACACAAAAGCTATCAGGCAGAATATTCCAAAGATTCAGAGTTCATCTCCAAGGAGCTGTCCAAGAGCAGGTTCTGAAGACAAGTCCTTTCTGAAGGTGTAAGGTTTGAGCAACTCACACCTGCAAGTTAACCCTTTCCTGCATAGATTTATAAAATTTAAAGAAAAAAAATCAGTGAAAAAAACACAAGACACAAAGAAAATATAAATGGATAAATTGAAGGACAAATCCAAGGACACTTCCCAGAATTCAGTACAAATTGACATGAAGGATGAGATGGAAAGGTCCAGTGGCCCACAAGGAAGAGCTATGAAAAGAGAAAGCAGACAGAATTAGAGAAAGGCTCTCATTGTTCAGAGAGATGTGAAGAACAAGAATCTCAGTGTAAAGGAGAGCACCAAGTCACCAGCAGAGTAAGAGAAGCAAATTCATACCTAGACTCATCTAAATACTCCTGCAGAATGTTATGGAAGAATCTTTAAGCTTACCAGAAAGAAGAGACTCATTATCAAAGGAGGCAAGGTAATTAGACATCATATTTTACATCAATAAATATCAGCTAAGAATAGAATTTTAGAGAAGGAGATTTTTACCCTTCAAATTATATTATTCCATTGTCTTGGGCATTCACTGTCGGTCACTTTTAACAGTTTCCCTCTCTGAGAAATTTCTTTATCAAATCTGCAACTCAGATTCCTCACTTATAAAATGGAAGTAATAGCTGTAGCTTTATAAAATAGAATCCAGACATTTTCAAATATACATAGATAAAGTGTTATGGTTTGGTAGGCCTTTATTAAAAGAAATACAAAAAGAGGTGTTTCAACAAGAATTGAAACTAAAAGAAAAGAGAAGAATATAAGAAATAAATGTATTTTCAAGCGTGTTGGTAAATATAAATAAGTATTGACTTTAAAATATGTTAATGATGAAACAAGGAGGCAATGTTAAAATAAGTTGGAATTAAAATATTAGACAATAGTAATATAAGATAAATCAGACTTAAATAGCTGTAAGATGTTTCTATTACCTGAATATATAGGGGAGGAATAAAGACACTGAATAATTTCAAACACCCTTCAGTCAAACACACAAATTCAAATTTAAGATAAACTAATATTTAAAATGTTTTGTGAAATTAATAACCTTTAATCCAGTGGACAACAGGAAAAGAGAGACAGAATAAAGAAAATTATGTCAATGGCTGGGTGCGGTGGCTCAAGCCTGTAATCCCAGCACTTTGGGAGGCCGAGACGGGCGGATCACGAGGTCAGGAGATCGAGACCAACCTGGCTAACACGATGAAACCCTGTCTCTACTAAAAAAATACAAAAAAAATTTAGCCGGGCGTGGTGGCGGGCGCCTGTAGTCCCAGTCACTTAGGAGGCTGAGGCAGGAGAATGGCTTAAACCCGGGAGGCAGAGGTTGCAGTGAGCTGAGATCCGGCCATTGCACTCCAGCCCGGGCGACAGAGCAAGACTCCGTCTCAAAAAAAAAAAAAAAAAAAAAAAAAAAAAAAAGAAAATTATGTCAATGAAAAAGAAGCAAGAAGAGGAACAAAATAAAAATGGAGGAGAAGGAGAAGCATCATACAATTAAGCTATTCAATAAAATGTATTAAAAATGCAAATTAAGCTGCAACAAATATCTAAATATGTCAGTAACTACAAAGAATATTAATGTATTATCTACCTTAAAAGATAGAATATCACATCTGATTACAAAAACAATGCAGTGATATGCTACTTACGATGGTCACATTTCCCAGTGACCTGGATTTCTGAATTTCACCTATTGTCCTAGCATAATTATCAATACTCGTCTTTTTACTCTCAAGAGTTCTGGCTTGGATGAGAAATGACACACTAAAAGAAGCACTATACAAGGAAGTTGAAAACAAATGTATGCAAAAATAGATTGACAAAATAGATATTTGCCAAAATAATGCTGGTATGGAAATATTAATAGCAAAAAATGGAATTTAAGATTAAAATTATTAATAAAGAAAGAGGAACATTTCATTAAGCTAAAAGGAAGAAGGCACCAAGGACATTAAGCAATCATTAGTTTGTAAGCCTTCTACAACTTAGCCTTAAAATGCTGAATGAAAATAAATAAATAAATAAATAAATAAATAAATAAGCAAACTTACAATAATGGGAGATTTGAATAGACCTCTCTGAGAAAACAATGGATACATTCTTTTAAATAATAAAGATGAAGATATTTGAACAAAACTCTTACAAACTTAATTTTTATAGAAAATATACATTATTGGTCAGGCGTGGTGCCTTACGCCTATAATCCTAGCACTTTGCCTGAGCTCAGGAGTTTGGGACCAGCCTGGGCAACATGGCGATACAGTCTATTACCATGAACTGCACAAGTATCTAAAATTATTAGCCTTTCCTGGTAAAGACCTCAACAAGGTATTGTACAATCTTCCTTGAACTTGTACAGCATTAGGATTCTTGGAAAATTGGGTGCACACTATAAAATTTTATTTCTTAGCATAAATCAGTGGTTCTCAAATGTTAGTGTGCAACAAGGAGCTTGATAAAACACGGATTGCTTGGTTGGCCTCACCCATGAGTTTTTGATTCAGTGCATCTGGAGCGGAGCCCAAAAATCTGCGTGTAAAATAAGTTATCAGTTGATGCTGATGCTGATGGTCTGAAGGTCACAATCAAGAACCCTCACATAGAAAAATTTAATGAATGTTTTTCACATACATGAATGTTTTATGGTTCATTTGGGGGACAAGAAAACCATTCTCAATTTTGCAGGACTCCCCCATTGTTGCAGGAAGTCTACCATCCCTGGCACGATTCCCTAAATGCCAGGGTGGTTAGCTTTCTCACATAGTAATTCAGTACTCCAAACACAAGTGTTCTAAGAGAGAGGACATGGAAACTATCAATCTCCTACATCCTAAGCCAGAACCTGTAGAGTCAAAGATGCTGGCAAGATTCAAGAGGAGAAGTAGATCCCACCTCTTCATGGAAATAGCAGAAAACAAATTGCACACATCTTTAATCTACCACAATCTACCCTCTCACCAGAAATTATTCACATTTTTCCCATATGCAACATTAATTAACTACCCCTTCTAAAATCCCCAATCCTCAAGTCTAAAATCTTGTCTCCATCAGGTCCAGGTGCAGAGGAAGCTCCTTAGATAAGTTTCTCAAGTATAGCTTTCCGAGTACTATTCCTCTCTATGTGAAATCTGCTCATCACCCACACCCATCATATGATGTTGGGACAGAGGTAAGATAACGTCAAGATATTACCAATCTGAAAGGAGAGAATAGAAGGTACACTGCAGTCACTGGTTCATAGCAATTCTGAAATCCATTGAACACATGGATGCCAGTGTACTATGGACTGAATTGTGTCCCCTGTGAAATTAGGATGTTGAAGCCCTAACCCTAAAGTGATATGTCCTTGGAAATGGGCCTTTTGTAGACAATGAGGTCACGAGAGTGAATCCCTCATTATGCCACTAGCACCTTTATAAGAAGAGACATGAGAGAGATCTCATTCTCTGTCTCACCTCCACCTCCACCACATGAGGACATAGCCAAAAGAGGGCCATCTGTAAGCCAGGAAAAGTGCACAGCTGAACTGGCCAGTAGTACTTAGCTGTAAGTACTTCCCGTTAAGGCCTCAGAGGTTGTAGATTAAATCAGTGCCTTAAAACCATTTCTTACTTTGATAATATTTGTTGGAAGAGACTAGGATGATAAATAACCTTTCTTAAAAAAACAACAGACTAAGTCCTGAATCCTCTACATAATCCTTTAAATTCCCCTCAAAGTTTTAACAGTTCTATGTATCTCGTATGGCTCTTTTCCCTATCTTTCATATGCAGCTAAAATAAACAATAGGAACTTTTGACTTCCCACATCAACACTTTATGTGATCCACCAGTTTATTAGACACAATTTTTATTTGCCATGACTGCAAACAACAACTTCACTAAATTTTCTGCCACTACCATTGTAGCAGGATGAGCCACAGACAAAACTCCTCAGACACCGAGTTAAAGAAGGAAGGGGTTTATTTGGCCAGGGGCATTGGCAAGACTTCTGTCTCAAGAGCTGAGCTCCTGGAATGAGCAATTCTTGTCCCTTTTAAAGGCTCACAACTCTAAGGGAGTGCGTGTGAGGGGGTTGTGATTGATTGAGCAAGCAGGGGGTACGTGACTGGGGGCTGCACACACTGGTAATTAGATAGGAACAAAACAAAATAGGGATTTTCACAGTGCATTTCTATACAATGTCTGTAATCTATAGATAACATAACTGATTAAGTCAGGGGCCAATCTTTAACTACCAGGCCCAGGATACAGTGCTGGGCTGTCTGCCTGTGGATTTCATTTCTGCCTTTTAGTTTTTACTTCTTTCTTTGGAGGCAGAAATTGGGCATAAGACAATATGAGGGGTGGTCTCCTCCCTTATTCCTCTCTTCTCAGACTCTCACTCATTTTATTAGTGGGAGTTCTCACTTTTATTTTCACTACCCATGTCTTCTTGCAAGACAGATCAAGTTTTAAATCCTCCTAGCACTGGGAACCATTTTCCAGACATGGCCCCAGGATCAAATCCATGCCACACTGGCACGGGCACATGTGCCAGTTTTGTTATATCTCTAACTATGTCTTCAACTACTTTCCCTTGATCATCTATTTGTAGACAGCAATCAGTAAGGTTAAATTTCCCACAGACCCCTCCTTCAGCTGCTGGCAAGTAGTTGAGAGCCAATCTATTTTGATAGATAGCATTTCTCATCTGAGCTTCTTGCCGGGCCAGAATAGTCAAGGCTCTGCCAGTTTTATTGGTGATTATTTCTAAGACAGCTTGTAACTGTATGATTCAGTTGATCATGTAAACAGGGGTCTGGTATCACCATAAGCTGTCTTGTGCCCAAGTAGCAGGCCTATAATATTGTATGATTCTCTTGGGGGACCATTCATCATCTTTCCAATTTCCTATAGCTATACATCTCTTTTCATGGGAAGAATAGACAGGGAAACCCAGGAGTTCACCTGTTTTGGGGGGCAGTAAGAAGAAAGATGATTTAATAGTGCCAATAACAAAACTACCTGCCCACTGGTCAGGTAATTTGGTGTAAGCTCTATGCCCACATATCCAGTATAATCCAGTGGGGGCTGTCCAGTCCTGGTGGGACTCCAGATGGATCCACACACTTTGCAACTTTGAGAATTTGCCAAATGGATTCATCTCTGTTTGATTTGAACTTCACCAAGTGACTGTTTTTGTTGTACCATTATACAGTTTCTGTCTCAGACAACTAAGTCATCCTACAAGTGAATTCTTTTCCTTCTCTAGCTATGCAATATTGTCCAATAATTGAGGATTTTAGGACCCAGATATTATCAGGGTGATTCTTTTGATCCAGGAATTCATCGGGAACTGCATCTGTAGGTACTAATTATCAGGCTTCCCATGGCCATTGATCTCCCATTACAGTTCCTCCACATACATAACATAAAATGACATTGAGAGACTGGGCTACATGCTTGGCTAATTGCAAAAACAAATTTCTTGTTTTTCCTGGAATTTCTGGTACTGGTACATTAAGTTCATCATTGAAAGTCTGAAACACTAGGTCAGGAGATTGTTTGTAAACTTCTCCTCGAACCAAGATATGTACTCGAGGATCCAGTCTGGCCCCATCGATTCCTAAGGTCACATGCTCTGCTTTTTTCCCGCGAGGATCAAGGGGACTGATTATTACTAGCTCTAAGGGGTTACATTGTCCCCTAGTACAGGAAGGGCCATTTTTTCCTTGTTGAAGGGGGACTGGATCCTTTTCATTTTTTATCCAAGCGGCCCAAATGACACAAGACCAGTATCCACATTCATTTCCACACAATCCTAATTCATGACAACTATACTTATTTTCAGTCATATAACCTTTTTCCCAACTAAAAGAGCCACACCCCCTCCCTAACTTATTGCTATTAATGACAGTACAGGCATCAAATTTCAAGATTATGCATTTGGGCACCCCTTTTTCTTCTGTTCTGGCTAATACTTTACTTGTATCATTTATGAGTCCCCACCAGTCTTCAGTCCTTAATCTTATTTCAAAAACTGTGGACATGGGAGGCTCAGAGGGGCCATAACACACATCTGTTTGGTTGTTTCCTGGGCTACACACCTTGTACTGAGTGTCATTATATAAACATGCTCCTTTCAAAGTTCCTAGTCATTTATAGTAACTATAGAACAGAAAGATTGTTTTAACTTGTTGCCCTACCTCAGTAACCTGATGTATACACTGAGAACAGTCTTCCATGTGGGGAAAATCAGTGAAAGTTTTTACTATACAAGTCCAAATTATAAGGAAAATGAGTTCCACGATGATTCTCCTCATGCTTCGGCCATGTGTAGATCAGTCAGCTTCCGGGTGTGACTGGAGCAGGGCTTGTCGTCCTCCTCAGAGTCACTTTGCAGGAGTTGTCCGGGCTCGGTTTTGCCTCCCGGGTTTCATCAGCTGCAGGTTTCACACGGCTGTGGTGGATCCAGGCTGGGATTCCTTCTACCTCTACAGCCATGGAGGTGGTCAGGATGACGGTCTGAGGTCCTTTCCACCATGGCTGCAAAGGAGCTACGTTCCAGTCCTTGATCCACACGCGATCATCTGGAGAGAAAGGGTGAACTGGGGAGAATAAGCTGATGGGACACCTCTCATTTACCCAATGAGACTGTCTGTGTAATTTTTACTAAAGCCTGTAGCTGTCGCTGTAATTCAATTTCACCTAACTCTTGGGGAGTGCCTGAAAGCTCCCGTAGTATACGAGGAGGCCTATGATACAGTATTTCATGAGGGGAGTATCCTGTTTTCTTAGAAGGAGTGTACCTAATTTTAAACAATACTATAGGAAGGGCCTGTCTCCACTTTAACCCTGTTTCCTGACATACTTTCCCTAAACTATTTTTGACAGTCCGATTCATTTGCTCCACCTTTCCAGAACTCTGAGGTCGGTAGGTGGCATGTAGCTTCCAAGTGATTCCTAATGTCTTTGCTGTCTTCTGTACCAAGTCAGCCACAAATGCCAGCCCATTATCTGAGCTGATTCATAAGGGCAGTCCAAACCTAGGAATATAAGATCTCGGAGAAGCACACGGGTTACCTCATAGGCCTTTTCAGTTTGTGTTGGATAAGCTTCCACCCACCCAGAGTAAGTACACACAAGAACCAGCAAATACTTGTTACCTCCACATTTTGGCATTTCTGTGAAATCCACCTGAAGATCCTGAAAAGGAGACGCTCATAAGCTTGTATGCCAGGCAGAACAGTGGGGCCTTGCCTCACATTGTGCTGTTGGCAAGTAATGCACCGCTGTGCTACTGCTTTGGCAAGGGCTGTCAAGTGTGAGACGTAGAACTACCAGCCTAACAATTTTTCAAGTGACTCTGGACCTAGATGAGTGGTTTCACGCACGACCAATACCATTGTGGCTCCCAGCAACTGTGGCACAGCTACCCTCCCATCTGGCAGTCTGATCCATCCTCCTTTTATTACTTGCCCCCCTTCTGCTTGGAAGAAGTCTTTTTCTTCCTTAGAATAGGTAGGTATCAGGTCAGGTGTTTGAGGGAGTAACAGGGCTACTATCGATGCCCGGTAAGGGTAGATGCTGCTTTTCAAGCTTCTGAATCAGCTCGAGCGTTTCCTAAGGCCACTGAGGTAGAGGCTTGCTGGTGTCCCCTGCAGTGCATGACTGCCACCTTCTGAGGTTTCCACATTGCCTCTAATAATTGTAGAATTTCTTGTTGATATTTTATATCCTTTCCCCCAGAGTTTAACAGACCCTTTTCCTTATATAATGCTCCATGCACTTGGAGGGTTAGAAAGGCATATCAAGAGTCAGTGTAGACGTTTACAGTCTTACCTTCACTGACTTCTAGAGCCTGAGTTAAAGCAATGAGCTCAGCCTTCTGGGCTGAAGTGCCCTGTGGCAACGGTTTGGCTTCAATGACAGCATCCAAAGTCACCACCGCATATCCTGCACATCTTTCTCCTTGTGGGTTAATGAAGCTTCTCCCGTCCACGTATAACTCCCAGTCTACTGATGCCCATGGCTGGTCCCGAAGGTCAGGTCTGCTAGAATAGACTGAGTCCAACACCTCTATACAGTTATACTCGACCAGGCTCTCTGATACTGGGAGCAGGGTGGCAGGATATAGGGGGTTACAGACTTCAATAGTCATGTGGGGATTTTCATATAGCAAGCTTTGGTACTTGGTTAATCCAGCATTTGTTAGCCAATGATGTCCTTTGGTACTCATCAAAGTTACCACAGTATGGGGGGCCTTTATATTCAGGTTTTGCCCAAGGGTTAGTTTATCTGCTTCTTGTGCTAACAGGGC
This sequence comes from Macaca mulatta, assembly GCF_049350105.2. Taxonomy (NCBI): domain Eukaryota; kingdom Metazoa; phylum Chordata; class Mammalia; order Primates; family Cercopithecidae; genus Macaca; species Macaca mulatta. Next base: position 60,436,443 of record NC_133411.1, read on the forward strand.
TGTTGCTGCCAGGTCCCTTAGACATGGTGGCCAGCCTTTGGAAACCCCATCTAGTTGTTTTGAGAGATAGGCCACTGGCCTTAGCCAGGGCCCCAAAGTCTGGGTTAAAACTCCAACTGCCATTTTTTCTCTTTCCGACACATAGAGTATAAAGAGCTTTGTCAAATCTGGTAGTCCTGGGGCTGCGGCCAACATAAGTTTTTCCTTTAACTTACAAAAGGCTTGCTGTTGTAGACGCCCCCATTCAAAAGGCTCCCGGTGACTCCCCTTTGCAACCCTGTACAAAGGTTTGGCTAGTACTGCAAAGTTTGGAATCCATAATTTGCAAAACCCCACAGCTCCTAGGAATTCCCTTACTTGCCTTCTGGTTTTAGGTTCCGGTAGGCTGCAGATGACCTGCTTTCTTTCTGACCCCAGACTGCGCTCCCCTTTCTGAGTGGTGAATCCCAGGCAGCATACCTGCTGTCTGCAGATCTGAGCTTTCTTCTTGGATACCTTATACCCACAGTCCTCCAGGTGCTGAAGCAGGGTATCAGTCCATTTTATGCACCTGACTGCTGTGGAGTATCCCAGCAGAAGGTCGTCCACCTACAGGAGCAAGACACAGCCTAGGTCTTTAGCAGGAAACTTTTGCAGGTCTTGAGCCAGGGCCTCCCCGAAGAAAGTAGGGGAGTTCTTGAACCCTTGGGGAAGCCATGTCCAAGTGTACTGAGTAGTGACACCTGACTCCGGTTCTTCCCACTGAAAGGTAAACAGCTTCTGGCTCTCAGGAGTTATTCTGATGCTAAAGAAGGCATCTTTTAAGTCCAGACAAGTAAACCAGCTGTCATCAGCCAGCAGCAGCCCTAACAATGTGTCAGGGTTAGGAACTGTTGGGTGCAGAGTCACTGTAGCTTGGTTGACCAAGGGCAAGTCCTGTACTGGTCAGTAGTCCTTGGTCTCTGACTTAGGGACAGACAGGAGGGGGGTTTTCCATGGAGAATGGCAAGGAACTATAATTCCATAGGCTTTCAAGCACCTGAGATGAACCTAGATTCCTTCGAGAGCTTCTCTGGGAACCAGATACTGCTTTTTTCTAATTGGTTGGGCTCCAGGCTTAACTTCTATGAGTACGGGGGCTTGGTTGACTGCCAGCCCTGGAGGATTATCTCCAGGGGCCATTGCTTAGCTAGTGCTGGTTTTATCTCTTGGCCTGGCATAGTTAAAAAAGTCTCCATTCTTCTTCCCTGGGGACCGTAAGGGCCATGATAACTCCTGTTCTGGGTAACTTTAGCTGTAAAGAGCCCTGATTTGTAAAGGAGATGGTGGCTCTCAGCTTGCTAAGCAAGTCTCCTCCCAGCAAGGGCAAGGGACAGCCAGGCATGTACAAGAACTGGTGAACTATCTCATGTCCCCCCACTGAGCAGGTCCGTTGGGGTAGACAGAAAGCCTGCTTAGTGGAACCTTCTGTTGCTCCGATTATATCAATGGTTTTCTTGGATAAGGGGGCGACCAGGGTGGTCACTACTGAATGTTCAGCACCAGTATCGACCAAAAACTTAATGTCCTTACCCCCAATTGTAATCCTGACCATGGGCTCCTTGGGGTTACTTGACCCCAGTCCCCTTCAGTCCAGTAGCCCTTCAGCCAGATTGAACAAAGCTCCCTCGCCTTTATCTGAGGTCTTTTGTTCCAAACCACCTTGCTTTTCCTTCAGTTGGGGACACTTATCTTTCCAAAGTCCTATTTCCTTACAATAGGCACATTGGTTACATTGTAAGTGTGGGCGATTAGACTGGGCATTCTTCCCTGAACCCCCTTTTTACCTCTCCTTTTGGGGGAATTCCCTTAATGGCCGCGGCCAGTAAGTTGGCATTTCGCCTAGCCTGGCGTTTGCCTTCCTTTTGGCTTTCTCTGTGGCTTGTTGCATATCTATTCACTAACACTTGACTGGCTATTTCCAGTAACTGTGAGGTATTCATACCTGCAAACCCAGCCTGTTTCTGCATTTTTCTCCTGATATCTTCTGCGCTTTGACTAAGGCCATGTTAATCATGTGCTGATTTTCAGGGCTATCTGAATCAAAAGGAGTGTACATACGGTAAGCCTAAAACAGTCTTTCATAGAATTGCACTAGAATTTCCTCTTTTCCTTGGATGACTTCAGAGACCTTATTTACATTTGTAGCCTTTTGAGACCCTTTCTTTAGGCTTTCTATTAATGCCGCAAGGTACCGTCTTAGCCTGTCCATGTCTGGTCCCTCGTATGGGTACCATTGGGGGGTCTGTTCCTGGCAGTTAAATTCTTATATATTCTTGGGGGTTTTGGTAATTGACTGGGACGTGATCCTCTAGCCACTTAGTTGCTTCCTGGAGCACCCTTTGCCTTTCATCTGTATTAAAGAGGTACATGAGCAGCTGTTGGCAATCAGCCCCAGTAGGATTATGAGTCTGTATAATAGTTTGGAGCAAGCCAATTAAGGCTTGAGGCTTTTCAGTGTAAGATGGAGTATTATTTTTCCAATTGAGGAGGTCAGCAGAGGTGAAAGGTTGATAGACAAAGGCACGCCTTTCCACCATGTGTCCATCCTCATCTACCCCAATATATCGCTGCTCTCTCAGGGGCATTTGGATTCCAGTCTTCGGCCATAAGGGAACTGCCAAGGGAGGAGTTTTTCCCACGGCTTCACTTCCTCTCTTGTCTACTCTGGGTGGTCTAGAGGTGTGGTCATCTGGCGGAGGTGGAGGTGCTGTGGGCTCAGGGATGGGGAGCCCTTCCTCCCGATAAGGAGAGGGTATTGCTGGTACCAATTCCTGCCATGATTCTTCTGGTGTTGGGTCAGACAGGATTTTTGTTTCCGAATTCCCTTGGCGGGTGGAGCAAGGACCTTCCTTAACTAACTCTCCCTTTACTACTAGTACTGCTTCTGCCTGTCCTCTTAACCACTGTGGGGGGTCCAAAACCAGTTGTAACCAATAATCTATATATGGGAACTGATCTGGGTACCCTGGGTTACAGGCTACCCTGTGCCTTCAAGACAAGTGACATGTCCAGGCTTCCTTCTGATGGCCAACCCACCTCTAATGCTGGCTAGTCTATCTCAAACAAAGTTCTAAGTTTTCCTGGTGTCATGGTGACTCCATAGTCTTCTTTAAATCCCTTTGTGAAATTTTTCAACATAATTCCTAGTGGAGTGGGCTTACTTTGTGCCTGACCCATGTTTCCTCAAGACAAAACACCACACTCACACCACACGCACACCACAAAACAAAGAACGGGTTAAAAGGGCACACACACACTTTTATAGTTTATGCCAAACCAGAATCAAAACCAAAATCAGAGTATCAAGAAATCTAAGCCAGGTCAAAATCAAAACCAAAGTATCAAGAAATCCAAGTCAAGTCAAAAACAAAAACCAAAGTGCCAGTACAGGCACACTATGGGTGATCAGGCCTTGCTTCCACTCGAATAGAGTAGGCAAGTTCCCAAGATCAGTCCTGTCAAGCAATTCAAACCAAGTCAAAACCAAAACCAAAGTGCCGATAAAGGCAAGTCGTGAGTGATCAGGCCACATTTCCACTCAAATGGAGTGGACAAGTTCCCAAGACCGGTCCTGTCAAACAATTCAAACCAAGTCAAAAACAAAACCAAAACCAAACCAAAGTGCCAATAAAGGCATGCTGTGGGTGATCAGTCCACACTTCCACTCAAATGGAGTGGGCAAGTTCTCAAGACTAGTCTTACCAAGTTTTAGATGTGCGGACTCCAAGTACCAGTTCCTTCCCAGTGTTCAGCCACTGAGTTGATCCTCCACGGGAGCCTGCCACACACTGCTCTGGCGAGACATCCCACCGGGGCAAATGCCTACCCGGGAGCACGCTCAGGATCCACGTCGCTGGGGCTGGTCAGAGTCCCCCCAAAGGGATGTTCCACACTGCAGACTTAAGCCACCTAAGGAGCTGCCTCGACAAGCTGCCTAAGGAGCTGCCTTGGCCATCGGCCAATCACCTCGCTTCCTGGTCAGGGAACCAAGACATGTAGCAGGACGAGCTGCAGACAAAACTCCTCAGACACTGAGTTAAAGAAGGAAGGGGTTTATTCAGCCGGGAGCATCGGCAAGACTCCTGTCTCAAGAGCTGCACTCCTTGAATGAGCAATTTCTGTCCCTTTTAAGGGCTCACAACTCTAAGGGAGTGCATGTGAAGGGGTCGTGATTGATTGAGCAAGCAGGGGGTATGTGACTGGGGGCTGCATGTACCAGTAATTAGATCAGAACAAAACAGGATAGGGATTTTCACAGTGTATTTCTATACAATGTCTGTAATCTATAGATAACATAACTGATTAGGTCAGGGGTTGATCTTTAACTACCAGGCCCAGGATGCGGCACCAGGCTCTCTACCTGTGGATTTCAATTCTGCCTTTTAGTTTTTACTTCTTCTTTCTTTGGAGGCAGAAATTGGGCATAAGACAATATGAGGGGTGGTCTCCTCCCTTACCATCACAACAGCCATCTTTCTTCAGCTTCCAATAACATTTTCTCCACTGTCCTCGAATCCCTCATCAACAGCCTCCTAAAGTCCCTTCCATTTTAACAAATAGCCTTCTTGAGGCCTTTCCAGTCTCTACTCACTGTCTTGTCCTAAAATCAATCGTCCATGAATTTTAGGTTTTCCTTACAGTATCACCAGGTGTTGAGTACCAAAATGTGGGTATGTTATCTTTGTTGGATAACAAACTAACCCCAAATATTAGTGGTTCTTACAGTATCACCAGGTGTTGAGTACCAATATGTGGGTACGTTATCTTTGCTGGATAACAAACTAACCCCAAATGTTAGTGGTTCCTTCACATACCTATAACCTTGGCAAGGACAGCCAGAAACTGAGCTCCTTTGGGCCTCTCTTCTCGTACATTCTCAGAGTCTTCCCACTGGTCTCATCAGACTCCGTGTAGGTTGAATCAGGGCTCCCCAAGTGAGTGCTCCAAGAGAAAAGAAGGCCTGGGCCCTGAAACTAGTACAACACCGGTTCTGTCAAGCACTTGTAAGGTTTACCCAGATTCCAGGGAGAGAAATAAGCCTCACTTTTCTTTCTTTTTTTTTTTTTTTTTTTTTTTTTTGCCCAAGGAGGAGTGCCATGGCATGGCATGATCATGGCTTACTGCAGCCTCAATTTCCTGGGTTCAGATGCTCTTCCCACCTCAGCCTCCCTAGTAGCTGGGACAATAGGCACATGCTGGTTAATTTTTTGTATTTTTAGTAGAGACAAGGTTTCACATTGCCCAGGCTGGTCTCCAATTCCTGGGCTCAAGTGATTCTCCCTCTTCCAGGCCTCCCAAAGTGCTGGGATTACAAGCATGACCCTCTGCCCCAGGCTGGCCTCACCTTTCAGTGGAAAAAGTAGCAAAGAATTTGTGTCTGTACTATACCTCCTATCACTAAGACAAACAAAATGCCTTACCAATTTGAAAACTGTCTCCCAGGGAAGGGGGCACACCCATCAACCTGATTTTAGGATAATTAGCATTCCCAAGGGCCTGAGTTCTCACATTTCCTTTCAGTGAAGGAGCTGTTACATCTGGGGAAGTGACCACACCCACAATCAGTCCCAAGGTCCTGCTAGGGATATTTCTACAGGGGAGAAAGGATTTTATGAGACTAACAAGAGTTCTTTTCCTCAGGGTTAACTTTTACTGTTCTTGAGGTATTTGAAGGCAATCGCTAAAGTGCTTCTATGTTGGCTGACAAATACATTCCTGGCTTATCTCAAGGGAATTCCCAAAGTGAGTTTCCTATTTATAAGCTGAATATCTAGTCCTATAAATCTTCCTATATTTCTCAGGAAAAAGGTAGGGGCAGGCTGCTCTGAGCTCTGGGTGGTCTGTTATAAACTTTCTTATAGAGGTTATGCTTAAATGTCCTTCTTGTTCTGCTCAGCTGGAGTCTGTTGTCTGAGCAATGCTAGGACGAGAGAAAAGTATTAAAAGGTTTCAGGGATTTAGACAAAAAGAAAGGTGCTGAGGTCCCATGCTTCTGAGGAGCCATATCTAATGCCATGACCCAGGATTGGAGATAATCAGCCATCCTTGCTTGTCGATGGAAAAGAAAAAAAAAAAAAAATACTGAAGAATATTTTTTAGGTATTCCTGTATGAAGTCTCCTTTAGCAGAAGTCTTTCAAAACTTCTGTTAAAACACAGACTTTATAACCTACATTTCAGTTGTGTTAACTTTTCCTGAAACTAAGTGTGACCACAGACATTCGTGTAAAGCCAGAAACTTCAGAATTTGGGGGTCTCCCAAATGTAGTACCCTTTTCAAAATGCATGTGACAAAACACCTTTCTTCCTTGAGCTATGAGCTGGAAGAATTTTCTCAGCTTTCACATAGGTGAGTAAGCTCTTTTCATTTTGTGGTTGTACCTCTTTTAATACTTAGAATTTCATTGTCATGTCCAGTAAGCCATGATTAAATATTGAGGTCAGGTGCCCTCTGCGGACTGGAGTCACTAAGTTAAATCCTGTCCACTTGCTGGAAATGTGTGAAGTTTCCAATCCAGTTACATATAGCTTCTGATTGTGACTAGTAAGCACTGAATAAATATTTCTAAGCTGCTTACTAATTCAGAATTGTATGTTTTTCTGCAGATCTATTTCTTTTTTTCCAAGTCTACTAATTCCACATTAGTGTCTCAGTCAACATATTTCAAGCCATCTCAAATCTAATCATCCCTCAGTGATTCAGGGGACTGAGACACAGGGAGAATCTAAGGTACTGATATTTTGTACACCTTTGTGTCAGGTCTTCCTTTTCACATTCAGAAGAACACAGCTGAATCGTGAGTGTGGGCTACAAAAACACACAGGTGAAAACAATTAGAGATTTTAAGTCAGAGGTGCAGAGAGAAGTTATCCATTTGTTCCTTTAACAAAGAAAAACCTTTGGTTTTCTTTCCTACGCCCTCAATGATGCTCTAAGCTCTCCCAAGCACAAAGTTATCACTCATGAACACTAACTACAATGACTGATTTTCTTAGACTTGTTTGGTTCTTGTAAAGTAGCCAATAAACTAATTGCATGAAAAATGACAGGTTAAATTATCTCTACTTTTTTGGAAAAAGCAGATTGATTTACTTTTTTATTTATTTTTTATTTTTTTTAAGCCAAGCACAGATGAGGCATTTTCCAGAAAGGCACAAGCTATAATTATAAATTAATGCAAGGGAATTTTATCTGTGCCAATTTGAGCTTGGAAGAAAATTGTATAGAATTACTTGTCTCTTTGTGCGGGTCATGTTACAATGCTTCTCAAAGACTGATCCAATATTCAGTGTATTGTACAGTAACGTCTAAGTGAGAAAGGGGGAGTAAAAGCTGAGCTGGTCAAATGCAATGTCCTCTTTCATGAGGTCAGCCAATAGGAATTGTAACAGCTAATATTCTAGACAGTGGGAATGCAGTAGAGGGCTTTTTCCCTTCTTTCCCAGGAGAAAAAATAAATAAATATCAAGGCAGTTGTTTTGAAATCCAGAAAAATCACACTTGGAAACCCAAAATAAACTATCCTCAACCCTCAGATTCTATCATTTGATGTATTATCTCCTAGAGAGTCCAAGTAAAGTGAGACAATAGCTTTACATGGTTTCATTCTGATTTCTAACATAGGACCCCAATTAGAGGTAACTTCTGTTTAGATTAAGGTTTGTTGCATAACTTTTAAAGTTCAATATCACTTATAAATAATTTCTATCCCCTTACATTACCTTTCAGCAACCTGGCTTTTATTATCCTTTTCTCCTATTCAAGTAAGTCTTTGTGAAGTTAAACCTAGACACTTTTCCGAATTATAGATTTCTCACCTGACATACTTTGCACATACTGTCTGTTCCCATTCTTCCTCCTTTAAAAATCCAGCTCAACTCTTGCCTGAGGAAATAGAACTGAAATGTAAGGATCTTCAAAACTGCTGCACAATCAATCAATGTTTCTGCACAAGCTGTGTCTACTGCCCTTGTTGCCTATTCTGCTTGGAAACAGGAGAACAACAGAAGAAACAAGTGACCAAAGAATGAATAACATGTCCAGCCTTTTGTATTACTCCTGATATCATAGTAAGATGTTATGTATTTTATTCACATGGATCTTGGCCATATATTGAGTACAGCGAGACCTCACTGGCTTCAATGTCCACTAGACTAGGCAAAGAGCAAATGGTAGCACCAAACCCATCCCTACTGCCCATCCCATGACCCTTCTGAGCAACACCTGAAAACCTCTTTAGCATATTCCTGTAAATTCTACCAGGTAGTTAACATCTGCTAAACATTTTTCTCTTCTAAATTACTGATGCTTATAGACAACATCAGAAATTCATTTTAATAAAAGCCTTCTCTCTGTAATAGTAGTACACAATTTTATGGCACTAACCAGGTACCAGGTTCTTCACATACACAAACTCATTTGAACCTCACCATATTGCTGTGAAGTAGGTATGATTCCCCTCTCAAGTTATGGTACAAATGAGGAAACTGAGGTACACAGGTATGCAATAAACAACAGAGCTTAGGTTTGAATTCAAGATGTCTTGATCCCAGGTCCATGCTCTTAACACCACACTGTGCTGCCTATCTGGCCACCAGAGGTCAGCTTCCCTGAAGGAATCAATATTTGACTGAGGTGTGGTGCTTTCTGCAGGGAAGAAGAGAAGAATCTCGGGGAATCCCATAGTGTTTTTAGCATCAGGGTTGTACACAAAAGAGTACACTAGCAACAGATGAAAGAACACAAATGTCCCTTGATTAAAAAAGTTACAGCTACCCAGATCTGCTGAGGCTTATTACCTGTGAATATTGAAGACTCGAAGGTACTAAGGGGATACCCACATAACAAAAGACCAGAGCTATACATACACGAGTCTTCTGCTGTTCATCAAGTTAATTCTACAAACATTTATCAAGCATCTATTATTCACAGCATAATTAAGCATCTATTGTACATAAAACACTAGACTAACTAACAGGGGGATGCAAAGATGAATGCCATTTGTTTGGAGTCTGGAGTGGACATGCCTCGTTATTAGATTCAACTTGTAGAGCAATGGTTCTTGAATTTGCCACATGTTATAACCACCTGGGGGAGTTCCAATGAAAACTTCCAAAGGAAAACATTCCCAGACCAGTAAATTCAGAATCTCTAGGGTAGAACCCAGGCATGAGGATTTTTTTTAAAGCTCCCCAGGGTTTCCAATGTGAAGCCAAGGTTGAAAATGCTGAGAACTACTGTTTAGAGTAACCCATTGTGTCAAAGCTTAAATGACCTCAGAAAAAAGTTCACTTTTGCCTTGGCATTTTCTTTCTTCTTGAACAGATAGATACTAGGCTGTAGCTTCCTTATTGCATTTTATGTAACCCACTTAGAGTGCCTTTTTCTGGAGCACTTACTTGCTTCTCATTCAAAACTGGCAGCAGGGTAGTGGTGTGAGGGGAAGGTGGGGTCACTGCCAATTGCTTTACATGTCCAATAGTGGAAGATTCCACTGGGAGGTTAGGTGGGGAGCAGCGGCCCGGGCTCTAAAGAGAGATGTATCTCAGTTTTTCTGCTTGACATTATTACCCTGGACAAGTCCCTTCACTCTTTGAGTCTTGGTTTCCCTATTTGTAAAATGGGGTCAATGATGCCTGTTTGTGAGAAGTAAACTAAGTAACTTATGTGGAGTGCGTGGTACAGAGCAGATACATCGTGGAGGCATCTTCTCTACTATAATTATCCTCCTAATTCAAGTGAATCCTGCTTTCTTGAGGCCTTCTTTGCCAGGTTCTCATAACTGCCATGCTGCCTGGGGAATGAAGTCAAGGGGCTACTCTCCCAAACTCAGACAAAAGTCTTTGAAACTCTCCATTTCCTTTAACAGCAATTTCCCACACTGGATCGCTGAAGTCACATCTTGGCTTCATCCTAACAGTTTTCAATTCTTCAGATTCTTTTGTCTCTCTCACTTCCCCCCCGCCTTTTCCTCAGGCTTGCCCTTTAAAAGTGGTCTTTGCTTCAAGATCTTTCCATACCGTTCCTCCCTGTTAGCTTCCTCTCCCTTTCTCCTTCACCAGGCTCTCACAGACATAAAATGGACGCTAAAACTCTTTTTATTCCAGTTTTTTACTTGTGCTTTTACTTTAAAGATTAAAGCTATAAACCCAGTGAATATTTCGTGTGGAACATTTCTCAGCCCTAATTCACCGAGGTGGATGTAATAACTAGCAGAAAGGCTGTAATAAAGTAAACTTGATAAAGATAACCAGACAGAACATATTAAAAGACACAAATCTAGGACTGCTTGATGAGGCAAAATGTTCTTGAAGAAGATTTACAGGTTCCTTTTTCATTTCACCTTCCTTCATCTCCTTTTTAGTGCTGGTTCGCATCATCCCTTACTCCTCTAACCTCTACTGGCTTCCTTTTTCCTTTTTAAATCTGTAAGTCCCTATTCTAAACACTGTGCTTTCTCTTTTATTGATTTTGGAATAGGCTGGAAGCCATGATCCACTGTGTCCCTCTTCGATGTCTCCTAATATCACAACCCTGGCTGCATTTTATGCAGCAGCTCTGCTTCTTTTCATTTCTCATTTTTCCCACAATTCTAGCCTGATGACGGCTGGAAAATCCCGGTAACAGGTAACACATGGCCTCTTTTTCATATGTACAGTACAGTTTAACTTAATCCTGGTGCCTTCCTCTTTTTGCCAACCCACCCATTCACCAAGGAGATGCCAGGTATAAATTTGTGAGGTGCCAGAGTGACTGACATTTAGATAGCAATGAGCTCATATTCACCATTTTAAAGAAAGCAACATCATCAGCCTGCCTAATGCTATTTGGTCCATTAATCTTCTTGTTTCTAATTTAGCCATCTTTTCCTGTTTTCTCAGCTTCTTAATGTAGTTTGCAACCTTCCTCAGATCACAGTTATCTGTGTCTGTATCCACTGTTGTTTCTGCAAAATTCAGTTTCCACCATGGCTTGTAAAGTCACATCTTCAATTCTCTTTCTCATAAAGTCAGTGAGAGGTTAACCTTTCAGGTAACTGTTTTTAAATAATCTGTTTAAACTATTCTATTAATAACTTAAATACCTTTTGAATTGTGCCCTTTTTGTTTTGATCTTTTTCTCTTTCTTTAGAGAACTGAAGCATGTATGCTATATACATAGGCTAAAAGCAGACTATCTTTAAGTAATGCCTTTGGATAGCTGAGAGCCACTCAAATAGTTAGGTCCTAGTTCTGGCAATGTTCTCTAAATTCTTCAGTTTTATGGATCTTCACTAGTGTTCAATTTAAGTTGTTCTTGGGAAATTTTGGATAAGTTATAAAATATAACTTTTAAGAACCAGAGATGAATTAATCTACCCAGGCTTATTGTTGTCCCCAGAAGTTTTATAAAATGTATGGCTCCTGACATACGTAACACTAAATATATTCTCGATGTCTTTGTGGTGCCAGAATTGTGGACAGTAGAGAGGAACAGTAAAAGATCTCTGACCAGGAAATTCCAAGATGTCAAAGAAAAAATTTCAGTTGGGAAATCATAACATCAGCACAGTTGAATGTAGTGAAAATGCCATCTATGTTATTTTAGTCCCAAATACTAAGTAATAAAGCACAGAGCTGGATACACAATAGGATCTCTAAAGAGTATGCAATAATTTGTTTTAATTGGGACAATGATATTTCAGCTAAAATAAATATTGATGAGAAGGTTGGCATCTAATCAGTTAAGCTGTGATCATAATATAAAACCACAGAATTGCTTACAAATAAAAAAATACATTCAATATCATCAAGTCCAGTCAGAGAAAAACTTAAACAAAATAAGAGAGTCCTTTATGCTAAAGACATAATAAGGGATAGAAACAGTGTCTCCAAGCTTGAAGAATGAATGAGAGACAACAGAGTCTCACACAGTAAGCCCACCCCTATCCTTTCCATCCCCATGGAGACTCGTTTGAAAATAACTGATCAAATTCAATATGTTTACTTATGAATAAGGGTACTAAGGCCTAAACAGTCTGTACACCTCACCCAAGGACACAGACCTTGTTAGCAGTGTAACATAAAGAAGAACATTTCTGGCCCACAGGGCTCTCAGTACGTCATGTTGCCTCATCAAAGAGACCCATTTTGGAAACCACACTTTTACTACAAAAGAGGCAGTAGAGGAACATCTCAAGATTCTGCTCAAAATTGAGAAGTGTGCACTCCAAGAAAGCAAGTAGACAAGGCCCATCACTGTAGATGCATAAATCCTGTGGTTTTTGCACTCTGGCATTTATATCTTCAATCGTATCATTAACAAATGGGCTAGACAGCAGCCTATAGCTAACTCCCTGGTTTTATATGTATGGGAACCTGTTACTGTGGCTATAATAATAATGATGGAATTATAAAACTTGTTATGGGACCATTCAGCTGTGTTTAAGTTAGGCAAGCTTTAAAGAGTCTGAGAAAGACTGTTTTCAGATATATTCTATAACAATCACTGCCCGATAGCTATGACCTAGCCAGTGGTATGAGTTCAACAAATAAACAAATTTCTATAAACTGTAACTTTTCTAAGAGTGAGACTTTATCCTAAAGCCTCAGGAAGACATTAACAGGACAAATCATGTTGAAAAAAAGACTGTGAAAACTTATGTGTATCATTCATAATGATTAAAAGAATGACTCAATTAATCTGAACACCACTGAATCAAAAACCTACAATTTGGGTGGGGCGTGGTGGCTCATGCCTGTAATCCTAGCACCTGGGTAAGCCAAGGCAGGTGGCTCACGAGGTCAAGAGTTCGAGACCAGCCTGATCAACATGGTGAAACCCCACCTTTACTAAGAATACAAAAAATTAGCCGGGCATGGTGGTGCATGCCTGTAATCCCAGCTACTTGGGAGGCTGAAGCAGGACAATCACTTGAACCCGGGAGGTGGAATTTGCAGTAAGCCAAGATGGTGCCACTGCACTCTAGCCTGGGCAACAGAGCAAGACTCTATCTCTGAAAAGAAAAAAAAAAAAAAAAAAAAAAAACCTATAATACTTCTAATTAATGTGCATTATCTTAGTCAGTTTGCGCTTCCATCAGAAAACACCATAGACTGAGCAGTTCAAACTATAAAAATGTATTTTCTTACAGTTTTGGAGGCTGCAAGTCCAAGATCCAAGTGCGAGAAGGGTCGGGTTCTGAGTAGGGCCCTTCCTGACTTACAGATATCTGCCTTCTTGGTGTGTGCTCACATGACAGGGAGGGAGAAGGAGCTCTCTGGTGTCTTCTTCTAATCCTATGATATCAATTGTCATCTTCATGACTTCATTTAACCAGAATTACATTTTTAAAGGCTCTATATCAAAATATAGACACACTGGCAGCTAGGGCTTCAACATATGAAGTTTGAGGGGACATATTAATGTGTCTCACTGAATCTAAAACTTGGAATAAATGCCATAACAAGCCTTTCATGTTTATTATACTTATTATAAATTATTTTATGTATTACATAATTACATTGAAACCCATATTATATCTATATTTATCATATGCATAATACAGGGGCAAAAGCCATTTTTCAAACATCATGTGGGAATAAACTGTTTAGTACATGTGAATTTTTTGGATAAGTAAAAAGTACCATTATAAAAGTGGATGGATCTTTAATATGATAGACATTTAATAAAATCATTTGTAGCATGTTCACAAGTCTTATTTACAAGTTGTAGAGTATATTTTTAAAATAATTCAAAAGTATTTTCTGACAATGCAAGGCCATGATTTGGAGGATCAAGTTTTATACTTTAACCATAAAGAATGCCAAAAGGGTGTAAAACTGTTTCCCTCTACTGATAGAGACCCCAGATTTAAGATCTCCACACTCAAACATAAACAATCCCAGAGAAAAACAATTCTCATACTTCAAGATAACAGACCTTCTCATGTGTTGTTCTATACTATCATTTATTGGACAACTCGTTATATTAAGTTGTTATTTTTCCTTTAACATTCAATTCTGAATCAGTAGAACGTGGTCTAAGAGCCTGAAGTTTCATCCCTGGAAATAAAATATGAAGTCTGTAACTTTTAAATTTATTGCTACATTTAACTTATTTATTTGTGTTTTTCAAAAGTTTTGTCTCAAGAATTAAAGTTACTAAAAGCCCAATCATATCTGAAGAGTCATTTTATTTAAAAGTAATCAAGTTGCTTTAAATTTAAAATATTCTTAAATTCAGTCTTTTTACTAAATATACTGTGTTCATCAGTATCAGTTGAGTTTAACTTAGCATTAATAAAATGAATGGGAAACATTATGTTAACGTGATTATTATTATTGAAATATAATCATGTAAATAACTCAGTTCCACTGGGAGAAGAATAAGTACTATTTTTAATGTATGTACTTCCTTTTCTCATAGACTCTACATATTTAAATAATTTAACCTAAATAAAAGCAAATATTTTTGTATAATCACAAGAATTTAACTTAACTTTTTCATTACAAAAATGCCATTATATATTTTTTCAATCTTTATTTTATTTCTACTGAGCTAACATGACTTTGCTGATGATTTTAAAGTTTTTTGATGTTTTTATTACCATAGACAAAGCTAAGCCTTAAATTGTATTTTGCATATATGATATTCAATAATTTAAGTAACATTCAAGTATATATTAAATATATAATAGAGCCATTCATATTTTGGAGTTTAAGAACATATTTTCCTTCCATTTTGAAATTCAATATGTATAATTCCAAGGAAACGTAAATAAAAATTAAAACTATTAGTTATTAATATTTAAGAAAAGATCAGTTTCTGATAAACAATAATTTATTTTAAAAGAGGTTTGGCATGTATTTATGTTGAGATTTGACTGAAAATTCTGATTTATTTTCTCTCAAGAATTGTACTAGTGCTTCACTAAAATGTCATTCTTGTTGAGTAAAATTTGGCCTTAATTTTCACTCTGACAACCCCAACCTGGTGAATCAAAGCACTTATATTCCAATATAATCACAAAGTAAGCTGTCACATAAACTATTTGGACAGTGATTTAATGAAAAAGTAGTTTAAGATTATTTCATTGTCACAATCATTGACAGAAGCAATATAGGATAGTAACAAGGTTTAAACTTAAAAGTCAGAAATTTTGTGTCAATGTCATTTGAAAATATGTATCAAGAGATAAAACAATTCATTTCTTTTGACAATATTTTTCTCTTGAGGCCCTAATATTAAATAGGAAGATATTAATTAATATTAAAACAATATAAATCTTCTTACACAAAGATAAGAATTGGAACATTATGTTATCAATGCCTGCAAAAATTCAATGTATTGACAGATTACATCTTCATAAAAATGTGGTGTAAAGTCTAAAATTAAGGTCCAATATTATATCTACCTTGATGTCTGGTGAAATCAAAAAGGCTTCAAATGTCATAACCACAAGTCACCCTCCCTACTCTGCCTCCAGTGGTAAGGTTCCAGATCCAAGCCTCTTTATCTATCTCTTTATCGTTATCAAATCTCTTTATCAAGATGGGAGGAGGCTGGGTGTTATTTCTGCTTAGCCCTGAGTAACTTTTCAGTTTCCTGCAGCCACAGAAAATTATTCAAACAAGCAAGCCAATGAAATCCTCCTGTAGGAACCAAGGGACACCTACCCTCTTACTACTACAAATTCCATCTCCCACAGTTCCTATTACTTATACTGTTCTTGATTGTAACCTTCCTGTGGCCCTGCATGGCACAGTGTCCTCCTGCCCTGGGCTCTGAGTTTAGGATACCAGTAAACTGCCACCAATCTCATCTGTCCAGGTTGGGCGCCATGTATTCGGCCATCCCATAACCTGGATTCATCTCTCACCAATGGTATGACTAGCAAGAGATTTAAAACAAACAAACAGAAAAACTTCTTATACACACAACAAAATTGTTGTTAAATGGGAAAAAGAAGTTACAATAATAGATCAAAATTCATGGCCAAAAATGTATAACAAATACAAACTTAATATTAAAAATATTTTTCAAAGAACTAGAAAGATGCAACTAATGTATTAATAGTAGTTTCCTCTCCATAGTGGGATTCTGTACTTTTCCTTTTTTCCTACTTGCTTTACTTGACAATAATTTAAAATTTAATAAATAAGAACACTTAAAAATAAGAAGCCAATGTTTTTCCCCTAGCTAATAAAACTTGGACTGTTAAACTTGCTCTATTCCTCATTTTATTCTCCAATATGGGGTGTAATAATACCTTCCACAGTCATGGCTACATTCACTTAAGGGTACTTTGAGTCTGTCTTATGAATTTTAAGAGGTTAGATAATGTAAGTCATTTTTGTTGTTAATTATTACAGTAAAAACAGAGTTCTTCCATTAAAACAGCTAAAACTCCCTAGTTGAGTAAAAATAGTTTCCTGTCTTTCTCTGCCAGCTCTACAAAAAACACCATAGTCGTAAGCTGACTTCAGTATGCCACTGCTCTCTCCCAACAATTCAGCGTGAACCCTTTCGACGTTCAGGGCCCCCAGTTTTCTATCGGACAACCCACAAAGGGTCTCACTTCACAATGCAGCTTTTCCCTTCTTCCTACTACTTCTCAGCTTGTAACAAAATGTACCAGATTTTATTCAAGTCTCTCTAGTTCCTTTTTTCTGCTTTTCATGATAGCAATCAGAAAATCACCCAAACCATCTTTATAATGGATTAAAATGTGTCAATGACTTATCCAGCCTGGGTAAGACATGTGTGTTTTAACAATGCCTTCTTATAACCTTAACCCAAAGAAGTGACTTGAATGGAATTAATGTATTTTATTCTAAAATTATCATTGTATCTTGTTCCTGATTACCTAATGACAGGGATTTGTGGCACCAAAGTTAATCAATGTGGCAAATAATTAAAGGTAGAAGGAACCTCCTTCCCCACCTTTGCCCTATGTATGACTGGGTCCCTCAAGGAGAAAGTCGTGGAGGAACTGTGAAAGAAGGCATTCCACAAACTGCCTGAGACAGACTGTGAAGTAAGGGGCTAAAGTGGCCAAACTTCTAACATTATTACCATGTGTTATATTTTGCAAACACATTAAAGAATACATACTGGGGAAGGGAGTTTTTAAAAAATACTTCTGAGTATGTTAATTTAGTCACATACAAAAATGTACAGTATTCTTAAAAGTAAATGTAATTTATATTTTCATGTTCATTATCGCTTGTTATTCCTTTATCTTGATAAATGTCAGAAAGCTACACTTTTCAGGTAAGTTGCAATTGCTTCAGAACTGGAGCATACACTGTGATTATATGCTACACGGTCGACAGGTAAAGAAGTGAATGTCCATTTATAATGCTATTGGCAACACGCTTATTCCTTTGTGCTCGGAATTCAGGTGCTTGTATTCTGCCACAATTATTACTTGACAGTTGCAATTGGCTGAAGTTCGGATTTTTGTTTTTTTTTTTTTTCAACT
This sequence comes from Macaca mulatta, assembly GCF_049350105.2. Classification (NCBI taxonomy): domain Eukaryota; kingdom Metazoa; phylum Chordata; class Mammalia; order Primates; family Cercopithecidae; genus Macaca; species Macaca mulatta. The sequence continues at coordinate 60,453,928 of NC_133411.1, forward strand.
ACTGATCATCAAAGGACTACACCAATGATAATTTTGAACATCTGAAGTCTGTTTCCATCTTAATCGGTTGATCTCATGTAATTATAGGTTAATACTCTATGTAGAAAGGCTTTGGAAACTGTAATTCAACGCATTCACAGAGGTACCTGCTGCATCATACTGGACAATGTCACTCTGGAAAAGCAAGGTTAATAATGATGAATAGTTGACCAGAAGACAGTTTAAGTGATAATAAAGTGCTTGAGTGAAACTAAGTGAAGAAAAGGGGAGCTGGAAGACAACAAAAAGCTATAGAACATATTTCAAAGCAAGCTACCACCAAATTGTTTCCTTCACTAAAATTAGGCAGATACAGAAAGGAAAAAGCATATCATAACTAAGCAAAATATGTGCCATGTGATATGATACCTTCTTGCTTTTCTCTCTTTAATAGGTATTTGCTTTGAATAGAGCTTGCAAATTAATTTCTTTCTGTTAGGAATAAACGGTAGAGTCTCTTTTTCCCACATAAATACCACCAATTATCACTTTTGTAGGCCAATAGGCCAGTGGCTATTTTTAATATTGTTTTGGTTGATTTTTCTTTTGTAAAAATCTAAAAATTAACAAAAGTAACTTGGGAAGGCATGCAAATATTTAGTTATTTGACTTAAAAAGAGTTCCAAGGGGCAAGGCCCATCTCATGAGATGGCCTCTGCCATCTGATTTATAGGGGTCCAGGCCGACCTCCTGACTCGTCATTTGCTGGTTCATAACACCAAACTCACCACTTTGCCTTCTATGAAAAGTCTTCCTAGAGTCCAGTGTCTCTAATATTAGGGGCATAAGGCCTTATCTGCCAATCCTTTGGGCAGAATTATAATGGGTACCCTTAAATAGGACTTTTCACAGGATAGAAACTCAGGAGAAAGGAGAGTATCTGGTAAGGAAAACGATGGGGGCTTGAAGGGAAAGAGATTGACTGTATCAGTTATCTTTCACGGCTTTCTATCAATGCCTTGGATACAAGTTCAGACATAAATATTAAAGTCACACACACACATTTTTTGACACTAATTCACAACTATTTTTTGATCACTAAGATCATATCAATTGGCTCACTTCAACCTCTAATAATAGATTTGCATTAGTAATCAGCTCTAGGCATGATACTCATTAAGGCACAAAGACCTGCTATTCTTTCCTAGGCTCAGGAACTGGGACTAATGTTAAAATATTATCGTAGCCAGAAATGAGTCAACTTAAACTTATGTTAGACAAATCAATGAATAAATCTGAACAATTAGTTCCTTGTTATTTTTCTTAGACCTGCAATAGCACTGGCATTTGGTATTGCTTTGTTAGGTATATGTAGGTGCGTCTAGTTGAGTATTTTTTTGGAATAACTACTGATAACATCCTTTTGCTAGATCAATACCGTCCTTTTGTTACATCAATACTACTTTTTAAATATTCTTATAAAAATGGTCAGTACTGCTATATATTTTTGAGATAGACAGACTTCAGAGAAACTTTCAGTCTGTGTACATGCATTACCAGCTTCAATTAAATGATTTACATTTCCATCGATTAACATGACAGAGCAACTAGCAAAGACTGGAGAAGTTCTCAGTGGAACCAAAATTTGGGTCTTAATGGCAAAGTCCAGAGTTTACACAAATCTCAAGCCATACTTCCAGTTCATGGTCATTATGGAAATTCTACATTTTTCTCACACCTCTGCACTTCCAGTTGTCTTTACCACTGAACATGGAAGTGCTCAAATACCAAAGGCATGATTCCTTCATGTTATTTATGGCCTGACCATGGCAGGAAGTACCAGAAACCTCATGAGGATTTCCTCCCTTGTGTTATTTTCAGCTTTGTGTTCATGCTGTAAAGGTCTAAATAGTTCTCAAGTCTTTCTCAAAAGCAAATGAACCTGAATATTTTTTTCAAAAGCAAATTGTAGAGGTTTTCATAGTTGTATTCTCTAAGTCCTGTCAGAAACTAAGAAGATTGCATCCCAGAAAGCCAATCAAGGTTTCCTGACTTGTAAACTTAATTCAATAAAAAGAGGTTAGCTTCGATTTTAAAAATCTGAGTTTTATTCAAAATAAATCATGTAATTTACATATCTATGACCAAGGGACCCAAGCTGATACAGAGCACATAGCCAAGTATACTTATCTCTATTCTTATTTGGCTAGTCAGAGATTTATTTAATTCTATTGAAAATACCACGTCATAAAGTTTCCTTTGAAATGAGGCCGGGGAAGAGTGGAACCAGGTTTCACCATTAGCAATCAGAAAGGTATAACAACAAAAACTTGGCAAAATGATAAGAAAGTACAATAATTCTAACCAAGGCCACTGCTGGTGTTCAACAGAACACATATCTCCACTGGGAAAGAGACACTGAAGAAAGGATGCCCTTCCTCCAGATAATGGCATTGGCATTTGTGGGCACGTGACCTGGGGGTGGCTCAGGCTGCAGAATCTCACCCCCACCTATCCCCTGACTCTGCTTCTGGGCTCAACTACACAATCATAGCACACGCTCTACTTTTTATTCACAGCCCAGACCTTATTATGCCAGATCCCTATTAACTTCAGTAGGGATGGCACCAGGTTCAAGAGGCCAAAAAAGAGACTCAGAAACAGCAAAGGAGACACAGGGGTTTTAGTAGCCTGAAACTTACATACAGGGGCAGTCCAGTGGCAGTGCGCTGGACAGGAGAACTGCAACCACTTGAAAAAAGCACACAGTTTATACAGCACCTTCACTGAGCACTCTCCCCCAACAACCTCCACCTGGCAACATTCATTAAACTCAAAAAAAAAAAAAAAAAAAAGAAAAGAAAAAGAAACGGCCTCAACCCCCTGCATGGCTCTCATTCCATTCCACGGGATGGGCTGGGGCTGGGGAGAGGGGCTCAGATGTTTCTAATGGGTAAAGAATTAATCTCCAACTTGGCTACTCACAGATTCATTAGCGCAGAACACTAAACACTCATTCAGGTGCATCTGCCATACAGGGTCATTCTCAGGGTTTGCTTAAGTTATTGCTGTCAGGTATATTGACCATATAAGGCTGTACAGATATTTTTTTCTCTTAAAAACAAAAATTGCTATCCTTAACCTAATAAGCTATCTCTTGACAAAAATATGAATTGCTCAACAAATCCCTCTGCACAAACATTCATCCTCTGTGGTTCTCAAATACATATAAAGGCTGGAGATAATTCCATTTGTCACAGCTGGGTATGAAGAATGTGCTATTGGTATCTAGTAGAAGCGAGGGATGCTGTTCAACAGCCTATACCCCCCAAACATACATAAATACACATGCACCCCAAAAAATCGTCCAGTCTATATGTCATCAGTCCCAAGCTTGAGAAAATCTGATCTAACTGAAGTCATGTAACAAATCAAATGTAAAAGAAAGTTTGTAGCAAAATAACCAGTCTGTCACACCTGGGCAATCATCTCAAAATGGACTCAAGGTGACTTGGATTAAATTTTAAATAGCTATTACATCCTAGTACTTATCCCCAAAACATTGATATAACTATGGTCAATTAATTCACTCATTAAACCCCTCTTTACTGAGTAGCCCCTATGTGTAAAGCACTGTGATAAACACAGAGGATAAAATAGTGAGAAAAACAGAAAAAACAGACACGGTTCCTGCACTGATGGAGCTTATAGTACAGTAAGAAACACTGTTTATCAAATCAGTGACTAGAGTTGTTTGCACTTCAAGTTTTTGTTCTTTACTCAATGTGTGTTTGCTTTGGCCTTACTGAATCCTAAGTACTGGGCTAAATGTGGCTAGGTGAAGTGCAGACGATACACCCTCTGCCGCCATAGAACTTATGAATAACTCTAATATGATATGACAGAGGTTACAGGATACTTTGGTGGTACACGAAGTTTACCCCAAGCTTGGGGAATCAGGGGAGGTCGTTCAGAAATTGTGACATCTCATTAAGGCCCGAAAAATGCATGCAAATTGATCAGGTAAAAAAGAGGGAGGAGTCAGGCAAGGTGGAAGAGTTTCAGAGAACTGTCAGCACTTCAATGCCATTGAAGATCAAGGAGCAAGCCTGACAGGTCAGCAGGGCCAGATCATAAAAAGGTTATGTAATATATGTAGATAATTGACTTTTTCCCAAGGACAATTGAAACTATTGAGCATCGATTTCTTTGTTGTTGTTGTTGTTGTTTAGACTTTTGCCATCTGAGACTTCATTTTGCAGTAAATCAAATAAAATTACTTTTGTCTACTATATTCCTACCTTAACCCTAATGCTGGAGATAAACAGACACAGAAAAGATATTTAGGATTGGTCAGAGTAGGTAACAGTGGCCATTTCTGTAAGTGGAGAAATGCCACAGACTAATTTTATTAGCCGTAGTGCTGAAAACATTCACTCTTTCAGAGACAAAAGGAAATACGATTTTTTTAAAAGCTCACTTCTTCCCAAAACGTGCACATTTTTGTTGCAGATATAGATGAATTACTGCCAGATTCCACTTAAAATGACAAATACACCCAGATAATTGTTGCCTGAGTATTTCAGTGTCATAGTAACATTTTTCTCCAGAGTGTCAGACATAACTCTTCACTTAGTACTTGGGGAAAAAAAAAAAAAAAATTACAGGAAGTTTCAGAGGAACCAGGGCAGACAAAACGGTGATCCACTGCTTTTTAATTTAATTTCCATTCTCATTTTCCCATTTTAAAAAGCAAAACATAAGTGAGACTTCACGTTTTTGTTTCCAACATTTACTAACTTTTGCACATTAAGAAAAGAAAAACTGCAAAATATGGGAGCAAATGGCTTACTAAGAGAGGTGAAAACAATGATTTATTTATAAAGCCCATCAAACATTTTGTGGTTTGGGTTTGCAGTTGTTAACTTCCTCCCTAAATATAATTTTCTGCTAATATGTATGCCTATTATGTAAAGGAAAATTTTTTCTCTGAAGTAAAAATGAATACTAAGAATCAAAACAATAATAGAAGTAACCTTTATTGCTTGCTATTTGGTTACTTGTTTTTATTCTACTCTCAAATTAAGTGAAAGATGATCTGGCATATTAGATTTTCTTGCCTATTTTAAAATAAAAGTTGTAGTTGATGGACTTATACTTTCTTGGGCTAAGGATGCATACCGTGCACATATGAGAATACTTTCCATGGTATCCTTTTTGTGGATCCATTATTCCTAATGTAGCCACATAGAAGAATCACATTTATTCAACTTATAACAGACATGTATTGCACAACTACAAGATGCAAGTCATGGTTACAGCTTCTGAGTTAGATACAAATATGAATAAGCCATAATTCCTACCCTCAAGTTAAGTTCAGAGTTTACCAATTTAGGTAAGAGATCTTACTGTCCAATGGTTCCTGCATCTTTCATTCAACAGATAAGGAATAAAAAGATATTTAAGGAACAGAAATAAATTTTCTGGCCCAAAGTCACATACACGTAAAGAAAAAGAACAAAGAAGCACCAGCTCCTTCAAAGCTTTAGAGGTTTCCCACAAAACCCACATTGCTTGACCTAGCAGCAACAATGACTAATGGAGATAGTTAGTAAAACACTAGACATGCTGTCAGATCTTCCTTGTGGGTACACTTCACAACAAACTTCAGAACAAGGCATGCTATTTGTTCAAGAGATCACTGGTGTTTTCCTGGAAGACACCAACGAGCTGGGCTGAAATGTTCATTTCCTCCTACTGGACTGTCCGGAAGAAGATCACTTGTCCTTCCCACGCACTGTTTAGCTGGAAAACAGCCAGGAGCCTTGGCCTCATGGACCCACACATAATTCCAGGACTGAGCATTGCATTTCTCACTTTTATTTTCAAGTTTTATATAATCCATGACTTTGGGAACCATTAAATATGTATTATAAGGTAAGGTAGCAATGTGTACTGCTCTAAAGGGTTTCTCCAAGATTCTCCAAGAATGTCCATGTGGAGCAGATGGAAAATTCAAATTCACTGGGATCAAAGGACCTCCACCTCTCGAAGATCTCCTTTCCATGGGACGCCTCCTACCATCCCCATTAAAGATGCTCCTCCAGTATTTCCTTACCCCTTTTCCCGTTGCATTTCATTTTTTCTTCATAATATTTGTTGCTCTCTAACAGACTACACAAAATGTCCTTCCTTTTCTCTATTGCATCGCCCAGCTAGAATATAAGCAGGACACAGATTTCTGTGTCAGTATTATTCATTGCTGAATCTCCAGCATCTAGATTAGTTCCTCATCTCCAATAGTGCTCAGTAAATACTGTTTAATGACTCATAAATAATCTTATACTGAAAATTGTTGTCTGTATTCCATACGATCCATTAACCTGAGAAAGTGTATATAACACGGTGAACCTCTTTCATGAACAAATTTGTTTGAGGAAGTGGTATGGTACGATCGATTATTAACTGCATGACCTAGAAACTCAGCCTGTTGAATTTAAGTTCCAGCGCCACTACTACTTGCTATGTTACCTTGTCAACACCTCTGTTTTTTCACCTATGAAATGGAAATGAGGATGTTATCACTGACTCCCTAGTAGTGAAGATTAAATGAAATATACATTTTATGTATGACATACTTCTGTTTATTTCCAGTCAAGACAGTGTCAGTATTTGACCAAGCTATATTTACAATAGTATCTTTTATTCTGTAATGCAAGTATTCTACTATGTGATCTACTAACAGTCACAGTGAGTGACAGCCTTATCTTTAACCTCAACTGCCAGATTGACACAAAATCTGGGATCAGTGATCAGGCAGAACACCTCTTTCCTGGTGCCCTTAACAGCTTCAGAAAAGACCATATTCTTTCCAGCAACTACCTTTGCCAAGAACCATGCCCCCTTTTTCAAAAAATAAATCTAGAGTTATAGATTTTCATAGACAAAACAAATGTCTTTTAGATTTTATCTAGGCCGCTCACACCAACCACTGCTCTGCTCACTCCCATGTATAAACTGGATCCCTTTTATAATTTCCCTGTATAAAGCAGTCATGTATGCAACCTCTGCTTCATCTCTTGCAGTTGACTTCCACCCCTTTACCAGGAAGTCTGTCTCATATATGCATAGTATGTATTATTAGAACATCCTTCCTCATACTGAATTAAATCTAGCCACTGGCTTAGTTCTGACTTTCAGGGCCCAGAGTAATATGACTGCACCATCTTTATCATGTTTATGGGATATTTGAAGACAACCTACAGTTCTCTTCCTCTAATGAAACATTCCTGGTTCCTATGACCATTACTCATACAGCAAACTTTCCAGATCCATTTTTATTTTGCCTATTTCTGCCAAATTTATTACTCTGAGTGACCTTTTGAATTATGATCCACAGGACATGACCCCAAACTCAAAGAATGTCATGACCTGGTCTATGCCTTGGAATTCCTCTATGTAGGATTTGATTTTTAACCTCTTTAAAGACTATGTGGTCTTGGATAGATATTTCTAGAAACAATGTCATGCTGTTGGATCAGAGCAAGTGTGTAGACACATAAAATCCCCAAATCTATTTTGTGGAAGGTGCTATGAAGCTGGGTTTTCTAGCTTCTTGGTAAACTTGGGCCAATGCTCTATTTTCTCAGAAGATCAAGAGACGTGCTGGATTCACACACAATTTTCTTTTGGCACACTATGCACTATGCTCCAGCAACTAGATTGTTGTATAAGAAGCCAGGCCAGAGGTTTGGTGTCAGGAGGAAACAAACCTGAAATTATCTAAAGACACTAAAAAGGAAGGTCTGAGTTAGCACAAATAATTGAATAGCTATTCATGGTTCTGAAATGATTTTGGAAATTCTATCATATAGAAATACAAAGTTCAAAAAATTTTTCTGTCCAGTTATTCTTACTCTTTGATCCACATATAATTCAGGAAGTCTATAACCCTCCTCAAAGGCATGCAAAATTCATGTAAATATATATTCCTAATTTTTTTTTCTGGAGAGAGAATTTATAGCTTTCATCAGGCTCATAAAAGGGCCAATAACCAAAAAAGCAATTAAGAACCACTGTCAACTTTCTTACTTTATAAAGGGCATATTTGAGCATTCTAGGTGTTAAGAAAAGTACTCGGTCACATAGCTGATAGATAACAAAGTCTGAACTATAACCAAGGTCCTCTAAATCCCAGCCAAATCTCCCTCCACTGCCACATGCAATGGTAGGAAAGCATTACCAAATACAAGAAAAATATATGTGTGTATGTAAATGAATATGAATATATATATTTGATATATACATATCTAACATTGTAAAACTTACATTAGTCAATTTTAGATTAGCATATTCAAATTGCTAATTGAAAAGGATATTAGGCACTGCTAATGGAAGACAGACATAGTTAAAAACAAGGCTAGCGATACAATATAGGAAATAATGTCTTCTCATGGTTGTTGTATAATAGCCTTCTTTGTGCTTTGTAACTGATGACATGAACATTGTAAACTTCAGAGTGAAAGCTGTACTTCAAAAGTTCAGAGGAATTAACACCAGAAGAGTATTTAAATATAATCAGCTTTGTTTTATTTCTGTATATGATACATAATGCTTAGAAATATTAAGAATTCACACCACATTCTTCTAAGTAAAGGGTGGGTGCCCTTTCTACTGGGGAAAAGTAAATAATAGTCCTGTGGTATTTGCAATTTACGAATTTAACACATACTATTTAACAAATAGGACATTTTATATTTTCTAGTTTTATTCTCATGCTAGTTTGAGTTTTTAATTAATATATTGTTTTATTTTAAACCTCATGTTTCTGTTACCCAATTTGAAAAGCATGCATACTGATATAGTACTTAATGGTAACTTACTGGACTTTAAAACTCTAAGTTACAAACTCACTTAAGAAAATAACCTACAGAATGGGAGAAAATTTTTGCAACCTACGCATCTGACAAAGGGCTAATATCCAGAATCTACAAAGAACTCAAACAAATTTACAAGAAAAATACAAACAACCCCATCAAAAAGTGGGCAAAGGATACAAACAGACACTTCTCAAAAGAAGACATTTATGCAGCCAACAGACACATGAAAAAATGCTCATCATCACTGGTCATCAGAGAAATGCAAATCAAAACCACAATGAGATATCATCTCATGCCAGTTAGAATGGCGATCATTTAAAAGTCAGGAAACAACAGATGCTGGAGAGAATGTGGAGAAATAGGAATGCTTTTACACTGTTGGTGGGAGTGTAAATTACTTGAACCATTGTGGAAGACAGTGTGGCGATCCCTCAAGGATCTAGAATTAGAAATACCATTGGACCCAGCCATCCCATTACTGGGTATATACTCAAAGGATTATAAGTCATCCTACTGTAAAGACACACACACACACATATGTTTATTGCAGCACTATTCACAATAGCAAAAACTTGGAACCAACCCAAATGTCCATCAATGATAGACTGGATTAACAAGTGTGGCACATTACACCATGGAACACTATGCAGCCATAAAAAGGATGAGTTCATGTCCTTTGCAGGTACATGGATGAAGCTGGAAACCATTATTCTCAGCAAACTAACACAGGAACAGAAAACCAAACATTGCATGTTCTCACTCATAGGTGGGAATTGAACAATGAGATCACTTGGACAAAGGACGGGGAACATCACACACAGGGGCCTGTTGCGGGGTGGGGGGCTGGGGGAGGGATAGCATTAGGATAAATACCTGACGTAAATGACGAGTTGATGGGTGCAGCAAACCACCATGGCACATGTATACCTATGTATCAAACCTGCATGTTGTGCACATGTACCCTAGATCTTAAACTATATTAAAAAAAAAAAAAGAAAGAAAATATCTTTGACAGTAATGAATAGTTCAGACATGAATCATACATGTCTACAATCTTTGATTTGGGAGGGAAGGGAAAGATGTTTGGCTGTGGCGTCTTGTTTCATAAATAGGAAAACTAATACCTGAAGAGATAATGTGACCCACTTTAGCAAAGTCACACTAAATGTTAATATCAATGATGAAGTGGAAAGTCAGATTTCAGTCTAGATTATAATAATTTCAATGACAGTAAACTGTTTAGCCTGTCAAGGTATATTTGAAAAGATAAAAGTAGTAATGTCATTGGCACTTATTTTATCTTAGTCTCATTATTTTGATGAGGTCAGAAATTATACAAGTCCTCAAAATGGTCTTCATTACCAAAGGAATATGCACCATAAACAGTAAAAGTTTCAATCCTCTAGATGTTGACCTACATATGTGTTCAAAGTTTTTGAAACATGAATGATCTTAGGATAATGGGTTATTAGCAATGGAACAAATGCTGGAGATTGATCACCCACACCAAAGACTTCAATTTATAGAGATGTGGCACCTGAAATGCCAAAGAGTTGCATAAATTCCTCAAAGTCACAGTAGAAGTAGCTCTGCTCACTATCACTCCCAGCAATTCTTTTGGGGAATTTGTGCGTCTTGTTCTCGTAAATATGGACTTTGTAGGAAGAGTTCTATCAAATCTTAAGCTATAGCTTCCCGCTGCTCACCTTGAACTCAAGGTTTTGAGAGACCAGCAGGCAAGGAAAGGAGTAACCCTTCTTTCAGGGGTATTGGATACTAGATCATCAAGGGCTGCTCTTAAACAATGAATGCAGGAAAGGTTTGTCACTGAACTGACCCACCTGACAATCTCTTAGTACTCACATGTGCAATTTTTCAAGACTTTATTTTTAGAACAGTTTTATGTTCACAGCAAAATCGAGAGCAAAATATGGAGATTTTCCATATACTTTCTTCCAGAACACATACATTGCATCCCCTAGTATTAATATCACCCATCAGAATGATATATTCGTTGCAAATAATGAAACTATGTCAACATATACAACCATATGTCAATGTAAACCATATTGAGAATATGATTTTAATACTCAAAAACCATAGTTCACATTAGGGTTCAATATTGTTGTCCATTTTATGGGTTTAGACAAGCATGTAATGATATATATCTATCGTTATAGTACAATCAATGTAGTTTCAATGCCCTAAAATTCCTCTGTGCTCTGCCGATTCATCCCGCCCTGCCTGATAACCCTGGCAACAATTGTGGCAATGTTTTCATTGTTTATATATAGGTTTTGACTTTTCCACAATGCCATATGACTGGAATCATACAGTATGTTGCCTTTTAAGATTAGTTTCTTTTATTTAGCAATGGGCATCTCAGTTTTCCCTAGTACTGTTCATGTCTTAGTAACTCATTTCTTGTTGGTACTGAATAACATACCATCGTCTAGGTATACCACAGTTTATCCATTTGCCTACTGAAGGACATACCAAAACTTGATTCCAAGCTTTGGCAATTTTGTATAAAGCTGCTACAAATATCTGTATGTAGATCTTTGTGTGAACATAAGTCTTCAATTTGAAAAATACTAAGGAGGCCAATTGTTGGTTCATAATGGTAAGAGTATGTTTACTTTTGTAAGAAAATGCCAAACTATCTTCCAAAGTAGTTGTATCATTTTGAATTTACCAAAAATGACTAAGACTCCCTGTTTGTCCATATCCTAGTCAGCATTTAGTATTGTCAGTGTTCTTTATTTTGGCCCTCTGATGGGTGTAAAGTGTAATCTCACGTTGTTTTAATTTGTATTTTCCTGACAAAATATGATGTGGAGCATCTTTTTATATACTTATTTGCCATCCATATGTCTTCTTTGGTAAGATGTCTTTTAATTTTTTAACCAGCTGGTTGTTTTCATATTGTTGAGTTTTAAGGGTTCTTTGTAAATTTTGGAAAACAGTACTTCATAGGACATGTCTTCTGCAAATATTTTCTCCCAATCTGAAGCTTTTCTTTCATTCTCTTGATAGTGTCTTTGACAGAGCAGAAATTCTTTATTTTAATGAAGTTTTGTTTATCAATTCTTTCTTTATTTCATAGATGTGTCTTTGGTATCATGTCTAGAAAGTCATCTCAATTTTTCTTCTATGTTATCTTCTATCTTCTATCTTTACAGTTCTGCATTTTACATTTAGTTATGTGATTAATTTTGAGCTAAGTTTTATACAGGGTATAAGGTCTGTGCCTAGATTTACTTTTTTGCATGTGGATGTGCAATTGTTCTAGTACTATTAGTTGTGGAGTTTTTCTACATTTTCTTAATTTTTTCTACATTACTTTTTGGAAAAAAAAATTTGGAGAAAAAAAGTATTTTTTTTCTACATTACTGCCTTAATTACTGTAACTTTATTATAAGTCTTGAAATCAGGTAGAGCCAGTTCTCCAACTTTGTTCTTCTCTTTCAATATTGTGTTGTCCAACTGGGTCTTTTGTCTCTCTGTATAAACTTTCTAATAAGATTGGCAATGGCCAGGTAAGGTGACTCATGCTTGTAATCCCAGCACTTTGAGAGACCAAGGCAGGTGGATTAGCTGAGGTCAGGAGGTTGAGACCAGCCTGGCTAATACGGTGAAACCCCATCTCTACCAAAAATACAGAAATTAGCCTGGAGTGGTAGCAGGTACCTGTAATCCCAGTTACTCAGGAGGCTGAAGCAGGATAATCACTTGAACCCAGGTGGCAGAGGCTACAGTGAGCCAAGATCATGCCACTGCACTCCAACCTGCACTCCAGCCTTTATCTCTGTCTCGAAGATTAAAAAAAAAAAAAAAAAAAGAATAAGATTGGTAATATCCACAAAGTAATTTGGTGGTATTTTTATTGGGATTAAACTGAATCTACAGATCAAGCTAGGAAGAACTAACATCTTAACAACATTAGAGTCTTCTACTCATGAATATGGAATATCTCTACATTTTTTTATTTAGGTTTCCTTGAAGTCGTGCATCAGAGCTTTGTAGTTTTCCTCATATAGATCTTGTCTATATTTCATTAGATTTATACCTAAGTATTTCTTTTGAGGGGTACTAATGTAAATGTTATTATGTTTTTAATTCTAAATTTCAATTTTTCTTTGCTGAAGAAAGTGAATGACTTTTGTATATTAACCTTATATCCTGCAACCTTTCCATAATCACTTAGTAATTCCAGGAGCCTTTTTGTTGATTCTTTAAGATTTTCTACATAGATAATCATGTTATCTGAGAACAAAGAGAGTTTATTTCTTTCTTCCCAATCAGTATGCCTTTTGTTCTATTTTCTTGTCTTATTGCATTAGTTAGGACTTTCAGTTTAGTTTTGAAAAGGAGTGGTGAGAGGTGGTATCTTTGTCTTGTTCCAGATCTTAGTGGGAAAGTTTCTAATTTCTCACCATTATGTACACTGTTAACTATAGGTTTTGGTAGATATGTTTTATCAAGTCAAGGAAGTTTACTTCTATCCCAAGTTTATGGAAAAAGTTTTTACCATGAATGGATGTGGAATTTGTTCCTATATCTGTTGATATATCGTGTGATTTTTTTTTTCTTGAGTCTGTTGATGTGATGGATAGCATTAATTGATTTTTGAATGTCAAACCAGTCATTCATATTTAGGATATATTACACTTGGTCATGATATATAATTATTTTTATATATTGTTGGATTCCATTAGCCAATATTTCATCAAAGATTTCTGTATCAATGTTTGTGAGAGGTATTGATCTGTATTTTTCTTTTATTATAATGTCTTTGTATGGATTTGGTATTAAGGTAATGCTGGCCCCATAGAATATATTGAGAAGTATTCCCTATGCCTCTAACATTTGGAAGAGATTATAGAGAATTGGTACAACTTAAAAAACATATATATTTGCTAGAATTCATTAGTGAATTCATCTGAGTCTAATGCTTGGGGTTTGGAAGGTTTTAACTATTGATTCAATTTATTTCACAATCATAGCGCTATTAAGATTGTCTATTCTTCCTTGTGTGAGTTTTGGCAGATTATCTTTCAAGGAATTAGTCTACTTTATCTAGGTTATTAAATTTATGGGCATAGAGTTGCTCCTAGTATTCCTTTATTTATTTTTTTTAATGTACATGGGATCTGTAGTGATGTCCCCTCTTTCATTTTTGATATTAGTAATTTGTTTCTCTCCCTTTTTTTTTACTCTGCCAGACTAGAGGCTTTTTAACTTTATTATCTTCTCAAATAGCCAGCTTTTATTTCTATTGATTCTGTTAAATTGTTTCTGATTTCATTGATTTCTGCTATAATTTTTTGCTATTTATTTTTCTTTTACTTTGGAGATAATTTCTTCTTTTTCTAATTTCTAAGTTGAAAGCTTAGATTCTTTCTTTTTTCTTTCTTTCTCTTTCTTTCTCTCTTTCTTTCCTTCTTTCTTTCTTTCTTTCTCTTCTTCTTGTTTTCTTTCTATTTCTTTTTTTTCTCTTTCTCATACTCTCTCTCTCTCTCTTTCTTCCTCTGTCACCTAGACTAGAGTGCAGTAGCACTATCACAGCTCACTGCAACCTCAAACCCCAGAGTGGCTGGAACTACAGGCACATACCACCATGCTTGTCTAATTTCTTTTGTATTTTTGTAAAGACAGGGATTAACCATGTTGTTAGGGTCGATCTCAAACTCCTGGGCTCAAGTGATTTGCCTGCCTCAGCCTCCCAAAATACTTATTTTGATAAGTTGTATTTTCATTTTTATTTAGTTCAAAACATATTTTTAAAATGTCTCCTGAGATTTCTTATTTGATTCATAGGCTATTTATTTATTTATTTTGAGATGGAGTCTTGCTCTACTGTTCAGGCTGGAATGCAGTGGCTCGATCTTGGCCCCATGTGATCTCTGCCTCCTGGGTTCAAACAATTCTCCTGCCTCAGACTCCCAGGTAGCTGGGATCACAGGCACCTGCCACCACACCCAACTAATTTTTGTATTTTTAGCAAAGACAGGGTTTCACCAGTTTGGCCAGGCTGGTCTCAAACTCCTGACCTCAGGTGATCACTCGCCTTGGCTTCCCAAAGTGCTGGAATTACAGGTGTGAGTCACTGCATTCGACCTGATTCATAGGCTATTTAGAAGTGTGTTATTTAATCTTCACATATTTAGGAATTTGCCAGCTACCTTTCTGTTATTGAATTTTAGTTTAATTCCATTGTGGTCTGAGATTAAACATTGTATAAACTTTTTAAAAATTTCTTGAGGTGTATTCTATGGCACAGATATGTCCTATCATGTTGAACTTTTATGTGAGCTTGAGAAGAATGTTTTCTGTTGTTTTTGAACGAACTAGCCTATAGATGTCTATTATATCCTGTTATTTGATGGTGGTGTTGAGTCCAACTGTCTTCTTGTTGATTTTCTTCCTGATGCATCTGTCCATTTCTCATCGATGGGTGTTGAAATCTCAAACTATAATGGTGGATTCATGTATTTCTCCTTGCAGATATGATGAATATTGCCTTACATATGCTTGGGTGTAAGTGGGTTCTTTTTTTTTGACATTTATTCTTCTCGGAGTTCTCTGAGATTCCTGAATCTGTGTTGTGGTATCCAACATTAATTTTGAAAAAATTCTTAGTCATTATTGTTTCAAACATTTCTCCTGCAATTCTTTTGTTCCTTTCTCACTTTCTTCTCCTTGTGGTATTTCTATTAAGTGTATGTTACACCTTTTGTAGTTACAGTTCTTGGATATTCTTTACTGTTTCATTTTGTATTGTATTGTTTTCAATCTTTTTTCTCTTTGCTCTTGAGGTTTGGAGGTTTCTACTGAGATATCCTCAGGCTTAAATATTCTTTCGTGAATTGTATTCAGTCTTCTAATGAGCTCATCAAAGATCTTTTTTTTTATTTAATTATTTTTCAGTACTTTTTTTTTTTTTTTTTTTTTTTTTTTTTTTTTTTTTTTTGAGCAAGAGTTTTTTTTTGCTCTTGTTGCCCAGGCTGGAATGCAATGGCAAGATCTCGGCTCACCAAAACCTCTGCCTCCTGGGTTCAAGCAATTCTCCTGCCTCAGCCTCCCGAGTAGCTAGGATTATAGGCAAGCACCACCATGCCTGGCTAAGTTTGTATTTTTAGTAGAGATGGGGTTTCTCCATGTTGGTCAGGCTGGTCTCGAACTCCCAACCTCAGGTGATCGGCCCACCTCAGCCTCCCAAAGTGCTAGGATTACAAGTGTGAGCCACCATGCTGCCCAGCCCATTAGAGCATTTTTTATCTTTAGCATTTCCTTTTGATTCTTTCTTGGACTTTCTATATCTGTGCTCACATTGCCCATCTGTTCTTGCGTGCTTTTTGCTTTATATATTGGAGCCCTTGGCATATTAATCACAGTTTCTTTTTAATCTTTAGTCTGATAATTCTAATATCACTGCCATATCTGAGTCTGGTTCTGATGCTTGATATCTTTTAAGTTGTGACTTTTGCCTTTTAGTGTGCCTTGTAATTTTTACTGATAGCCAGACATTATGTATTGAGTAAAAGAAATTGCTCTAAATAGGCTTTAGGATTGTGGTAAGGCATGATGGGAGAAGAAGTGTTCTATAATTCTATGATTAGGTCTGCATCTTTCAGTAATCTTCACTAGCCCATCCCAGTTTTTTCCCCTTCTTTTTGGGAAGGATGGCTGCAGTGAGCTGGAGTATTTCCTTTTACCCAGGTCAGTTAGGCTCTGATAAACCTCAGCAGATTGGGCTCTGGCTAAATAGTTTCTCCTGAGAACAGGCCTTGTTAAGAAAAACAGAAAGATCTAGTCTATTTCAAATTCATCTATTTTTCCCTCCCCCTGATGGAAGCAATGAAGAGATTTTTTTCTCCAATATTCATTGTGAGATCCAGGTCAAGCTCCTGCTTAATAAAACTCACAAAATTATGACAGCCACATTATGAATGAGTCCCCTTGGATTTTATAACTCTCACAGTTGTCTTCACTGAAGCCTTCAGCAATTCATTAATACAGTTGAGGTTTTCCTACCACCCACCCCCCACCATTATGCAGTTCTCATGGTAAATGGAAAAAATGCATCAGCAATTTCCTAAAAGGATCATGGTAACCTGTGGCTTAGGCTTCTTGAGAACAAGAGTCTTGGTCACCCTACCAGTTAACCTGGACTAAGAGTTGCAAGCCAAAGATGAAAAGAATCTAGAATGATGAGTAGAGGAAGGAATAGGTGAGTATCAGTTGGACCTTCAAGATCAGTTGCAATAGCAGAAGCATGAACGAGAATCCCAAAGGAGCTATTCACAGAATTTATATGAACCAAGTCAATCTGAGCAGCTTAAGGGGTAGACCAAGATGAATCACCCAGATTTTTCTTTAGTACTGAAGCACTCATGTCTGCAGCTCCTGATACTGCAAACTGAGATGCTCTCCAAAGATTTCCCTTGACTGAAGAGACATACCCTGCCAAATGTGCTTCTCTTTCTCAGCGGCAACACACATGCAACAAGTGGTTGATGTAGGAATATAAAGACATGGTCCCCCTTTCCCAAGTCAGAACTAACTTGCAGGGCCATTTCAACTCCAGTGCACCATGGGGGATTGGCTGAAGCTTTTGTTCAGACCTCATGGTAGTCCAACTTCTTCTTCCATCCTACCTCACTTTATTTATATTTCTATTCTGAGTACATTACCCAATAAACCTCCTTGCTGGGGAAACTGGCTTTCAATAGTCACCCATCTTTTTGATGTGAGAAGTATACTACATACTGGTCTCTTTATGTTCAGACAAGCCAATGTAAGGCTCTTTCCATTTTATGATTTCTGTAAATTGAATCCGAAACCTGGAATTTTGTGATCATGCATACAACAGGAGCATTCTCATAGTATAACTTCATCAGAAGTCTGTGTAATCTGAATACCTCAGACAGATATATGTTCAACTCACTGCTGACCACTCCTGATGAAAAAGAAAAGGATGGTTTAGAATTCCATGCATTGCAGATGAGGGTGCCATTAGGAAAGAAGTAGTAAAAAGACTAGGACATCTGGATGAAGCAAATGAATCTAACCAGGCTTAAATAATCAACCCTTTTTTAAATGACAAAAATTTGATTGAAATTACTAAAGTTGGCTGGGCATGGTGGCTCACTCCTGTAAGCCCAGCACTTTGGGAGGCCAAGGCGGGTAGATCACCTGAGGTCAGGAGTTTGAGACCAGCCTGACTAACATGGTGAAACTCTGTCTCTACTTCCTGGGGATGGTGGTGCATGCCTGTAATCCCAGCTACTTGGGAGGCTAAGGAAGAAGAATGGCTTGAACTCAGGAGGCAGAGGTTGCAGTGAGCGGAGATCGCACCATTGCACTCCAGCCTGGGTAACAAGAGCAAAACTAAAAAAAGAAATCACCAAAATTTAAGGATCTACTTTTGAATAAATGTAAATACCTTTTGATAAAGTGCTTACTTTCCTAACAAATGCATTTATTCTTATGTTCAGTTAAAACACACACACATGTATTCATAAATAACAAAATGTCTCAGGAATACCTGGGTAGTAGTATTTTCACTTATTCTGGACAACAAAAATATGTCTTAATCTAATAGAGAAATCAGTGTATCTTTGATGTTAGAAATTCATCTTTATTAAGCATTTCCTTTCATAAAGTTCTTCTAGCTAATATGTTAAGCATGTTACATTTGATGTTTAGCTAAGTAAGGATCTGCAAGAGTTTGAATAATAATAAAGTGATTACTTCAAATCAATAGCTGACCTTGTTTTATTTATTTTAATGAGTTATAAATACAAAGTAGAATTTTTTGATAAAAATGACTTTTATCCCAAATTTATTTTATTTATTAAAATATAATTTTAATATAATATCAACTTTATAATTTATTAGAAATTATTTTTTGATTAAAAGTAAAATAATTCTTCTTGATACTGAACAGCAACTCTCTGCTCCTCCATCAAGGCCTTGGGTCCACTGTACAATTAACAAATATTTGAGAACTTATTTAGAAATGATCAATATTATTTCCTCCTTTTTTTTTTTTTTTTTTTTTTCAGATGGAGTCTCGCCCCATCACCCAGGCTAGAGTGCAGTGGTATGATCTCGGCTTACTGCAACCTCTGCCTCCCAGGTTCAAGCAATTCTCCTACCTCAGCCTCCTGAGTAGCTGAAATTATAGGTGCCCGCCACCACACCCGGCTAATTTTTGTATTTTTAATAGAGACGGGGTTTCACCATGTTGGCCAGGCTGGTCTTGAACTCCTGACCTCAAGTAATCTGCCTGCCGTGGCCTCCAAAAGTGCTGGGATTACAGGTATGAGCCACCACGGCCGGCCCAATATTTCTTCTTCTCCCACATTTTCTCTTACAAAACTATCCACTAAATGTAAGCATAAGACCTTGGGTGAAATCCAGAGGTGAATATTTTTAAGAATTAAGCTCTTAGTCCTTTTTCACTTAAGAGTCAAAAGTAAAACGCAGAATTGAAATACTGTTCTCTTTGATTCACAGAACAAGTCAGGACTGGGGGTCCCAGACACAACACACTGATGGAGACAAGATGTAGCTGACTGAAAAAGCCAAACATTTCAATCCTATATAGCATCTCCATATAGGCATATTTTCATTCTCCTGTGTGAGAAGTCTCTTGCTCCTAACCCAAATCACTATAAATTGCGGGGTTAAACTAGGAGGAGAGATGTTGGTAATAGGCAGGAGGGAGAGGAAAAGAGATAAAATGAGAGTGGATTCTGTGTTAAAATATAAACATGCAGCCTGAACTATTTTTAAATTTTAATGTAAGTGAATGGACCTCATTATCAACCTACATAACATGAATGCCCGAAAGTAATATTATACAAGACTAGGCAGAAGTTTTCTTAGTGATCCTTCAGATGGAAGCATGAACAAAGTATCTTTCTTATATATGTGTATGTTTAGGGTATAGGAGTGGTTTATCAGAAGGAAATAGAATAGAGAGGCTAAACGAAAAAAATACAAATGTGAACAACAGAGCCATTTAAATAATTGACTGAGGACAGGAAAAAGAGATAAAGAGATGATCCAAAATGGAGGGTCCAAAAGACAAGCGGTAGGGAACCTATAAGAATAAAGGCCAGTATGCTGGTGTCACATCGCAGGCACCCATCAAGCTGGTGAGCAGGTTCACCTGAGCTCATAGGAGTATAACCCTACCAAAACCAAAATCCATGTGGTCCAGGCCCAGAGACATATTGTCTTTAAATATAGGCAAAATGGGAATTCCAATATTTGTTTGCATCTCTCAAAAACATCTAGACAGATTCTAGTATATTACACATTCACAGCAGTCTTAATAATATCCGATCTTCATCTTTCTTTCATCCCCAGTAACTCTCAGATGCTTTATATTCTTCCTTCCCAGATGAATTCTACATGCCTTGCTACCTGATTACCTCCCACCTTCAAACAGCATCTTTCCCCATGAAATACTCCCCTAATTTGCTTAACACTTAGAGGTTAATTTTTTTAAAGAACCTGCACACACTTATTTGTCCTTTCTCTCTTCAAGGCCAGTTGTCTGAGGTGGAGGAACAGTGTTGTGAACCTCCTAATCATTAGTGTTGTCTCCTCCTACTAGTTTTGACCAAGGTTGTAGCTGGAGCTTTTATTCCTTTTGGAAAAACCTTATCACCTAGGATCAATTGGCCCTAATGGCCTAAGGCATCCATTCTAAGCAATGAATTAACTCAATCTTCTATGTACGTGAAGTGGCACCCACGATCTACCATTTTTGGAAAAATTGAGAAAACAGTCACTCAAACCATTTCTGTACAGACTAATTCTCTTATGGAACTAGTTGAAAAAGCCTGTTTTAGAGAGCAGATGAAGGCTGTATACTATAGCTACTCTACAAGATTCATATCTAGGAGTTATGATTACCAAGTTTCTCACAATCCTGAGTGCCTGACCCAGTGAACAGCATTTAATAAAGACTTGAGGCCGGGAATAGTGGCTCATGCCTGTAATCCCAGCACATTGGGAGGCCAAGGTGGGTGGATCACCTGAGGTCAGGAGTTCGAGACCAGCCTGGTCAACATGGTGAAATCCCATCTCTATTAAAAATGCAAATATGTGCTGCAGGTGGTGGTCCCAGCTCCTCAGGAGGCTGAGGCATGAAGAATCACTTGAACCTGGGAGGCAGAGGTTTCGGTGAGCCAAGATCATGCCACTGCACTCCAGCCTGGACAACAGAGTGGGACTCAGTCTTAGAAAAAAAAAAAAAAGACTTGAAAGAATAAATAATGATTCAGGACTCATGATTCTATCTAGACAAACAAACCATAAAAGTCAGAGTCCTAAAGTAAACGATAACAGAGTACACCTGAAAAAAATTCACTTGTACTTTAACCTATGCCAATAAATTTTTTAATGTAACACCTTCCTTGTATTAAACCATGGCCACAGTGTACTCCATTGTTCCCTTTCTCTGCAGAAAGGTTTCGTTGTGCGCCTGGACAGATTGACTGTATGAGCTGGAACACACTGTTTGCTATCAGACAAGGGATGTGTTCCAGAGAATAGAGCAGGAGAAAATCCCAAACTTAAGTGTTTGCTTTTGATACATACTTGTTCTATTTTTACTCTGGAACCTAGTACATGAGGTTGGGAGTGAGGTCAATGTCTGGTGTTATGACATTTCTAAACCAGTCACTGCTTGCTGTTTCACCTCAGCTATCAACGACTTCCTGTTGTTTCATGTGTCAGATGTGGTCTGATAAGCCCAAGGTGAGCCATGTCCTGTTTCTCATCTCTGATATATGGGAATCCATCTTCATACAGGATGCTGTGGTATGTAAAACAAACCACGGTGGAACAGTCAAGGAGTTGCTGCACTGTTTTAAGCTTCTGCATTTTGCAGTGTTCTCTCACCACGTTTTGGA
This sequence comes from Macaca mulatta, assembly GCF_049350105.2. NCBI lineage: Eukaryota > Metazoa > Chordata > Mammalia > Primates > Cercopithecidae > Macaca > Macaca mulatta. Next base: position 60,475,721 of record NC_133411.1, read on the forward strand.
GTCAAGGCGATGAATACTCCTTAACCTTCTTCTTCCTCTACTCCCCTACTAGCTTGTGAATTCTTAAACCTTCAGTACAACGTGGACCTGCAAGAGGTGCTGCACTTGTGCTCTTGATCACATTCAACAACATCAGTAATTACAGAAACAGAACATTAAGTAATTAAGTAAAAGGAAGGGTGATAAACAATGGGGTCCTGGAAGGCAGCCAGTCCCTCGGCCTCGAATCAGTGCTTACCACAGTGTAACGCTAATAGTTGAATACAGGTGGAGCACAAAAGGCCCAAGCTGCCCAGCAGTGTCTCCAAACAGCTGCTAGCCTGTAAGGTCAAGTAGGGCAATATGTTCAGACTTTCCAGAAAGTTCCACTTGTGTGTAGGAAAAAAAGTCCTACATACCACACTTTTCAAAAAGTGGAATAGGCTATAACTTAACAAATGAGTTCCAGCTGTTTAAAATTAGACCGCTAAAAGAAATTCCATATAAGAATATTCTCTAGGACTATCACATTTTCATTAAATTAGAACCTGGATAATTCCTTCACTTAAATAACTGACCTCTCTAAACTGAAGGCTGAGATAGTTAAATAATTGTTGATAGGCATGTTGGTTGTAGCAATGCCATCTCCATTACTTAAATTGCTTACATTACTTAAAGTTGTATGTTTTTAAAAGTGAAATGCTTGCATTTCCACAGAGAAGACACTGACCACACTAAAACCATTTGACTCATGGGAGGGCAATGGAGTGGAGACTGGAGGAATTTTGCACCAGCATTTAGGAACCTGGGTGATGATTCCTATTTTACCATTCATTGTTTCCATGCAGTTGGAAAACTCTCTTCAGCTCCTCTGTTCAAGTATAATATTGAAATCATGTGTATGGAACATCAGGGTTGCTCAAAGTCCATCCCAGCTCTCAAATTGAGAATGCCATGACTTTTCTGGTATGAATTGTATTTTTAAGATATGTCTTAATATCAAACATAGACACATGTAACCTGGCCTCTTAAATTAGGGTAGGGATTTCTCTAGATATACCTCATGCATCTTCCTTCTTTCATGTCTGCTTAATGTAATAAAGTGACAAGATCCTTTCTAGTTTCTATTTCCCTGGTCTTAGAGTCTGATTTTATGGTGATATTGGTCTCTTCCAAATCCCAAACCCACCATTCTTAAGTTGATTCATTCTTTGACACATTGAAAAGTATCCATTCTTACTCTTCTCTCATTTGGGGATACTTCAGTGGGAAAGTTTGAGGGGAATAGATCTAAGGAAATCTGAGAGTGTCTCTTCTTTGAAATGCAAAAGGACTTACATAATACAAAACATACATATCCATTTTGCTCAACAATATAGATAACTTGCATTATAAGCTTATGTCTGAGTACATATTTTTAAGTCCTTGGAGTTCTCTCTACCATCGAGCTTTTTACTGCCTGCTCACTTGTGCTGTTCGTCTCTTTGATATCTTCTCCAGTGCACCATCTCAGAGCCTTATAAGGCTATCCAGATCCTGGCAAGAGATTAAATGTTTCTTATGCAGTATTTTTCATCTTTGTCAAAGCAATTATCGTTAGTTTAGGAAAAGTGCAACCCAAGTTTTTCCATATGCTATCAGCAAGATCAATTAACAGTATTTACAAAATGTATGATTTACTTCAGTTTAATTTTGTGAAAATGAAACTGGCAAGGATTTCAAATTTTTCTCTATCTGTAATAATAAAAAAGAAAATTATTTATCTTTGTGCATGCACAGAGATTCATACACAGTATAATTCTTAGAACAAATAAAACAATTATCCTGAGATAGAGAGAGAGTTCCCGAAGGGAACAGAATAGGAAGATAAATATCACCAGGAATTTGGCCTTTTCCTAACTGTCTAATTTCTGGCATACAATAACTTTCTCTAAAAATGGCATGCAAGCTTTCTGTAAAAAAAAGTTTTGAATGCCAGAATAGGTCTGGCAATTGTTTCTCCTTCGTATCAATAAAGCTTCGGTCACAGACTTCACGTGGTCTGTTCTTTGGAGAAAAACGCTGGCACACTAGGTGTGGAGACAAAGGAGAGAGGAGACCAGAGAACAGAGTCAGTTTCCCTCTGAGTCAGACACTGAAGGGCTGTGGGAAAGGGAGCTGGCCTCCAGGGCCTTCCAATCTGACCACTTTTCCAAGCCACTCCTTTATCCTGCAGGAAGGAGGAGGCTGAGCTTTCTTGCCACCAGAGAAGATCAATCAGGATCCCTTTAAGGCAGGGAGAGCCACATATCCTAGTCTTCCAAAGACACAGGATGAATTTCAAAGGAACAGAAATGGCAAGTCACCAACAAATAGATCCATATGTTGTTGTTGTTGTTTTTACAGTGAAAATAGCTTTTTTTTTTTTAAAAAAAAAGAAAAACTACCACATGCTTATTATGAAAAATTCAGACAACACATAAAAAGAACAAAGAGTAGAGCCAAAATTTGAACCCAGGCAGGCAAGCTCCAGAATTTAAGGTCTGTATGTTGTGGTAGTTAGTTACTACTGCCTCTTGGGTCTTCCCAGAATTAAACAAGAGCTCCAAGCTGCTATTTGAATCACAGTTTGGTGAAAGACAGGGAGTGAATTTTTTAGAACCTGGAGACCTGGCACCAAAGAACAGGCTTATAAACAGGGTTATAATAATAATGACTCACATGCTTATCAGATGGAAGGCATTATACCAAATAATAAGTATGTGTATGTGCACATATACAGTGTATGTATAAGAAATCTCATTTAATCCTCACAGTAATCTGTCAGTTACAATTTACTCTCATCAATCTACAGACATGGCACCTACAGCTCAGAGTTTCAAACAATTTTCTAGAATCACAAAGCTTATACTCTGTAGTAACGAAGTTAGGACTGTGATCTGTCTGACCAGATTCCCAACTCTCAACGTGAATTTGAGTGTCAAAAGTATGCCGGTATTATGAAAAAGAAAATAAATATAGAAAAGAAAGGAAAAATCACAGATCCTCTCTCTTACAATGTGCAATAATGACTAAGCACCAGGACACATGGGTTTCAATCCTAAGTTAGCCATGAATGAACTACACAGTGATGGGCAAATCACTCAGTGTCTGTACTTTAGTTTCCCATTGAAATTAGCAGGGTGTGATAGGTTAGTGGTTCTAATTTTTGGTGATCATAAACTATTTCCATGAATTCAATGAACTCTCCCTCCAGAAAAATGTATAAATGAGCACAAGATATAAAACTGCATTCAATTCAGTGGTGACATCCTAGTATATATTTATTGTCAGGCCTTCCGACTGAAATGAAATATGAATGAGGGCAAAGGACTCTGTTTTTCCTGTCTATATCCCCAGCTACTAGAGCATTACTTGGAACATCACAGACTCTGTAAAACTATCAATTGAATGAATACATAGATCAGGGCTCCTGGTCTGCTTGAAGTTGACCCATACTCAACCCAGTTAAAAAACCCATGGATTGAATTATTTATGAGATCCTTTTTGGTTCTGAAAGATCTAAGCTTCAACCAAATGAAATAGCCACTCTACTTTTTTTGACCAGTAATATTGGTAATTACATGTGTTTCAACCTAATATGTTAACTTGCAATTTTACGAACTTTTCTAACAGTGAGCATGCACACATGCACTATCATATATGACACTAATTTTTTAGCGTTAATCCTGCTCATCCGTGACAGCTGTTATTTACCTTGCATTTACCACATGATAAAACCCAGGCAAACAGATAAATGTGTAGTATTTCCTGCTTCTTGGAAACTTGCTGTGAATGCAAAGTCCCTTACTGTTTAAGGTACAGTTCAGTTGTATTTTCTTCTTAAATTACATAATTTAAAATGTATCATGACCTAAATAATTCCAAATGCTTTCTTAATGAGTTGCAACTAAACAGATTACAACTGAATTTAATATAAGTAGGTCAGTGACATGGTTCAGCTCTGTGTCTCCACTCAAATCTCACCTTGAATTGTAATCCCCCTAATCCCCATATGTCAAGGGCAGGACCAGGTGGAGGTAACCAGATCATGGAGGCAGTTTTCCCCGTGCTGTTCTCGTGATGGTGAATGAGTCTCACAAGATCTTTTGGTTTTATAAGTGTCTGGCATTTCCTTTACTTTCACTCACTCTGTCCTGCTGCCCTGTGAAGAGGGTGCCTGCTTCTCCTTTGCCTTCCACCATGATTGTAAGTTTCCTGAGGCCTCCTCAGCAATATGGAACTGTGGGCCAGGCGCGGTGGCTCATGTCTGTAATCCCAGCACTTTGGGAGAGTGAGGTGGGTGGATCACGAGGTCAGGAGATCGAGACCATCCTGGCTAACATGGTGAAACCCCGTCTCTACTAAAAATACAAAAAAAAACTGGGCGTGGTGGTGGGCACCTGTAGTCCCAGCTACTCAGGAGGCTGAGGCAGGAGAATGGCATGAACCCTGGAGGCAGAGCTTGCAGTGAGCCAAGATCGCACTACTGCACTCCCGCCTAGGCGACAGAACAAGACTCTGTCTTAAAAGAAAAAAAAAAAAAAAAAAAAATATATATATATATATATATATGGAACTGTGATTCAATTAAATCTCTTTCCTTTATAAATTACCCAGCCTCAGATATTTCTTTATAGCAGCGTGAGAACGTACTGATACAGTAAATCGGTACTGGGAGTGACGTGCCACTGTAAAGATACCTGAAGATGTGGAAGCAACTTTGGAACTGAGTAACAGAGGTTGGGATAGTATAGAGGGCTCAGAAGAAGACAGGAAGATGTGGGAAAGTTTGGAATTTCCTAGTGACTTGTTAAATGGCTTTGAACAAAATGCTTACAGTGATATGGACAGTGAAGTCCAGGCTGAGGTTTTCTCAGATGGAGATGAGGAACTTGCTGGGAACTGGAGAAAAGGTGATTCTTGCTATGCTTTAGCAAAGAGATTGGCAGCATTTTGTCCCTGCCCTAGAGATCTTTGGAACTTTGAACTTGAGAGAGATGATTTAGGGTATCTGATGGAAGAAATTTCTAAGTGGCAAAGCTTTCAAGAGAAAGCAGAGCATAAAAGTTTGGAAAATTTGTAGCCTGACAATGAGATAGAAAAGAAAAACCCCTTTTCTGGGGGAGAAATTGAAGCCAGCTGCAGAAATTTGCATAAGTAACAAGGAACCAAATGTTAATCACCAAGACAATGGAGAAAATATCTCCCCAGGAAGGGCATGTTAGAGACCTTCATGGCAGCAGCCCCTCCGATCACAGGCCCAGAGGACTCGAAGGGAAAAATGGTTTCATGGGCCAGGCCCAGGGCTCTCCTGCTATGTGCAGCCTTAGGACATGGTACCCTGTGTCCCATCTGCTTCAGTTCTAGCCAAGGTTAAAAGGGACCAAGGTATAGCTAGGGCTGTGACTTCAGAGGGTGCAAGCCCCAAGTCTTGGCAGCGTACATGTGGTGTTGAGCCTGTGGGTGCACAGAAGTCAAGAACTGAGGTTTGGGAACCTCCATCTAGATTTCAAAAGATGTCCCACAGGCAGAAGTTTGCTGCAGGGGTGGAGCCTTCATGGAGAACCTCCGCTAGGGCAGTACAGAAAGGAAATGTGGGGTCAGAGTCTCCACACAGAGTCCCCGCTGGGGCACTGCCTAGTGGAGTTGTGAGAAGAGGGCCACCATTCTCCCAGAATGGTAGATCCACTGACACCTTGCACAGTGCATGTGGAAAAGCTGCAGACATTCAATACCAGCCCATGAAAGCAGCTGAGAAGGGGCTGTACCCTGCAAATTCACAGAGGCAGAGCAGCCCAAGGCCATGGGAGTCCACCTCTGACATCAGCATAACCTGGATGTGAGACACGGATTCAAAGGAGGTCATTTTGGAAGTTTTAAGTTTTAATGACTGCTCTGTTGGATTTTGGATTTACATGGAGCCTGTAACCCCTTTGTTTTGGCCAATTCTTCCCTTTTGGAATGGGAGCATTTACCTAATGCCTGTACCCTCATTTTATCTAGAAAGTAACTAACTTGCTTTTGATTTTACAGGCTCACAGGCAGAAGGGACCAGGCTTGTCTGAGATGAGACTTTGGACTGTGGACTTTTGAGTTAATGAAAAAATGAGTTAAGACTCTGTGGGACTGTTGTGAAGGCATAATTTGTTTTGAAATGTGAAAGGACATGAGATTTAGGAGGGACCAAGGGTGGAATAATATGGTTTGGCTCTGTGTCCCCACCCAAATCTCACCTCAAATTGTAACCCCCATAATCTCCACATGTCAAGGGTGGGACTAGGTGGAGATAATTGGATCATGGCAGCATTTTACCCTATGCTGTTCTCGTGATAGTGAGTGAGTGAGTCTCAGATGATCTGATGGTTTTATAAGCATTGGGATTTTCCCTGCTTGCACTCACTCCATCCTGTTGCCCTGTGAAGAAGGTACCTGCTTCTCCTTTCCCTTCTGCCATGATTGTAAGTTTCCTGAGGCCTTGCCAGCAATGTGGAACTGTGAGTCAATTAAACCTATTTCCTTTATAAATTACCCAGTCTCGAGTATTTCTTCATAGCTGTGTAAGAACAGACTAATACAATCAGACTTCCAAAATAATTGTTAACATGAGAAAACAGCGTGCTCAACCAGAAGCGAAGCTTTTTAAAATGCATGCTGAGCATAAACTTTGGGCGAAAGTGTAGACTCACGACTCCATTGTGTGACTTCTGTATTTGATCATAAGACATCAGGTTTAGTATTTATTCAATTCTCTTTCCAGGTATTCTGTGACCTCCAGTGTCCACTACTCAAGTATTGCACATTATGATTTTTTTTTTAACAGAGTCTTTTTATGTTGCCCAGGCTGGCCTCAAACTCCTTGCCTCAAGTGACCCTCCTGCCCCAGCCTCCTGAGTATCTGAAACCACAGGCACATGCCACCATGCCCAGCTCTTTCTAAATTTTTAAAGACCTCGAAATATATCTACTGTAGAAGACTCTTGGTGTTAAAACTTAAAATTTTTTAAATTAAAATTACTGAAGTGAAGAGTATACACTCTGAATTAACTTGATGTAGTATAACCCTTGTGATAGTATTTCTAAAATATGCTATGGAATATGTTGGCTAATTAAGTCTTACTTATTATTTACCTATGGCAATGGAAATTTATTTGGATTTGTGAGAAAAAAAAATTTACAGTATATGAAAGTTCTAACATGTGCTAAGACTACGCCTGCCCCTTCTTAACCATAAAAATTTAATGTATGGTGTTTCAATGGGATTCCACCAGCCTCGAGCTAAATGTTTTTCTTCTAAAACATTGTTTTGGGGAAGTTTCCATTAAGATGGATTGAGGTAGAATTAAGATTAAAATAATAAACCAAAAAAAACTTTATGCAGAAAAAGTGAAAGCTAAGAGAAGTCCAGGGCATGTCAATGCTTGCCAAATAAAAGAAAAATGGAAATGTGATATGAATGTGTAACCTTTAGCATGTATTCCCCAAAACCATTCCTACTGTCTGCTATATTCATTATCAAGTCAAAAGTGGGGAAAAAAGAAATAAAAGGTTTTGTTGTCTTGCTCTACTAGCTGCGGTTTTGAAATAGTTGGCTTGTCCTTACTAGTTGGAGGTGTCCAAAATATGATAGAATTGGATAAAAGAAATGAACATTTGAACCCTAAAGCAGTCCACATTCCTGAATGGGGTGTGTGTGTGTGTGTGTGTGTGTGTGTGTGTGTGTGTGTGTGTCAGAGAGAGGGTACTAAAACAAAAATTAAATATGTTTATTCAATTAATCTAGTAAATAGTAAAATTATCCAAAGATACTGAATAAAAAAGGCACAGGCACAAGAAAAACAAAGGAATTGTATTATCTAACCCAGAATTACCAAACTTAGTAGTCTTTTTTTAATTCTTTATAGATGCTCCCCTATCATTCAGTCATGGAGAGGTAAGTCTGAATTTATTTTCTAAGAAAATAGATCTTGTTATAATACCATGTAACTCTTCAAAACAGCTCTTTCTAAAAACAGTATTACCACCATGCAGTCTTAAATACCCATACTCTGGGAACTCATAGAGGGAATGAGATGATTGGGGGAAAGAAAAAGACGGAAATCAGATCTACCTGAAAGAAAGACATTATGAGGAAACTTGAAACTATTGAATACAGAGAAATTTGAGAATCTTTCTTAATCTGAATAATTTGTTCTATATTTACCTCCTTCTATCACTGATAATGTAGTTTTCTGTACCCAATAAAGGTAAACGTAAGCATTATGTTTAGAATGTAATTGTATATTTCCTCAAGGAAATGCCTGCCTGCCTTCCTTTCTTCCTTTCTTTCTTTCTTTCTTTCTTTCTTTCTTTCTTTCTTTCTTTCTTTCTTTCTTTCTTTTCTTTCTTTCTTTCCTTTTTTTTTTTTTTTTTTTTTTCAAGACAGAGTCTCACTCTGTTACCCAGGCTGGAGTGCTGTAGCACAATCTTGGCTCACTGCAACCTCCACCTCCCAGGCTTAAGCACTTCTCCAGCCTCAGCCCCCTGACTAGCTGGGACTACAGGTGCGCATTACCACGCACAGCTAACTTTTGTATTTTTAGTAGAGATGGGGTTTTGCCATGTTGGCCAGGCTGGTCTTGAACACTTGGCCTCAAGTAATCTACCTGCCTCAGCCTCCCAAAGTACTGGGATTACAGGCATGAGCCACCATTCCCAGCCATGGAAATGTCTTTTCATAATCGACAGTAGAGTTTAGATTGTAAAATTATTAACTACTTTTTTTTTTTTTTTTTTTTTTGAGACGGAGTCTCACGCTGTTGCCCAGGCTGGAGTGCAGTGGCGCGATCTCGGCTCACTGCAAGCTCCGCCTCCCGGGTTCCCGCCATTCTCCTGCCTCAGCCTCCTGAGTAGCTGGGACTACAGGCGCCCGCCACCGCGCCCGGCTATTTTTTTGTATTTTTAGTAGAGACGGGGTTTCACTGTGGTCTCGATCTCCTGACCTTGTGATCCGCCCGCCTCGGCCTCCCAAAGTGCTGGGATTACAGGCTTGAGCCACCGCGCCCGGCAAATTATTAACTACTTTAATGGGGTATGTGTTACCAAGTGTCTTGAAAACCGGTGGTCTAGAATTCCTTTTTAACCTACCCTCCTACTTCTCTCTGATCAACTTAAGTCATTGAAAATTCTAGGCCGGGTGCGGTGGCTCACGCCTGTAATCCCAGCACTTTGGGAGGCCGAGGCGGGCGGATCACAAGGTCAGGAGATCGAGACCACAGTGAAACCCCGTCTCTACTAAAAATACAAAAAATTAGCCGGGCGCGGTTGTGGGCGCCTGTAGTCCCAGCTACTCGGGAGGCTGAGGCAGGAGAATGGCGTGAACCCGGGAGGCGGAGCTTGCAGTGAGCCGAGATCGCGCCACTGCACTCCAGCCTGGGCGACAGAGCGAGACTCCGTCTCAAAAAAAAAAAAAAAAAAAAAAAAAAAAAATTCTAAAGAAATACAATAAAGTGAATTATTTTTGGAGTATATCAACATTAAAATCATAAAAAATATTAAAAGGATACGAGGAAAAGTAGAAAAGTAGAATACAGGAGATTTCTGCATACTCCCCTCTTTATTAGAGAGAGCCACAAAAACCATGAAGATGTGCTTTTATGAGGCCATGTGAGAGAAGGAAGAAAAATTGTGAGAAAATTTAACATTTGCAAGTTGGAAGCAGGAGCTGAAACCCATCTGGAGCAGTGATGTCCCTCTTAATTACCTTATCTCCCAATATGAAAAGAAGCAGAATAAAAGGCCAGGGTCTCTCCATAATCACTAGTCAGAAAACCAGCTAAAAAGGAGAAAAAATACAACTACCCTGGAGGAAGATGTAAAAGATTTCTACTATATTGAGAGACAAATGTTACTGATCAGTGCACTGTGGTTTACATTTTTTTAAATGTCTCGAAAGGATCAAAGAAAGCAAGGGGGAGAGTAAGGAATGCTAAAACAGAAGTATCACAGACAAAATACTACATCTTAAATATATTTGGTCCTCATTTGACCTAATGAATAGTAAAATTATGAAGAAGTACTAAATAAAAGGGTAAATTTAAAAAAAAAAACAGAAATAACAAAAACAAAAGGCCTCATTAAGTCTTTTCCTCACCATCAGATGGCAAAAACTATAAAGAGGAAAACAGAGTCTCAGACAATGAAATGGCAAAATAATCTTCAACTTGAAACTGCAAAACTCCATTGCAGAAAGCATCTCAGATTACACTGTGCTGGTTGTCTGCAATGATTCCAGGTTCAGATTGTCATAACGATTCATAGGAAAAGTTTGTTTCTCTTCCCAGATCATGACAGTCAAGATGATACAATGCCTTTGAGATTTTTATCAACAGAGTGAACTACAAGAGCCACTAACCTCTCTAATTTAGAGATTCGAATGACCTGAGGAGCTTGTTAAGCATTCGGATTCACATGATTCCTCCTTGCCAGGGATGCTATTTCATTATCTAGAAGGAGGCCCAGGGATTTGCATTTTTAACTGGTATCTAAGGTGATCCTAGAACAGGAGGCTCCTGAATCTCACCTTACGAAGCACTGCATTCGAAGTTGCTATAGTAATCTCTCGATTCTTATGCTGCCCTGAGTAGGTTGTGTTGGTGAACCTAAGGAATGTTAGTCTGCTCCCTCTAAAACACAGTGAGCACAAGTTTAGTTGCTCCCATATTTGCATAAAGGGAAAAATTTAAGGTATTTCCCAGGAACCTGTGCAACTACTAGCAGGCCTTCTCCCTGCTAAAGCCAGATATTTTGTGAAATTTACCAGACTACTATTGTCCAAGGTTCAAAGGAATAATGTGCTTTGAAAGCCATTTTCAGATTACGTTTTAAGATGCTATGAAAACAATCTATGTAAGTATATATTTAAGTACATCGTGTTAAGGGCAAAATATATGCTACTCATTCAAGTCACCACATGAGGTTGTCAGTACCATATACTGGCTTGATTTGAATGAAAATTTCTAGAAATAGGATCTTAGAAGATTACCTTCAAACAATTAAAATCCCAAAGAAAAAATGGACAGTCCTACATCTGTTTCAACTTTACTTATTTCTGATGACACTCATTTTTCTAGATTTTCTTACTGTTTTATGCCCCTGACTTTCTAGTAAGGTCTTCTGAAGCACTGTGGGCTATTTATAGGCATTTATGTTTGTGAGAGTATCAGTACGTTATCAACCGCAGATCAAAACCCCCAGATAACAGTCTTGCTTTACTGACTTAAAAGGAACTTGTAATAAAAAGTCCCTTTTCAATAGTGGCCTCTGTGTGTTATTTTATTCCCTTCAGCACTGTTAAGGTATATTATTTGGCTTCAGGTTAATCTACCTTTTTAGAGACCAAAAATGACTTTCTTTATACTCTGCTCTGTTTTTTCAATTATGAGATCTTACAGTTTTTGTGTTAGCTCTCCATGCTGTATTGAATGCTCAATGACAGATATTTTCTATAAAATAAAATACAAAATATTACTAGACTAATTAGGTATTTGTTTTGCTGTGGCCATGATGGCCTAACCAGACATTTCAGTCCTGGTTTAATATCAGATGTGTTAACACATTTCTTATGTTGTTATTGAAACAGTGGATCACATTCATCACTTTTGGGAGAATCTGAGGTTTATATTTATATGATAATTTTGCATGTTACTTAACATCACTCTTCATTTTTCTGATGTCCCATCCATAGTAGCTGCAGCAAGTGTTTATCTTAGATTTTCTGAGATAGTCCTAATATTAAATACTTTTCTCCTATTTTCAGACTCTATTACAGTGTCAAGACAGCAATGGCAAATTTTTCTTTGGAAAATATAATTACAAAGTCAATACATGCCTTAGAAATGACTGACCAATTTTGAGTATTTCTGGGGCAACCTTCTTACTCCTTCTCCCATTCTTGGGCTCTGTTAGGATGGTGATTTGTAGAGGTTGGCATTGACCTTAATGTTCAAGGCCTTGGGAAGCTCTTGCTCTGTAAATAACATCATCTGTTTCCTGCCTCTGCAAGAGGAGATTTTCCGCTGAATAGACTGTGCCTTGGTTTCAAGGCTCTCTTATCTCTTGGACATGTGTCTGCTGCTGCTGCTCTCCTGGTAATTTTTCTAACTGTGACCTGGAATTGACCTCTAGTTTTCACCTATTCTCTTGTTCCTCTTACTCAGCCACAATCTCCTGGTTTAGATCATCAGGGACTTTTCCATCTCCCTTACTCTGGCCTTTCTGGTTCAAGCTTTTAGTCTTAAAAACCAATAGCATCCTGACTTGTGACTTGGCCCAACCCCATCACCTGCTTTCAAATTCTCCTCCATACTAACTCCCACCCACAGACTTTCTCATGCTCTCTCTCACTACACAAAACCCATTTCCTTCCTTATAGCTTCTGTTCCAGTTTTTGATTTTCTCTTCTCTGCCACTGCATCTATGTTTCTCAGATGAATTTCTGACCATTGAAGCTATAAGTAACAGAAGCAGAGATCTACTAAGAAATTAGCATTGAAAAATAAATATATGTAATCCTGAGAAAAATGTTGATATTAAACTTTGAGAGTTCAGCTTCAAAAGATGGGTACTACACATTAATAGGTTTAGCTTTTCTTCATACACAAACCAGTTTGTTTTAATTTATTCATTAGTGAAAAGAAATACCAAGTTAGTAAAAACGCTGGTAAAGTTAATTATTCAACCGACTTGAGAGTTTTTCTAAAACCAAATTTTGTAGCAATTTGATCAGAAGAGCAAGCTTGTTTGAACATATGGCCCAGTCTAAAAAAATATATACGTATCATAGCCATGAGCCTCATATGTTTTTAAACTATTAAGTGTTAGATAAATGTATTAGTCATCAAAAATAACCCAGGTCATTTCCAACTTTTCTAATTGTGAGTACTTTTCTATGTGCATATATTGCATATTTTATACTTTTTTATTCCCCAACAATTTCTAGCCTGACCTGTAGTTCATGCCAAAAATACTAATGCCAACTCCCCTTATTTCACATACCAACATGGTTTTTCAGTAGCTGTCTGTCAAAACACAAGGTGATTGTATAAATAAAGATACTATTTCCCACGAGATAAACCATTCATATCAATAAGAAAGCAAATTGTACTCAGAATTAATGAAGAAAAGGAATCAGTCACCTGGCTTTTTTTAGTAGTCTGCAGAATACATTGGTTTCATTTGAAATATATGTTTTTGGGCTAGGGCTTTCTCTGGAAGGCTAGAGCTTTGAGGAATTACTAATATGGTAGTTGAAGTCACGGGGTTGGACAATATTTCCAAGAGATACTCATTGCTTGGCATTAAAAGAAAAGTCAGTGTTTAGCTGGTAGGAGATAAATTTAAAACAGGTAGGATCTTTTTTTGTCTCCCAAAATCACATTACTTTATGCTGACTGAGGTCTGCTCTTGAAGTTGAGATGTCTGTCTCTATGCACAGGCCTTTGCACACACACAAGTGCACACATACTTATTCACGTGTACATGTGTGCACAAATACACACACACATTACATCAATCATTTGAATTACTTATACACTTAAAAAAGTATGGCATATTTATATAAGACTGTTGAGCAGAGAGGCAAAGTCAAGTTATCATAAATATGGGTAGAGAAGGGTAAGCATTTGTTGAAATCCCTGTGGTAATCATGGTTGAAATGTTGGGGTAACAGAAGAACCCAAAATACATAGCCTTAAATATTATGAATCTTTTTATATGCTCTGTGGATACCAAACACACACACAAACACAACACAAACACACACACATACACACAAACACAAAGACTCTATAACTGCGTTCTTAGCTGAACGTAGATGTTTAATGGTCTTAGCCCCTAGTAAAATTGTAATACGGTTATAATGCATCCCTGGCACTTCAGAAATATGGAGCTGAAGGTACCTAGAAGTCATTTAACCTAAATATTAATTTTACAGATAAGAAAACTAACAATACGATGAAATATCTCAAATCTCACACAGACCATTGCTTCCTCAATCCATGTGACATTTTCCTCTTGATGACAGGAAGCAGCGGTCTTTTGAGATTTTCCCTAGGGCAAAAGCTACATCTGATTTATATATGTTCCTGTACCCTGGAATGTTGGCTAATTTTAAAGTCCACACTTAGTTTTTGTAATGGAAAAATGCCAACAGTTTACATTTTCCTCATGGGTGTAACAGTAGCTGCCACTTATTGAGCATTAAATTGGCCAGGCCTTGTGCTAGACACTTGATTCATCGTGTCTCATTTCATCCTTAAGACAATCTTGTATATTGGATATTGCATTGTAATTTTATAAATAAGGACAGTGAAGCTGAAAAAATAGAGATTATGCCTCAGGTAGTATATTAGGAAGGTGATAAAATCAAGATTTAAACCCAAGTCCATCTGATTACTAAGTCTTTTCTGTGCTTCTTTCATCACTGGATTCTATCACCAGTGTCCAGGGATAAAAGAGGAGCAACGGAGGGCACCTAAACAGAATCACTTCTGTAGAGTGCTCAGAAGAAACACTATAGAAGCTCACCTGACACAGCTACACGGCCGGCCAGCTCTTATTTAGGAGAATGGTAGGTAATGCTGTTTCAGCACTTAGAAACACATGCTGGATGAGAAGGAGTGGGGAGACACTCCAACCAAGTCTCTCATGATATCACTGTGTTCAGTTTTACCAGAGCAGGTTTCAGTGCCTTCCTTCATCAAATTGACTGGTGTAACAAAATATCCTGCTACCAAATTCTAATAATTCTGAAAAAGAATAGATACCAATTTGGGATATTGCCTAACTGAAATTATTTACATATCTGAATTTAAGTATCAAACCTAATCCAGCATGAAGTTTTTTTGTAATAAATTCTCAAACTCCCAAATATTAGGAAATGTTATCCACAAATTGTTGGGGACAGCTGGAAAGTAAACATTTTGGGCTTGAGCAACTTATTTGGCACATCCTTTCAGGAGCCTTAAGAAATGGATTGCACCTTAATAAACATCAGGTGTAAATTTCACATGGAATCTAAAAAGTAATGAAGAGTAGGTGGGATCAGATCCAAGGAATTATTTGTCAGGAGTTATGGATTTCATTTTGCCAATATGTAAAATATACCTTGGAATGTGGCCAAGGAAAAAGACAATGTTTGCCCCTCAACCTTTCCACTGAAGATCAAGAATCCAAATCCCTGTGAGAACATCATGCCAGCTGACATGCTAGATTCTGTCACTCCTTGGCTTAAAACCCTTCAATAGTTACTCATGGTTCTTAGAATAAAATCTAAACTCTTACGTATGGATTTATGGTTCTCCCTTATTGTCTCTTCTTCCTTATGTTTAGCCACACCACTTATTCTACTCTCCAGTCATAGTCAGTTTCTTTCCTCTCCAATTTCTGTCTCTTCTTCAAGCCTTATCTTACGATATGCCTTCTTGCTGGGACATTCTCTGCTGCACTGCTCTCCTGCCCTCCATATTCCTTCCATCACTCACACAGTCACTCCTGGCTGGTAAGCCCCATTCATCCTCCAGTTCGCACTTGGACACCACTTTTTGCAGAAGCTCTTCCCTGACTCCCTGGGTCTGGGTTAAGGGCCTCCCTGTGAGGCCCTTACCGCCCTCTGTAATCATCATAGTTCACTATAAC
This sequence comes from Macaca mulatta, assembly GCF_049350105.2. Lineage (NCBI taxonomy): Eukaryota > Metazoa > Chordata > Mammalia > Primates > Cercopithecidae > Macaca > Macaca mulatta. Next base: position 60,491,393 of record NC_133411.1, read on the forward strand.
TTCTTGTTATATGGTTTCTTTTGCCAGTTAGACTGTAAGTTCTAAAATGGCAAAGACATGCTGCCAATTAGCAAATATTTTTCATGTCAACTCTGTGCTAGACATTTGGGATACTGTGGCACACTAAATATAAAGTGTGCCCAACACTGCATCTTAAAATGGGGCTTTTCCACCCAAATGTGGTTCATTTATGATAGAAGACATGTCTATGGATATCATGGACCTTTTTGTTGCATGCATATACATGAGGCAGGGCAATTTCTAGAGGATGAAATCATGCTCTCCTGGAAGGTGGAATTAGGGTGCAACCATTGGAAATTGCCTCTGCCTGGGCTAGATAAGGCAGTGCTGAGGGTAAAATACTTTGGTGGATTTTTGAAGTACTATGTGCCAAACCCTATGCTAGCAACAAGAAAGAGATTGTTCTTGAACTGAAGCCAACATGTCTCAAAATACTCTGAGCACGAATCTTAGTAGTCTTTATGGTGACACTGTTTGATAGTACTAACCCATTATAAGATTGCTTTCCTGTATGTACTTCCTGCTAATTTATTTAACAAAAATCCTGATATGTGATATACATGTCAAGCAATTAATGAGATTAGAAATAAGGTAGTTCAGGAATACAACTGCAGAAGGAATCAATTTTCAGCCAAAAAGTTTACATCTGGCTGAAAAGCCACAATTTAGACTTCATCTCTCTGGTCTAATAACACCTGAACTAAAGGAGGCATTTCATTTAACTATCCAAATATATTGGCATGTAAATTCAGGCTATCAGTAAAAATGAAGCGAGATGATGAACTAATCCCTTAGGACTCTTGGTTTTGAAAAGCTTTTCTCTTTTTAGTATAATTTGTGCTGCTTTATTATCTCAGAAAATCCTTCATTTGTCATGGATGAACTGAGATAAGGGAAATTATTGCCACCTAGATGCCTCTCTAATTTTCTAGCACAATAATTTGTATATATTCACCCAGTGAGAAGATTATACAATTTTATGTCTTTCCCTCAATCTAAGGGCCACTGGGAAAATGGAAAAAGTTGAGAGAGAGGAAGAGACAGGCAGAGAGAAGGTAAAAAAAAAAAAAAAAAAAAAAAAAGCCCCAAAGAGTAGAATATTATATTAGATGTTTGACATGAGATTTAATGAGTCTACCTCCATGGTGGCTTGGTGAGAGAGATCTATTAGTCTTCAGTCCAGAAGAGAGAGATTCATTTTTATTAAGAGGAATTTTGGGCCTCTGAACATGCATGTTAACTTCTTTTTCTTTATTAAATTACTTTAAAATTGTAATGTAGAAAAAGTGGTATTGATACTGCAAAGTAGATACAGGACTGGTTACTGACTGAATAGAGCAAAGGAAGTGACTGCTGAAGTCTCCACAGGGGAAAGGCACCAAAGACAGTGAGTCATTTCCCTCTGCAGAAGCCTTCAGGGTCTCAGGGTTTAGGGCCACTAGGGATCAGGATAAGCAAGGCCCTGGGAAGGAACTTAGCTAAAAATAGAGTGATTATTCAAAGTCTGCATTGTAAACTGAGGTCTTTTCAAAAAGGCAATGATTAACTGTAGGAAAAGCCAAAAGTTGTCTGAGAAATAAACTTGGAAAAGCGATGGATGTTATTTATGTAACCATAACCATGCTAACATGCCTGTCTAAAGAGAATGTGTGGTACAGCTATGCTGGGAGGCTGAAGAGAAGACAAGTAGGGGTGAAGTGATGGGAAGGGCATGCTGGGAAGGGCAACATTTTTCAATGACTACCAAAGGAAGCTAGTAAATCGTACATAATCGTGATATATGAAGACATATCAGGAATATTATCTACAAATATGTAGGAAATAGGGTGAAAAATTGAAGAGATGAAAATGGTTGCTCTGGGGCCTAAGGCTGGAGCATTGGGTACAGTGGGTAGGAGAAGGGACCACTGCTTCCTAACAGGGCGCTTTTTTCTCTATCTGATTTCTTAAACTCTATACATGTATAAAAACAAAAGTTTTTTTAATAATTGAAAAGAGAAGTGGGTGGCTTAGGTTGCTGGAGTAGTGGGGATATTAGCCTGGAAGAAATTTTTGATCCTTTTTTTCATTAGCTTTATATACCCAGAATTTCAGGATCTTCTGTGTCTGTAAGTAGGTGATAGATACTCAAGCCTGAATTGGTTCATCACTAAAGTAATCATAGAAGTTTGCAGCAAAGAGAAGATAGCACAAAAATTCAAGCCACAAAAGGTTGCACTGTGACTCTTCTGTAAACCTCAACCCAGTGTCAGAGGGCTGTTTCTTCCTTTCTTACTGCTGTCTTTTCAGTGTTAGCACAGTGACTGGCTCACATGGGTGCCTTAGAAGTAGTTGACGAAAATGTACAGAGATTACAGAAATGTTAGTTAAGAAAAGATTGATGAATTAATTGGCATGGATTGGGAGGAAGGAAGTTCTAAGGAAGACTCCACTTGCAAAAGGCCAAATATAACTGGGAGCTAGGCCAAATTTTATCCCTTGTTAAGGAATCAAAACCAAGGTTAAGCCAGTGTCAAACCACTAATAAAGGAAAATGAGAAGAAAATAAGTCCAAACTGGTATATCTGTGAATTTAATTTGCTTGCTAAGCACGTTGTGTATGAAGTGGGTGGAGTTTGTGAACTGAGGGTGTTCCACATCTCATATGTAGTCCATATCTCATATACATTATTATAGTTGATATTTCAAAATAAAGAAAAATGATAAAGTTTTCATCACTCAACTTATTTGGATGGTCAAGAAAATATAGAGACTATGTGATAAGTGACATACTCAATCAAGTTCAGAACATAGTTTTAAAAAAGAGAAGTGGTCTTCTGTCTAACTAGGAATAGAAATTTTATGTTTAACAGCATGCATTGTTTACTAGGTCTGCCTTAAAAAATACCACACACTGGTTGACTTAAACAACAGAAATGTATTGCCCTGAAGATTTGAAGTCTGTGTTAGTCCAATTTCAAACCGCTATGAAAAATACCCGAGACTGGTAATTTATCAAGAAAAATAGGTTTAATAGACTCACAGTTCCACGTGGCTGGGGAGGCCTCACAATCATGGCAGAAGGCAAAGGAATAGCAAAGGCACTATTACAAGAACAGCACAGGAGAAACCCACTCCCATGATTCAATTACCTCCCACTGGGTCCCTTCCACAACACATGGGGATTATGGGAGCTACAATTCAAGATGAGATTTGGGTGCAGACACAGTCAAACTACATCAATGTCCAAGATCAAGGTGTTGGCAGGTTTGGTTCCTCCTGAGGTCTCTGAGAAAGAATCTGTTCCATGCCTCTCCCTTAGTATTTAGTGGTTTGCCAGAAATCTTTGGCATTCCTTGACTTATAGATGCATCACCCCATCTCTGCCTTGATGTGCACATGGTATTCTCCATGTGTGCATTTATGTGTCTAAATTTCCCTTTTTGTAGAGACACTAGTCATATTGGATTAGATGCTTACCCTAGTGTATTAGTCAGGGTTCTCTAGAGGGGCAAAACTAATATAATATATATACACACACACATATATACACATACATAATATATATATGTATACATAAATGTATACATATGTATACATAAATATAAGTAAAATATACATAAATATACATAAAATAAGTATAAATAAGTATATATATGTATACATAAATGTGTGTGTGTGTGTGTGTATATAGGGGAGTTTATTAAGTACTAACTTACATGATCACAGGGTCCCACAATAGACCATCTGCAAGCTGAGGAGCAAGGAGAGCCAGTCCGAGTCCCAAAACTGAAGAACCTGGAGTCCAAGTTTCTTCAGGAAGCGTCCAGCATGGGAGATAGATTTAGGCTGGGAGGCTAGGCCAGTCTCGTCTTTTCACAATTTTCTACCTGCTTTATATTCTAGCCATGCTAGTAGCTGATTAGCTTCTGCCCACCCAGGTTAAGGGTGGGTCTGCCTTTCTCAACCCACTGACTCAAATGTTAATCTCCTTGGCAACACCATCATAGACACACCCAGAATCAATACTTCGCATACTTCAATCCAATCAAGTTGACACTCAGTATTAACCATCACACCTAGTCTACTATGACCTCATCATAATGAATTACATCTTCAGTGATGTTATATCCAAATAAGCTCACGTTCTGAGGTACTGGGGTTAGAACTTCAACCTATAAATTTGAGTGGATATCCATTATAATGAAGAAATCATTTAGTCTAGGTTTTCTAAAACAATAATCTTTCTTTTTTCTCTTTAGTAACTTAGAGATAGACAGACTATACAAAAGGGTGGAAGACTAGATAAATGAATGTGCGTGATTCTGATTGTTAGGCTGAGTCCAGCCCAGAAGATGATAATGATGCATGTTCTTAGGAACAAAAACGAGTAGAGTAAGTGTCTTTTATCTGGAAAAAGCACTAAAAGCCAGGGGAAAAAATTGCAAAATATTTGAATCAAATGAATTGGGAAAGGAAGAAGGTCCAGCAGCAGAGGATCTAACTGCAGATCACAAAATCAAAGAGAGCCTACAGCTGAGACACAAGACAAAATGAAAAAGCTAAAGAACTGAAGACCTAGTGAGATGAAAACAGAACTACCATGGATTGAGCACACAAGTCAGAGAGCTATGGGGAAATACCTTAGTTCAAGCTGTAACCTACTATCATCCTTTGCATGTCTGTGGCATGCAGTGTGAGCAGATTAGGTATATTTAGAAGTCCAGAACCTCAAGAGGCATAATAATGATTTTTCTCTCCAACCATAAGACTCATGATTTTCATATCAACATGATATTTGAAGAACTTAATATCAAACTGCATTGAAGTTAATTTTTCCCTTGAGTAATAAAAGCAACTAAGACAGAATCATAATTTGTATGCCTTGTGCCCCAGAAAACCCCTGTGTGACTACAAGTAGCAGGAAACCAGACCTAACAGAGGTATGATCCTTGTCTCCAATGTCCCTCGAATTGCACTACAGTCTAAACGTCATGTAATTCTGACCCCACATGAACATCAAGTTATTACAACTTACGTGACTTTAATGACCTTTAAAAGATGCCACAAACATGAGAACATTCCTAAGTCCATGCCATGAAAACTTATATCCAAATGGATGTTGCACTTCAAAGTCACCCCCTAAAGAAGTTATTTTATTTCACAATAGTTCAACATAGTTGCAGTGCTCCTAGCCTGGAATTTATATCAGAACCAGTGATCGAGGAGTGAATCTCATCCTACAGAATACTTAAACAAGCCAGAAGTGTCACATTACTTTGCTTTCTTTAAATTTAATTAAATCTAACAGAATACTTACCAACATGGGCTTGTATGACAACCAATATTAGTTATTTCTGGAGGGCTCTCTCACAGTATTCTCTAATACTAATACCGACCACAAGCACATGTAGATCTTAGAAATGTTGTATAGGAAAAATATGCACAGGAATCTTTGCAAAGACTGGGATTATAAATACTCAAAACCCATTCACCACATATGTGCTGTGAAACTACCCCTCCTTCTGCTGTCAGAGAACAAACTAAAAGCTCCCCTAAGACAAAAGAACCAAAAGAGCTGGATACTCTTTAGAAACTGGAAAGGAAAAGATAACCTTAGAACTAAGCACAAATTAATGTTTCAGTACATTTTCACTATGCCAATTTCCAACTACCATTAAGAAAGTGACCTCAATAAATTTTATTTCTTTTAATAAAATTGTAATGACCTTTAAAAGATACCACAAACATGAGAACATTCCTAAATTCATGCCAGGATTTCTGAATGCAATTCTGATATAAGAAGTTTAAGAAATTACTTGAACAATAGAGGTGTCATTCATTATTGAATTTAAGTCTCAAGAGTGATTTTGTAAAAAAGATGGTTGTTGATTAAAGAAAAAGTTGCTTTAAAGTACTGGATGTTGTCATGAATTACTTATGAATGACTTTAATCTTTTTGATTATAAATAAAATTCATTTTCCTATCTCCTGACTTTTACGAGGAACTTCCTTTTTCTTTCACCTTTTTTTTTTTTTTTTCACTCAATCCCTCAATGCCTGCCCCTCTCCTAATACTACTTCTAGATCTCAGGTCTGGTGAGAGCAACCATTCCCAGAACAGGCATCAGCAGTTTCTAAAGTTGGACATGTGAACCATGGTAAAGAGAAAATAGCAAAAGAGAAACTACAAAACATTGTTGAAAGTAACTAAAGACGATCTAAAAAATAGAAACAATTCTTTGTTAATGGATTGGAAGACTTTATATTACTAAGATGGCAATATTCCCCACAGTGATCTACAAAATCAATGCAATTCCTATCAAAATTCCAACTACTTTTTTGTTCAGAAATGAACAAGCTGATCCTAAAATTCATATGGAAAGGCAAGAAATTGTAAATAGAAAAATCAATCTTGGAAAAGAAAAACATAAGTGGAGAAATTTTGAAAAGTTTCCTGATTTCTAAACTTGCTACAAAGCTACAACAATCAAGACAGCAAGTGTGGTCATGGCATAAGGACATTATATACACCAATGGAATACAATAGAGTGTCCAGAAATAAACCTATACATTTGTGATAGGTTAATTTTCAACAAGAGTTCCAAGACCGTTCAGTGAGAGAATAATAGTCTTTCTAACAAATAGTGCCAGGAGAAGTAGATATCCACAATTCAAAAGAATGAAGTTGGACCTCCACTTACACAAAAACTAAACTCAAAATGAATCACAAACCTAAATGTAAGAGCTAAAACTATAAAATTCTTAGAACAATACATAGTTGTAAAACTGCATGAACTTGGATTAGCAGTTTCTTAGATATGACACTAAAAACCCCAAACCAAAGATAAGTAGATAAATTTGTCTTCATCAAAATTGGAAACTTGTGTGCTGCAATGAATACTATCAATAATCTTAAAAGTTCTCAGGATGGAAGAAAATATTTGCAAAGCATATATCTGATAAGGATCTGGCATCTCCAATATGTAAAGAATTATTATAACTCAACAATAAAAAGACAAATAACCCAATTAAAAATGGGCAAAACATTTCAACAGACATTTCTCCAAAGAAGATATAGAAGTGACCAATAAGCACATGAAAAGATACTCATCTTTATTAGTCATCGGGAAAATACAAATCAAAACCACAATGAGATAGTCTTTCACACTCACTAGGATAGGATCAACACAGAAAATAACAAGTATTGGTGAGGATGTGGAGAAACTGGAGCCCTTATGCATTGCTTGTAGAAATGTAAAATTGTACAGACACTTTGGAAAAGAGTCTGGCAGTTTTTCCAAATGTTAAACACATATTTGCCATTTAATCCAGGGTCCCACTCTTACGTATGTACTCAAGAAAATTAAAAACATATTTTCACAGAGAAACATGTGCATAAATGTTCATTGCAGCATTACTCACTACAGCCAAAAAGGAGAAACAACTCAAATGTCCATCAAGTGATGAATGGATAAACAAGATGTGGTATAACCAAACAAAGTAATATTATTCAGCCATAAAAAGGAGTAAAGTACTGTTTCATGCTACACCATGGAGGAATCTTAAAAGCATTATGTTAAACAAATGAAGTCAGACACAAAAAGCCACATATTGTATAATATCACTTACATGAACATTCCAAAATAGAAAAATCCATAAAGAAAGAAAATAGGTTAGTGGCTGCCAAAAGAGATGATAGAAGGGGAAAATTAGGACTGGCTGCTGAAGGATAAGTGGTCTTTTCAGAGTAGAATGGAAATTAGTGTTTGGAACTGGATAGAAAGATAACAGCACAATACAGTGAACGTACTAATAACTACCAGATTGTGTACTTTAACATTATGAACTTATTATGATGTGAATTATATCTCAATTTTTTAAAAAAGAAGTAACAGTTCATTTTGTGCTCCTGCATCATAGTTATTTGTCTACATTTTAAACAATAAAATAGAAGTCATGTTGTCCATAGGACCTCCGTAAGAGTTACTGAAAAAAGTCCCTATAAAAGCCTGAGCCAGGTGGCTACAATGATGCCTATCTGGGTGCCCAAAGACCAAATGTGGAAGAAAGAGGATATCACACTTAGTATAAATAATATAAGGAATATATTTGGAATTCAGGCACTATGTGTGTCACCCATACATGCTTTGAAATATGACCAAGGGTTGCTCTTTTGAGTTTCCCTGGGCTACTGGCTCTCCCTTTTCCTGCACCCAGTGGTTTGGGTAGATGTGCATATTAAAGAGTAGCTAATTCAACTCATTCAACTCAAGCAAAGAACAAAAGATATTTCATTCTTAAACTTCAAAATTAACATGACAGCAATTCTAGGAATCTGTCTCTCTACCAAACAGCATCAAGAGACAAATAAGACAGAACAACTTTACCGGCTTTTGCCAACACAGTTATAGAAAAACTGAGAAAGAGGTACAGAGGGCTTTTGAAAACAGAATTTAGGGAGCCATAGATTGCAAAGTGCTGTCCCTTCCCATTTTTCTCTGTTGCCTTTTACCCTATTTTCTCATAAAATTTGGCAATGGTTTGGGCCTCTCTTAGGGAAGATTCTTCAGAAACAGACTCTGAGATGAAAATTTGCTGCAGGAATTTTACTGGTAAACACCCACGGATTAACCTCTGTGATGATGGAGGAGGCAGGTAAGGATGAGATGAGCTACAGTGCAGTGCAAGATAGGCTTTGGCCAGTCCCAGGAGAGCTGGATGGCCAAGGGGAAAAGGACTGGGGCTTTATATGTCCACACCAAACTCATGAGTGAGCAACTTTGGGTTGAAGGTAATTTTTGGAGAGCAACTCGGCTAAGGGCCATAAGCCACCTAAATTTTTAGCAACTGGGAGAATCAGCTCTGTCATCCTGAGGGGAACCTGGATAATGAGCTACAGGATCCACCACAGAGGTGTCTATAGACCAGAAAAAATGGATATCTCATTCGCAAGTTGAATTGTGTTACAGAGCAGTGTCTGTGGAACACAGAAAATACCGAATTATATTTGATAGGATGTTATTGTAGTCTCCTTTCTCCATTTCTTATGGACCAAACATTGGCATTGTGGGGAGACCTGGGCTTCCCAAAAGCTGAGAGAAAGTTGTAAGGTAGAGCTCCCTTGGTGGGAGAGCAAAGGAATGGGGTGAATCCATTCCCTATAGGAGCCTGAGCCAGGTGGCTACAATGATGCCTATCTGAGTGCCCAAGGCCATAAAAAAAACCAACAGGACAGACCAGTATGAATTCGTAAGGTTTCAGGGCTGCAGCAATCAGACCCATAAGGAAAGGAAATGAAGAAAACCCACATGCATCCCCATTCTCACAGGCATGCTCCTCAAACCCCTCAAGAAAGCATACTCTTCTCCTCTCCTCTCTTACTAAACCTGTTGCAAGGCAACGGTGTATCTGAGACTCTCTGGGAGTTTTAAGTCAGAATTTATTAGGTTGGTGCAAAAGTAATTGTGGTTTTTGCCATTTTAAAATGGCAAACCTAATAAAAGGGAGGAAGGATCCAGGAATTATTAACATGAACTAATAAAATGGTAATAGCAGAATCTGACTTAATATTTACCTATGAGTAAATGATTATAAATGGAGTGACTGAAATGGAGTTACTGAAATGGCCTGTTTACATATTAGAAGAAATTTAATTTTTCTGCTGCCAAGTGGGGATAAGGGATTCCCCAATAGCATGATTACATATGTGTGTGTGTGAGTGTGTGTGTGTGTGTGTGTGTGTGTGTGTATGTTCAGCTTTAGTTTTGTACATACCTGATGTATACTTGATATGTGTCTGGTCATTCATATCTGTTGCATCCAATGTGGTCCTTATGAATTCCTTCTATGCAGAAAGAAAAATGAAGACATAAAAAAATTTTCTCTTTGTCAAAATGGCTAGTAAGTGACAGACCTATAATTCAAACCAAGTCTGTCTAATTCAAAAGTCTTTCAACTATTCTAAGGTACCTTTTTGGGAGTTTATTGAGATCTTAAGCTGTCCAAGTGTCTTAGTCATTTGTGCTGCTATAACAAAATATCACAGACTAGGTAATTTATAAATTAATAGAAATTTGTTTTCACAGTTTTGAAGGCTGAAAAGTCCAAGATCAAGGGCCCAGCAAGTTTGGTGTCTGGTGACAGCTACTCTCTCTGCTTCCAAGATGGTGCCTTGTTGCTGCATCCTCCAGAATGGATGGATGCTGGGTCCTCATATGGCAAAAGGTGGAAGGACAAAGGAGGCAAACTCTCTCTGTCAAGCCCTTTAATGAGGGCACCTAAATCCCATTCAATCACTTCGTAAAAGCCACACCTCTTTATACTATTACATTGGGTATTAAGTTTCAACATGCAATTTGAAGAGAACAAAAACATTAAAACCATAGCACCAGGTGAAAATAAATACACAGGATAAGAAAGGGTCAGAGGACCTCTGAGCCATCTCTAAATCTTACAGAGACCTCTCAGGACATCCCAGGACCAGGACTTTGTGTGAGACATGTAAAAATGGACCATGCATGCTGTTAGCCTGCTTGTGGCTGCTATGAGTTCCAGCTCTGGGCTATGAGTCTTGTGAGGCAGCTGCCTAGAGAAGCATTCAACAGAAGATCACTAGGAGGAAGAATGAATCAAAACCCAAAGCACAATTTATATCTTTGGCCAAGTTTAGTAAAGGGGGAGGGTGGGGTGGGAATATATGGAAATAATTTTGGTTTCGTAAAGACCATTTTTAATGTACTTAATTTCATATAAAGGAATGAACTAATAACTACACATCATCCATACTCTGGTCATTTTTATATTATAACCTTTAAAAATATATAAAATCAAAAAATCATAAAAGACTGATTTAACATTGCCATATCAGTTTCTTCTTTATTTCAGAAATGTTTGATCTAGTTGTTGGGCTATTTTTTCTCTCCTCATTACAGTATTTATTTCATGAAGCAGTTGTTTGTCACTTTCCATTCTCTGAAAGGCAGTAGTGTAGTTTGGGCTCTTGTGCTCTGACCTTTCAAATAATTTATAATTAAGTTAGTGAATGCTGTTCCCTATTTTCCAACCTCAAAGCTAGCAAGCAACTGCTAGAATAGTCTCTGACCTATAAGAAAGAATGTGAAAAAGCTTATAATTATTACAGAATGGTACTCTTTTGCAAAGCAACTAGACACGAACTTCTTGTTCTAGAGAAACTAAATACGAGAATAAAAAATTCTCTGTAAAATCCTGTACAATCTATGATTACAGTTATACTTTAACTCAATCATTTTCAATATATGCCCACTATGTGCCAGATACTCTGCTCAAGACAGAGGTTCAGAATGAATAAGGACTTCACAGTTTAGGGGTAGAGAAAGACATATAAACAAATAAATTTAAATTCATTTTGATAATCATAACAACAGAATCATGCACATAACACTGGAGAAGCGGCTGCTTAATTCTGAAGAATGTCAACAATATCCCCACAAGGTCACATTTTCTAATTATAGGATTGCATAGCACTATGACTATCATGACAGCGCTGGTCACAGGGGTATCCCTCCATTTACCCATGGATTATCCGATTAATGCCTACCTCTTCCATTAATAAATAAGTTTCATTGGGGCATGAAGCATGTTTGTTGTTCCTCACTATTAAATGCCCAACACCCAGGATAATGTGTACAAAAGTCTTTCAACTAATATATCTTAAACATTGTCAACTATGTGTAGGAAACATATCCTTAAAGGAATACATCAGGATACCTGACTTAGCTCAGGCATTCCAACTTAGTTGGAAGAGTTAGGAGTTTCTCAAGAGAACAAGGCAAAAAGAGGAGGACATTGCAGGCAAGGGGTAGTGGCAGTATGCGTAAAGAGGTGAAGGCATGTGTGCTTGGTGCTAGGTGTAAGATGGGATTTGAAGGTGATGTGATAGGGAGCGAAAGAAGGAGTGTGCAGAATATGAGAACTGTCATACTAAGGAATTTCAGCTTTTGTCTCACAGGTGTGTGATAGGGAGTCACTATAGCATTATATGCAAGTGAGAAGCGTAACTAGATTTTCCTTGAAACGTTAAAAGGACTAGTTTTTTGCAATGCTCTGGTCATTAGGTTTTTTTGTTTGCAAGTAACAGAAGATCACCCAAGTTATATTAAAAAGGGAGGTTTATTTTAAGAATAAGATGAAAGTCGGGAGGGGTAATATTAACAATGAAAGAGAAAATGTGGAGAAAACTTGGATGTCTTCTTTGACTTGGCAAGAGAAGTTACATTGATAGGAACAGACTCCAGATTATAAGTAGAAGTCTTAATTGGTGGGAAAGAAATGGAGATACTGCAAATAGACTACTTTTTCAAGAAGCTTGAAAAAAGAGAAGGAGGCCTCTGGGCCAACAGGATACTGAGAATGTATGCTTCAAAAAGCCTTCTTCCTAACACAGCAATGAATGGTAAAATGTTAAACACACACACATGAACAGACACACACACACGCACACACACCACAGCTGGGCTCAAATATAAGACAAATATCTACATGGGAACAGAACAGAAACAGAGTGGTGAATCAAAGCTGAAGTCACAATTTTCTGAGTTTTGTAGTTGTGGCAAAGCACTAAGCAACGGTAGCTCAAAGGTCAATAATAGTAATCCTCTCATAATTGGGGAGACTTGAGCTTCTCTTTCTGCTGAAATCTGGTGAGATTCCTCTCCTTGAAAAAGGAAGTAGCAAGAATGTAATGTCTATTAAACGTTATTAAATGTAGTTGAATAGAGCTAAGGGCACATAGAAATTGTGGGTTCAAGGAGGCACTGAGGAAAACAACCACAGTTTCATTCTCTAAAACTGAGTCAAGTTGCCTTCAAGCTGCAGCCTCTGTTTCTCATATTCCTGACCGCTCCATAGGGCTGGTAACTTCAAACTGTGATGATAAAACCTAGTCCTGTATTGGAGACTAAAAGTGTACAGAGGCAACCACAAAACGCCTAGACCAGGAAGGGTGAGCCGCTTGGGAACCTGGCAGAGGAGGGTGTGTGTGTGTGTGTGTGTGTGTGTGTGTGTGTATGTGTGTGTGTATGTGTGTGTAGAGCAAGAGAGAAAGAGAGAGAGAATATTCAAAATAAACCAGCATACAAAAATTCTAAAACATATATAGAAAATACAGTCAACAAAATCAACAATCAAACTAATGAAGTTTTCTATATGATATTTATTTTGAAGAAGAGTTTGGCAAAGATTTAAAAATGTTAAGGATGCCAAAGAGATAATAGAAAATATAACTATTTAAATAGAATACAAAATTATTGAACAAAAGTAAACATGAACACAGCAAGATCAGAAATGATAGATGATAGATAGATAGATATGCTAATTAGAAATTTTGGAAATGAAGAAAAATTGTCAATGAATTTGAAAATGCAATAGATGAGAAATTTTCTTGACAAAACAAAGCCCAAGAATAAATTAATGAGCTGGAACACAGAACTGAAGAATTCTAGCATGAAAAGACAAAGAGATAAATAGGAAAATATTATTAAGAAGCTAGATTGAGAGTCTGCAACATTTATAAAATAGGAGTTCTTGAAGGAAAAAAAGTAATAGTGAGGATGTAACCTTTAAGGAAATGATTATTGAGAAGTTTTTACAATTACAGAAGGACTAAATTTTCAGCTTTAGAGGGATGCAAAGAAACAAGGCCACTAAATAAAAAAATAAATCTCTGTAAGAAAACATTATAAAAATCATGAAGATATTATCTCAAAAGTTAGCAGAGGAAAAAGAGTGATTACTTGTGGATAATGACAATAAATTTAACAGGATATTATTTATTAGCAAAATAGAGGCCAGAAGAAAATAGGTAAAACACTGAAGTAGGCAAGGGAAAATAAATGCCAAACCATAATTTTATACCCAGCCTAAAAATCATTCAAGACTAAAATATCTTTAGATATTTTCACATATACAAAGTCTACATACACACACACGCATACATAATCCACTCACTCACGGTCACACTCACACTCACACATACAGATACACTTATGCTCACATTCTCACACACACACACACACACACACAGTTCTTATTTAAGATGTGTTTTAGTTGGTGGACAAGTGAATCTGGAAGAAGAAATATAAAACAATGTTAAAATATGTTAATTAGCTATTGACTATGAAAAATAATTTCTAAAGTTTAAAATAATGTTTAAACTTCGGCAGGCCGTGGTCGCTCATGCCTATAATCCCAGCACTCTGGGAGGCCCAATGGGCGGATCACTTGAAGTTGGGAGTTTGAGACCAGTCTGACCAATATGGAGAAAGCCCATCTCTACCAAAAATACAAAATTAAATGGGCATGGTGGTGAATGCCTGTAATCCCAGCTTCTCAGGAGGCTGAGGCAGGAGAATAGCTTGAACCCAGGAGTCGGAGATTGCGGTGAGCCAAGATCGCACCATTGCACTCCAGCCTGGGCAACAAGAGTTAGACTCTGTCTCAAAAAACAAAAATAAAAAAAAATGTTTAAACTTCAATAAAAACATAAAATTGAAATTTCAAACAACAGTAATGAAGTGACAGGGGTGGAAAGTTATTCACCAGGTAAGTAAATCCTGACAGTTCTTATCATAGTTGAGAGAGGACAGAATTACTGTACTGGACAGCAATACATTTTTTAGATGGTTTTATATTTTATTATGCATATCAAAGTGTAGATAGTAAACGGAAAAAAAATCAATCATGAAGCAAAAGAGATTTTGCTGAGATAAACCATTATCCCTGATCAGCAAGTTTTCTCCAGGTAGATACAAATTTTCTCAAGGACAAAGTAGTGGTTGGTTGATCTTAGAGAAATACTGGACTGATCAGGCAGGGTGACAATTAGATGTTTCTTTTAAAAGATAGCAAGCTTCAAGGGAGTGAATTTCTGTCTTCATCAGTGAAGATGCCTTCGAAGTTGGCCTTAGAGCGCTGTGATTGACACTGGATGTTTTTGCAATGGTTGCTACCATAGGATGCTGGTGTGGAATTTTCACAGAGTTTCTTTAGGAAAAGGGAATTCCTTTTCCTAAAGGAACAGGGCTTTCAAGCTCTCCCTGCCCAGAGTTCACAGCTTGAGGTGAGGTCTTGGGTTTTTCCTCAAAGCCGTGCATCAGGGTGTGGGTCTGTCCTTGGAACACTAGGTCACACTGAATCAATAACTCCCGTCACACTAAGACAGACCTCTGTTATTTCCTCCCATTCTCTTGGAAAACCATTTTTTCAGTGGAGAGAATCGGGCCAAAATGGGTCTTTCTATAGAGCTCACACCCTGAGACTCTCACAGTAACTGCCATTTATTTCCCGTACTGGAGTCTACCCTCCATAGTGCCAGGGTAACATTCTGTCCCTGTCTATGCTGTGATTGAGGGTCATATAGAATGCTACAGAGGAGAGAAAAAGCTGAAGCCGTACTTTGAGCCCTCCCTGATGACACTGCTGACCCCAGCTGGTTCCAGGCACTGCAGGGGGACATAGAACACTTTGAGGAAAGCATTTTAAAGTACATGGCTCTCTGAGGCATAGGGTCCCTGCTTGCTCAAGTCTAAGGCCAGTACTATGCAATGAGAAAAATGCTACATAAATGTTTAGGAATGAATTTGACCCCATTTCTCAATTCTGGCTGGGTTGAATAGCCACAGGGCTTAGGACTCAGGTTGGTGAGGGCAGTAATAGAATCATTCCTCCTGGAGTCCCAGAAGATGGGATATGATATACAAGGCTGCGGGTTGGTTATGAAAAGAGAAATAGGACACTTCATCAAACACATTGTTCTTATTTTGCATTATCACAGGATGTTGATTATTTCAATATTCATGTCTAAGATTTTGTTGAATATAAAATCATTATTACCATTTCAATAGCTGCTATTTACTTACTTTGCCTTTCAATAAATTTACAGGAAGATTTAATTAAGTAAGAAGGCCTTGACAAGACAATATATTTCTGAGACATTGTAGCATGCTACAAATGGTGACATGAGGTCAAATGCCAATGATTTTATCCTCAGATGAACTATAATAACTTCCCTGAAATGCACGCCCTGGAATTTGCAATTGTTATGAAACAGAATTTATAATTAAAGGAAGAAGCTAATACCATATGCTAGACTAGAATAAAAATCACAAAACCTCTACTTATTAATATTTTTAAGTAAAAAGAAATACAAAGAAGGAAATAGAAGAGAACTAACATTTATTCAGAGCTTATTGTAAATCAGAGTGTGTGTTAGACAATTTAACTTTGAACACTTAAGTTAGAATTCATAATGACTCAATATAGCAAGTTCATTAAAAGGATAGGAGATTTCAGGTTTAAACGCATACCAGCAATGTTCCCCAGTGAATGGATTTGTCAAAGGGGTGTGTGAGGATAAAGAACAGGAAATACTTTCAACAGCCTGATGGCCAGACATCATTCAAGGAACTGAAGGACTGTAATCTCATTTAGGATACAGCTACACATGCAAATCTGGCCTCAGGGATGACTAAAACTCCACCAATTCTCCTGTTTGCATATACAGTTTTGCCCACAGGCACCATTTGCTCCCGTATTATGATGACTCAGATAGACCTTGTCTCAGTTTCTACATCTCCTTCTATAGCTCAAATAATATTTTCTATAGGTCTTAAATTAAAATATAAGAAGAAAAGTAAAGTGTAATCTATTAAAAGAAAGCAAACATGAGAGTAAAAAAATTCTATGTGACCTTGCTTGTAGGCATGACTCCAATAAACTGAGCTTCAGTATACTTGATTTTGAGTATACTGAATTGAGGTGGCTCATGCCTGTAATCCCAGCACTGTGGGAGACGGAGGCAGGCGGACAACCTGAGGTCAGGAGTTCAAGACCAGCCTGACCAACATGAAGAAACCCCATCTCTACTAAAAGTACAAAATTAGCCGGGCCTGGTGGCACATGCCTGTAATTCCAGCTACTCGGGAGGCTGAGGCAGGAGAATCACTTGAACCCAGGAGGCGGAGGTTGCGGTAAGCCAAGATTGTGCCATTGCACTCCAACCTGGGCAACACGATCAAAACTCCGTCTCAAAAAAAAAAAAAAAAAAAGTGATTGCATAATAATTGATGTGAGGTGAGTTCACAACGTATAGTAGAAATTTTGTAATTTAGTTTTGAACTGGTATTACTGGCCAAACACCACCCAGTATAAGGAGTGAGCTCTACAAGCCTGGATACCTTACAGTGTACTTGCCAACTTTGGGCCCACTGTAGACCCACCAATGATAGCCAGAGTAGTAGGGTCATGGGATCTGTCTGGCGGGGCTACTTCACAAAGCTCTGGATGATGTTAGATGTTATCCTAAAGTCTGATGGCTCTCAACTGTAGCTTTGCTTGCTCACTGCATTATCACCAAGGTCACAATTGGTGGTGGGCTTCCCCAGCTCAAATTATGCCTCAACAGTGTGTATGGTCCCTAGTTTGCAATTTACATACAAATGATAATTAATAATTGAACATTTTTACTGTAAACTATTCAACACTGTCCTTTCTCTTTTTAGAAGAATTTGTTAATGGTCTAAGCTCTATGAATGAAAGAAAATTTCCTGCCAAGTTTGACACCCACTCTAAATGGACAAATCTGAGCTTGGAAGGCAAAACAAAACATTTGGGATTCTGTGATATTTTACCAATGACCAAACCTAACTTCCTTTTTTGGAGAAGAAATTTAATGTAAACCTTCATGTGAAAATTCCCAAAGATTTTTCAGATACCACAAGTCCTCTTAAAACCAAAAGCTGGAAGAACAAGTATAAATATACTAAAACATGTGGGATTTGTTTTCTTTAAAATGTACATTTTTTTTTAAGTTCAGGCAAGGGTCATTTGAATAATTCTATGAGCTGTACCAAGCCAAAGCCAAGAATACCTCATGGCAGTGTGGTGAGAGGCTCTTGATTTCCCATGCCCCCATATGCACATAATATTGCCTTTAAGAGATATTTTAAGGAATAAAGATAAAGGCCATGTTTGTATAAACATAACATTAATAATGATAAAATAATAATAATGATAAAAGCCCTTGGATACATAGCATATGGTCACTGGCATAAGAAATTCCCAAAGATTTCCACATAAATAAGGAAGGACAACTCACCTATGGTGAAAACTTGTTCATATGAATGGCATGGTGACCCCCCTAATTCTGACTTCATCTCACCTATATTCAGTAGCTGCACTCTCCAATAGAACTATCTGCAATGATGTCAAAGTTCCTCATTCTGCAGTGTCCAATACGTAGCCACTAGCCATGTGTGGCTATTAAATAATAGAACTATGGTCAGGACTAAGGAATTTTTAAATCTTATTTAGTTTTAATTATCTTTAAATTAAATAGCTTCATGTGGCTAATGGCTGCTACAATGGGCAGTATAGCTCTACAGAGCAGGAATAAACCCTTGATTAAATCAACATTATTCCTTGAATACATCCATAATAATAAATAATTAACATTTGTTTAACACTTGGGGCTTTACCTACTTATTCCTCACAGAGCAAATTTCAACCATCATTCATGCCCCAGGTATTTGTAAACTTACTCTGGATAAAATCCTATCGTAACAACTGAAGTGAAGACTCAGGTGATAAGTATGATGATGGCCCTGGATCCAGGGACACGGAGCATACAAGTTGGTGTAAGGACTGGTGTTAATCAGCTCAGTGCACCGGATGGACAATCACATGCAAGGGTAGCAAAAATCAGAGATAAATTTATGGACCACATAAGAGAGAAGAATGGTGAACTCATAGGAATAGATAGTCCCCTTGTAACCCAACAGGCTGTAGGTAATCTTGATGTGGGTCCCAGTCCTGGCTCTGATCTTAGTATTCTCTGAAACAAAGAGGGAACAATGGCCTACTGACAATGAACTCCAAGGAGTGTAATATAATCACACACTTTCACAAGATGTTGAGATTTACATAGAAATGTTTGCAAATAAGAAAGTTTGCCTTTGGTGACTTTGGAGTCATACTCAACAACTCTCTCTCACACCCCACATCTGATCTCTTCAAGCAAATACTATTGACTTTATCTTTAAAATACATTCAGAACCTAGCAACTTCTCATCACATTCACCGTGTTCTGACCACTATCATGCCATACCAGGATACCGAAATTGTTTTCTCACTTATTTTTGTGTCAGTCCTTACCACAGCACAGTATTGGACATATGGTATATATTTCCACCAAGCAAGCAGGCGGAAATAGAAAATCCCAGCAACGTTTATTGCAACAGTTGGATTTATCACTGATATGATTTGGCTGTGCCCCCACCCAAATCTCATCTTGAATTGTAGCTCCCACAATCCCTATGTATCAAGAGAGGAACACAGTGGGAGGTAACTGAATCATGGGGGCAGGTTTTTCCCTTGCTGTTCTAGTGATAGTGAATAAGTCTCACAAGATCTGATGGTTTTAAAAAGGGGAGTTCCCCTGTACACGCGCTGTTGCATGCCATCAAGTAAGATGTGACTTTGCTCCTTCTTTGCCTTCCACCATGATTGTGAGGCCTCCCAGCCATGTGGAACTGTGAGTTCATGAAACCTCTTTTTCTTTATAAATTACCCAGTCTTGGGTATTTCTTCACAGCAGTATGAAAATGGACTAATACAATCACAGACATGATCAAATGGTTGTAATTATATTTTACCTATATCTAATTATATTTTCTACTTGTGCAATTTTTCCTACTTTGTCTGAAAAGTCAAAAATAGTGATTACATAAAATTCCACTGAGACTGTACGATATCTGGAAAGAGCACAGAGTGATGCTTTAAAAAATGTGTCTGGTAGAGCGCCGTGTCTCACACCTGTAATCCCAACATTTGGAGAGACTGAAGCAGGAGGATCACTTGAGTGCAGGTGTTTGAGACCAGCCTAGGCAACATAGCAAGGCCATTTCTGTACAAATATAATAATAATAATGGTAAAATTTCTTTAAAAATGTATCAACTAATGCTACCTTTCCACCCCAAATTCTCTACTAGCTTGCATCTCTGAATAAAAGCCAAATTATCTAAATGGCCTTTAAGTCCCTACATAATCTGACCTCATCTTTCTACCACTGTCTGCCTTAATCACTCCATTACAAACAGAGTGGTCTCCTGAACTTCCCAAGGATGCTCTTGCCTTAGGGACCTTCTGCTATAAGTTTCTTACCCTACATTCTAGCATAGACCTTATAGACTGAATGTTTCTGTCTCTCTCAAACTCATATGTTGAAATCTTAATTTTCAATGTGATGGTATCTAGAGATTGGGCCTTTGGGAGGTAACAAGGTTAGATTAGGTCATGAGGGCAGGGTCCTCATAACACAATTAGTGCTCTTATTAAAAAAAAAAAAAAAAAAAAAAAAAAAGCAGAGACACAGGATCTCTTTCTCTATGCTCTCCGTTATGTAAGGTTTCAACCAAAAGATGGTCATTTACAAGCCAGGAGGAGGGCCCTCAGCAGAAATGAGATCTATTGGTACCTTGATCTTGAAATTTTCAACCTCTAGAACTATGAGAAATAAATGTTTGTTGTAGAGTAACCCAGTCCACGGTAATTAGTTACAGCAGCTAGAACTAAGACAGACCTTCCTCCCACCTTTGCTCAAACATATTTGCAATGAAACCTTTCCTGATTACTCTGTCTTAAATTTGCCACTCACACCCTCACATACACTCTTTTCTCTAGTTCAGCTTCATTTTTCTCCATTAAACTATTAACTATCTAAAATACTATTTCTTTTGTATTTTATTGATTGTCTATTTCTCTCCACCAAAATATAAGCTTCATTAAGATGGGATTTTGTTTTGTTTTGTTTAGTTCATTGCTTTATCCACAACATATAGAGAATTTCTTAATAGGTAGTAGACACTAAAACAAATTAATAAAATGAAGAATAAAGCTTTCTGAGTGGAAATTTGATGAAAAAGAAGTTTGATAAACCACTAAAGTTTGTTGTTAGGACAAAGTTTACATGCATTTCAACCATTGCACTTGTCCTCTAATGATTTTTTCCTCAATTTCAACAACAGACATTAGCCCACAGCTATATTTTGTTTGTAAGATAATTTCTCTCCAACTAAGAGGGCATGAATCTTGCTTGGCCACAGTTAAAAAATGTAGACACATTGAATGTTACAACTGGAAGAGGCCATAGGAAACACTACTCCAGTGGGCCTCAAACTATGTTCCCACAATAGCTAGACCAAGGTTTCCCACCATAAAATAAAGTAACGCAATATTTTATCCAGTTTTCAGAAAACATAAAGCCAATAGAAAAAGTTTTCTCATTCTTTTTTCTCATAAATTTCTCTTAAGGTATTGGCACTGCAATCACTTAACTAATGATATGGTTTGGCTGTGTCCCCACCCAAATCTTATCTTGAATTGTAGCTCCCATAATTTCCACTTGCTGTGGGAGGGATGAGGTGGGAGATAATTGAATCATGGGGGGCAGTTCCCCCATATTGTTCTCATGGCAGTGAATAAGTCTCATGAGATCTGATGGTTTTATAAGGGGTTTCCTGTTTCACTTGGCTCTTCATTCTCTCATGCCTGCCAGTATGTCAGACATACTTTTCACCTTCCTCCACAATTATGAGGCCTCCCCAGCTACATGGAACTGTGAGTCCATTAAACCTCTTTTTCTTTATAAATTACCCAGTCTCAAGTATGTCTTTATCAGCAGCATGAAAATGGACAAATACAACTAACAAGCATTTTGAGATATCAAAAATTAATAAAGAAGAAGGAAGCAGATAGAAATAGAAAATCCTAGAAATGTTTATTGCAACAGCTGGATTTATCATAGATATGATCAAATGGTTGTAATTCTATTTTGCCTACATCTAATTACATTTTCTACTAGTGCAATTTTCCCTGCTTTGTCTAAAAAAATTAAAAATAATGATTACATGACATTCCACTAAAACTATATAGTATCTGGAAAACAGAATTCTAACTGTAGGTTCTCTAAGTTGAGAGAAGTTTGAAAACATCTGATCTGGTCTAGGCCTTAATTTCACAGATGCAGCAACATACACCAAAGGGAGATGGCTGGCTTTTCTGCTTACCTGTTTCTTCCTGATTTCAAATCTCTCAGATTTAATTTGGTTTTTTGTTTGTTTGTTTGTTTTTAAGATCTCACCATTTACTTTATTATATGAGGAATATCTGCTCAAAAATCAGTGTATTAAATTGAGTTTCCCTGGAAGCCAACTCCTTTTCAGTCTCCCAACAAGCCCACTTTTCTAATCACTATGTGTATTAGAGTTCTCAGAGATACAGAATGAATAACTTTATATATATATAAAACTTTATATATAAAATAGCATATATGTACATATATAGAGATATAAATATATGTGTGTGTGTGTATATATGTATGGAGACAGACAGATTATGAAAAGTTGGCTCATGCGATTGCAAAGGATGAGAAGTTCTAAGATCTGCAGTTAACAAGCTAGAGATCTAGGAGAGCTGATAATACAGCTCCAGTCTGAAAACCAGTGGAGAACACTGGAAGATCTTGCAATACAAGCCCATTTGTTAAATGGCAACAATCAATTGGATCAAGTAGCAACTTCTAGGTCTTTATACAGGCCTAGAGTTTCCTGTTCACCCCAGTTCTCTCTGTCTTTTTCACCAGAAAATGTTAGTTTCCAATCAATACTAATTTGATCAGCATTTTTATCTTAAGTAGAATATTTTTGTGTCTTCATGTCACCATCAAAATTGGGGAAAAAATAAACTAAGGTGGTAATGAATTTAAAGAATATGGTGAGAAGAATCACATTTATTTTGTGGAAATTAATTATATTATTATGTTTTAATATGCATACAATATGTTTCTGTGTAGAAACAACTAAAATCAGTTTTGTTTT
Organism: Macaca mulatta; assembly: GCF_049350105.2. NCBI lineage: Eukaryota > Metazoa > Chordata > Mammalia > Primates > Cercopithecidae > Macaca > Macaca mulatta. The sequence goes on from NC_133411.1 coordinate 60,514,307, forward strand.
TTTTTTTCATATATTAGCCCATGGCTTTACTTGAGTTTGTGATTCCTGTTTTATAGTCATGATTATTAACTCACTTCATATATAGTAATTGAAAGTTGTGGGCTTCCTGTTTGCTTTCTCTTCTGAAGAATATTATTAGTACTCCTAACTCATAGCAGACGCATGCCATGCCTAATATCTCTGCAGCTTCCTTGTTCACCACCAACCCATCACACAAACACACAATAACACCCAACAACTACACGTTCAATGAAACAGTTGTAAGTTGTTCCTTGCAGATAAGTGGTAATTCATGGTGACATTGCCAGGCACTTGGCTCAAGGGCACTACAACTTGAACCCACTAAGCCAGGGAGAGACATAGCTTTTTATTATGGCAACCAGACTTGCTCTGTTTTGAATTTTTGATGTTATAAGATTTTAATTTTTATATGTTTAAAATTTCAATTTTAATTTAATGAGATTGTTCAGACAATAATGAGAATAGAGGAGAGAGTCAGACAGGACAAAAACAGAAAATAAGATGAGACTATGTGGTACATAAAAAAGCTATCTGGGCATAGTGGCTCTTGCCTGCAATCCCAGCACTTTGGGAGGCTGAGGCAGGAGGATCACTTGAGCCCAGGAGTTCAAGGATGCAGTGAGCTAAGATTGCACGACTTACTCCAACCTGGGCAACAGAGTGAAACCTTGTCTCTTAAAACAAAACAAAACAAAACAAGAACTACTGAGAATTCATGTTTTTTTAAAGCTTCCTCTGTGACCAAGTGATTATTCCCTTTCAGAATATAAATATTAGCCTAAATTAGATTACATAATTATACTTTTTAAAAGTTTACCTCTTTTTTTTTTACATCTCAAGGAACTGCCCATACTGAGGGACTCCTAACTGAGTTGGCCTCTTGTTCCAGGTAATTTTCAACAATGACCATGTCTATCAGTCAGGGTTCTCTAGAGGGACAGAACAAATAGCATATACGTATACAGGAAAGGGAGTTTATTAAGGAGAATTGACTCATATGATCACGAGGTAAAGTTCCACAATAGGCCGTCTACAAGTTGAGGAGCGAGGAAGCCAGTAGTGAATCAGTCCCAGTCTCAAAACCTCAAAAGTAGGGAAGCCGACAGTGCAGCCGTTAGTCTCTGGCCAAAGGCCTGAGAGGCCCTGGCAAACTACTGGTGTAAGTCCAAGAGTCCGAAAACCGAAGAACTTGGGGTCTGATGTTCTAGAGCAGGAAGCAATCAGCATGGGAGAAAGATGAAGACCAGAACACTAAGCAAATCAGACCCTTTCACCTTCTTCTGCCTACTTTTATTCTAGCCATGCTGGCAGCTGATTAGATGGTGCTCTCCCAGATTGAGGGTGGATCTGCCTCTTCCAGACCACTGACTCAAATGTTAATCTCCTTTAGCAAGACACTCACAGACACAATACTTTGCATCCTTCAATCCAGTCAAGTTGACACTCAATATTAACTGTCACATGATGTAACCAGAAATCCACTAGTGTGGGTTGAGTCTTTTATTCCTAAAATTGGTAAAGAATATTTTTCAGGACTCACTCCAATTCTGAATCTAGGTTAACATCACCAAAGATGACTTTCTGATTTATGTTGGTAATTTCTAGGTGTTTGGCCATAAGCTGAGTATATCATTAGTTTCAAAACTGATATACTCATCTCCCAAATGGCATTAGTATGTCATCTTGTTAAGAAAAGTTCACTTACAGTTTGTCATAGTTCATTTTCTTTTGCTATAACTGAATACCACAAATTGGGTAATTTATAAAGAAAAGGAATGTATTCGCCACAGTTCTGGCAGCTGAGAAGTCTAAGAGCATGGTACTGGCATCTTGTGAGGACCTTCTTGCTGCCTCATAACATGGTGAAGGGCATCGCATGAGGAGAGGGCAACAGCGGGCCAACTCAAGTCTCTCTTCCTCTTCTTATAAAGCTACCAGTCTTATCAGAGGGCCCCACCCTATGACCTTATCTAGTCCTAATTATCTCCCAAAGACCCCATCTCCAAATACCATCAACATAAGATTTGGTGAATTAAGTTTCCAACACATGAAATTTGGGGAACACATTGAAACCATAGCACATTTTCATCAGTTTCTTTGGATATTGTGGCTTATAGATATACCACATTTCTGTAATTACCTAAAAAAAAAATCTTGGTGTTTATTTTCCAAGAGCCTCTGCCAAAACTTAAAGTGTGTTTCAGATTTATTGTAACTTCAGAACTTCCTCTATAACTGGGCCTTTGTTTACACCAACATATCTGTATATCTAGGCAATCTATATCTCTACTGAATTCAGGGAATATCAGAAAAAGGAAACAAATGTGCATTGAGTCAATCCACAAGTTCAGTTTGAATCTGAATATTTCACTTCCTTAAAGAAAGCAGAGCTATTTTTGTGTAGCTTATCTGTCCTTTAATTTTAAGTTTAATCTGTGACATTCTCTTCTCACATCAGTAAGAAACAAGAATCATACTATGAGTCCCGAGGGGTTGGTCCTACAAGTTAGTTCTTGCAGATTTTCTGAACTACAAAAATTCCTTGGTATCAATATGTAGTTAAATTCTTTCACCTCTTATCTGCCTGATAGCACAAAAACTAGCAAATTTTTCATACTTTGTTTGAAATTCCTGCATAAACTGGTAAGATATGGCCACAAGCAGAAAAATTCTTTACAAAGTTGATCATTTCCTTTGTCATGTAATGAAATGAACCTAGCTTGGAAAACTCACAGCAAAACTTCTCTGGTGAATTTGGACACTAGGCACACTAACAGTCTCTTGGAACATGAATAAACTGTTGAAAGCTTCTTTAGTCTCTTTCATCACAGTGCTCTATCTGAAAAAAGCAAAATTAATTTTTCAAATTTTGAGCAAACTTCTCGGCTTTCTTTCTGGCAAATGCTTACTTCATTATTTTGGTCTTTAAAATATTGCTAAAAATGACAGACTGTCTGCACTGGAAGTCAGGTGGGCAGAGTTGACCTGCTGTAGAATATTTCTTGACAACCTCTAGCTCCTCTTACTTACCCTGAGCTTTTGTGCACCCATATCCTGTATGCTGCAGTGTTTGTTTTCCACAATACAATGTCACCCACCTACCCCACACAAAATAGAGGCAACAGACAAAAGTATTGCTTCATATGCCAATAATTTCCTATGATCTAAACAAAACCTGTTTATAAAATTCTACACAACCTAAAGTAAGCAAATATTAATACAATTTTGCCCACATTCCGATTTGATTAATGACTGAACTGTTGGCAGAAACATTATTTTATTTATTATTATTATTATTTTATTTATTTATTTATTTATTTATTTATTTATTTTTTTTGAGGCAGAGTCTCACTCTGTTGCCCAGGCTGGAGTGCAATGGCATGACCTCGGCTCACTGCAACTTCCACCTCCCAGATTCAAGCAATTCTCCTGCCTCAGCCTCCCAAGCAGCTGGGATTACAGTCATGCACCATTACGCCAGGCTAATATTTGTAGAAGGGGATTTCGCCATGTTGGCCAGGCTGGTCTCGAACTCCTAACCTCAGTTGATCCACCCACCTCGGCCTCCCAAAGTGCTGAAACTATAGGCATGAGCCACGGCGCCCAGCCAGAAATATTATTTTAAAGCCAGCACAGTTGGTACATCACTATTTGCGACCTAGGAATCATAATCCCTCACTTTGTATTTTCTCTGACTCATGTCATGATCCCTCCACAGCTGTGTTATAATGTGGAAATTTATCTTTCATATGGGTCTTGATTTAATCTTTACTTTTTTTTTCTGTCTGTCACATAAATCATGATGTTTGAGTCTCATCTTGCATGTTTTTTACTATTCTCTCTTCCGGTCTTTGCCAATTCCTGGGATTTCCTAACTACTGGGCCAAACTCAAGGCACATTAATCCATGATTCATGATCAATCCATGATCACCTTTTGAGGTTCTATAGGGAAGATGGTATGATTAAGATTCTAATGAGTATAGATGGGGAAAATGCTGGTCAAGTTTTATTTTTTTAAGATCCCGGGCCAGGCGCTGTGGCTCACGCCTGTAATCCCAGCAATTTGGGAGACCGAGGCGGGAGGATCATGAGGTCAGGAGATGCAGACCATCCTGGCTAACACGGTGAAACCCCGTGTCTGCTGAAAATACAAAAAAATTAGCCAGGCATGGTGGCGGGCACCTGTAGTCCCACCTACTCGGGAGACTGAGGCAGGAAAATGGCGTGAACCCGGGAGGCGGAGCTTGCAGTGAGCCGAGATGGCGCCACTGCACTCCAGCCTGGGCGACAGAGCCAGATTTCTTCTCAAAAAAAAAAAAAAAAAAAAAAAGATCCCACCGAATAGGCAGGGTTTCTGGGCTATGAATTAATTTATTAATTGTAAGGTTGACCTTAGTAAGCCATCTGACCAGTTTCTTGTTATGGCTTTGTAGTCATTGATCCTGTATGTCTACCTAAGCACAACCTTTATTTGTTACTGATGGACTTTTTATATCTGACTAAAGGAGACTGACTGTTCCTAAATACGACACTTCAAAAGATTCAAATAATTTGGTTGCATAATCAGTTAATTCAATGATAGCCAGAAAATTAGGAGAATAAGTTTTATTGTTCCTATGCAAATAACTACATTGTTATTAATATGATACAGAGGGAGAAAAAGAGAGAAAAGAGTAAAAGATTTATTTCTGGATTCTGAGGGTCAGTGAGAACATGAAACCATTTAAATATCGTACTAAATTAATGATTAAAGAAAGAATAAGAATAAACAAAGATTGTTCAGCTTAGGTTTAGAAAGGGTGTTCGGCTTATTTTTCGTCATCATTTACAGATGGGCTTCTCAGATCTCAGCTTTGAGGTCTCATCTTGGAGGTTTCCACTTCTGAGAACCTTTTGCTGACTTCCTTATACTGAGCTAAGGATCCATCACATGAGCTTTTGTTGCACTCTGTTTACCCAATTAGGTACATGAGCATGTCAATTAAAACATTGTTTATGTAAGAAAAATTGGAAATGACTTAAGTGGTCAACAGAAAATAACATGGCAAATCTATGTAATGAAATGTTGTAATTAAAAATGGTGGTGTCAATGTATATTCAATGGCATGAACATATGTTCATAATTAATAACAGATTAATAGTGAAATTACATAATAAAAAACAGACTACAAGAACATAATACACATAATATGGTTGCATTTTTATAACTGCACATATATGTATAGAACATTAACTTTTTTTCTTTTATTTTAGAGATGGGATCTCACTCTTGTCACCCACGCTGGAGTGCAGTGACATGATCATAACTCACTGCAACCTCGATCTGTTGTTCGCAAACGGTCCTCCTCCCTTAGCCTCCCAAGTAGCTAGGATTACAGTCATGAGCCACAGTACCTGGCTTTCGCATAGAAAAAGTTCTAAAGGTTATAAATGTTACTAATAGAGGTTATCACTTAATGGCAAGACTATGCATTATTTTCATTTTTATTTACTGTCTAATTTTTGCACTTTTATTAAGCATGGATTTATTTTGTCTCAAAAGGAACAATAAAGTCTATTAAACATTTTCTTAGCAAAATATTGGTAATTTGAACAATAAAATATGAGGCATTCAATCTTCACAAAGATGCTTTACTACCCCTCACACCAGATGGAGCCGAGTGTTTTAAAATGGAGTTTTGCAAGATTTGGGATTTTTCTGCTTAAAAAAAGGAAATGCCTTTCTTTTCCCCCTTTCTTCTGGGGAAGGCTAGATTCCAGGCAATCCTCATAAACAGACATTTAAAATTTAACCTACAGGTTTTCAAAATACAAATGAATTCTCCACTCCATTTCTCAAGGCCAGGCATGGTTTTTCTGCGTGGACACTTGGTATAAGTGTTCTGGATTGGTCTGGTACAGTGCTGACTCTGGACGTGAGCCAAATTCACCTGTTTTGTTTTGTTTTGCTTTTTTTGTTTGTTTTGTTTTTTTTGTGTAATTTCAGTTTATGTACCACAAACTAGAATTGGAAAACAGTTGGTTCATAGATTTTCGTAGTTAACTTTTAAGCATTCCAGTTAGTAGCCAAATTTATTGCTGTGCGTTTTTTTTGTCCAATTGTAAAGAGCTATTGATAAGTGACTCTGAGATGGAGAACGCAACCTAAGAAGCCACGGCCCACTGGCGGCTTCACATTCAGAATTCTGCGAAAGATGGAGAAACCACAGTGTAAGAAGAACTGATACTTTCATACCAGTTCACTCATAAAAGAAAAGAAAAGGAAAGAAAAGAGAAATCCATTGTCACTGTGAAAGGAGAGTCAGGAAGCATACAATTGGATTGTTACTCACTTATTCTTATTGATTAAAGAATGTTTAACTCTAAGATATACATACTCAATTTAATTCTTTAAAGTTCCTTTTCACAAGATACAACCCAACTCCAGATTCTAAATAAAATGATAACACTAACTATGGGTGAAAGTGACCTGAATCTCCTAACAGTTTCCTCCTCTCCCTACATAAATAGCACATGCTATTTGTTCAAGATGCATCTGCTAATACTTTGCATCTTCAGGTCTGGAGGAGAGAGAGATGAGAAATAAAAGGGAATCGCTGTGTTTTTCACATTCTTCTTCTTTTTACAACCTCCACATATTCATGCCATAATTCATTTTTACTTTATATTTGCCTCTACAAATAACTCGTCTTCTGTGCAACTTGTTCCTGGAGTTATTTTTCTAACATTACTTTTGCTCAAAATCTATACACATTCACCAGTCTTCTTGAACAAAGGTGTACACATTCATTAAGGAGGGTAAGGGGAAATTTGTGACATTAAACAATTTTAAGTTTACTTCTGTTTTGTTTTTCAGATAAACTTAGATGATCCTTATGTGATCTTCACAAAGCTGACTTCTTTTCATTCAAAAAGCACATTAAGTGTTGTTTTTATACATGTCTTCTCTGACAATTCAAATGAAAGTGGCCACTATTCTATTGTAATTATTTGTGTAATATTATTTCTATGTGACATGTTTAACCATTTATGTATTTATGTATTTATTTATTGTTTATCTCCTCCCAACAACAAGAAAAATTAACTTCATGAAGGCAGGGACTTGTTGATCTTATTTAATACCTGAGAATAGCTTCAGGTATAGTAGATGCCCAATAAATTGTGAAGACTAAATGAATAACTTTGTGTACAAATCCTCTTCTCTGAGACCAGCAGTCACTTAACTAGCAGAATAGTGTTAAATAAATATTTCACATTAGGTAAACAATCTTCATTTCTACACAGTCCTGCCATACTCTTGTGGACTTAGTCAATGCCAACAGAAGAACAAACGTGATTAATTAATCTCTCTTATTAACTGATGGCCCCAAAACCAGAACTCAATTACAACACAGACTGCAGTAGATATATTCATCAACAGCATGTAAAATCTTGGTTCCAAAACTAAAGCTCAGTAAAATGACAATATAATGTGATTTGAGTAAGCTACTGGGTAAAAATAATCCCACTAAGACACCACAGCAAAAAAAATTCTGTTAAATGACAGTTCATTCTAGCAGAAGTTATATTAGAAAGCACGGATTAAGCAAGGCAGGAGCTTAGCTCTTAATTCTGACTTATAGAAAATTATCAGGGTGGCAGTTCCACGATGGCCGAATAGGAACAGGTCCACCCTCCAGCTCCCAGAGTGAGTGACACAGAAGACGGATGATTTCTGCATTTCCAACTCAGGCACCAGTTTCATCTCACTGGAGTATGTTGGACAGTGGGTGCAGTGCATGGAGCAAGAGCTGAAGCAGAGCAAGGCATCACCTCACCTGGGAAGCACAAGGGGGAATGGAATTCCCTTTCCTAGCCAAGGGAAACTGTGACACACAACATCTGGAAAATCGGGTCACTCCCACCATAATACTACGCTTTACCAAGGGTCTTGGCAAACGGCACAGCAGGAGATTATATCCCGCACCTGGCTCAGAGGGTCCCACACCCACGGAGCCTCCCTCATTACTAGCACAGCAGTCTGAGATCTAACAGCAAGGTGGCAGCAAGGCTGGGGAGGGGCTCTCGCCATTGCTGAGGCTTGAGTAGGTAAACAAAGCAGCCAGGAAGCTCGAAATAGGTGGAGACCACCGCACCTCAAGGATGCCTGCCTGCCTGCCTCTGTAGATTCCACCTCTGGGGACAGGGCATAGCCAAACAAAAGGCAGCAGAAACCTCTGCAGATTCAAATGTCCCTGTCTGACAGCTTTGAAGAGAATAGTGGTTATCCCAGCCCAGAGTTTGAGATCTGAGAACAGACAGATTGCCTGCTCCAGTGGGTCCCTGATTCCTGAGTAGCCTAACTGGGAGACACTACCCACTAGGGGCAGACTGACACCTCACACCTCACACGGCTGGGTACCCCTCTGAGACGAAGCTTCCAGAGGAGCAATCAGGCAGCAACATTTACTGTTCAGCAATATTCACTCTTCTGCAGCCTCCACTGCTGATACCCAGGCAAACAGAGTCTGGAGTCAACCTCAAGCAAACTCCAACAGACCTGCAGCTGAGGGTCCTGACTGTTAGAAGGAAAACTAACAAACAGAAAGGACATCCACACCAAAATCCCATCTGTACGTCACCATCATAAAAGACCAAAGGTAGACAAAACTACAAAGATGGGGGAAAAGCAGTGCAGAAAAGCTGAAAATTCTAAAAATCAGAGCACCTCTCCCCCTCCAAAGGAACGCAGCTCCTCGCCAGCAACAGACCAAAGTTGGATGGAGAATGACTTTGACGAGTTGAGAGAAGAAGGCTTCAGATGTTCAAACTTCTCCGAGCTAAAGGAGGAAGTTCGAACCCATTGCAAAGGAGCTAAAAACCTTGAAAAAAGATTTGAAGAATGGCTAACTAGAATAATCAATGTAGAGAAGTCCTTAAATGACCTAATGGAGCTAAAAACCATGACACGAGAACTACATGACAAATGCAGAAGCTTCAGTAACCAACTCAATCAACTGGAAGAAATGGTATCAGTGATTGAAGATCAAATGAATGAAATGAAGCGAGAAGTTCAGAGAAAAAATAGTAGAAAGAAATGAACAAAGCCTCCAAGAAATTTGGCACTATGCGAAAAGACCAATCTATGTCTGATTGGTGTACCTGAAAGTGACGGGGAGAATGGAACCAAGTTGGAAAACACTCTGCAGGATATTATCCAGGAGAACTTCCCGAACCTAGCAAGGCACGCCAACATTCAAATTCAGGAAATACAGAGAACACCACAAAGATACTCCTCGAGAAGAGCAACTCCAAGACACATAATTATCAGATTCACCAAAGTTGAAATGAAGGAAAAAATGTTAAGGGCAGCCAGAGAGAAAGGTGGGGTTACCCACAAAGGGAAGCCTATCAGACTAACAGCAGATCTCTCGGCAGAAAATCTACAAGACAGAAGAGAAGGGGGCCAATGTTCAACGTTCTTAAAGAAAAGAATTTTCAACCCAGAATTTCATATCCAGCCAAACTAAGTTTCATAAGTGAAGGAGAAATAAAATCCTTTACAGACAAGCAAATGCTTAGAGATTTTGTCACCACCAGGCCTGCCCTATAAGAGACCCTGAAGGAAGCACTAAACATGGAAGGGAACAATCAGTACCAGCAACTGCAAAAACATGCCAAAATGTAAAGACCATCGAGGCTAGGAAGAAACTGCATCAACTAATGAGCAAAATAACCAGCTAACATCATAATGACAGGATCAAGTTCACACATAAAAATATTAACTTTAAATGTAAATGGGCTAAATGCTCCAATTAACAGACACAGACTGGCAAATTGGATAAAAAGTCAAGACCCATCAGTGTGCTGTATTCAGGAGACCCATCTCATATGCAGACGTACACACAGGCTCAAAATAAAGGGATGGAGGAAGATCTACCAAGCAAACGGAAAACAATAAAAGGCAGGGGTTGCAATACTAGTCTCTGATAAAACAGACTTTAATCCATCAAAGATCAAAAGAGACAAAGAAGGCCATTACATAATGGTAAAGGGATCAATTCAACAAGAAGAGCTAACTATCCTAAATATATATACACCCAATACAAGAGCACCCAAATTCACAAAGCAAGTACTTAGAGACTTACAAAGAGACTTATACTACCACACAATAATAATAGGAGACATTAACAACCCACTGTCAACATTAGACAGATCAATGAGACAGGAAGTAACAAGGATATCCAGGAATTGAACTCATCTCTACACCAAGCAGACCTAATAGACATCTACAGAACTCTCCACCCAAAATCAACAGAACATACATTCTTCTCAGTGCCACATCACAATTATTCCAAAATTGACCACATAGTTGGAAGTAAAGCACTTCTCAGCAAATGTAAAAGAACAGAAATTATAACAAACTGTATCTCAGACCACAGTGCAATCAAACTAGCACACAGGATTAAGAAACTAATCAAAACCGCTCAACTGCATGGAAACTGAACAACCTGCTCCTGAATAACTCCTGGGTACATAATGAAATGAAGGCAGAAATAAAGATGTTCTTTGAAACCAATGAGAACAAAGATACAACATACCAGAATCTCGGGGACACATTTAAAGCAGTGTGTAGAGGGAAATTTATAGCACTAAATGCACACAAGAGAAAGCTGGAAAGATCTAAAATTGACACCCTAACATCACAATTAAAAGAACTAGAGAAGCAAGAGCAAACACATTCCAAAGCTAGCAGAAGGCAAGAAATAGCTAAGATCAGTGCAGAACTGAAGGAGATAGAGACACAAAAAATCTTCAAAAAATCAATGAATCCAGGAGCTTGTTTTTTGAAAAGATCAACAGAATTGATAGCCCATTAGCAAGACTAATAAAGAAGAAAAGAGAGAAGAATCAAATATACACAAAATAAAAAATGATAAAGGGGATATTACCACTGATCCCACAGAAAGACAAACTACCATCAGAAAATACTATAAACACCACTACGCAAATAAACTAGAAAACCTAGAAGAAATGGATAAATTCCTGGACACATACACTCTCCCAATGCTAAACCAGGAAGAAGTTGAAGCCCTGAATAGACCAATAACAGGCTCTGAAATTGAGGCAATAATTAATAGCCTACCAACAAAAAACGTCCAGGACCACATGGATTCCCAGCCGAATTCTACCAGAGGTACAAGGAGGAGCTGGTACCATTCCTTCTGAAAGTATTCCAATCAATAGAAAAAGAGGGAATCCTCCCTAACTCATTTTATGAGGCCAACATCATCCTGATACCAAAGCCTGGCAGAGACACAACAAAAAAAGAGAATTTTAGACCAATATCCCTGATGAACATCGATGCAAAAATCCTCAATAAAATACTGGCAAACCGAATCCAGCAGCACATCAAAAAGTTGTTCCACCATGATCAAATGGGCTGCACCCCTGGGATGCAAGGCTGGTTCAACATATGCAAATCAATAAACGTAATCCAGCATATAAACAGAAACAAAGACAAAAACCACATGATTATATCAATAGATGCAGAAAAGGCCTTCGACAACATTCAACAGCCCTTCATGCTAAAAACTCTCAATAAATTCATTATTGATGGAAAGTATCTCAAAATAATAAGAGCTATTTATGACAAACCCACAGCGAATATCATACTGAATGGGCAAAAACTCAAGCATTCTCCTTGAAAACTGGCACAAGATAGGGATGCCCTCTCTCACCACTAATATTCAACATAGTGGTGGAAGTTCTGGCCAGGGCAATCAGGGAAGATAAAGAAATAAAGGGTATTCAATTAGGAAAAGAGGAAGTCAAATTGTCCCTGTTTGCAGATGGGATGATTGTCTATTTAGAAAACCCCATTGTCTCAGCCCAAAATCTCCTTAAGCTGATAAGAATCTTCAGCAAAGTCTCAGGATACAAAATCAATGTGCAAAACTCATAAGCATTCTTATACACCAATAACAGACAAACAGAGCCAAATCATGAGTGAACTCCCATTCACAATTGCTTCAAAGAGAATAAAATACCTAGGAATCCAACTTATAAGGGATGTAAAGGAACTCTTCAAGGAGAACTACAAACCACTGCTCAGTGAAATAAAAGAGGACACAAACAAATGGAAGAACATTCCATGCTCATGGATAGGAAGAATCAGTATCGTGAAAATGGCCATACTGCCCAAGGTAATTTATAGATTCAATGCCATCCCCATTAAGCTACCAATGACTTTCTTCACAGAATTGGAAAAAACTACTTTAAAGTTCATATGGAACCAAAAAAGAGCCCACATTGCCAAGACAATCCTAAGTCAAAAGAACAAAGCTGGAGACATCACGCTACCTGACTTCAAACTATACTACAAGGCTACAGTAACCAAAACAGCATGTTACTGGTACCAAAACATAGATATAGACCAATGGAGCCGAACAGAGCCCTCAGAAATAATACCACACATCTACAACCATCTGATCTTTGACAAACCTGAGAGAAACAAGAAATGGGGAAAGGATTCCCTATTTAATAAACGGTGCTGGGAAAACTGGCTAGTCATAAGTAGAAAGCTGAAACTGGATCCCTTCCTTATTCCTTATACAAAAATTAATTCAAGATGGATTAGAGACTTAAATGTTAGACTTAAAACCATAAAAACCTTAGAAGAAAATCTAGGCAATAGCATTCAGGACATAGGCATGGGCAAGGACTTCATGTCTAAAACACCAAAAGCAATGGCAACAAAAGCCAAAGTTGACAAATGGGATCTAATTAAACTAAAGAGCTTCTGCACAGCAAAAGAAACTACCATCAGAGTGAACAGGTAAACCACAGAATGGGAGAAAATTTTTGCAATCTACTCATCTGACAAAGGGCTAATATCCAGAACCTACAAAGAACTCAAACAAATTTATAAGAAAAAAATACACAATCCCATCAAAAAGTGGGCAAAGGATATGAACAGACACTTCTCAAAAGAAGACATTTATGCAGCCAACAGACATATGAAAAAATGCTCATCATCGCTACCCATCAGAGAAATGCAAATCAAAACCACAATAGGATACCATCTCACACTAGTTAGAATGGTGATCATTAAAAAGTCAGGAAACAACAGGTGCTGGAGGGGATGTGGAGAAATAGGAACACTTTTACACTGTTGGTGGGACTGTAAACTAGTTCAACTGTTGTGGAAGACAGTGTGGCGATTCCTCAAGGATCTAGAACTAGAAATACCATTTGACCCAGCCATCCCATTACTGAGTATATACCCAAAGGATTATAAATCATGCTGCTATAAAGACACATGCACATGTGTGTTTATTGCAGCACTATTCACAATAGCAAAGACTTGGAACCAACCCAAATGTCCATCAATGAAAGACTGGATTAAGAAAACGTGGCACATACACACCATAGAATACTATGCAGTCATAAAAAAGGATGAGTCCATGTCCTTTGTAGGGACGTGGATGCAGTTGGAAACCATCATTCTCAGCAAACTATTGCAAGAACAGAAAACCAAACATCGCATGTTCTTACTCATAGGTGGAAATTGAACAATGAGAACACTTGGACACAGGAAGGGGAACATCACACAGTGGGGCCTGTTTTGGGGTCGGCAGAGGGGGGAGGGATAGCATTAGAGATATACCTAATGTAAGCGACAAGTTAATGGGTACAGCACACCAACATGGCACATGTATACATATGTAACGAACCTGCACGTTGTGCACATGTACCCTAGAACATAAAGTATAATATAAAAAAAGAAAATTATTAGATACGAACCTAAACTATAAATTTGGGTTTTTCAGAACAAAACTTTTCTTGGCATATATGAAACTTTAATCTCTATGCCTGAAAAGTTTCATAACATAGTCTTGGTTTTTAAAAATTTGACATCAGTGCATTCTATCTACTAAAGATCATTTGATTTCTTGTAAAGGTAGCTCTTTTAAGTGATCCAAATAATTAGTAACACACTCAGTGATCTCCAGTTATTTAGTGTCGCACTACATTATAACAGAAGCCATTATATCCTGTGTGACAGGAAAATGGGTGGAGGCCCTTGTATATCAAACTTCCAGAAATCCTTGTTTACAAGGCTGAGTTTTTATGTCATAGTGTGGCAGTCCAAAACTTTTTCAGCAGGTCATGGCTTTTTTTCTAGGAAAGTTATCTTCACAAAACACATTGACAATTGTTTCCTTTTTGCATATATAACAAAATACCTAAAACAGACACATACTAGCATGAAAAAAATCTTACTAAATTAAAGAAAAAAATGATATTAAGTGATTTCTTATGGCGGTCTTATAATACTTTGCGTACAGTAGGTACTCTGTAAGTATTTATTAGTTTAGTGAATTAGTTAAAAAATTAAAGCACATGCTTCCCTGATTCTCTCCACTGTTCTGAAGACTGCATGCAGGTTCCTGAATAACAAGTGGTAGATCCTAGTGATAAACAAATTTAAAAGTTTATTGATTATATGAATATATGTTTAGAAGTTTTAAATTACAATTTCAAACTGCACTTAAACGAACTTCTTCCACTTCAGACTCGCTCTGCACAAGATTGCCTCTGTGCCACTCCTCTTCCCTGCTCTGTGTCCCTGTCCCGGTAGTTCAGCTTTTTATCAGCCTCTCTCCAGTGACACAAATGCATTCTTTTATTTGTGTTCCCCTTGACCCCAGAGTTTTCACAACTGAAACAAAATTCCAGGTTTCAGAGTCCTATTCCTGCATGGTAACATTTCATAACCCTTTTGTTCGGCTACTCAGAAAAAAATAGTTATTGTCCCTTCCTTTGTGCCCTCACAGCAGGTTGTGGTGCCTTTAGGTTGTGCTGATCTCCAGCTACCTCCTTTGACTTGTCTGGCTAGGCAACCCGCCCTTCCTTAACATTTCCCACCTTCCTCTCCATGTCCCCACCCCTATCTCTACCACAGCAATTAAAAGAGAATCTCATTGTTTATCACTGGGTTGGTAAACAATCCAGTTAAAATCTGAATTTAAAGACAAGATTTTAGCTGATATTTCGTGATCTTTCTCTATACACATTTTAACAAACAAGATAATTTTGAGTACTCTGAGCCATCAAGCAGTAAAATCTCAAGGGCTGCTCATTCACTCACTCTAAAGTGAACATTCTAATGTCCTTATTTCC
Source organism: Macaca mulatta (assembly GCF_049350105.2). NCBI lineage: Eukaryota > Metazoa > Chordata > Mammalia > Primates > Cercopithecidae > Macaca > Macaca mulatta. The sequence goes on from NC_133411.1 coordinate 60,529,494, forward strand.
TCTATTTTGTAAGTTTTGAATGTTTTAAGCATTCTCTTATTGAATTCTTTTCTTCTTTAATTTTATCATCCAGGCTGGCCAACATGGCGAAACCCTGTCTCTACTAAAAATACAAAACTTAGCCAGACATGGTGGTGGGCTACTGTAGTCCCAGCTACTCAGGAGACTGAGGAAAGAGAATTGCTTGAACCCAGGAGGCAGAGGTTGCAGTGAGCTGAGACCACGCTACTGCCCTCCAGCCTGGGGTATAGAGCGAGATTCCATCTCTAAAACAAAAACAAAAACAAAAATCACTATATATTTGACTAAGATTAAAACTACAGAAGGACATACTGTAGTAATAGCAATCACAAATTTTCTAGTCAAAATTTTCTCCATATTTTGGAAGAATTTAATTCTGCTTAACAGCAGTACATTGGATCAATGGTGTCATTCAGTGGAAAGCAGCAGCTAATTTCCATGTGTTAGCTACAGTTTTTCCCTCATATCTTAGAGAGGTGCGTCTAATAACCTTCAAAGCATGGGCAAAATCACATTCTTTAACAATGTTTAGTAATATTAAATTATCTTCATGTTAGCCCATGTTTACATGACACCAAACAGATCACATTTTTAAGGACTATTCCAGCATCTTGAAGCAAAACAGTTTCTTTTTTAAAATGAGAAACAGAGCAATACACAATAGTAATACAGAAAAGTTTATTTCATATATATACATTGAAGAGTGTATATGCTCTGAACCTCTAGTGTTAACCAAAATCGAATATTGAGTTTGATATAAAAAATTTTTCATTTTATAGGAACATAATATTTTGGAGTTTTGGACAAGGATCTTTCTAGCCTGGTGAATTCTTTTTTTTTTGAGACGGAGTCTTGCTCTGTCACCCAGCCTGGAGTGCAGTGGCGGGATCTCGGCTCACTGCAAGTTCCGCCTCCCGGGTTCCCGCCATTCTCCTGCCTCAGCCTCCCGAGGAGCTGGGACTACAGGCGCCACCACCTCGCCCGGCTAATTTTTTGTATTTTTTAGTAGAGACGGGGTTTCACCATGTTAGCCAGGATGGTCTCGATCTCCTGACCTCGTGATCCGCCCGCCTCGGCCTCCCAAAGTGCTGGGATTACAGGCGTGAGCCACCGCGCCCGGCCTAGCCTGGTGAATTCTTGTCTAACTGGAATACATACACTGATATTTTGAGCACAGAGTACCTTAGCACCTCTGGGGAGTTTCTACTAGCTGTGAGGTATGAACCAATATGATAACCAAAGTCCTTATCTAATCGAAGTTACTGGAGAGGACTGTGGCCCACCTGAGTTAAGGGTCATTCTGGGAGAATAACTGGTCTCCATGAAAGTGGATCAATACATAGTTCTGTATAAGAACCCCCAGGATCTCTCCTTCAAGATGATTACTGTCCTGACTTTGACTCATCCTGGTCAATTAACTCTGGGAAATGGGGAGCCTAACTTTAGAAAGACCTATTGGAAAACACCTCCAAGGACCAGAATCCATAATACGGGGTCTAGGGCTTGAAAGCCAGGACAGAGGGTGACCTTGCCTGCTTTCATGTTGTAGCCCCAGATAAAGAAATGGTCACTTATGTAAGCACACAGTCAGAGCTGGGAGAGGTTAGTTTGCCTGGTCAGTAGGCAGCCAAACTGAGAAAATGAAGCACTGGGGATGGGGGTTGGTTATTTTCCATTTGCTGCCACTGCTCCCCTAGATCCATTCTGGACCCTTTTCCACCCAGCTCTGTGTTGCAGGAGGACTGATCTCTATGGATGGGATCCCCTTGCCCCCTGGAAGCTTAGGCCAGTGGGAGCCACTGGCAGGATATTGGAGGGCAGAAAAAGAAAGATGTCAAACATTTCTTATGCCCTGCCTAGCTCCCTCTAACCCTGCACACAACTTTACCCTCCCCCATCTCAAACCACTGACTGCCCCCTTCCACAAAGACAGCTTCTATTGGATATCCACTCCCTTTCAAGACTCAGTTCTCACTGGTAATGCTAGCTCCTTCCTTTGCACCTTGAGGTCTGGGGGTGCAAAGAGTTGGTGACTCAAGATGGTTTGTTGGTTTCCTCTGATCTGTGTACACCTCAGTAAACATCTCCTTTATTTCATGTTACCCAAACTCCTGCTGTTGTAACTTTTAATACTTTCTGGGACATGGCTGACAGAGTGGGAGGTAAATACATATATGCATGCATGCATATATATGTGTGTATATATATGTATATACGTATAAATATATGTGTGTGTGTATATATATGTGTGTGTATATATATGTGTGTGTATATATATATGTGTGTGTGTATATATATGTGTGTGTATATATATATGTGTGTGTGTATATATGTGTGTGTGTATATATATATGCATATGTTTATCTGTGTGACCAGAGAGACCTCATTCCTAGGGAGGGATCTTTGATTTCTACAAAAAAAGAGTCAAAGGCTGCAGAAACTTTCCCTTGAAGGAAATGAGAAAGGGAAGGAAGAGAGAGGAAAGGAAATAAAAATAATTTCTTCTTTGCCTTAGTATAATTTTTTTTAGTCCTTGATGTCTGATATGTGTTTAAATATTAAAGATTCCATTTCAAATAAGGTAATGTTAGGCATGTTTCCTCATCTAAAGAATTCTAAATTTCAAGTCCTTAAATTAGACCTTTTAAAGTGTTAACAAAATCTAAATTAATTTAGATTTCCTAATTTCTTAATTTAAGCTATCTTAATTTAGCTAGTTAAGATCTAAAGGCAAACTTCAACAAACTTTATTCCAAATCAAAAGTTGGCAACCTGCTCATAATATAAGATTATTTTAAAATGTACACCTATTTAGGAATGCATTCTGGTCCTTTAACCACTGCGTTACCTAAAAGAAAGAATAATATATGTATATATGTTGCACACATATGGGTATAAACTTTTGACATCATCTTAAAATTAACAAAAACTACCTGGGAAAGAATTTAAGAAATGTTTAGCATTTTTAAGAAAATCACTGTGTTATTTATTGAAACTCTAATTTACTGTTCCTGGTAACCATATAATTTCAAGATTTATTTCCTAGCTGAATATATTCAAGGTTTGCTTTATTTTATAAAAGCTTTTGAAATAAATAATCAGTTCCCACATTAGCAGTGAGAGCTGAAAAACATCATCGCTGCTGCTATTGTCATTTCTTGAGGTTTTCAAATGTCAATTTTCATTCCAAAAGCTTATAACATGATGTGCACAATGAACAGGAAACAGATGTGTCCTAGAGATTTATTTTGATATTTTGTGTATATTTACTACAAACAGACAAGAATTAAAATATCAGTGTAGTGTAAATTATCTAAAAAATGATCTTTAAAATGTTCCTAGATTGTGGGTACACAGAATTTAATATATATATATACAAAAATTTTCCAGATTTGGGTTTCAGTCATAGCAATTATATTTATTATGTGGCTCTGAATTTCTTAAAACTAGGCTATCTACCTAGCCTTCCTAATGGGAATGCTGAATTCAAATATAACTATAAATGGAACAAATTCTAAATTAATTTTAAAATGCCATGCATATAATAATTATTTTTTTCTGTGAGACTTTATGAACTTCATAACTTCTTATGAACTTAGTAACTTCTTAAATTAGGAAAGAGACTAAATCTTTTCAAACAATGGTGAAAGATAATATTACTTAGAAGCCTAGGAACCTGTAATATAAAGTCACTAAAGGAAGAAAAAGAGTGAAATATTGCAAAGATTCATACTAAATAGGTGAGCATTTTTAAACAACCTCATCTTGTGTTTCTGCATAGACCATTGCCATATTGTGGGGATTATGTACTGAGGGGTATGTGTGTGTGTGTGTATGTATACACTAACAGTCATGTGTGTATTTTAAATGTTAGGACACAACCAAACTGACTTTTAATTTGCTGACTTGATTGGGGTGTTTTTTGGCTTTCAAATGTAGAAACAAATTTTATTTAAGATATGAAATACAATTTCTAAAATATCTTTTTTTCAGAAAACCATGGCTACACAATAATAATTGCCTTTATCATGTTAGAATGTTCATTAGTCTCAAATACAAAAACCATGAAATAAGCCACCATCCTTCAATAATTTGAGCAAAGATAGAATGCCTAAGGAACAACATAGGTGGACTTGCAGAGGATGGGCTGTTTTACTTCAACAACCATTAAAAAAAAAATGCATGGATTTTGGGGTATATACATTAAGTTGAACCTTTGACACTTGGAATCAGGGCATTTTGTCACATAGCATTAACACATATTAGAAAATTGTGTAGTATCAAAGAAATAGAACCACCAGCATTCAAGCACAGTTGTCGACTACGCAATAAAATGTTCTACTGAATGTTTCTTCTTTGTTCTAATTACTGTATACACTGTGTAGCAACTTTCAAATGAGAAAAGGAGCTTACACTTCTTTTATTTTCTGTTTAAAACAGCACAGAAAACAAACTGTGCCCTGTTATACATTAACAATTAGCCCTGTTATACATTAATAATTTTAAAGAACATCAATCTTACAAGAAAAAGGCTAAGAACAAAAAATGTTTCCAGATACCAGACAGATAAGAATGAGTGGTCTGTAGACCCGCACAGGGCTTTGCAGTGGTATTAAGCAAAAGCCACTTTGTAATTAATAGCAGTAAACAGAGATACAGAATTATTTACCAGATGCAAGGCTCTTCTCTTCAGGGGTTGTATAGGCCAACATTTCTCTAATTCTTACAATAATCTCAGTAGGTGTGGTACTCCATAAACCTGGGACATGGGTGCATCAGGGTGAGCCAAGAGTATTTCAGCATACTTAGACCTTTTAAATTTGTAGAGCAGCTGAGTGCCCAACGTCACAGTGAAATATTGTTTAATTCCTGCCACGTTATTAGCCACATTTTCCCTATTATCGATGGTTCCCTGAGATTTCTTGCAGTTTGCATTCTCTTCCAGAATTGTACCTACCTTTTTCTTAGCAGTAAGTTGAAATGGCTGCTTCTGCCTGGTAAGAAAGTCCTAGTCCTCCATAAGCCATGGTTTTAATTCTTCAGGAATCTTCACTTTAACTTTCATTCTATTCTTAAATACTTCCTCTCTTTCAACAGTGAGATCTGCCAGGGCTCTTTTCTACTGAGGGGGCTGAAGTGCTTCCCTGGTACTGCCACCATCTTTGTTTCCAGGAGTCTTCTGCTTGTTCCTTCTGGTCTTCCTCACAGATCCTGAAGGAATGTTCTCTACAGAGCGACCCCCCTATCTTACCGGGAGAGCTAGTTCAAGATTTTTCTGCTGTGTATCAGTTGTCTTTTTTCTTGAGGAGTTCCCTCACATCATATCTTACTTCTCTGCATGTTGCTTCTAGTTGGTTTTTTAAAGCTGCCTTCTGCAGATTGTTGTCCACAAGTTTGAGAACCCTGCTTTCTGGAATGCATTCAACCTTGTTTTTATTCCAACCAACAATCTTCCTTCTTTTCCTTCCAAGATCTCCTGGTGATTTCCCAGATGGAATCTTATAGATCTTCTGGGATGGTCTGGAAAGATGAAGTAGGAGACACAATCCAATAAAGAACAGCCAAGTATATTTTTGCACTTATAAGAAAATCTTCAGACCTCTCCTGGAATATGAGGTCACTTCAGGTCTCTCTACTTCATTTTGTCAACTCTGAATTCCATTTAATTGCTTAATAAATAAGGGTGGAATAATGCTTAATATAAGAAACTGGAGTTAATTATTAATATGGTTTGGCTCTGTGTCCCCACACAAATCTCATCTCAAATTGTAATCCCCACATGTTGAGGGAAGGAACTGGTGGAAGGTGATTGGATGATGGGGGCAGTTTCCCCCATGGTATTCTTGTGATAGTGAGGAAGTTCTTATGAGAGCTGATGAGTTTAAAAGTGGCAGTTTGCCCTTCACCCTCTCTCTCTCCTGCCGTGTTGTGAAAAAGGTGCTTGCTTGTCCTTCACCTTCTCCCATGACTGCAAGTTTCCTGAGACCCTTCCAGCCATGCAGAACCTTGGGTCAATTAAACCTCTTTTATTTGTAAATTACCCAGTCTCAGGTAGTATCTTTATAGCAGTGTAAAAAGGGACTAATACAATTACAGACCACTAGGAGTTGCCTACTTCTTGGGATTTTACTTCCAGTATTTCTTTCTGTTTTCAGTTTGGGGGCACCTAATTCATTAGAATACTTATTATCATCATTGATTCAACCACAGAGCTGAAAGCAAATGGAGAAGGTGCTTCTCTATGTGGCCCACTTTGCCACGTTCTCATTCATATCTAGAACTCGTTCCCACTGAATACTCTCTATACTTTCTGGTTTCTTGTCTACTTTAGGCAAATGCCTTAAAATTTTTGTGATCAATGGAGATATTCTGGAAAAGTTTTATATTCTCTAGCACTTTCTTCTAATTAGTAGGTATTATTGAACCAGTGCCTCAACTAAATAGTAAATGAACTATTATCATTTAAATAACCAAAGACTATTTATCTTGAAGAACTCTAGTAGTTTTTTCTGTTTTGTATTCATTGTTGGTATAGTACTTCATGTTGTTCTCTAGAATTTTTATATGTACCAAGTTGAAAATAAAAAAAGAAGATCTTTTAATTTTTCTACATTTACATGCATAGCAGCCAAATTACTGTAGAATATTTTAGACTAAAATTTACAATCACGCTCTTCTACTGTAAAATTTCTACACATTACTGAAAAGCATGATAGGCAGTGATTGTGAATCACTGATTATTTCTGATATGCCAATGTAGACACATAAGCTAATCAGTTTTACCAAAAGTTTAAAAAGGAATACTTTTACTACTTCATTAATTTTACTACTACTCATGTAGACTAGGCCTCTTGATCCTCACCCACCACCTACAGTCACCTACAGTTTATTTGCAGGGTATATTTTTAATAAAATATTTATTATATAATATAAAATTAACCCTTTTAAATTATATAATTCAGTGTTTTTTAGTATATTCAGAGTTGTGCCCCATCACAACTATTTAATTTTAGAACATTTTCCTCACCCTAAAAAAAGAAACCACTTACATATTAGCAGTCATTACTAATTTCCCCTTCCCTCTAGCTCCTGAAAACCACAAATCTACTTTTTTTCTTTACAGATTAGCCTATTCTGGGCATTTCATAAATGGAATCACACAGTATGTAGCCTCTTGTGTCTGGCTTTTTTCACTTAGCTTAATGTTGTCAAGGTTCACCCATATATTAGTACTTACTCCGTTTTATAGCTGAACAGTATTCTGTTGTGTGGGTATGCCACATTTTACTTGTCCATTCATTAGCTGATAAACCTTTAGATAAACCTTTAGCTTCAATACTATAAATAATGCTACTTTGACATTGGTGTAGAAGTTTTTGTGTGGATATAGGTTTTCAATTCTCTTAGGTATAAACCTAAAAGTGAAATTTCTGGGTCATAAGATAACTTGATGTTTAATCCTTTGAGGAACTGACTGTTTTCTAAACTAGTTGCACTGTCTACAATTTCACCAGCAATCTAGGAGAGTATTAATTTCTTAACATCCTTGTCAACACTTGTTACTGTCTCATAGCCACCATAGTAGATGTGAAGTGGTATCTCATTGTGATTTTGATTTGAATTTCCCAGTAATTAATGATGTTGAGTATCTTTTCATGTGCTTGTTGGTCAGTTTCCTCCCTTCTTTGTAGAAAGGTGTATATATAGCATTTATTTATTTTTAAATTGGGTTATCTGTTGGAGTTTTTTTAATCATTGAGGTATAAGAGTTCTTTATATATTCTAGGTACTAGATGCTTCTCAGATTTATGATTAGAAAATATTTTCTGCAATCATGTGGGTTGTGTTGTTGGTGTTATATCTAAGAAACCACTGCTTAACCCAAGGTCATTAAGATTTAATACTATGCTTCTATTAAGCGGTTTTATAGGTTTAGCTCTTATATTTAGGTTTGTGATCCATTTTGAGTTAATATTTGTGTATAGTCTAAGGAAAGTTCCTCTATTCTTCTATTATTGTTTTAATTTTGTTAAATTTATATTTCTTAGTGTACCATAGTAATTTCCTTATTTCTTTTACACAGTTTTTAAGTTATTTTATTCTTAGTTGCCCTGGGGATTACAGTTAACATATTAACCTAAAATAGTCCAGTTGGGATTAATTTTAATAGCATCCAAATCTTTGCTCCAAGACACTTCATTCCTTCCCCCTCTTTTCTGAGGCTATTGTCATTCAAATTATATCTTATTAATTATAAGCCCATCAATACAGTTTTATGATTATTACTCTATGTAGTTATCTTTTAAGTGTGATATGAGAAAAGTTATAAACAAAAATATATTTTTATTCCCTTTCACAGTAACACATGTAGTTACCTTTACTAGAGTTTTTTTATTCCTTCATGTGAATTTGAATTATTGTCTAGTGTCCTTTCACTTCAAATGAATGACGACTTTAGCATTTCTTGAAGAACAATTCTGCTAGCAATGATTTCTCTAAGTATTTCTGTATCAGAGAATGTCTCAATTTTTCTTTTGAAAGATAGTGTTCATAGATATGGTTAATAGTCTTTTTACTTTTAGCAATTTGATTATAACATCCTACTCTGTTCTGACCTTCATGATACCTGAGGAGAAGTCAGCTGAAAACTCCTTGCATAGGATGAATACTTTTGTTGCTTTCATAATCTTCCCTTTTTCTTTGGCTTTTGGCAGTTTGACTATTGAATCAAGGTGTGAATCTCTTTGGCTCTATCCTTATTGGAACTCATTAAGCTTTCAGAAAGTAATTATTATTTTTCACCAGATTTGGAAAGCTTTCAGCCGTTATTTCTTCAGATACTCTTTTTCCACTCTTATTCTCCTCTTCTTCTGAAAATCTCTTTTTCTGGAACTCTCATCATGCATATGTTGGTATACTTGATGGTATTCCACACATCTCTGAGGCTCTGTTTATTTTTTCTGTTTTTTTCTTTTCTTTCTTTCTTTTTTATTTTTTTAGTGTTCTGTTCTTCAGACTGAATAATCTCAACTGACCTATCTTGAAGTTAATTGATTCTTTCTTCAGCCAGTTCAAATCTGTTGTTGAGCTTATGTAGTGAACTTATTATTTCAGTTACTGTGCTTTTTCTACCTCATAATTCCTAGTTTTTACAACATTTATATCTTTATTGATATTTTATATTTGATGAGAGATGATTCTCCTACATTTAATTAGACTTTTTTAAATTAATTAGACTACATTTAATTAGACTTTTTTCTTTTAAACATGTTTGCAACAGCTGACAAAGTTTTTTCTAACAAATCCAACGTTTGGGATTCCTAATAAATGGTTTCCATTGCTGTTTTTTTCCCCCCACTGTGTTTAGGTTATACTTTCCTATTTCTTTGTAGTATTGTTTTGGTTGAACTGGAAATTTTAAATATTATCATATGGAAACTCTAAATCAGATTATCCACCCTAGAGTTTATTTTTATTGTTGTCTGCTGCTGTTGTCATTGCTGCTGCTGCTGCTGATGATGATGATAATGATGATTTGTGTTTATTTAGTGACTTTCTTGGACTAATTCTATAAAGTCTTTCTGTAGCTACTGAAGTCTCTCCTTCATTAGCTTAATGGTTAATTAATAATTAAACAGAGATGTTCTTTAATATCTTAAAGAAACAATAAATCTCCTAGCCTTTGCTGAAGGGTTCTCTCTCTCTGTGTTGCAAGTACATCTTCAATGCACCAGTGGGCAATTCACAACTCTACCTTAGCTATCACTTCCTGATGGCACAAAGCCTTAAGGTCAGTCAGAGGTGAGAGATTGGGATCTCAGGTCTTTCCAGGCCATATGCACAGACCCATACATGTACATGTCCTTTGGGATTTCTGGAACATGTAGAACCTTTCTAAAGTTCCCTATGGACATCTTTCAGATTACTTGATCACCAATACCTTGACTGGTATTGCTGCCTCAGATTGCTGTGGGATTAAACAATTGCCACAGATTTTTTTTTTTTTTTTTACTTGAAATATAGCTGCTTTTATAGAGATAGCTCTAAGACAGTCCAAATAAAGACAAATCTTGAGAATGGAGCTTTTCAAGAAATTGCCTGCCATATAGGTCAAATAGCAATAATTTTCTCAGGATGGGGTTTTACAGGAGCTCCAAAAGTAGTTGCTTTCTAACTCCAATGGCTGCTAGATAGACTACTGTTCTCTATCACCTCCACTGACTACTAGACTGCTGATTTTCATGGTTCCAAGGCCATTCCCCTTCAGAGCTACCACAGAGCTAGGAAGTGAGGGAAAATGGAAATACAACAAATCAAAATGTCACAGAGTGTTTTTCTGTTTTTCAAGATTCTGCTGTTTTTCTGGATTTCTTTGTTAATTTCTGCAAGTCTTTGGTTAATTACAGAGTTCTGAAAAAGTTGATTTTGACCATTTTTGCCAATATTCTCATTGCTTTTATCGAGGAAAAAATGTTTGGAGGTTCTTCCTCCACAATTCCAGAAATATTTCTAGCCTCTTGTTTGTTTTAATATTGCAGGAATATGCCTATTAATATAGTCCATACAAGATAAGTTTTTCATTAAAATATTTTAATGAAATTAAAGTGTCATTTTCATTCCTAAGACTTGACTTTGATTAACACAAAGTAGAAAATTCTAATTCATTTCCCCTAACTCCTGGTGATATAAACAACAAAACAATCTCAAAACTAAGTATTGTGGCTATAATAAGGAAAATCTAAATATTGCTACTCTAGCTAGACTGAATTTATATTTAAACATTTTACACTATTTTTTTGTTTTGCTTTTTCTTTTTTGTTTTTTAGCAATGGGGACTTGCCCTCTCACCCAGGCTAGAGGGCATTGGTGCAATCATAGCTTACTGTAACTTCCAACCCCCGGGTTCAAGCAATCCTCTGGTCTCAGCCTCCTGAGTAGCTAAGACTACAGGTGTATGCCACCACATCTGGCTAGCTTTTTAAAAAAATTTTTTGTAAAGATCTCTCTATGTCGCCTAGGCTGGTATCAAATTCCTGGTTCAAGCAATCCTCCAGTCTCAACCTCCTAAAGTACTTAGATTACAGGGTGAGACACCACACCTGGACCTGGGTTTATTTTTCTATGAGAGGTATGGGTCATAGTAAAAATAAATTATATGATCTTGTAAAACATTAATATAAATATCCAGTTATGATGTAGTCAAATGCCAGATACACATTGTTTGTAACTTTTCAGGACTTTTTTCTAAGTCCTTTAATGCCCAATTTTGCTAAGCACTAATAATCATTCCTAGACTAATTAAATACAATGTATTTTTTATAAATGTATAACAGATGCTTTCATTCCGTCCCAAGTCAAATGAAGACTGAGTCTGGTTCAGTCAGTTTCCTTCAAACATAAGTAGGTTGGGAGGGAGTAGTTACTTTCCTCTCTTCATCACCACCACTTTTCCAGGTGTATAGCACCCACTCTTAAGGTGTTTTAAGTGCTGTACACTGTTGAGAGTTATGTTATCTTCAGGGATGGTCAGATGTGGATTGACTCAGGCAACAGCCAAGTCAACACAACAGCTGGCCATGGCTGATGGTGGTTACTGGGTCTTAAAATAAATGATATACTTTGCTTTTTCAAATAGCAACTGATAGGCCCATGAGTAGCAAGAAGGCACTGAATGGGCACCTGAACAGCTACCAGGTGCTACCAAATAATGCTGCTGCTTTAAGTATGGATTGGGTCCATGTTTGGATGCTCTTTCCACCCTTTTGTGCAGTCACTCTAGGTCCAGATCCCCCATTACAGGATCCACCAATTTCTCTTCATTCTCATATCCTTTATGAGACTCTTTTTCATCGTAAAGTGTTCTGTAACATTCTGTAGTTCCTGGAGAAAAGAAAACTAACTCTTTGGCCATGTAATCCTCCATTTTTCTTTTCTTCTCAGCAGGAGTTAATTTTGTTTTTAATCAATTCCAGGAAAAAAAAAAAAAAAGAGGAGGGGGAACACTAAATTATCTCTTATATTAGGAGCTTGAGAGAAAAATGTAGTCTTAAAAAGTTTCCTTTGTTATACCTCTTCTTTTTATGACCTTGAGATATTTCCCTTCTGTATAATCATGTAATTGTTTAATTAATATTATTCTCATTTTACTATTAGCCTTGCTAATATTACAATTACCTATCCTATTACTTTTTATAGTTCAGATATATCTAGCCTTAATTTCACAGTAGATTCTTAAAACTCTTGCCCTTTTTGCTCTGTGGCATATCTGGACCCACATTGGAGGAAAAAAACAAAACCAAAACAAAAACCTGAGCAGAACCTAGTATTTACAGCCTTAATTTTGAACTTTTCAAACCTTCTGATCCAAACATTGCTCTAGAGTGCTTCATCTTCAACTCGCACTTGACTCTTCATTCTTGCTTTACCCTGGTGTCTTCAGTGGTTTTTAACTCACAATCTGCCCCTGTCCCCTTGGCTGCCTGCACTTTTCTTTTCTGGCGAGCAATCAACTAGTCATGGCTATTTTTCTGAAGAGCCCCAAGGTCTCCTCTAACCATGCAGGGCTTTAAAAGCAGTCCCCGCCCCACAAAACAAAGACTTGGATGATAATGATTTAACAGTCCCTCCATCCCAGTAATTTACTTTGCCTTCCCCTAAAAAACTTAAAATGGCCAATATTGGTAGCATCCATTTACTAATGTTTAAATACCTATTATATGTTGTTCAACAAAAGTGTTTAAAGCTTTTTTGGGTACCATTACAAGTTGCTTCACTTTTATCTTCTTCTAATTTTAAAAGAATCACCAAGGATTATTCTTCTAGCTTATGCTCTCTCATCAGAGACAAATGTCCACTTTTACAGCTTTATTCTGGTAATGCATACAATTTTATTTATTTATAATAAATAATAATAAATTTCTTTACAGAAGGCATTACATTAAATTTCATTGTATAAAAGTTTCACAGTATACTTCTTGTATATGATATATTTCATCCCCTCTACTACAAAAATAAGATAAAAATCAAGCCACTTCAGAAACCAAATAAGAGAGAGAAAAAAAAAAAAAAAACATGTTTGTATATGTCAATAAGAACTGTGAAAATATTCTATGCTTATAAGAAGCCTAAATTCCCTGGTATCTTTCTAAGATCCTTTCCAATCTGGTCTCAGCTTCACTCACTTTTCTTAACTTCTATTCCAGTCTCTTCATCTATTTTCATGTTACCTCTGCATAGAATGTCCATTACCTTTTTCTCCACCTATAAAATCCCCTACCCACTCCCTGCAAGGTTAAATTTCAGTGCTATCATCTATTTGAAAGCCTTGACTTTATTTATTCTCTATTACAGGGATCAGATGCAATTAGATCATTCTATGTATGTTGTCTCTACGTAGCCTGTGAATATTCTTGAGGTTAAGGCCTAGTACTTCAACATCTCTGATTCCCCAGTATCTAAGAGACTTCCTCCTGAATAGAAGTAACTTCGTAAGTGTTTCAGTGCATTACATGAGCACAGATGCTGCAGAGAACAAACATTAGCAATTGACTATCATTGTATAGATCATGATCTAGGAGAGAAGATGAAAAATGGGCACATTGTTGTAAAATAAGCTATGTAAGTATTATTATTTCAGAGCCAAATAACAGACTTCCTTCCCTTGATGCATTTATTTTGTATTAAAGACAAAGGGTATTTCCCCACACATGTGTTTACTGACCCAGTCCTACCACAAGAAACGCCAGTCTTGCTTTGAAATACGAATTAATCATTTTTTGTTGTAATTCTGGGATTTTAGAGCCCACTTACTTTATTTAACTTTTTACAAATTAGTTAAAAGAAAATAATTAAATCAACTTGTCCAAACGATCCTAGAATTGCATAACAGCTTAAAATATAATTAAGTCGTATTTCAAATTAAGGGGCCCAGCAACGCAGCTAAAATGTTACTGCTCATCAGTGGTTGTTATTCTGAGTCATAGAATGCCACGAATTGAACATTCCTGCCAGGGCACCACCCTGGTCCACCCTTCCCTGCTGCAGCCCTGGTGTGTCACTCATGTTGAAGTCTGCCAGTAAGTCCAAAGAAGTTTCCTATAGTGCTGAGAACTGTTCCTCACCAGGATTCTGAAGTCAAGTTTTTGTTTTTTTTCTTAAATACCAGTTGCCCAAATGTCTTTGGACAAGGTTTCTGGCACAGGCTTGTTCAGGAAGTAGGGAGGGAGAAACACCTATTTTATATTTTAAGTGAAAAAACACACAGGAATATTACGTAATAACAAAAAACAAATGGTTGGCTCATGGTGAAGTTTAAGTTCCATAACACTGTGACTTTATTTTGGTCAGAGAGGAAGCAGTTATAAGTTCTCAAGGTATATCAACAACAACTATTAGGATAATTTCACTAGACTGCTTAATTTAATAGGCTTAAAATGAAATATGCCAATGTTAGAATTGAGGACAAAACTACTTATATTCTGCTTCTAGTTACAAGTGAAAGAAATTAATGAATAGCAGGTTTGCAGTGGAATAACGACTGTTCTATCCATTTTTGCCTCTGCAGAACACAGCCCTGGAGCCAATATATGCCAGAAAATTAAAAATTATTTAACTAGACTAAGTTGTCCATATGAGTTAGCTTTGTGAGTTAGCCCCACTGTATATTCCCCTAAGTGCTTACACAGTAAAACTTAAAAATTCAAATCTTCATAAAATCTTTGTAAAAACGGAAACAGTTCTATATACTTCCACCTACCCCTAACACCTGAGAGCGGAGGGGATGGGGTTGGAGTAAAACCACACTTTGATGCTACCTTAAAATGCATTTAAAATGTCATATTTGACTTTTAAAAAGAAAACATGATTTAAAAATCTTTCTTATAAAAATCTGTTATTTTAGCAAACAATTTTTAAATTATTTACTTTTGAGTAAAATCAGCACCACCTCTACTACCCAGGTGGGAGTACCTTACTCATCCTGTGGCTTTGAGAACCCATAATCTTACTGCTAGAGAACACTGGCATACATTAGACACGGAGTTCTAGACCCTCTTCTATTCCCAACCTTAGTGGAATGTTCTTCTCTTGTAAAAAAAAAAAAAAAAAAAAAAAAACCTCTGATGGCCAGCCAATTTGAAAAGCAAATTCATGTGAATGTTACAATGGGTTCTGATGTCTTCATGCATGCCCATTTTATAGAAATATCTTCAAGATAATTCCCTAATCCAAGGTAAATATTTTTAAAGTGAGGATTCCAGAAACAATAATAGGTATTGATGGAGATATTTTTAGGCAGACATTAAAGTGTCCTCTTGTGATGGCCGTCAAATTTCACCACTTCCTACAGGGTCTACCACACACAGAGCCTGCCGTTTCCATGGTCTGTCTAATACCAATTCTTCTATTTACGGAGAAGAATGATTCATACTAACTGAGCACTTACTTTAATCCAGGCATTGTGCTAAATGCTTAGAGGCTCAGTTCATTTAATCCCCACAGCAATCCTCAGACCAGAGGTAGTACAGGATTTTCATTCCCACTTTACATTTGAGAAAACTGAGGCCTAGATAAACTTGATGACATTTCCCAAGTCACACAGCTACTATATTGTAGTAGGACTACAATATAGTGGCTACTATATTGCCAGGACTTGAGGCCAAGCAGTGGAACTCCAGAACCTTACTTACTCTAATTACTTTACTCAGTATATTAGATTAACTCCAAGAAGAATACTTTGGTTTTAAGTATATATTTTTCTTTTTGAGATTATTAGTTAATAATATCAATTACTCTTGCCTCATTTAATAGACACCCACTTTCCAAATTCTTAATCTGTTCAGTCTCTAATCTTTCAGCACAGCCATCCCCAACCTTTTTGGCACAGATACCGGTTTCATGGAAGGCATTTTTTTCCACAGACCAGGGATGAGGGGAACGGTTTCAAGATGATTCAAACACATTACATTCATTTTGCACTTTATTCCTATTATAGTTACATTATAATATATAATGAAGTAATTATTCAACTCACCATAATATAGAATCAGTGGGAGCCCTGAGCCTGTTTTCCTGCAACTAGACAGTTTCATCTGGGGATGATGGGAGACAGTGACAGATCATCAGGCATTAGATTCTCATAAGAAGTGTATGCAGTTCACAATAAGGTTCATGCTCCTACTCATGCTTCCAAATCCTAAAAGAGATCTGATCAAGTCTCACTTAAAATAGAAAAGTATGTAGTATAAAGTCTAGAGCTGAAACATTTGTCATCAAGTATCTCATATCAATAACTAGTTTGTGCCTCTGGGCAAGTTTTTGTCTTCTCTAAATCTTTACTCAATGACATGTCTTTCTGTCAGAATAAAATTGGTTAAGAAAATAACTGGCTTGACATTTATTTGTATTTGGGTTTATTGAAGTTCAGAAAATAAGCATTGATTCTAACACTAATTCTCCAACAATAGTTATCTCTCAGTCTCCACATTTGTATTGACTAGACATAAAAAAGATTCATAAATATCTAAATATGTACACATAAAATTTGTAACATGTGAAAATTAATTGTAACAATATCACTGTTAGTGACGGTTATCACCAATAATTTGTAAGTCCTAAAGGAAATAAAAATATCAAAATTGAAATTATGTATTAGCCACCAGAAGAAAGGTAAATTTCCCAGTGATTGTAACCTCGAACATATTATATGTTAACCCTACTTTATTTCAGTAAGATAGTTTACAATTTCTCTTTGTTTTTTTCTAATGAAATATATTGCAAGTTGCTAAAATGTCATATATGTATTTGCATATGTATGTATATGCTGTACATTTGTATATACACATACATACACACACATATATTTGTGTATATATAGACACACTATAACATATTTTTGAAAACTAAGCAATTTAGAGAAGTATCACTGGGAAAGTACTTATGATTTTTAAATGTCTATGCATTAATCAATATCTATTGGTTACTGTTCAAAGCAAAGACAGTCACACTGAGAGGCATAAGACATAACTGATACTATGGACAAGGAAATGAGATGTACACAGGAAATGAATTCCTTGGCAGGATATGAGAGCATTGAACACAAACAAAGGAACTCAAGTAAAGTCCAATAGGATTGGACTGTGACCCAACACAATGCAATTTTTCTAGAGACTCGTTTGTGTACATTTGAAGAAAGAACTGAGAAATGACACTATAAAAACTAAAAACATCTGAGAACAGGATTTTTAATGTATTCACTAAATAGTGAATCAGTTCAGATACATAATAGAAAAGGAATTTCTTGACTAATGGGTCAACATACTGAGATCTGATGGCCTTCAACTTCCTTGGGTCTGCCCACCCCATTTTTGACCCTCCTTAAACTTCTTCAGCTTTTGTCTTCTCCAGCTTTTAGTTGCTGCGATCCTCTAACTGGCAGTGTATCCAGTGATCCCTGTGGGTTTCTTCCTTCCTGTCCCTCGTGTTACCTGTTCTGTGCTACCTGTGTTGTGTTCTGCTCAACGAACCCTCCTTTGGGTGGCACTCTTGTCCTGCCTAGCCCTAGTTCTGTTAGATAGAGATGCTCAATTAGTTGTTGAGTTGAAGTGAATTGAATTGAACTGTTCCCCTCAGATTCCTCTAAACACAAATCCACTCATCTTTTCTGTTCTTTGAAACTCTCCAAACCGCTAAGACACAGCTATTTTGAAAATAGCAAGCATTGGTTGAAGTTAGCACGAATATGGCTTTTGACTCAGCCAGGTTGTTCAACTCACCAGGAAAGGGAAGCATTGCTACTTCCTAAGCGGGTCTGGACTCTTAACGAATTTTTACTCGTAAAAGTTTCAAGCAAGAAAAAAATAAAGCAGTGCCCCGAGTTCTTTATTAGATTCAATTACCAGTGTACAAACATCCTAATTCACTTAAACAAAATAGCCCACACACATTCCATTTCAAAAGAGGCTGCTTTTCTTCCTCTCTTCTCTTCTCTCTCTCCCTCTTTCTGTTTTTCCTTGGTCTTGCTTCTCCTTTTCTTCCTTTATCATAGTTATCTCAAAGAAAAGCTTATCTGCAACCACCGTTTAACCACGAATTACCATAAACTAAGCAAAGCCTCCCCACACCCCGGCTCCCAATAAGCGAAAGCAAAGCCCTCAGTGGAGCCTGTCGGGGTGGTAGGGACGCCCCCTTTCGTGCAAAACGACTTCACGGTGAAGTTCAAGTGTCCGCAGGAGATGGAAGGGGGGATTCCAGATCCTCTCATTTTCACAGACGGCCTAATCCCTCTGCGTAATGGACCTCGGAAAGCTGCCTCCCGTTAAGGGCGCCCAGGTACTGCCAAAGCTCCTTCGCTACCCGGACCGGGAGAAGTCAGGGGTGTGAAGGCGGAGCCACTTGGCTGGCGACACCCTCCCGAAGTCCAGCCCTTACCCGCCTTCCTACCACCTTAGGGGATTTGGCCCGGAGAACGAGATCACCCTCTCAATGAAAGGCAGATGTCCCTTTAAGGTTTGCTTCTACAGCCCGTGGACTTTAGCCTAAACACGGACCCGCTAAGCTGGCTTTATTTGTCCATGTCTCGGACAGAGCCTGGGAAGCTGCCAGTGAGATTTCAGAGATCAAGAGCGCGCAGGGGCGGGCGATGTGGCAATCCGTCTGGGATGTGAAAAGCGTGGAGCGCACTTAGAGGCATTCGACGAAAACACAGGAAATCACTCCTCTCCCGCTCCTGGACGCCGCTGCCACTGGGGCAGAGGACTGGGAACCGCGGCAGCGAGCTGAGTGGCCCAGCCAGAGCGCGCAGCTCCCGCGCCCGGTCCTGCCAGGTCCTGTCCTGCGAACCAGCGCGGCCCCCTGGCGCTGAGGCCGCTCCGGCCATGGCCCCTCGGCCCCGCGCCCGCCCAGGGGTCGCTGTCGCCTGCTGCTGGCTCCTCACTGGTGAGCAACTCGCTTTTCTCTGAGCATCTCCGATTCGCGGGCTTGGGGCTTGGAGCAGGGAGGGAGGTCCTCAGAGCCATGGGCCAGATAGGAGAGAGTGCCCTTCCACTTTCGGGCACTCCAGGTACTCAGATCAGGCTACGGAGCAGGCAGGAGTTTCGCGTTCTGGTTTTGATGTGAATTAGTCTTGGTGTCTCTCCAAAGTCCTTCACCCTAGGAGTAGGAGTGAAGCAGCACTGAAAACTTACAAAGTAGAATTGACTTTTAAAATTAAAGTTGTTTTTACAATACACATTGTATTTTAGGACTTCGCTGAATATTTCCTCCCCTCCACCCTTTTTTATGGCATGGGATGAGAGGGTGATGCTTATAGGGCGCCTGATACATACGCAAAATTCCTACCCTCGGGTTGTACCAGAGTGGACATTATTGAATTTTCTTGCTGTCTACTATTCAGACTTTTTTCCCATGCAGAACAAGAAAAAACAGGGATGCAAGGCAAAACTGCCACTTGTTCCAAAATGATGTTTCTATGTCAGCATCCAAGAGGAGGGATATTTTGAAACGTAGAAAGGAATGGTGAACATTTTCTCTGTCAATATCACAGTGCAGTCTACTTTTAAGATGCAAAATATACTATTGTTATTTGTACATAAATGTGTATTTTTAAGGAGGGGACTTAAAAACATAGTGGAAATGCAAAGTTGTATCCAATTTAGGAAAAGGTTGAAATATAGTATTTTCTAAGATTTTCCCAATAATTAACTCATGGTCAGATCTTTTTTACCAGTTACTGATTGGGATGGTGGGAAGTTGAAATGGTGAAAAATGGAAGGAGGTGGGGGGAAAGTATCGATAGAATCTCTGTGTGAAAGAAAATCATCTTTTTAATGGGATAATTAACAGCTGGCTTTAACATATCATTGATATTCAATTGTTCCGTGTTTTTACTGCTGGCATGGTTATTAGTACTAGTTAATTTAGCATTTTTACCATTAAAAACAAGGTAGAGCCAGCCAGTTTAGACCTGCCTTAGATGTCCAAGCATTGTTAACTTTTATGAAGATCATTTAGAAGTTGATTATCAGCAAGCAAAGCTTTTTCCAGAAGGGAGGTGATGTAAAGAGAGTTAATAATGAGCTACTGGCTTTTCATCCAAACATTTCCCACTACTCAGGAAATGTCCAATAATCCAAACAGTGGTAACTGCTGAACAGCATTATAGCCAGTGAGTAGTTTAACTTACCAGCTACTGCCACTACTCTTTACACATACTTAACCTATGAGTCTTCTCCAACTGAATTGTTTTTAGATTGTATTTTGTTGTTTTTGTGCAAAATCTGAATACAGTAGTTTACTAACTATTTGAGTTGTACCTATTTCATTCTACCAAATAAGCAGTCTCTAGAGTAGAAATGATGAAATGAGGTTTGCATATCCTCTAAAAAGACAAGAGTGAAACTTGATGTAACAGAGAAGTTTAGCAAGTTACAATTTCATATATATGTTGGTGAAATATACATTGGTGAATCCAGGAAGAGACTTAAAATATTTAGAACCCTTGTGTGTTTTATGCCCATTTCACAACACATGAGGCATCTGAAATTGGACTGCTTTCCTTTGCTGATTCCCCATCAGTCATTATATTCTGTAGGCTCTTCTTTAGCAATCTCTTTCAGATTTGGAAACTTCTTATCAATTAACAGAGTCCATTTGTAACCTGGGTACTAATCACCGTACTTATCCATGCACACCACTGTAGAGCTTATCTTTCTGTCTTCAGTCTGAACCCAACTTCTAGTCTACCCTCCTAATACATCATTTTCATTATATCTGTTTTTAGTAAAAAATCTTTGGTGGTTCTTTGTTGGCTTTAAGATAATATCCAAAATTCTCAACTGACTGCCCTAATCCAACACGCTTTCTCTATCTCCTATGTCAGTTTCTTATTGCTGTTGTAACAACTTGCCACAGATCACCACCTTAAAACAACATAAATTTACTATTGTACAATTCTGTAGGTCAGAAATCTCACTGGGCTAGAATCAAGATGTCACTAGGGCTGCATTTCTTCTGGAGGTTCTAGGGGAAAGTCAGTTTCTCTGTTTTCATCAGCCTCTGGCCACCACCTGCATTCTTGGCCTGTGGCCCCTTTCTCCATCTTCAACCCAGCAGGGTAGAATCTTCAGCTCTTCCCCTGTGATTCTGCTTTATCATCATATCTCTTTCTCTGACTCTGACCCTACTACCTTCCTAAGGATCCTTTGTAATTACAATGCGCCTAACAGAATAATCTCATCATCTCAAGATCTTTAATTTAATTACATCTTCCAAGTCCCTTTTACCATCTAAGATAACATATTCACAAGTTCCAGGCATTAGGTCATGGATATCTTTGGGAGACCATTATTCTGCCTACTACAACCCTTAAGCATAAAGTGTCCATTATAGCCAATCACCTTTATTTACTTTCTCCATAATCCTCATGTTCACTTTGCCACTGAAGATATGATCTTGTTTTATGCATCAAGAAAAGAACTCCACCTTTCCTTCCTACAACCATCTGCCATCTAAACAAACTCTACAGCCTTCAAAGCTGGATTTACATCATCAGAACAACAAACCACCAGCATCTCAATAAACTTCCCATTTGATTTAGAATGTCTCATATTAGCTCCTTACAACATTTACTAAAATGATTCATCAAAAAGATGTCCTTCCTGATGTCCAAACAAAGTATTGTTGTTTTATGTACATCAAAGTCTCAGCATAAACTAATGCCACATATAAAGAATTTAACTGAAGACAGTTTCATAAAGTGACAGTTTAGAGAGGCCTTAAAGGAACAAGAAAAGAGGGTGGAACATCTAGCGCAAGCAACGGTGGGAAAAAAGAACCTGAAGCAACAGTGAGAAGAAAAACCATGACCATTCCTAGGCCTGAGGAGGTGGCAGTGTTAGTCTGTTATGAACTCTAGCTATGGGAGGGTGGCCATTAGACTGGAGTTGTGGTCATAAAAAGGAATGCAGCTAGTGACAAAATTGAAGCCTAGCAGAGAAGGAGTAAGGAAAATAAATATACCTCCTTTCCTCCCACCCTCTGATGTCTTGCTCAGCCTTCCCATTGGCCATACCCAAATGGCAAGATCCAACCTTCCAGAGGACAAAGGGCAAGACAATCAATAACGGAATAACTAGCACAACTTAACCCCGAAATGTGTTATGTGCAAGGCACTGTGCAAGGGCTTTGCATGTATTATTTCATTTTAATCTAAAAAAGTAAGTTTACTAATTGATCACAACCAGTCACAGATTTCTTTGTTCTTTTTTCACTCCTTCTGCTTCAGTTGATTAGCCTTGAAAAAAGGAAAAGAAAAAAAGTAAAACGTTATAACTATTATCCATATTTTAGAGATGAAGAAATCAAAATACAGTACTAAGAAGTTAATTTCACCTTTCCAAAGTTGAAGAACTAATGATAAATCTACTCAATTCCTATCTCTGACCTCAAATTAAATGCTCTAAAATAATATGCTATATAGGCTGCCTAAAGATAAGTTCATTCTCTCTTGCTCACTCCTCTAAATGTGAATTCCAAACATAATTGTCTAAAAGACTTAAAGACCTAATTAATGATACATCAATCTTTTATTTCCATGATTTTTAGGTGTACAGCATTAAGTGTAACTCAAATAAGACTACTATCTCTTGTTATTAAGAATATAAATATAGAATTACCTCTAATTAAGTTATATGTCTGTCTTCCCTAGAAACATTTTGGTTGGCCTAGAAGCAAGGGTCTTCTTTTGTGACTTTTTTTTTTTTTTTTTTTTTTTTGAGACGGAGTCTCGCTCTGTCACCCAGGCTGGAGTGCAGTGGCCGGATTTCAGCTCACTGCAAGCTCCGCCTCCCAGGTTCACGGCATTCTCCTGCCTCAGCCTCCGGAGTAGCTGGGACTACAGGCGCCCGCCACCTCGCCCGGCTAGTTTTTTGTATTTTTTAGTAGAGACGGGGTTTCACCGGGTTAGCCAGGATGGTCTCGATCTCCTGACCTTGTGATCCGCCCGTCTCGGCCTCCCAAAGTGCTGGGATTACAGGCTTGAGCCACCGCGCCCGGCTTTTGTGACTTTTTTCACAGGCAAGAGTTCCTATTCAAAATGAAATCCAGTGAGGAGACGGGAGATGGCTGAATATGGGGAGGAAGTCAGCCACCTATTCAAAACAAAGAATGACTCCCAGTGGCAGACAATGTACTGTCAGGAATTGCTGAAGATGGTGAAAATTGTCTTACTCATTGTGATGTTTGTAAAGGCAGCAATGAATTCATGGGATTTTTGTTTGTTTAGTAAACAGGCAACGAGAGTAACCATGAGACACATATATATGCTACACTAATTTACCTATTTCTCTTCCCTCCTGTCATAACACTTATCCAGCTATTTTGAAGCACGAGCTCTTGGGCTACAGCTTATCACTGATGTTCTGACTTTAGTAGATGGATGCTCCTCTAATGTGTTCCTCCACTTCCAACCCAATAAACTTTCCACTAGATTTAGAACTTGCTGAATTTCCCCATCTCTTGACATATCTTAGTAGAATAAAGTAGCTCATGTTTAAAATATATTTAGAAAAGTTGGGGGCTAAAATGCTATTCTTTACCTATACTACTCTTCTGTTGAATGAAATACAAAATAGTGTACTCAAATTCATGTTAAGAAACTGAGATGAAAGATATTTTGAAACTGTTGCCACAGTGCTAAAGTCAGAATAGATTGCCTATTCAGAGCAGTCTGTGACTGGAGAATTGTACTCGCCCTCAAAGCAAGTACAGTAGAGTATCAAGAGATGCAAATGACTGCATATATTTCTATCTTCAAGATTATTGAGCTTCTTTCAGCTCCTTCATTCTTCCAGCTACTCTAAAGTCTCCTTGGGGACTTTGCATAAGTAGTTACTCCCACTGCTACTGATCTCAATCCCTGAATAAACATCATTTCCAAAAGACCCTGAAGTAGATTGAACCCTACCTTAGGACATGTGTATCCCAGCACCTTTGCTTCCATTATATAACGCGCCATGGTATTATAATTAACTATCTAATTGTCTGATTTCCAGCTTGCTGTATGCTCTGTGAGGGTAGGATCTTTAACCACAGCACCCAGAAATAATAGACACTTTTTAATTGAATGAATCACAAAAGAATTGACTATTGACAAACTCGTAAAATACTTAAGGGATCAGATTATCCCTTTATTATATACCTTCATCTGATTTTATTATACCTCCACCTGAAATATTTCTGTATACCCAAATTTATAAATAATGGAATGGAAGACACCACCAATTGAAAGATGCACCATATTTTATGTACCATTAAGAAAGACAAGCCACTCCCAATCCAATTATAATTGCTAGATTGTTAGATACTTCCTAGTTTCAGAGATGTTGAAATTGGGAAAAAAGTGCATCTGAAAATTATGATCAATAATACACAGTATAGCTACATGGTAATTTTCTACTTCTTTGGACACTTAAACATTGTGTCATAAGATTTCGAAGAGGCTAATATGTGAACCCCATCTAGATACAAAGATATGACATTGTTCCTCTAAGTTCTCTTCAAGTGCCAAGTTTGTATCTGATTTAGGGGATAATTGCTCCTCTGGCAGCAACAGCATCACCAGATCCCCAAAACAGAGCTTCCTCCAAATGCTCTATCTTTGGAAGAGAGCTTCAGGAGAAAGGTGACAATAAAGTGATCAAATAATGTTCCAGTTGCACAGGATTAATGACTCTAGCTTTGGCAAACTCTTAACCTTTTGTCATGTTGGTGGTAGGCTCCAGGGCTGTGTATATAGGAAGGAGACTAATTTTCATCAAAACTTTCCTATGATTTAAAAGGAAGATAAAAAAGTCAACTAAATATTAAAAGGAAATTAAAACGCACATGCTGGTTGTTGTTAAGAATTCACTTTACGTGTTAAAAAAATTCAGTTTTATCCAAACAGGAGATCCCTATTAACAAAACAAGTAAGAGATCTGAACTGAAAAATCATTGTAATTCAAATATGCAAAGGAGTGGATATACACATACTCTTTTTGTATGAATCATATGAGATCTCCTAAAATAAATGCAAATTCTTACATTTAAATATAGCACCTAAATCAATTTAAAACATCAATAGTTAAGATGGTTTATATATTTTGTTATAAATCATATATCCTTATTATAAATTAAATGTACTTTCAAAATTATTTTATTAATTTGACTTTTATTTTACCAAATACTGAAGTCTAGAAATACATGGCTACTGGCCAGTCCTTAAAAATACCTGTGTTATACATTTTACCTATAATATTTTTGGTGAAATGATCTTATGCTGTGTAAGAATACATGCAAATAGAAATACACACACACACATACACACACACACATACTTTTGTTGATAGGATTTTCTTTATTTGGTAGGAGGCTTTGTATTATTTTGTGACAACTGCAAGTAAGCATTTTCCATCATGAGAAATTTACATAGTAAGTGAGAACAAGTTCCTTAAAACAAACAAACAAAAAAAACCCAAAAAACACTTTCTCTTTTACTTTTTACCTTTTTGTCTATATTAGCTAACTAATCCTCCCAGTCATCCACTTAGCTTTGTTGGTAGAGGTCACATGGGAACCTTCGCACAATCTGAGGTTTGCACATTCTCTCTAAATAAACAATTGCGTTTATCACTAGATATTCATAATTGGAGCTCTGGCTTCTTATTTTGTAAAGTTCACTTTCCAAACCATGTATAATAAAACTAATTGCCATTATGTATTATTTTAAAACATTTTAAGAACTTTTCCTGGGGAAGATGTATTTTAAATTACCATTTTCTTACCTAAGCATGGCTATCTCAAATATTGAAATAGGCTTATATATAAACTTACCTTAAGAGTAACCTTCTTTTAAAATTTTTAGTAACATTATAAAACAGAATGTGATTCCCTAATTTTAGAATGTCAGTTATAGGCAAGTTAAAAACTCTGAATTAAAGACAAATTAATAACCATTAATTTTTGCATACTAAAAATATGAGTATGTGCCACTTGCTATGCTGTGTTCCAGGAGCATAAAGACAGATAAAACGTAGTAAGTCTCTGCCTTTACTGGTGGAAGAGGTAGTAGACATGGAAAGAAGCAATGGTGGGAGAGATTCCCAAGGTGCTTTATATGGAGTAACAAAAGGATTAGGTTTGTGTTGCAGGAAAGTAAGCCTTCCAAAATAAAATACAAGATGAAAACAAGACAATTTATACAGCCCTGTTTAAGGGTCACATGCTAAGCAGAGGGTATTAAAACAAAATTTCCATCTTTCAGGAGCCCATAATTCCCTTTCGTATCAGATAAAACATTTATTTCATATTATTATAATAGGAAAGATAGTAATTCAACTCACCAATGAGGTCCATGAACCATTTCATTCAGTAGAGCTGACCTATGGTTTCCCTGAAAGGGGGGTGATAACATAAATTAATGTACCCCAAAGATTATCCATCAGTCAACTCTACCAAATCAGTTATTTTTCCAAGGCTGAATAATCATGATCATGTTAAAATGAGCCCTTGTCCCTTGTTTTGTCTGATCCAGTTTTCTAGCTTCAAGTCAGGCATTTTTAGAGCTCTATAATTTATTAATATCAAGTATCATAATATCCCTAGAACCTCATAAGGATGGTCAAATGAGAGAGCAGGACAAATAATCTTATTTATAATTTAGAATGAAAATAATTAGCTTTATTGTGGTCTGGGACTTATTTCAAGTTGGTAGAATCCATCCAGGAAAGACCATATTTGACGTCTGCCAATTCTTGGTCCACAAGTATGAAACTTCGAATCAGTCTTCCACCACCGAAATGGGTCTTAGAAAAATCAGATTTGAAAGATAGCATGCAAAATTGAAAACAAATATGTTAGGATGAGATTATAGGTGCTGTTTAAACATTTAAAAAATATTACTGCAGCATAATTTTTAGTTACAAGTTTAACAATTGAATTCAATTCCCTCAATTCTTCAGTAAAATAAATTGGGTTCCAAAGAGACTGAGTACTGCCAAAAGTTACAGTAAAAACAATTGAAGAGTAAGAACTACAATCCAGGATGCTTGACTTCTAGCCCAGTTCTCTTTTTGAGACACTGGAAGTGTCTCAAGAGCAACAAATCAAAAACTTTTAGAAGTAACATTACTTTTTTTTCCCCTTATGAAGAGATTAATATAAATTGTAGGAAAAATAGGTATAATTAAAGGTACTGATGTAAAGATTTATACTGATACAAAGTCACTGATATAAAGATTTCTATTTTAAACAGCCAATAAATAAGTATAAAATTAGTATTTAAAGCAATAGAGCTAAAAGCACTGGTAGTTTTCTCAATATTTTGCTTATTTGGAAAAAAAATGAAAATAAATATATAACTACAGCAGTTTCTAAACTACCATTATTAAGTGAAATACAGTCAATAAGAATATAAATGCCTTAAGAAATGTCTGGAAATGTCTGCAATAATGTTAAAATAGCTGCCATACTTTACATTTGACTCACCT
Source organism: Macaca mulatta (assembly GCF_049350105.2). Taxonomy (NCBI): domain Eukaryota; kingdom Metazoa; phylum Chordata; class Mammalia; order Primates; family Cercopithecidae; genus Macaca; species Macaca mulatta. Next base: position 60,557,036 of record NC_133411.1, read on the forward strand.
AGCTTATCATTAATACATGAGTGTATACTATGCGCAAAGGACCTTTCAGAAGACAAAAGAGTATAAAGATGAATCCTTCCAGAGTTCAACAAAAAAGATATGTGTTTAAATTAACATGGTTTCAAGATTACAGTTTCACGTTTGAGACAACATTTAAGCTGGACTTTAAAGATAGGCAGCATTAATGGAAGCAGGGATGAAAAGAAGTGACATTTTAAATACAGAAGTTAGTATGTGTTAAGGTAGCAAATGAGAAAGTTCCTAGCATATGTAGGAAACAAAGGTTACTTTCAAGGTGGAATATAGGATGCCCTGAGGGGAAAAGCGGGAAGTAAATTTGTAAGGCCAGTGCAATTTGGGATTGTAGAGAGGGATTGTAGACGTTAATTCATAGGGAATGAGAATCCAAAATGAATCAAAATAAAAATATAATGATTGGTCTAGAAATACTAATCCACAACACAAAATCTGGGTGAAAACGTCTAATAGTCAACTACAGGTTTAAATTACAAAAAAAAAAAAAAGAAAAAAAAGTTCCCAACTATTGCAGATGTTTCACATAAAACAGTAATTCTATGAAAGATTTTTATAGTATGCTCAATTATGGAAGCGCATTGATATTTTTTAAAATGGCCTGAAGTGGTTTGTCTCATAACTTAAAATAAAACTTTTTAAACCATGGATTTAAGAGTCAATAAGGGTTTTTCACAGGTTTCTAATGTAGATATATATATATATATATATATATTTTTTTTTTTTTTCCTAAAGTAGAATATTAGATCTTTCTCTAAGAGTGTAATGATCACCTAGGCTGGACAGAAGGAAAAAAAAAAAAAACTATGTAGAAGACAAAAGTATAATAATTTTAAGAGGTGATAAAAGAGCAGGAAAGGGACTAGTGCCTTTCAAATCCTCTAGGTTGGTTCCCAAGCTGTGAGTTTTTGTTTAACTGGTAAAGGTGACAGTTGAGGGGAAGTGACAGTGGATAACAGCACATAATTTGCAGTGACAAAGATGATTACAAACATTCATAATATAGGATGGTGGTAGTGGAAAGAGAGGGTATAGAGTTAAGCAGGCCTGAATTTCAATGCTAGTCATGTGATCTTGAAAACATTTCTTAACTTCCCCATTGTTGATTTTCTTCTATAAAATTAGGATAACGAATATTTACCTTACAAGGGAGAATTAGAGCATAGGAAAGAACTTGATAAACATTCAGTAAGTGATAGCTCTTCAATAAAAACCTTTTGTTAAGATCCTACTGTGTGCTTACCACTGTGATTCTGTGGCTTTTAATCTTTGGCAGACTATGGGAAAGACGAATTGTACTTACAAAGATGATCGAGGAGCACTTCAAAGCCCCAGTTCAAAATTATTTCTTCTCTCTCTCTCTCACTCTCACACATACATACCCAAGCACACTTCCGCCCTACCAATTAGGTAGGAATTTTAAGTTAACAAGATACTTTCTTAAAAAAATACAGTGTCCTTCGGATAGGCAAATCACCTTCACGCTTCAGTGTGATCAGTTCTTTGCTTAGTGAAAAGTTGCTGGGTTCTCTTGGAATTGGAAGAAGGCAATGTGAATTAGGAACTTCTTGAGGGTACTCAGTATGATTGGAAGGTGGGAAGGAAGGAGGAAGTAAGGGGAGACATAGAGAACGAAAAACAAAGAGAAAAGAGGCCACAAATATTAATAAGTAGTGGTTCTTACTTGGACTTTCCCCTTGGAGGGGACCTTTCCGTCCCCTGATAATCTCTTAGGAAGATAATTGACACTTAAATTTAAATTGTGAAGCCTGTCAGTTGAGAAAAATGTTGAGACAAGTCTCAATCATTTTAGGACGTTTATTTGCCAAAATTAAGGATGCGCGCCGGCTATGCCTTTCTGGGAAGATAATTTTGAGGGCTCCAAATTTAAAGGGGAAAGGGTGGGATACTGAGAAATAGTTTTCATGTGAGAAGCTGGCAGGGGGAAAATAATCATTCATGCCCCCATCTGGCATAGTGAGTCTGAATCTGCATTTTTACATAAGGTAACATAGATAAATGGGGCAGGAGAACAATCAGATATGCATTTGTGTCAGGTGGGCAGAGGCTGAAAACAGAAGCTATCCATTTACATTCCCACGGTAAATTTTAATATAAACACTTTAGGGTAAAGATTTTGGCGCTCACTGAGAATTTCCTTGTGGGCAAAATATGAGCGACGTGTGTAGCTTTTCATCTGGTAGCCATCTCATTTAAAAACCAAGAGGCAAGGCAGTTTTGTGTGACCCAGTTCCCAGCTTAACTTTTCCCTTTGGCTTAATGAGTTTGGGGATCCGAGATTTATTTTCCTTTCACAAGCCTATGCCAAACTCAGATTCCTTCCTTTCATCCCTGTTTCATCTGTTCAGGCTGATTAGTTCCCCTTTCCAATCCACACAGAGTAAAACAGAAAAGACAGTGAGAAGCTATGTGTGCAGGACTCTTCTGCGCTGCACTCCATCTAAGCTCTCAAGAAACTTTTGGATTTTTTTGTTTATTTTTTCTATTCATCGGTCTTTTAAAGAGGCAATCCCACTTCTCCATTTCCACTTCCTAATAAAGAATGATAAGTAACTTAAGGATTGTATTTAAATTATGTAGCTATTCAATCAGGGTCAGTCATAGTTAATTGTTTTCCCCCACTTCCCATAGCCTTGACTTTTAGCTTAGCTGTGGCAGTGAAGATCTGGCCCTAAGCTATTGCGACCCAACCCCCACCCTAAACATTTCACAGGCTACTGGACTGCGGAAAGCTGAGGCTGCCAACTTTGGAGCCTAGGTTTCTCAGGACATCAGGTCAAGCAACTGAGAGGTCCACCCAGGGGTAAATTCCTCACATAGTTTCTTCTCTCTTGGGACCAGCGCTTTAACATCTGGGTTAATGAGATCGTGCAGACACGGTAACTAGGCGCAGAAAACAGCTGGACATGTTGCTGGGAGCCCAGACAGAACGTGATCAGTAGTTCTCAGAAACTGCGTCTAAATACCAGCTCCAACAGGCTTGTAGCGTCCGAGTGCGGATAAGGCAAGTGCAAAAACGACAATAGTTTGGGCCTTTGGGGCCAAATCTGCACTTCTGAGAGCTACTTTTACTGCTAAGTTTTGAAATTTAATTTACCCAGAAGGAAGCGTTTCAGAGTGGCAACCGCAGCCAGGTAAAACTAATATTTGCACTCACACACTCCCCGGATTCTTCACAGACAGGGATGGAAGAGAAAACTTAGGAAGTTCAAGTTTGGCATTAAACTAAAGGACTCGCCGCCACTCTGCACCTTCTTTAGGGAGTTCATTCGTCCCGAGCGCCTCACAGCTTAGTGCGCCTGCGCGTGCGCGGACTGCGGCCCCGCCTCCCCCTTCGGGACGTGGACGTGCGTCGGGTCGCGGGACGCGGGCTGCGCATGCGCCTTCATTACGTCAGCCCGCTGCCTCGGGCTGCCAGCGGGAACCGCGGAGTGGACGATTTTCGCTGCTGTGTTTCCCGTGCCTGTTAGGCGCAGCGAGCCCGCAGACTGAGCGAGGAAAGGATAGAGGAAGTGCTCCCCTAGGCTGCAAGAGTCGAAGCAAGAGTATTTCCTTCCCACCAGGCAAGTGCCCATAGAAACCGGGCCCCGCCCCCTTCCCGGCCTGCGTTCCCATCCCCTCTCCGGGGCGGAGGTGAGGACCTCCTTGGTTCCTGTAGTTCTGTCAGTGAGCCCCTTCCTTGGTCATGAAGCTCGTGAGGAAGAACATCGAGAAGGATAATGCAGGCCAGGTGACCCTGGTCCCCGAGGAGCCTGAGGACATGTGGCACACTTACAACCTCGTGCAAGTGGGCGACAGCCTGCGCGCCTCCACCATCCGCAAGGTACAGACCGAGTCCTCCACGGGCAGCGTGGGCAGCAATCGGGTCCGCACTACCCTCACTCTCTGCGTGGAGGCCATCGACTTCGACTCTCAAGCCTGCCAGCTGCGGGTTAAGGGGACCAACATCCAAGAGAATGAGTATGTCAAGATGGGGGCTTACCACACTATCGAGCTGGAGCCCAACCGCCAGTTCACCCTAGCCAAGAAACAGTGGGATAGTGTGGTTCTGGAGCGCATCGAGCAGGCCTGTGACCCAGCCTGGAGCGCTGATGTGGCAGCTGTGGTCATGCAGGAAGGCCTCGCCCATATCTGCTTAGTCACTCCCAGCATGACCCTGACTCGGGCCAAGGTGGAGGTGAACATCCCTAGGAAAAGGAAAGGCAATTGCTCTCAGCATGACCGGGCCTTGGAGCGGTTCTATGAACAGGTGGTCCAGGCTATCCAGCGCCACATACACTTTGATGTTGTAAAGTGCATCCTGGTGGCCAGCCCAGGATTTGTGAGGGAGCAGTTCTGCGACTACATGTTTCAACAAGCAGTGAAGACCGACAACAAACTGCTCCTGGAAAACCGGTCCAAATTTCTTCAGGTAAAACAATCTTACCCAGGGATAGTTAAGAATGGGCAGAGGGATTGGTATAAACTACTCCTAAAGTTTTAGAACTGGGAAAAATAAGAGGAGAAAGGCTTTACTTACCTGGAATTTTCATGAGATAATGAAATTAAAAAAAAGAGAATGTTAGATATCTAGCAAATTTGTGGAGTCAACTTTGCTGAAACATATGAAGCCTTATTAGCGCTTTTGGCTTTAAGCCTTTGTGGGCTGATCAATGGGTGTTCTGAGAGATTCTTTTGCCTAACTTTTATAATTGTGATTCTAGGTACATGCCTCCTCCGGACACAAGTACTCCCTGAAAGAGGCCCTTTGTGACCCTACTGTAGCTAGCCGCCTTTCAGACACTAAAGCTGCTGGGGAAGTCAAAGCCTTGGATGACTTCTATAAAATGTTACAACATGAACCGGATCGAGCTTTCTATGGACTCAAGCAGGTGGAGAAGGCCAATGAAGCCATGGCAATTGACACATTGCTCATCAGCGATGAGCTCTTCAGGCATCAGGATGTAGCCACACGGAGCCGGTATGTGAGGCTGGTGGACAGTGTGAAAGAGAATGCAGGCACCGTTAGGATATTCTCTAGTCTTCACGTTTCTGGGGAACAGCTCAGCCAGTTGACAGGGGTAGCTGCCATTCTCCGCTTCCCTGTTCCCGAACTCTCTGACCAAGAGGATGATTCCAGTTCTGAAGAGGATTAATGATTGAAACTTAAAACTGAGACAATCTTGTGTCTCCTAAACTGTTAACAGTACATTTCTCAGCTTCCTTGTGACAGAAAGCTGCAAGAATGGCACTTTTTTATTCATACAGGGATTTCTTATGTATTTGGCTACACTAGATATTTTGTGATTGCCAGAACATGTATTTAAACAATAAACTAAAAGGAAATAATCTCCACGTACTACCATCTTTATTAAATTGGGTAATTTTTATAGGAATTACGAGTTATCTGTAGTACTTGGAAACAGAAAATGTGTGTATTTAATAACGATGCCTATATAGTATGTTGTTTGGGGTAAATTGTAAAATTTCACACTGCATGCTTTGAAACAGTTTTCCTTAGAAAAAGCTTTTGCTAACTTATCCTCAGTTTGCATTATTTCTTTATTTTAATTCTGCATGGTGTTCTTGCATTGCATTTAATGATCCCTTTTCTCCCCACCTCCACACACTACATATTTTTTAGATTTAAATAGTTTTACTATTTTAAATGATTGCCGTACAATTAGTAGACTTGAAGACAAGTTTTAAATATTTTTCTTCAAAGGCTTGTTGAACCAATCATGTTAAAAGGAAATTCTTGGTTTTGTTTTGTTGTTGTTAGCATTAGTCATATTTGATTTAGAGGGTAACTTAATCAGTTATTTTTAGATTTTTAGAGCTTTGATCTGCTAGGGATTGTCAAAATAATCTTGAGGCATCTTTATTTTTAAAATGAGATTGAAGTATGTGATTTGCTTGTTATGTGGCTAATTAGTGGCAAAGCTGGAAGTCATTCCCAGTCAGGACTTTAGCTCTTTGCACCAAAACATGCCATATTATTTATTTATTTTTTCCTTGTCAGAGTTGTACTTTATTCTGTTTTATATTTGTATGTGGCATTAATTTGGGTTTGCACATTTTTATTGGAATATTTTAGTTGTGAAGAAGCCTGTTCCAAAGTTTAAGTCACATGACTAGTACGTGGCAGTTTACTTAAACTCCAGTACTCTTTACTATCATTGAATCATTAAACTCCAGTACAATTTACTGTAATTATGGAATTGTGCAAATACCTCCGAGTTTAAAATATTATTTTTATTAAGTATTTTTGGTGCACATTTCTAAAAGTTAAGGAAGGAGCTTCAGTGATGGAATTGCTTCTTGACCTTTTCAAACCTCAATTTAGCAAAATAATTAGTAATGATCTAATAGTCATGATTCAGTTTTTAACTGCTGGATCAGCAACGCCTATTTCAAGTAGTGATACTAAGTAAACTTTTGCCTCTCTTTCCTGTGTCTGTGGGCCTTCTTCCTGGTGTGAAAGACTTCGGGATTTTTTGTAAGCTTCTTAACTAGTCTGAACCTTTTTATTTCTTATAGGGAACTGACATTTCTCTATACTTTAAAACTCACATATTTATATTTTTATAAATCTACCTCCTAATTTAAAAATAATTGAGATTGTCATTTCATTATAATTCCATGAGTATTTATCTTTAAACTACTGTTTAAATATGTTACTAAATAATTTAATAAGAATATAGAAATGAAACCACTGAGATTCTTAAAGTTGGAACCTGATTGATAATTATATTTTCAGTAAGGATTTGGAGATTTTTGGACATTTTTACTCTCATAACCTATGCAGTACTGAAATGAGGCCTAATAAATATAACCAATACATGTGAGGCCATAGGTTCTCAAATTTAGCTACCTGTTCACCTCAACTTGAGAGCTCTTAAAACCCTCAGTGTCCAGGTTGTAGCCCAGACTAATTAAGTAATGTTTTATTCCTAGAAATGTTTTTTTTTTTAAAGCCACCCAGATGATTCCAATAGGCATCAAGGCTGAGAGCCACTGATTCAGGCCTTTCTATTCAAAAGTATGGTCCATAGACAGCAGCATCCCCAAGAGCTTGTTAGAAACTAGAATTCAGGGATCTTTTGTAGACCTAGTGAGACAGACACTACCTGTACCAACATCTCTGGATGATTCCTGTGCATAATAAAATCTGATAAAGGCAATAGGTTATTTTTCCTATGCTGGTAAATATCTGGCAGGGGTCCCCAGTCAGGAAAAAGATTGGAGTATTAAGGTCTTTCAAAGGAGTTAACTGGCCATACTCAACTATAAAACCTCTAAAAATTTCTGTTTTTATGTCTATGAATTAAATGAAATTTAACTGATTTTTAAGAAATTACACTTCTGTTATCAAGAATACAATTCTTACTAGATCATAGGTGAAAATGACAAAATGATAGCAAATTAAAAATTCAAATAATTATTTTTGACTTTTCTAGAAGACATAATGGTCTCTGGAAAGCATATACAGTAGTCTAATTCCAACTGCTACTCATTAAGTATTGGATATGTGATAAAAACTCCATAACTCCAATGTACCTTCTCTAATGTACTGTAAATTTCTATTTCCTATCGTGCTTACAAACAAAGATTTGCTATGCCCACTAAACTCAGTAAATGAGAAGCTTGCACATTATTTCATTTTGCTATAGATACGATACATATCAAATGACACTTAGCTACTCCTGGTCCCCCATTTATATGTTAAATGCCTTGTTAAAATGACAAGATTGTTGATCTTGGATTTCACTTTGATTACCCTCTTAGATTGGATCTTTCTCTTACCAGATGCCACTAGAGTAGCTCTGTAAAGCTCATTTTTCTTTATCTTTACTTAGTTTCTGTCTCTAACTTTAGTTTCCTTTTTCAGTTTCCCTAATTCTCTTAACTGCCATTTATCTTTAACAGAAGTTACTAATTCTGGAATTCATATATTCTGGAACTGAAATTATCTGTGTTCCTAACCAACCAGGTATACATATGAAATGGTCTGTACATTAATCCCCCATAATAGCAGCTCTTATTTGGGAAAGGGTTATAGTACATTTAAATCATACGGTTTTCCAAGCGAGTTAAGACTGCTATTTGTGTTTAGTGTCAGAATATGATGAATTAGAAGTTGAAGAGTTTCTAAAGTGATTCTAAGGGCTTGAGGTGAGATGAACCCTTTTTCTTAGAGCAAGAGCTTTATATACATATAGAGACAATATAGACATATGGGGTGTCTATATTACACTACTCATTAAGAGTAATATTTATATTTATATTTATATATTAGTATATATTAGTAATATAGTAAATTATATAGTATTATATAATTTACTATATATATAATTTACTATATTATATAATTTATATAGTAATATAGTAAATTATATAGTATTACTAATATATACTAATATTAGTATTACTTATATACTAGTAATATTAGTATTACTAATATAATATTAGTTATATAATATAGTAATATCTATATTTATATTACACTACTCATTAAGAGTAATATATTTACTTTTATCCATTTTTTAGTGCCTTTTTTGAAACAGTCACTGGGCTAGATGTGGGGAAGACAAACATGTAAGCAAATCACTGTTAAAAGTATAAGTAACTTGTACAAAGTGTCTAAAAGGACACAGTGCCGAAAGGGGTCACTTTTAGGAGGAACTTTATAGAGCAAGGACCACTAAGTTTACCTAAAATGGGAAGAAGAAATATGGAGAAATTAAGTGGGAATATGGGGAGGGGAAGTGTGCTAATCACCTAAGAACCTCAGTGCCACAAGGAGGAGTTTGGGTCTGACCATTAGGAGAAACAATTACAAAATTTAAGCAGCATGCTAAACTGCATTTCACAAATATCACTCTTCGGCAGCATCAAGGATGGATTGGAGGAGGCAAGACTGGAGGCGGGAAGACTGGTTAAACAAATGCATATTAGGAAGATACGAGAGAAAAATGACAATGGCCTTATCAAGGGCAGCGATAATGTTCCTTGCAATAGGAATGAACAGAAGTCAATAGGCAATATTAAGAGATGGGATCAAAAGGACATGACTGCAGATTATTGTTTAGAGTTATGGAAAAAAGTAGAATCCAAAGGTCAATCTCAGATTTCTTGAGTGGTGGGAGAGATGATGAGACAAACTGTAACTTTAAAAATGGTAATTTAAAAAAAAAATGTTTTATATGATGGTGGTTAAATTTACTAAAAATATTTGTCAGGATTCCCATAGTGCAGGAATTAGCAAGCTGTATCTCATTCAGGCCAACCAGTTACTGCTAGTGGACCCCGTAGCCTTGTGCTCCCCATCTGAACGTGGTATCTCTGATTTGTCTCACCAGACATTTGCTTCACTTCCCTTTTTATTCCCTGAAGAACCACAAGAGTATGAACTGTGGCATCAATTTTGCAGTTTGATTTACATCTTTCTTAATGATTTGAAACTAATTTGTTTCAAAAATTGATTTTGACCAGAGCACAATTTTGCTGGTATATCACGTTAAGTAAATGAATTCTCCAGCAGTGAGTGCAACTAAAGGGAAGAGCTGACGAGCAACTTAAAAAAGAACTATTAATTCCAGTAAAGTTGGTAAAATGCTCAGTAAAATAATTTTCTTACAATTGATGTCAGCATATTTAAACTTTGTGGTGTGATTCAGTTTATATACTCTAAGAGATTTAGTGTTTTAGAAAAGTGTTCTTCAAGATTTTCCTAATGTATTATATGTATCTCTCATGAATTGAATTGATTTAGAAATTTAGTGTAAAAGTGTTACTACAAAGCCAACAACATGATATATAAAGGAGCTAGGATGCAATTATAATATTTTTGTGAATCAATTATGCCTTTTTGGGAGAAGATTTAGAATTCAAAAATGCAGCTAATGAAGATGTTAGAAAATAAAATCTATAATAGTAGTTTTGGATTTAACAAGGAGAACAATCAGAAGTTACTAAATATGGTCATCAAGTAGTAAACTTTACTTAGAAATAAAAAAAAATTGTCCAAGTTCAGTAAAGAGATATTTATTTAGGTTGAAAATACCATTCAGAAACATTACGAGAAGGTATTTGTTAATGGAAATACCTTTTCAGTGGAGATGATAAAGTCTCATTCATTGTTTTTCTTTATATAGTAAGAATTAGACTTTTTTAGAAAGTGTGTGATATGTATCACCATCTATATTCTCATCCACATGTTACAATATTATTTCTAAATTTCTAAGAATAATCTGTAAAATAACTATTTTGCAGTAGATCTCTATTTTTGGTAACATGTTTTTATATTGTGTTGAGATAAATAACACTGATTGATTGGAATATTATGAATGTTTTAATTTAAATTGAGAAATGAATGAGTTTCTGTAAGGACAAACACCTTTGTGTGTAGTAGTATAGTTGCATACAAATTTGAGGCTGCAGTGTTTGCTTTTTACAATGAATATTTTAACTCTATAATAATTGGCATTGATATGGGAAGGTCTTAAATTTTCAGATTTTGTTTGTTAAGGATGATAACATTTATGATAAATTGTGAAGACTTGGATATCAGTCTTCTTTTAAATTTCCTTTATTTCCTAAAATTGCCTACATTAAAACCCCATTCTTTAGAATGTTAGTTCAATGGAAATGCCTTTTTTCTATGTCAGAGATTTAAGGAATTTAAAGCTTATTTCTATTTGGGTGCCACATGTGTTTTCAAAACACCTGATACTGAGGCAAGAGCAGTATTTGCCAAGTAGCAAATACAAGAGCAAAATGTTTTGACAGTCATATTGCCTGGCTTTGTCCAGGGTTGGTACTACTGTCCCCACTCCAGGAATGGACAACCTGTTATAACAAAAGTAACTGTGTGCTTATTAAGTGTCAGGTATTATGGTAAGTGCTTTAAAATGCATTAGTCTTTCAAGAACCCTGTTAGAATGGTTTTGTCTTTACTATTTTCTGATGCAAAAAGTTGAAATTAAAGAAAGTTAAATAATTTATCCAAAGTAACATAGCTAGTGGGTGTGATGTGGTGCTCCCTCAGCTATCACCCTAAAAAAACTAAGAATGCCAGTTCTTCTCAGCTTTCAGTTTGGAGTAGGCAAACACGTATCTAAAAATAAAAATAAATTATTTGATGACACTAAATTTTATATAATCAGCTAAAGTTTATGTGTTTTTTATGTTTTTATTATTTTGTCATCTCTCATGAAAAATCAGGAACTCAATTCTTATGGTCCTGTAATCTATCTGGATCATAGTGGAAAATTAGAAAAAGCAGAGAAAATGTGGCAAATCTGTGTATTAAAGCAATCCCCTCAGGCATTACCCAGCATCCATTTATTGTTATTTCACACCTAGTTTCAGCAAGCTTTTTTTGTTTGTTTAATTTTAAACCTACAATTAAGTCATGCACTATTTCAACAACCTTGTTTTCTTAATGATGCACCTTAAGTAACTAGCACTATGCTACCCCTGGGTATGCAAGGATGAATTAAGACAGTTTTCCCTGCCTTTAATCTTGAAATTAGATAGCAGCAGGAGATGACCACAAGTGACCAAGTTAACAGAATTGATAGCAGTCAAAAGTGACAGCTGATAGTGGGAGTGGATCCTGAAACGCTGTCAAAAGGAAAAAAGCTTAGGGTATTATAGAGTTTTTCGTTGGGGCTTGAGGATGTTACTGAGTACAATACCAGTATCTGGTGTTCACATTGAGGAAAAGATCAAATTACATTCAGTGTATTCTGTTAAAGAAGTTAAATACATGTAATGTCTTTCAAAATGATTTTCATCCAAAAGTAGTTGTACTTAAAAAAGTCTTTAGCTGTCATACGTAGAATGACTTCCAGATAACCAGTTTTACTATGCCTTAATAGTCTCAGTAATAAAACTCAAATAATTGTTGAAGGATGAATTTTTGTTAAGGAAAAAAAATCCCAGTAGGTTTTAGTTGTACAATTCATTCAGAGATAGGAGGTCCTTCTGAGTTCAAGTCTACGTACCAGAAGTTTTATGTCTGGAATTTTTCATCAAGTCCTAGTGTAAACATTGACTAGAACTTTTTGTTTGACACCATTATGAAAAATTGCTCTGTGGATAGAAAGCATTTTAATCTTGTGTTTCAGCTCATTTGATCTGATGACCATAATTTATAATTTATTTTTCCTCCCCAAGTTTGTTGTTGACTATGGTATAATTCTTATTTTCTCTTTCTTTCTTTCTCTCTCTTTCTTTCTTTCTTTCTTTCTTTCTTTCTTTCTTTCTTTCTTTCTTTCTTTCTTTCTTTCTTTCTTTCTTTCTTTCTTTCTTTTCTTTCCCTCCCTCCCTTCCTTCCTTCCTTCCTTCCTTCCTTCCTTCCTTCCTTCCTTCCTTCCTTCCTTCCTTCCTTCCTTCCTTCTTTCTTTCTTTCTTTCTTTCTCTTTCCTTCTTTCCTTCTTTCCTTCTTTCCTTCTTTCCTTCTTTCCTTCTTTCTTTCTTTCTTTTCTTTCTTTTCTTTCTTTCTTTCTTGTTTGAAGAGGAAGCCTAAAATACATTTCAATACATGACTCTGAATCATTTAGAATCATAAGCGGTTAATGCCGTAAGGAACTTTATATATTTTCGGACCTAGTTACTTCATGTTACAGATGTATTGGTAACTTGCTCAAACACAAGAGGAGTTTTTCACAGGGTCCACATTCCTGTTTGATACATCTGATTCCAATGTTACCTATTTTTTGTCACCTATTCATATTGAGTAATTTGGGGTAGAGGAACAAGGAACAATGCAAGATTCAAAAATGCCTTAAACCCTCCTTATTTATCAAATTATCACCTTGTGGCAAGGCAGTTTTTCTCTGAGCAGCATTGCTGAGACTCAGACTCAGTTTTGAAGTCTTATTCCTTCCTTGGAGGAGTATTTATATTTCCCTATAGGAACTCTTCCTGCCTTTCTTCTGAGAACAATTTCATTATCCTGAAAATCATGCACTAAGTACCTACTATGTGACAGGGACTCTGATAGCCCCCAGTGATCGGAGGTAAAGAAAGATCACAGTCCCTTCCTTGCAAAAATACACAGTCTACAATGGGCAACAAATGGTAAAGCAGAAGTAATAGCAGTGCAATCTGGCACAGGAACATGGGAGCTCAGAGGGCTCCTAACTCAGCCTGACTTTAGCGAGGAGGTATTCCCAGAGTTTAATCTGGCAAGTTCCAGAAGCCCACACTGACCTTCCATTAGTTTCTAGAGTTATCAGGCAAAGGACCTGAGAGCATTCCTCTTTTAAGACCTCTCAACTTTACTTTTTTTTTTTTTTTTTTTTTAAGACAAGAGTCTTGCTCTATCCCCCAGGCTGCAGTGCAGTAGACCAATCTTGGCTCACTGCAACCTCTGCCTCCCGGGTTCAAGCAATTCTCATGCCTCACCCTCCCCAGTAGCTGGGATTACAGATGCATGCCACCACACCCAGCTGATTGTAATATTTTTAGTAGAGACAGGGTTTCACCATGTTGACCAGGTTGGTCTCAAACTCCTGACCTCAAGTGATCTGCCCATCTTGGCCCCCCAAGTGGGATTACAGGCATGAGCCCCTGCACCTGGCCTCAACTTTACTTTGGTAATATTTTTCTTCTACACAGTGGTCTCTGTATTATCTGATCTCTCTAAATGTTAAATATTTACTGTGGAGTCAACAAACCTGAGAGGAGACATCACGGAGAAGGAGATTCCATTACCTCCTACCCTCATAAGTGAAAAGGTGTACGTGGAATCAAATACCGACCAGGGACCATAACCGAAAGGACTCTGAAAGATTGTGGAACCTTTGTATAAGAGTATCCATGTTTTTGTTGTCTCTTCTGCGTTTCGACATGACTAAGCTCTGACTGGTTAAACGAAAAAAGGAAGCTTCTTTCATTTCTAGGACAGCAAAGACGGGGATGGTGAAAGGGGAGTTTGAGACATTCTGTCCCTTTCCACAGCCATTCCCGGAAGAAAGAATGTCCAGGATTGACTGGTTGGTGGGAGCCACCTCAGGGAAAGGGAAACTGACCCCTGGGGACTGAAGTCAGGAATAAAGAAGTGACAGGGAGCTAGCTGGGGCCTGAGAAAGGCCCTGGGGCTGGACGCTAGAAAGACCCACTGGGGTCTTTTCTATTTTCTTATTCAACATTTTATCTTTGGTTGTAAAACTCAGGAAAACACCTTTAACAAACAATAATAACTTATCTTTTAAGTTGTTCATTTACTAAATGGTGAACATGGATTGGGTGTGGTAGAAGGAAAGAACATTTTCTGCAGAAGGGAGAAAAAAACCACAATCAATTTTAGGAGGAGGAATGAAATCTGGGAATAGTTCTCTGACCCTTTGTGTGTCAGTGTGTTCTCAGCCTGAACTGGAAGGAAATGGGATAGCATGTGGAATGTGGGAAAGTGCGAAGAACTGACGCAAAATTCACTATCTGCCTCATTAAATGCACTAGTAGATTTTCAAGAAAATGAGCCTGTTATCACCACAGTAAATTTCTCACTCTGGGCCTACCTCCTTGTCTAAAACTTAATAGAGCTTAATAAGTGTTCAAATTTTTCCTGTCTTTCTGGGAATAATTTTCACCTTTATCTCTGATGATCCTGTACTTTCCCTAGGTCAGAGTAAAATATAATAGGAAATGGGCAAGTAGGTAGGAAATCTGGAGAAGGTCAAGGCCTTTTTATAATGATTCGTTGTAAATTTAAAATACTTAGACTTGTATTTCATACAGATTCACATATGTTCTTCTGGATGAATTAGAAATTTTAATTGTGAGGCTCAAGAAAGTAGTGCAACCAGCTTTCATATTTGTATGAAATTTAGGACTTTGGAAAGGATGTTGCACACTAAAAATTACAAAATAATTCAACGATTATTTGCTACAGTTACAAAGATTATAATATTAACATTTGCAAGAACATTGCATTTGTGAATAACAAGTATGATACAAGTAAGAAATCATCCATGTCATTCTCAGAAGTCATTGTGTGAGAACTGGACTGTGATTCGTGAGACCAGGCCCTGCCACTAGGTTGTGTGACTTTAGAAAATCATTTCATGTTTTTGAGAGTTGATTTCTTCATCTGCAGAATGAACAAAGAAGGGTGGCTCTTGATTTCATAATCTCTCTTGCACATATCTGATTCTACTTGGTGCAGTAACAATAATTGCTTGTTAGGTTTGCGATCATGTCTTTCCAGTAAAATAAATCTTTAGTGACTCTCAGGTTTAAAAAGAATCTTTTTTTGCACCCTATTTTAAAAGCTGCCAGATTTGGGGTTTGGCTGACTACTAAGGAGAGCAGGCTGCTAGAAGGAGCAAATTCCAGAGCTGAGGGTCATTTATTTGGAATGCTTTGCCAAACACTCCCCTATTTTTAAAGTTGTTGGGAGCCTTTAAACTTGAACATGGGGTGGGAGGACAATTGTTTAAACCACTTTGTCAATACGTGCATGAAAATCTTGAGGTTTACAAATAATTTTTAATAGTTTGCCACATTCCAATGGCATGCCAAGTTTCAGGGTCCTGCCACTTTTCTTCTTGTTATTTTCCTCCCCTATCAACTTTGCTCACTCTCCCAAAGAAACCGGCAGTGAGAAAAAACAGGTCTTCATTTTTACTGGAATGCTCTTTCCATTTGGCCAGAGGTTTCTCAAACCAGGCAGCACCAATCACCTACGGAGTTTTAAAATCATAGTGATGCCTGAGCCCTACCCCAACTAAGTCAGAATATTTGGGAAAGGAGCCCAGGCATCTGCACATTATAAAAGCTCCCCAGGTGCTTCTTATCTGCAGCCAGGTTAAACCAGGAGTGTCATCACTGATTGGCCTATTGGCTTTAATGTGTCCTGTGACGACAATACCAATCAGCCGTCTGGTTAAGAAAAGAGATGGACATAGATATTCTGAAAAGGCAACTTTAAAAAGTTGAGGGGAATGTATTTCTTTAGCTTTAATGCCTCACTGTGGGATTTGTCTATACATTTATGTATTTTAAAATTACTATCATAAATTCACAATTAATACCAACACTGATCAATTTGTGAATATTTATTGATGCCATTTTCATGCATATGTGTTGCTAAATACAATGGGAGGGGGCCTACAGAAAGAGAACCCAGATCCTACCCACTTCTTAAAGCTTATATCATTTTGAGGTGCAAGAATTGTGTAAGACAAGACACAAAAATCACACATGTTACACAGATTAAAAGCTAATATCACTGAGAACAGGAAGACATTACAATTGGCTAGAATCACCTGAGGAGATGGTACCTGGTTCTGGGCACCCTTTGAATGTTTTTCACTTATCCGGTATGTAAGGATATTAGCTCTGGACTAGAAAATCTTGGATCGCCCACAGGTGAGCTCTGTGACCTTGGGCAAGTCATATTACCTTTATGATCCCCAAATTTAGCTTCGTGAGCTTCAATTTGTAAAATGGAAAAATATAAACCTTCCCTCACAGAGTTGCAAGGAATAAATGATATGATAGAAGCAAAATACCTGAAAGTTCCTGAGAGTTTAAGTTCATTTTGTTCCTTCTTATTGCTTTTTTTTTTTTTTTGCCACATATACCGCTTAGGCAACAGATCAGCCATGGAAATATGATGCAGAAGATCTGCCTCATGCCTGTTCCCAACATAAATCTCTCTCTACCAAAACTCTCTGTCAGAGATTGTGTTCAAACCTGAACAAGTGGACCCACTCAGTCCAGAGTTACCCTCAGCATGAGACAGGCTACCCAGATGGTTCTTTGTCTTTATAATATTTTTATTTCTTTAAATTTGGCAAAGTACACACTTTTGTGAGTTATACATGCAAATGAAGAGGAGTACAGAAGAGCACATTTCAATTGTAATGTTCATGCCAAGAATAGTAACCTCTTCAAGGATACCACTGAGTGCACACAGAATGCTAGGAGGTCTTGACTCTGCTTATGGAAACCACAGAAACTCATCCCTGAGGCTGATTCTATAGCAGCCATGACCCTCATTAAACTTCCAATCAAGTAAAATTAATATTAGCTATTAGGTTAGATGTTAGATATTGTCCTTCCCTCCATTTAATTATCTTAGTTCCTATGAATCTCCTTCCTTAACGGTTCAGCCTTCTATACCTGGGTGTTTCAGCCATATGTAAGTCATAAACTACAATTATCTTACTATTTATAAGTTGCTTGCAAACAACAGGAGCCAAGTCTTATAATACAAGAAGTGAAGAAATTTTCCCGAAGAAGGTAAAGAGACTCAGATAGGAACAAAGAGAGGAAGGCACAGTCAGAACCCTGCTATAGAAATCACCTATGTAAGGCAATGCAGCTCATGGAATAGCCACCCCCAGACAACCATCACCAGTACACTGGGGCTTCTGAGAGACTCAATCAGAGCTTCTGAGAATAATCGCTGAGTGTGAACATCAGATTGACTATTGAAAGGTCGCATGCCCACATTCTATGGACCAGGAGGCAGGATAAGGGACTATTCTATATGCCTACATCTTCTCTTCTCATCCCCATCTCCTATGTACCTTCCCCAACCAGGAAGAGTGTAGATCTGGTTAGCCAAAACAAAAGAAAATATTCACTAACCATTTTAAAGGAGTTGAAGTAAGGGGACTAACGTTTACCAGATATCTTGCCAAAGCCAGACATTGCATTGGTATTAGGGGAACTGATACACTGTGCTGTTATTAGTACCTTGTAGTCAGACTGGCATTGTTCAAATCTCAGCTCAGCCACTTGCTGGAAGAAACAATGAATGGTCTTGCTGAGTCTGGACTGGCAGGACTCCAGAGCCTGTTGACATATCACTCTTTTATGTAGCTCTGTAGGACTGATTTCACTTATCTTTAGTCTCAGGCTTTAATTCACAATGAGTTGTTTTTCAGTTTGTTTGTTTGTTTGTTTTTGAGATGGAGTCTCATTCTGTTGCCCAGGCTTGAGTGCAGTGGCGCAATCTTGGCTCACTGCAACCTCAGCATCCTGGGTTCAAGCGATTCTTGTGCCTTAGCCTCCCAAGTGGCTGGGACCACAGGCGTGCAACACCTCGCCCAGCTAATTTTTGTATTTTTAGTAGAGACGAGTTTTCGCCATGTTGGCCAGGCTGGTCTCAAACTTCTAACCTCAGGTGATCCGCCTTCCTCGGGCTCCCAAAGTGCCGGGATTATAGGCATGAGAATTGTGCCAGCCCTCAATGAGTTTTTAACACTTAGTGATCCTCATCAGAGATGCCAGTTTGTTAGGAAAACAGACTGCATCCCTTTCAGGCTTCATATCTGCTTAGAAAAAAGCATAATCTTGTAAATTACCTAATCATATAAATTAGTTGAGTAATACAAAATTATTTTTCCTTTTATCTGATTTTTTTCTGAATAAACTACCTTAATCCTGGCTTCATTTTGCTCATGAGCCCCTGATATTTGAACAGATATCTGATTCCTCCACAGAAAAGAATTAGTCCTCTGCATATTCTGAGAAGTATTAAAAATATAATAAAAATAAATAAAAAAGGAAAAAAAATCAGTCTTATTGGTAGATTTTAAATGGCTTATTTAAATATTAAAAGTTTATCAGTCTCTAAATTTTCAGCCTGGGAAAATCTCAGCAACGAATTTGATATTAGCCCTGATGCATCATGGAAGTACAGGAAACTCAGTTTCTACAGACTCAGGTCTTCCTGGGGTCACCTCAGGCCACTTACATCTCTTATCTGTGCTTTTCCTTAGCTGACAGTTGGTTCTGGAATGAAATGGAAATCAGGAAAGAGGAAGATGATGTTGTACTTTCCCACTCACAACACACACTTGTCTTTAGCCTAAACATTGTTTTCCAATCCAGCTGTCAGTCTTCAAGTATGGAAGAGGAAGAGAAAAAATCAGCTAGCAAATATATCCAGATTTCCTGCTGGGCACCAAATGCTAAGCAGAATAGGCCAAAAATATTTAATCAAGAAAACAAGATTCACTAGGGTTTTTACTCTCCTAAAGAAAAATCTAAATTTGGAGGTGAGCCAAAGTTAAAAATATAAAAATAAAGCAAGTGTTTCTCTCCTGCTTTCCTAGGGTTGCCAGGTTTTGGGAGCCGGGGATGGGGGAAAACGGTAAAGGAAACATACTTATTATAAAACATTCAAAACAGTGAATGGGAAATACTTCTTCTAAAAGTTTACTTATTGTTTATCTGAAATTCAAATGTAATTTAGTATCTAGCAACCCTGCATCCTGATATTCAACTTTCATACTCCTCTGGCCATGACTGGCTTGGGCAGGAGAGATCTTTGCCTGGATAGATGTTGGGAGGAGCCTGGTGAATGTATTCCTTCCCAGGATTGGTCTGGAGCCTTTGGAATAGGGATCTCCTTCCCTATGTTTGGAAAACACTGGTCTAAGCCTTTCAACAATAGCCTTGAATATAAATGAATGTCTACTTAGCAATCATCTTTTCCAGATGATTCTTGTATCTTAAAATAATGTTACTTCAAGAAGGTGCCTAATTGTAAGACATCCTTACAGTAATAGTAGTTGGGGTTATGATGAAATTTGATAATGTGAGATTCTCTTAGAAAATAAAATTAGTAATAAGTAACTACAACTGAGTTTATAATCTTAATAAATTAAAGAAGCTTAATTTAAAATGTGTAACTAAATAGAAACTAAGTCACAAAAACTCCTTGATGACAGGAGTAACATATAACAGGGAGACAGTAGTAAGTAGTGGCTAAGGGTAGAGGCTGTGGAATTACACTACCTGGGTCCAATATCTAACACTGATTATTGTGGTGACTTACTGAATTTTCCTCACCTACAAACTAAGTTACAACCTATTGTGTTTTTTTAATTGATTGAGATTATTAACACTTTTTATAATGCCTGGTCCAGAGTAAATGCTCAAAACACTTTACCTATTTTATATGCTAAATTTAAACTTAATCTTTTTGGGACTTAATATATATCCATGCACATTGAACATATTTTAAATTCAGAAAGGAAACCGATATGCCAGCAAAAACACAGCAAATATTCTTGTTTTCAAATAAAGACCATTTCTTTATGAGAAAGTTGAAAATTAAAGATGTTTTAGAGATAGTTCAGTGTTAGCCACTCACAGTCACAGGTTTAAACCATGAAGTTAGTGTTTATTAATCCGAAAACAATTGTTCCCAGCCATGGCATGAAGTCTTCTTGTTGCCCCCAACCCACATAAACACACTAGAAACTTTCATTCTTAGGGAGCGATAGGGAGGCTGGGGGCTAGTGAATAGACATTTTGTTAAGAGCTCACTCACAGGCTGAAGGAGTGTTGAATAGGTCCACCATTAACTACTCTAGCCATACCTCTCTGAGAGATTGGAGTTCTTGTTACCAACGAAGGACCATGTGGCCATATCCAGAGGGTTGGAGCAGGTCTTAGGGTCCATTGCCTGGCACACCTCCTCCCAGAATCCCTGAGGTATAACCTTCTTAGGGAGATAGCAAAGCACTTTTCTAACACTCCGCATTTCTGGAGAGTAGTGAGTATATTCCCCTCCAGGCCTTTTCACTTTTATTCAGAAACACAGGGTAAATAATAAAAGTCTGTCTGTATTATGACTGGCTACAGCAGGTGGGGGTTTTCTTCTCAGTAATGTTTTCAAGTGGTATCACCTAGCAGCTGGATTCCTTTGCCTTGACAGAATTGGCACCCTAAAAGCAAAAGAGATGGAAACACTGGGGGTGATAAACTGTGTCAGTTTGGAATCAATTTAGAACAGTTTAAAACCATTCAAACGTGACACATTCAAAAGCTTTCAATGCTATCCACTGAGAAATCATATTTGAGGAATTTTTTCCATTAAACATTTAGTCTGGCTTAAATCTAGTAAGATGCTAATCTCTTCAACATTTGTTTTTCTTTCTTTTTGTAAAAGTCGGTCGAGTATAATATAACAAAAGGACTGAACACAAGAGGTAGAGTAGAAAGTGTCCCGGGTTTGGTTTCAAGACAACTAGGTCCTGGGTTCTACAACTAAGTGATTTTGTGACCTTGAGCATTACTAAGCCATCGTAAGCCTCATTTATAAAGTAGGGATAAAGATTAAATTATGAGGTCTTTCTGTAAGTAATTGGCACACAGAATATGTGTTCAATAAATATTAACTCTGTAGCCTAGGAGTGATATGGTTACAAGCTTTGTTAAAACTCCTTCTTTTAGGAAATGTAAAAATGAATTGGTACTATCAAAGCTTTTATGCCCAGGCCATATAGAGATTATCTTCCCTCCAAAGAAACTAAAATGGATTGAGAAGACAAATATCATTCCAAGGAAAGGCTAGAAATCTGCAAAATTACACAATTGTACTTTAGTGCACCAAAGATTAAAAATAATGCAGTCAGAATAACATTTATTTCATCTACCAGAATCTTACCCTATTTCTTGCCTTTGATTAGTTTAAGAATAGGAAACTAAGACAGTATAGACTTATAAAGATCTAACATATTTATAAATATGTATCTTTGCATATGCAAATTATACATATTTTTAAAGTTTGCTTCAGTGAAATTTAGAGCATGAGCAGACAACCTAATTTTGGTGAAGAGTCAGAGATAGTAAAGTTTTTAGCCTTTGCAGGCCACACAAGCTCTGTAGTGGACTGTCATTGTACGGCAAAAGCAGGTCTCAGGGCCACAGACAATAGTAAATAATAGGATATGATTGTGTTCCCATAAAACTTTATTGACATAAACAGGTAGTGGGCAGGATTTGGTCTGTAGGATATAGTCTGTTGAATCCTGGCCTAGAGCATGATATAGAGTACACTTACAAACTGGGAATAATTAAGATAACTAATTGAAGAGAAAAATAATGTATATGCTTAGATCAACTCAGCAATTGAATAAACACAACTGTAGTACATACGTCTATTCCTTTAGCATCAAGGCTAGCTGAGTTGAAAAAAAAATAGTATGATTCTCTAACTACATTCTGTTGAGTTGCTGGTGTGTAACTCACATTGTAAATGACCTACATTTCACTATTACTTTTTGAAGTTCTAACATACAACCATGCTTATTTGCACATTAGGGTTTACTGTTTTTCTGTGATAGACAAATACTGAAATTTGATTCAGACCCATTTCAGAAATGGCCAAGGCAGGATTTCCTTATGATGCACAAGAATATTCTGTGAATTTCCTGGGAAGTGTATTCAAGTATCACTTACCTGACAGCATCCGAGTCATTGTGTTATAAGGAATTTCCTGCAGGAATTGAATTAGTTAGGCTTGGCCCTCAGTGGTTTTATAACTATTTCCCACATTCACCTTAAACAATGCCTTTTAGAAATGGTTTTTGGTGATTCTTTTTCTCCTGGAAGAGATTACAAATAATGAAATGTCTAGACCATTAGAGAATATAAATCAGTAGAGAATGCTAATTTCTTTTTATGTCATAGTAACAGAGCAAGCCAACTTAATCCTCAGTGCCCTGACAAAGCATCCAGCACCAACACTTACATTAGAAAGGTATCTAATTCCTCATCTTTTTGAGATTCTATTTTTATAAATTTTAATTCTATTCCATTTTGAAAGTATCTAGGAATCAGAACCTTTATGCAAGACTAATAACAAGGTAAACACTATTACCTAGCTTAAGAGACCCCAAAATATCAGTGACTTCATACCACAATGATTTATTTTGCTCATGTGTCTCCTTCCTGTGTGAGTTAGATAACCCCACTCCCTCCTGTACTATGCCCTTGGGAATACACGCCTCTATGATTACAGTCAAAGGAGAGAGTTGTAGATAGAAAACGGCACACTTGCTCTTGACTCCCTTGGCTGGAGATGGAGGTAATACATTGTCAGTTCTGATCCTTGTTCATTGACAAGAACCAGCCCACATGGCTTCCAACTACTGCCAGGTGCTCTGGGACATACAGACAAGCACATAATTATTTGGTGATACTTGGTGAGCCCTAACTGCCACAGAAAAACTTTTGAAGCATTTAGTTCTGTTCTGAGACTAGAAATCAATCAGGTAAAGACAAATAAGAAATTTATAGTATTATCTCAGTTTTTTTAAATTGACTTTAACAAGAGTATATGCTGGGAGGATATTTGCTATATTCTACTAGTTTTCCCAATTTAAGGTTGTCTGTTTTGAGTAAAACCATCTGCTCTTTATCCCAGTGGAAAGATGAAACTCTCGTCTATTTAGTCCTTAATATCTCTATCATTAAATGGATAGATTTCATGTACTCTTCAGTATTGATAGCCTACTTTCTAAGTGTGTGTGTGTGCGTGTGTGTGTGTGTGTGTGTTTCTGCCATTACAGTCATTGCAAGAAACAATTATGTATTCTGACAACAACTAGCACAGATTTATCTATTAATAAATGTTGGTTGATTAATAGATAAAGACACGTTTATATATACCAGCAAATACGAAGACTTGGATTCAGTAAAGTTTGATACCAATCAATAGCATGAAGATTAAGGATGACTGTGACTGGCTTTAGTTTGCATTTTTAGACTGCTTAATTTGGGTCAGTGTTTCTCAAAGTTATGTCCAATGGTCTGAACTGTTAAATCTGTTCTGAAGTCCAGGAACCTATATTAGTCAAAAAATAATGTTTTTAGACAGCTCTCCTCACACCATTCAGTGTGAAGATGGCCCCACTGATATTCATGAAAAAAATAAGAAGAATATTCCCTCCCAATGAATGTTACTATAAGGAAATTTGCTCATACAGAATTGGTAAATGGAAAAATGATGTCACTGAAATACATAAGTCACTATAATTCAGTTTTCCCCAGCACCTTAATGTTTATACTACCAATACCGCCACTTGAATGCCAAATACACTAAGAGCTGGACACAGTAATCATATACTGATACAGTATTGTAAAGAATTCCATTCTCCTTGGATTCTTCCTCTTTGCTTAGTTTTGCTGTATGTGATTTCTTGGAATGGCTTGTATAATTGGCCCCAAACTTAGTTCATTTTGCCCTTGTCCCCACAACTATTCAGCCTTAACATTTTCTTACTTCATTCCATTGCAATCCTTTATTTAGTATAGAATTAATTAGGAATCTAAATGCCTCTAAAATTATGCTAGTATTTTTATTTGAGTAGTTTTGACTTTGTGTTTTGGCTAAAAAGGTGTATGGACTTTGAGTTGACTGCCCCAACTCTGTTTTTATCATAAGCTCTATGATTTTTACATGTGATTTTGTAGAAAACACAAGATTGCTTTTAGGAATGAATATATCACATTATAGTAGAAATGCCTGTTTTCTTGCAACTTAAATTGCATATATTTTATGAATGGAAGAATGTCAACAACAAAATTGGCAATGGGCCTATTTGAGAATTTGCCATGTGGAGGCCGTTTCCTGACCTTTTATCCTTTACATGCTAGAGTGCTTTAGAGTTCCCAAATGGTGTTCATATGTACAATTTTATGTCAATCCTTAAACAATACTACAAGGATCATTATTAACATTCCTAGTTGATAGACTTGGAAATCCAGGCTCAGAGGAGACAAATGTTTTGCCTAAGGTAGATTGGTGACAAAATTCTGGCTATAATTAGTTACTCTGTTCAAATAAACCTATTTGAGCATCGATTTTACTTAGGGCACTGCAGATACAAAGATAACTAAAATGCAACTCAGTCCTCATCCAGCCAGTTGCCTCTCCTCTTCCTCCTATTGATTCAGGGACACTTCAGCTTGGACTGGGCAGAGCTAGACAATCTCAAACTCATAAAGGCATCTGCATTGCTAGTTTCCTAGAAGAGCTGGAAGCTGGGTATTCTGGCTGCTCTGCATAGGGGATATGGGACACTTAGGTGGCTCCTGGCCAAGTGGCCCAAGCCTGTTGCTTACTGGAAGTCTGTCACTTGGCTCTCCTCCCTCACCGGTTTGTATTGTAGCCTCTACCCTTGACACTGTCTCACCCAGTGGAAACACAGCTGCAAGAGCTGCAGAAGGTCTGTTGCTTCGAATCTTTCTGCTTTGTATGATCGGTAATTACACTCCAGGGACACATAATGAAGATGGTTCATCACTGCTTTTCATATGCTTCTTAGTGTGAGATAGTGGACTGGGAACTTGAATCAGAGCAAGAAAATTGTTTTCTGCTCTGGGCTTGGTCACTTAAACTAGCCACACTATATTAGGCAAAATATTTCAACTGCTTGGGCATGAATGTTCTCATCATTTGAGGACACTGTCTCATTAGATGGTCTAATAGGGACTTTTCCAGCTATAGCCTTCTGAGATTCCTCAAGGACACATTGAGTTTGTATTGCATTGTCAAAAGAGGGCTCCAAGGAACCAGGTCTAACAAGCTTTAAGGTGAGTGAGGTCTCTCAATGGTGACCCGACTTTCCTGACATCCTTCTGAATCTTAGACAAGCCTCAGAGAGAGATACCCATGGAATAACCAAAATAGTAGCACCAGATCTGTATGAGGTATTTAATTATTTTATTTTATTTTATTTTTTAGACAGTCTTGCTCTGTTGCCCAGGTTGGAGTGCAGTGGTGTGATCTCGGCTCACTGCAACCTCTGTGTCCCAGGTTTAAGCAATTCTCCTGCCTCAGCCTCCCGAGTAGCTGGGATTATAGGCTTGCACCACCATGCCCGGTTAATTTTTGTATTTTTTAGTAGAGATGGGGTTTTTCGTCAGTGGGCCAGGCTGGTCTCGAACTCCTGGCCTTAAGTGATCCACCTGCCTTGGCCTCCCGAAGTGCTGAGATTGCAGGCGTGAGCCATGGCACCTAGTCAAATCATTTTAAATGGTGATGATTATGTCCAATAAGTTCATCTTATTCTCTTGGGCATCTCATCCTTTTCCTGTCTTAGGAAAATGGAGGTCCTCTAACTCCTAAGATCTTGTCACATGATCCTGCTGTAGGCAGAACCCACACCAGTTAAACGTTTATTTACTTAGTCAATGTTTAGCCTGTGGTTGGCTTTTAAATATCCCAGTGGAGACTGAGAAAGCAGTACAGAGAGTGCTAAAACACAGACAAAGGAAAAGAAAGAATTAGAAACTAAGAGAAAA
The DNA here is from genome assembly GCF_049350105.2 of Macaca mulatta. Taxonomy (NCBI): domain Eukaryota; kingdom Metazoa; phylum Chordata; class Mammalia; order Primates; family Cercopithecidae; genus Macaca; species Macaca mulatta. The sequence continues at coordinate 60,583,136 of NC_133411.1, forward strand.
CAAGGAAAAAGAAGGGGAAAGTGCTTTCAGCATTTCTTTTTAACTTCTCTCCAAATGCTTAGAAAACAGAATTGGCTTTTGTATGTCTGTGGTAGCTTTCAAAGAAATTAAACGTATTATCAACACTTGCCAATTTATTTTACAAGTATACAGAATATCATTAGCACATTCTGGTGATAGTATGTCAGATATTTAAAGAGCTCTAGCTTGAAGAAAATGGGCCTCACTTTAAGAGTACTATATTTGTTTTATGTTCTCATACTTAATGATCTGGGACCTAATTTTCTTCAGTCCTGATCATGCTTTGTTTCATGAGCTTTAAATATATATATATATATATATACACACACACACACACATATATATAGTAATCATTAAATAAAATAATTATAAGTCACTTACCGAAGGAGTTAAATATGGAAAGTACATATGAATATGTACATGAATCATCCACATTTTAATATCTATACTTACTTCTGTTTCCTTTTGTCTCCCATTAATGATAAAATAACTGAGAAGATTGTTCTCTCTTTTTTCTTTTTTCTTTTTTTTTTTTGAGATGGAGTCTTGCTCTGTTGCCCAGGCTGGAGCGGAGTGTCATGATCCCAGCCTATGGTGACCTCTGCCTCCCGAGTTCAAGCAATTCTCCTGCCTCAGCCTCCCGAGTAGCTAGGATTAAAAGCATGTGCCACCACGCCCCACTAATTTTTGTATTTTTTAGGAGAGATGGGGTTTCACATGTTGCTCGGGCTGGAATTGAACTTCTGACCTAAAATGATCTGCCTACCTCGACCTTCCAAAGTGCTGGGATTACAGGCATGAGCCACTGTGCCCAGCCAGATTGTTCTCTCTTAATGGGCTGATAAGTAACCAAGTAAAACATATTGTACTTTTACCCCATGCTAGAGGCAGGAAGCCCAAGCTGCAGAATGCCCAGTTACAAACTCCTCTATTAGCCACCAAAGAGAAGATACTTTTAAATTTTATTACATTATTTAAATAGAAAAAATAAAGACAGAAGATCCTTTAAACAGCAAACTGGATAAATAGTACATGAGAATTCTATATATTATTTGTTACAACTGCATGTAAACCTGTAATTACCTCAAAATGAAAAGTTTAATTTTTAAACAAAGCCTATTATTGTATGATTAAGGTGGATAATTGAGCTGCTTCTTATTTTTATTATAGTAAAATATAAATAAAAGAAAATGTATCATTTTAACTGCTTTAAAATTATAATTCAGTGGCATTAAGTACATTTACAAGGTTGTACAATACTGTGAACCACTGTCTGTTTCAGAACTTTTGTTACTACATCCAGTGGAAATTCTCTATCTGTTAATTAATCACTCTTATTCCTCCCTTCCCTCTGCTCCTGGGAAATGCAGATCTGTTTTCTGTTCCTATTAATATGCCGCTTTAAATAATATCTCGTATAAATGAAATCAGACAATAAAATGGTGTTTTGTGTCTGGTTTCTTTCACTTAGTGTGATGTTTTCAAGATTCATTCATGTTGCAGTATGTATCAGTATAGGTCCATCTTGTTTTATTGCACTTCACTTTATTGTGCTTCATAGATACTGCGTTTTTCACAAATTGCAGGTTTGTGGCCACTCTTCACGTGAACAAGTCTCTCAGTGCTGTTTTTACAACAGCAAGTGCTCATTTCATGTCTTTATGTCACACTTTGGTAATTCTCACAATTTCAAAATTTTTCCTTATTATTATATCTGTTATGGGGCCTTGTGATCAGTGGTGCCAGGAACTGTGCCTATATAAGATGAAAAATTTGATAAGTATGTGTTCTGATAGCTCCACTGACCAGCCATTTCCTTCTCTCTCTCCCTTTTCTTGGGCCTTTCTATTGCCTGAGACACAAAAGTATTGAAATAAGGCTAAAATCGGCTGGACATGGTGGCTCATGCTCGTAATCCCAGCACTTTGAGAGGCCAACGCAGGCCGATCACGAGCTCAGGAAATCGAGACCATTCTGGTCAAAATGGTGAAATCCCATCTCTACTAAAAATGCAAAAATTAGCTGGGCGAGGTGGTGCCTGCCTGTAATCCCAGCTACTTGGGAGGCTGAGGCAGGAGAATCGCTTGAACCAGGGAGTCAGAGGTTGCAGTGAGCTGAGATCATGCTACTGCACTCCAGCCTGGGTGACAGAGCGAGACTCTGTCAAAGAAAAAAAAAAAAAGAAGTTAGTCTAAAATAACCTTACAATGGCTTCTAAGTGTTCAAGTAAAAGGAAGTCACACATCTCTCTCTTTAAATGAAAAGCTAGAAATGACTGTGCTTAGTGAGGAAAGCATATTGAAAGCCAAGATAGGCCAAAGCTAGGCCTCTTGGTCCAGTTAGCTGAGTCATGAATGTAAAGGAAAAGTTCTGGAAGAAAATTATGTGCTACTCCAGTGAACACATGAATGATAAGAAAGCAAAGCAGCCTTATTGCTTATATGTGGAAAGCTGAGTGGTCTGGGAAGATCAAACTAGTCACAATAGTCCCTTAAGCCAAAGCCTAATTCAAAGCAAGATCCTACCTCTCTTCAATTCTGTGAAGACTGAGAGAGGGGTGGAAGCTGCAGAAGAAAAGTTGGAAGCTAGCAGAGGTTGGTTCATGAGGTTTAAGGAAATAAACCATCTGCATAACATAAAAGTGCAAGGTGAAGCAGCAAGTGCTGATGTAGAAGCTGCAGCAAGTTATTCAGAAGATCTAGCTAAGATAATTGGTAAAAGTAGCTACACTGAACAACAGATTTTTAGTGTAAGTGAAACAGCCTTCTAGTGGAAGAAAATGCCATCTAGGACTTTCATAGCTAGAGAGGAGAAGTCATTCTGGATTCAAAGCTTCAAAGGACAGGCTAACTCTCCTTAGGGGCTAATGTAGCTGGTAACCTTAAGGTAAAGCCAATGCTTATTTCAAAAATCCTAGGGCCCTTAAGCTCTATGCTAAATCTACCTATGCTCTATAAATGGAACAACAAAACCTAGAATGCAGCATATCTGTTTACAGCATGGTTAACTGCATATTTTAAGCCCATTGTTGAGATTTACTGCTCAGAAAAAGAGATTCCTTTCAAAATATTACTGCTCATTGGTGGTATACCCAGTCACCCAAGAGCTCCAATGGAGATGTACAGAGATAAATGTTGTTTCAATGACTTCTGATACAACATTAATTCTGCACCCCATGTATCAAAAAGTAATTTTGACTTTCATGTCTTATTATTTAAGAAATAACATTTCATAAGACTATAGCTGTCATAGACAGTGATTACTCTGATGGATCTGGGAAAAGCAAATTGCAAACCTCCTGGAAAGGATTGTTATTATAGATGCCATTAGGAACTTATTCTTTTTTTTTTTTTTTGGTTTATGGGAGGAGGTTAAAATATCAACATTAACAGGAATTTAGTAGAAATTTATTTCCAACCCTCACGGATGACTTTAAGGAGTTCAAGACTTCAGTGGAGATAGTAACTGCAGATACGGTGGGAATAGCAAGAGAACTGGAATTAGAAATAGATCCTGAAAATGTGACTGAATTATTGTGATCTCGTGATAAAACTTTAGTGGATGAGTTGTTTCTCAGAGTGAACAGAGAAAGTGGTTTCTTGAGACGAAATCAATTCCTGAAATTAACTCCTGGTGAAGATGCTGTCAACATTGTTAAAATGACCACAAGGAATTTAGAATATCCCGTAAACTTAGATGATAAAGCAATGGCAGGATTTGAGGATTGACTCTAATTTTGAAAGAAGTTTTACTGTGGGAAAAGTGTGATAAAAAAGGATGCTCAACAGCATTAATCATTAGGTATTCAACCGTGGGTAAAATTGCATGCTCCAGAGAAATCTTTCATAAAATGAAGAGTCAATTAATGTGGCAAACTTCATTGTTATTTTATTCTAAGAAATTTCTAGAGCCACTCCAGCCTTCAGCAACCACCACACGGACCAGTCAGCAACCATCACCATCGAAGCAAACCCTCCACCTGCAAAAAGATTATGACTCACTGAAGGCTCAAACGATTGTTAACATTTTTAATCAATAAATTATTTTAAAACTAAGGTATGCATATTGTTTTTGTAGAAATAATGCTTTGTGCACTTAATAGATTACATTGTAGTTTAAACATAAGTTTTATATGGACTGGAAGACCAAAAAAATTGCATCACTTGCTTTATTGCAGTGGTCTGGAACCAAACCCACAGTATCTCTGTGGTGTGCCTGTATTTCATTCCTTTTTTATAGCTGAATAATATTCTGTTGTATGGATATACCACTTTTCATTTATCTATTTAGATGGACATTTGAGTCATTTCCACCTTTTTGGCTATTGTGAATAGTACTGCTGTGAAGAATTGTAAACAAGTTTTCTGTGAACATGTGTTTTCAATTCTTTGGGAGTAATATATCTAGGAGTAGAATTGTTGACTTGTAGGTCAACTCTAAGTGTAACTTTTTGAAGAACTGCCAAACTATTTTCCACAGCAACATTACCACTTTACATTCCCACCAACAATGTATGAGAGTTCCAATTATTACACGTCCTTGTCAATACTTATTTTCTGTTTTGTATTTTTTTTATTATGGCCATTCTACTGGGTGTGAAGTGGTATCCCATTGGGGTTTTAATTTACCTTTCCCTAATAATTAATGCTGTTGAGCATCTTTTTATGTGCTTTTTGGTCATTTGTATAACTTATTTGGAGAAATCTCTATTAATATTATTTACTCATTTTTTAATTGGGTTGCTTGCCTTTTTGTCGTTGAGTTGCTTCTTATTTTAAAAGAAATCAGACCCAAGAAGACTTTAGTTGCATGGGAAATATTCTGTCTCTGGGTGATGGTTTCATGGATGTGTTCACTTTGTGGTAATTTGTGCACTTATATATTTGTCAAAAATGTCATGTGTTTCCTTTCCTGGATGTATTAGTTTCCTAGAGCTGCTATACCAAATTAGTACAAATATTAGTGGCTTAAAGCAATATAAATTTATTCTCTCACAATTCTGGAGACCAGAAGTCCAAAACCAAGATGTTGGCAGAGCCATTCTCCCTCTGAAGGCTCTATGGGAGAATCACTCCCTGCCTTTTCCAGTTTCTGGTGGTTCCTGGCAATCCTTAGCATTCCATGGCTTCTTGACACTTGATACTAATCTCTAACTTTGTCTTCACGTGGTCTTCTCTCTCTTTCATGTTTCTGTTTGTGTGTCTAGGTATCTTAAATATTCCTCTCCTTTCTCTTATAAGATAACCAATCATTGAATTTTGGGCCCACCCTAAAAATCAGGATGATCTCATCTAGAGATCCTTAAGTTAAGTACTTCTGCAAAGAACCTGTTTCCAAATAAGGTCACATTTACAGATACTGGGAATTAGGACTAGACATCTTTTGTGTGGGGGAACACAATTCGGCCCACTATAATGAACATTTGTTAGGCTTCAGTTTTTAAAAGATGGCTTTAAAAAATATAATGGAAAGCAATTTTACTGGTCGGGTGTGGTGGCTCATGCCTGTAATCCCAGCAGTTTGGGAGGCCAAGGCAGCTAGATCACTTCAGGCCGGGAGTTCAAGATCAGTTTGGTCAACACGGTGAAACCTGTCTTTACCAAAAAAAAGTAATAAAGATAACAAAAATTTTAAAAACAGGAAAAAGAAAACTAGAAAAATGTGGTAATCTAGATTTTTGAGTCAAAATATCTTTAAGTTAGGGTGCAAAAAAATTTACAGGATGCTCACCACCATAAAAGTTATAAATTCTTAATTTTTGAAAAATGATCTCACTATTTAAAAAGCATAGTTAGATGGAAAGGGAACTTTTATAAAAAAGACTTTCAAAGGATATTTATCTGTTGTGGGTTTTTTTTCATTTTTTTGAGAGGAAGCTAATGAAAACAGTTCAATACTCATGTATGTAGAGAATATCTTTTAAGACATTAAAAAGCACATTTCTTAGTATTGACAAATACAGAGAATTCTATTAAAATTTCCAGAAGGCATATTTTTTTTTTGTGTTCACACTGTTACCCACGGCACATTCCTGGTTTTTTGTTTTTGTTTCTGTCCTTAAGTGATCAATAATGTTGGTATTTGGTCATTTTGAACTTTGTGATCTTTACCTTTGGACTTGTTAATAACTGGCTGCAGATTCAAGTCATAAAAGGTATATTATACTTAATATTGAGCCTCAGCACCTTTGTATTTTCATGTGACACGTGGCTGATGATCAACCTTGTTGGGTCTCATTTCATATATCAGTTAAATAAATATATGATGAAGTAATATTTTCTTCCCAAGAGTGATATTTGATTCAATAGATTAAAAGTTATTTTAGTCCCTAAACATCAAAAAGCCAGTAGCTCTGTGACAAGCAATCAGTATCAGAACACATGAATTTAAAACTTTGGACAATGGCCTTATTCAGAAGACTAAAAGCTTACAAGACTACTCTTTAGATTGTAGTGCTATTTTGGAAGCATGTCTTTTTTCTTTTTTTCTCTTATTTTTTCTTTTTTGGATAGTATTATCTGTTAAGAAACAGATGATGAGGCTTTAATTTAGTACATTCTCAAATTGTTCCCACTACAAAACTTGTTTCAAAGGTAAACTTTGAAAGTTTTCATAGGTAGGACTGTAAGAATGTTTTAAATAAATCCTAATCATTTTACCAGACGGTATACCTTAAAACAATTTTTTTTTTTTTTGCTTTATTTGACAGTTGTTTTTTTAAAAAAATAATCATTTTTAAGTTGATTGCAGTTCATCCAGAAAGTTACTCCATGTTGGTAAAGGTTAAAAATTAAGAGAGTCCGATTTTTGAAAATTTTCACAAAGCTCTTTTTATACTTTTAAATTAGTCAAAGGCCAAGTATTTCCTAAAGTGTTGATGTAAATTGTGTTACTGATCTTTGATCATAATGTGGAATAGTAGTTGCACTCAAGATATGAAGGAAAAATATGTTACAGGGTTTGGCTTTGAAATAACTGACATACAGCAGAAGCACTCACCCTAACATATTTTCCATCTAAACGCCAGGCAGGGCTGTCAGTTTGTGGAAAGGCAAACTGGGGCCTCCCTCAGCTCTGCCCTCCTAATAAGACCATCCTGACACAAAGCAGCAATTATTGTTCGATGACATCACCACCATCTTGCCCGTATTTTTATATGCATAATGGAAGATTTCAACTTTAAATCTGACCTAGCGATGAAAGTCAGTGTGAGTCCTGCGTCATGTTTTCATCCTGCTATAATTTTACTTTCTGGTAGTTCTTTTAACACAGTACTCTCTTTTAACACAGAGAGTTTCCAACCTGAAATATAGAGACCTTTTAGGAAGTTTTTTATATAGGAATCACCTGTCTAATCAACTACAAGAGGTCACACTTTTTTTTCTTTCTCTGAGACAGAGTCTCCTCTGTTGCCCAGACTGGAGGGCAATAATGAAATCTTGGCTCATTGCAACCTCCGCCTCCTGGGTTCTAGCGATTCTCGTGCCTCTGTCTCCCAAGTAGCTGGGATTACAGACGTGCACCACCACACCCAGATAATTTTTGTATTTTTAGTAGAGATGGGATTTCGCCATGTTGGCCAGGCTGGTCTCAAACTCCTGACCTCAAGTGATCCGCCCACCTCAGCACCCCAAAGTGCTGGGATCACAGGTGTGAGTCACTGCACCCAGCCAGAAAGTCGCACTTTTTAAAATGATACACAGAGTGTTACCCAAACTAAGTCTCAAGATACCTGTTTCTAATGACTTTTAGATAGCGTAGACCTTTTCATAGATTAAATACAAAAGAAAAAAGAAAAAAAAAAACTCTAGAATTTTTAGGATTCATAAAATTGGCATCACAATGACAGTAATCACTTATAGCGCCTAAGAATTTTTTCTTCTTTCTTTTTTAACCTTTCAGATTAGCTAATTTAATTATACTTTAAATATATCTCACAAGTGACTACAAATTCTTTGAGGTCAGGGACAATATTTTATTTTTTTTACCTTTTAATCCCTTGAAGGTGTTCTACCTTTCCTTTCATATGGTGGACTTTTATTAATGTCTGCTGAACGAATATAACATATTCATAATATAGTCATGTCTATACATTGATTAACATATTTGTTATCTACATACAGAGTAAGCCCAATCTTTCTCTTTTACTCTCTGTCCTTTTAAAAAATTTAAGAGGTTTTGGGGAAAATAAAGTAAGAAGAAAACAATGAGTCTTGTCTTTGTAGCCATCTAGATTTCTTAGCTCTGTTGCCTCATTCTTCCTCCTCATTCTTCCCCCAGCCGTGGTAGAGAAATAAAGTTGTCTGGAGGCTCATTACTGGAGTATGGAGATTGGACTACCCAATCTCAGTTCCCTTCTGTACTTTAGAACTCTCTCCTTCCCTCATCTTGATTTCACTAGGTCACACTACAACCCTGCTTCCTGGAGAGAATCAGACCCATGTGAGCTCTTGAGTCTCCTATTCCCTGGATCTCTCCACCAAGACAAGAGCCTACTCCAGGCTGCGAACCTGAGATTAGAGAGTTCAGTACTCTGATTGGTCCCCATAGAATTAATCAACTGTGGCCAAGAGCGTAGGAAACTCGATGGCTCATTCAGATCTGATACTCATTCCTGGACTTGTCAGTTGTGACCCAGGTGGCAGAGTCACTTAAAAACATTGTGGCACCTTCAGAAATATTTGGTTGAAGTAGAATAGATACCAAAAAAGGTAATTGTTGGCTTCTGATGAAATGGAAGGGTCAAATTAAATAATAGCTGAGGTGTCTCATTCCTTCCACCCATAAAATTCTATGATGTATCGCTAAAACAATCACATATTAGGAGGAGGTCAAAAATAATTCTATGCAAGTTCTTCTAATCTCAATATTTTCTTATACCTATGGTCAAATACGTCTCTCTTGCAAGAATTGTATAACCAAATATTACATACACTATATTAGAATAAAGAATGAACACTATCACTAGAAACTTGGAAGCAGATTTAAATACTGAAAACTATTCTAGGTATTGAAAATACCCTTTTGATTCTGGCAGAAATATATAAATCTGTGTGTGTGTGTGTGTGTGTGTGTGTGTGTGTGTGTTTTCTGGTGCTATTTCTCAAAAGAGGTTTTTTTTGTTTTTTTTTTTTTTTTGTAGGTTTTCTTTGGTTACTTTTTTATTTCATTTTGTTAAGCCATCAAAAACTTTGAGTTTGGGCTGGGCATGATGACTCATGCCTGTAATCCCAGCACTTTGGGAAGCCAAGGTGTGAAGATCATTTGAGGTCAAGAGCTTGAGACCAGCCTGGCCAACATGGTGAGACCCCATCTCCCTAAAAATACAAAAACTATCTGGGTGTGGTGGTGCACGCTTGTAATCCCAGCTACTTGGGAGGGTGATGTAGGAAGATCACTTGAACCCAGGAGGTGGAGGCTGCAGTGAGCCAAGATAGTGCCACTGCACTCCAACCTGAGTGACGTACCGAGACTGTCTCAAAAAAAAAAAAAAAAAAAAAAAAAAGGAAACATGCTTTGAAATTGGTCTTTACCTGTGTGTACTACAATTTAAAAGACCATCTTTGAAAAGACAGTAAAATAGACTTTTACTATGAAACGCTACTATCTGGAACCCTTAGTATACTGACTATTACCTCATAAAGAGTACAACTAAGCCTAATGCAACTTAATTGTTCACACAGTTTTGTAAGATGCGCTTTTTGTATAACTCTACAGGTCTTAAAAGAAATCCTCATAATATTATATAATTGTATTATGGGTTCCATAAAACATTATTACAATATATTTTCTGGAAAAATGTTTCCTAGTGAACATACATATCCTAGACATTTTATCTTTCTCTTAAATGATTCCATCTGATTTTACTACTTTGCTCTTGCTAGAGTTAAGAGTTTTCTGAAAACTTATTCAGTGTTAACTAACATTACTTTTCCTGGGCTATTTTTGTTGGTATTGAGTTTTTTCTTTATGTGATCATAAAGTTATAGCTTAGAACAAGGTTATTTTGTTGCAAGAGTCTATTTAGGAGTAATATTTTCTAAGCAAGTTGAAGTTGTTCTGATAAATGTTTATCTAAATTAAAATAAAGCTTAATTAACTATGATGTGACCATTTAGAGGGGGGAGATATATTAACTTTGTGGAATTGTGCCATTAAATACAAAGAACAGGAAAAAAAGAAAAACAGTGGCTGGATGAGGTAGTGTAGAATTGCAAACTTACATGAGATAATAATTAGACTCAATAAGACACCTAATGGAAAAAGAATATTCATATGACATATTCATTCATTCAACAAATTTTATTAAACACATCATCTGCCAATGAATCTATGAAGATCGGGTACTTTAGCAATATAGAACAATGTACAATAACAAGACAATCCATGTGAAGGCAGTTCGTTGCTGGTGTGGTGGCTGTATCATCAGCATAACCCTGTGTTACTTTCATCTTTCTGCTCCAGCACCTAGCACACATCACTTCCATTCAAGTTCACTTCATAGTCCAAAAGGGCAGTTGAAGCCTGTCTTAGTCTGCTTAGTTGCCATAGCAGAATACCACAGACTGTGTGGCTTATACAACAGAAATGTATTCTCCCTCTGCTCTGGAAGCTAGAAGGTCAAAATAAGTTGCTTTCAGCTTGGTTTTGCGGCTTCCCTTTGAGGCTTCCCTTCCTGTCTTGTAGATGACCACCTTCTTGCTGTATCCTCACACGGCCTTGTCTCTGTGTACGTGGTGGAGAGAGACAGAGAGAAAGAGAGAGAGAGATGGGGAGAGAGAGACAGGGAAAGAGGGAGAGACAGAGAGAGAGAAGGAAGGAAGGAAGGAAGGAAGGAAGGAAGGAAGGAAGGAAGGAAGGAAGGAAGGAAGGGAGGGAGGGAGGGAGGGAGGGAGGGAGGGAGGGAGGGAGGAAGGCAGGGAGGGGAAAGAAAGAGAGAAAGAAAGAAAGAAAGAAAAAAAGAAAAAGAAAGAGAAAGAAAGAAAGGAAGAAAGAAAGAAAGAAAGAAAGAAAGAAAGAAAGAAAGAAAGAAAGAAAGAAAGAAAGGAAGGAAGGAAGGAAGGAAGGAAGGAAGGAAGGAAGGAAGGAAGGAAGGAAGGAAGGAAGGAAGGAAGGAAGGAAAGAAAGAAAGAAAGAAAGAAAGAAAGAAAGAAAGAAAGAAAGAAAGAAGAAAAGAAAGGAAAGAAAGGAAAAAAGGAAGGAAGGAGAGAAAGAGAGAGAAAAATGGTATCTCTTTCTTTTATTATAAGGACAACAGTCCTATCAGATTAGGGCCCCACTGGCTGTGATTTCATTTAACCTTAATTACCTCCCTAAAGGCCCTATTTCCAAATGCTGTCACTTTAGGGGTTAGGGCTGCAACATATGAATCTCAGGGGACACAATTCACTCTTGAGTGAATGCTAACTGTTAAGTAAGAGTTCATAATTGAGAGAAGGACAAAGAAGAAAGGTATAAGAAGGATAAAGAGAAAATAGAAGGACATAAAGGGCATTCTGAGTTGAATCAGTTCTACACAGGGGATTTCTGGAATATCCCACACAATACTTCCACTTACTTTTTTGGGGCCAGTATTTAGTCATACAGCTATGCATATCTACAAGTTGTCTTCTAGCTGTGTGTACTGCTGCCCCAAGTAAAGATTTTATTACTAATGAAAAAAGTGGACATTAGGAGCTAACAAGCCTTCTTAATTACATCCAAAAATTGTGCTAGGCATTGAGGATAAGAATATAAGTTCTTATCTTTAAGTACTTGAAGGACTTCCAAGTCTAACAGGAGACTAGTACATGTAAACCAGTTACCTTTAATATAAAGCAATACATCCTATGGGAGAAATGTGTAAAAGTTCTGCAGAAACAAAGGAAGAATGATTATCAATGGGGGAAGCTGGGGAGAGTGATCTTGTGGTAGCCTCTGATAGATGGTTGAGAGTTCACCAGGCTAAGAATTGAATAAAGGAATTTCTAGAAGTAGGGAAAATTTTAGCAGAAGTTCAGTTGAGAATACAAAATGTGTCAGGGAATTGCACATATTAAAGGGTGGCCATAACTTGACATTCTGAGCCAGAGTAGTAATGAGACTGGAAAGGTCAAATGAGCCCTCATTTTAATGGGTCTAAAATGGTGCTTAAAAAGTGGGGCAGCATTTATTGGGTGATGAATTTATAGACGTGTGTGTGTGTGTGTGTATTTTGATATAAGAAATCCCTTCTGAGGAAGTAAGTTATTAGATTATATTGATATCATAAGATCTTGGTTTTGTTGTTGTTATTGGTTCGGTTGTTCTAATTTCTGTCCTTTTCAAGATTCAAATCATAACTTAAAAGCAAGGAGTTGCAAGAATATATGGAATGGTGAGAAATGATTGATGTTAGAAAGCTTTCAAAAATTGCAATATATAAGGAAAATTGTCCAATGCACATTCTCATTTATCTGTGTTTATCTTTCTATATCCTGTTGAACTTTGCTGATAATTGTAGAAACTCCTTGGCATTTCTTTCTTCCATCTTTATATTTTCTTGATATCATTAGAAATAGATGTTCAGTCCACCTCTTGCATGCTGACCAATCCTAAATTGGATGATGACCTGTTTATTTTGCATCTTCCCTGAATGCTTAATGTTCATGAACTAGAAATGGCCAGTAGAAAGTCAGTAAGTGTTACTTAATTTACTTCCCTATTTATTCAATTTCTCCCAGAGTAAGGAATTATGAGTTCCTGGAGCAGCACATGTGTCTCTTTCTTAAAGAAAATTTCAGTTCCATGGTGAGGATTATTTGCACATCTCTGAAGAGGCAATGGTCCAACCAGACAAAATAGCACAGAGCTAGTACATAAAATAAGAAAGTGGACTGTGGACAAGTACTGACAAAATTATGGAAAGAGAAACTAGTGAAAATTCTAGCAAGTCAGTATCTTTTCTGGCCAGTACATTTGTGTAAGCAAATTGAACTTTAATCAGAATGCCAATTTGATTTCCAAAATCTTTGTCTTTTTTTTGGTCCCCCCTTGGAAATTGAGTCTCAGTGATGTACACCAGAATATGAATGCGAGATGACAACAACATCTCCCACAACAAATCACCCTTGGCCAGATTTCTGCCATTTGGTTGTTCACTTTGCCTACCTCTGAAGTTAGCACATCTCCGCCTTTTCCTCCTCGTACCTTCTCAGATCTGCTGCTGCTGGCCCATTCCTTGTTCTCAATGTGGCTGAAAGTATTAAGATTTTAGAGAATAGGAAATGGATAAAGATAATAAAGGTCATTCAATCAAGCTCTTCTATTTTGTGCCTTTTTGCTTCTCTAAGAAGCAAGAATGGCACTGTGATTTCATTGTTGAATTAGTTAAGAAAATAGGGGACAATTTTAATACAATTAGAAAGTCTTAGAGAAGTATCCTGTTACTACATCTTCAAATGTCTAATGATAATTATACTGGAAAAATTTAAAAGCATTTTTATCATGAAATACTTCAAGCAAACTAGAAAATTGTGAGGAATAATGTATCAAATAGCAGTGTGCCCTCTACCCAGCTTTGCAAAATCTAAACATTTTTCTATAATTGTTTATTTTTCACAAGAAATAACACTTTATTAGGATTTTTGAGAAAGTCCAGTAAAGACCAAACCTCTTCCTTACTTGAGGTCAGAACCAATTGGGAAATGACAAAGAATCAGACTGATGAATCAGCATGGCTGAGGAATTAAATTCCCACTACTGAACCCCAGACGCGGCTATCTACACTCCAGCACCAGCTGAGAGCCTGATACTGGAACAACAAAGCAAAGCATTTTCTTAACGTAGGCAGGCTCACTTCTAAAAGCAAATGAGAAAGAGAGGACGGGGCTGCCCATACAGTGTCTCCTTCCAGACTCACCAATCAGTTAAGTGTGAAGGAAGGGCAGGTTGAGAAATAGCCCTTAACCAGTTGTTAAGTATTACAACCGGTGAAGCACTCACCCCATGGAAGGAAATGTCAGAAGTGGAAAGTCAGCATTTCCCTCTAAAAACATGCAAAGATAAAGCTATGTTTTTATTTCCTTTTAGATCCTATTTTTTTTCTCCCCTTCCCCCATGCAGACGTAACCTCTACCCTGAATTTTAAGATCCTTATATATAACAAATACTTAGTCACTAGTGTTGCGATTCTAAGTATCAGAATACTTCCATTTAAGGGAAATATTGGCTGCTTGTTCTTGGGGATACTGACTATAACATCTGTATTTATTTCAGTTTCAAGATACTCTTGTAGACTAATGGAAAGAATGTAAAAGATGATGCTACTAGATAGGAATAGAGTTTGGATCCAAAGGATGTTACTGCCCAACTAATGTTCTAAGTGCTGGAAGATCATCTTGGTCTTAGCAACAGCAATTATAACTAAGAAAACAAAGTTTAGAGTTATCTCAAAACAGAAAAGAAAGCATCAAAAAGTTATCTCTTTCCTCTGAAACAAAAACAAGCATTCTAGTGACCCTTGGCTTCTGAAATATTGCAACGTTCCAGGCTACTGAGACTTTTCTTATTTTCTTATAAACAAACTTTAATGTCCTTTAAAATACTTTCTGATTTCTTTTCTAAGTGTTTTCAGGTGAATAACAAGTTACATTCGTTTGACTTATTTTCTCTTCATAAAATGGGTAAGTTTTTAGTTAAGCAGAGGAACCAGAAAACTTCTGAATGAAGGAAATATTTGGTAGTGAATGATATAATGGAAAATTGCTATAATAAGTAGCTGGGAAGTAGCTAAGAAGGGAGAGAAATTATACAGAATCATTTTAGTTTAAGTGGCAGTGTATGATTAGAAGCAGTATTGAGACAAAGAAAAATAGCCTATTACACACCATAGGAAAATCAACAATGGCATCTCGGAATATGGAATTGCTAGTTAAAGCTACTAGGTGACTCTAGGATGGACAATTTTTTTAATAGATTTTTGGTTTTGGTTGAGGTACATTGTCAGAGTGTGCAGAGTATTTCATTTTGTTAGTTAGCTTCATGAAAACTTTAATTTATTAATGTTAATGATTGACCGTTTGTGTGTTAAACTAGAAAGTATTTAGACAATTGAATTCCATCAGAAAAGAAATGTTATGAATCTATATATTTTGCCTCCTGTTTCTGAGAAATATGGCAACTAAAAAAAGAGAGATGAAGGCAAACTAAATCTAACACCTCTTTAAGGCTCACAGGAAAAGAAAACATAGGTAGACCTCATTTTATGTTTTGAATATGTCCTGAAAACCTTGTATAAAAGTTAATCTGTAAAAGTCTAGGCATGCTCCATTTTTGAAATAAGGTGGTAGATGATTTAAAATGCCAGTAATTATTTTCCATTCTAAATAAATCACAACATTGAGTCAGGGTGTGGTGACTCACGCCTGTAATCCCAGCACTTCGAGAGGCCGAGGCAGGCAGATCACTTGAGCCCAGGAGTTCAAAACCAGTCTGGGCAACATCATGAGCACTTTTGTATTTTTCTATACAAAAAATACAAAAAGTAACCAGGCATGGTGGCTTGTGCCTGTGGTCTTAGCTACTTGGGAGGCTGAGGTGGAAGAATGGCTTGAGCTGGAGAGGCTGAGGCTGCAGTGAGCCATGATTGCACCATTGCATCCTAAGCTGGGTGACTGAGTGAGACCCTGCCTCAAAACAACAACAAAGTCACAACATAATTTAGTAGATTTTTTCATATGTTGGAGTTTCACTAAGTGAAGAATTGCTGTTATGTGTTATAGGTGATACCATAAGATATGTGAATGATCATATTTCTAAAAAACTTTATACTTTGACTCCTAAATTTCAATGATCTAACTAAGTACTTTGAGGTATATTTGAAAATGTTATTCTTCTTCATTAATTTCTATTTATTTTTACTTACATCTAAATGTGTTTTCGCTAAACAAGTTTAGCTCCAAACTCCAAATTGTACTATTAGGGAAAGGGAGAATAGCTTTTGGCTCTTCTTGTAGTATTTGAACATTAGGTAACTGGGTACTGTCTTTTGCACACTTTTAGGATGTCATTGATTCAATCTCAGGGTCAAGTCTTACCCAACTATCCTATGTACTCTGTCCATTGATGCCTTAAAAGAAATAACCTGAATAAAAAGTTGTAACTTTATTAGCAGGTTCTTTTAAATGAATTTTATTAATTTACATATAATTTCTTTTCGGTAAGATATGTGAGCTGGCAACACATTGCCAGTCCTATGGTTATTTTTGTTAGTATGCACAACAGGTAGTTTCATGGGCCAGGAAAGCAGAAATAGTATACAAGGTTAAGGAAATGATTTTCAGTTCTCTAATTTCCACTGGAATTGTTAAACTTATAAATAAACAAAAGAGAAGATAACTCACTGTCCCCAGGTGAAGCAAGGAAAGTAGGTGAAGTAGTAACTGTGTCTCCTGTTTCACCCTCATGCTTGGACATGTGTATGCCTTCAAAAGCTCACATCCAAGTCATCCAGAAAAATTAGCCTGTTAAATAGTATAGGAGAATCAACAATGGAATCTCTTAGTGCCTGGAATTTGCAATTGCCGGTTAAAGCTAGTGGATAAATTAAAAATAATTTGTTTTACAGTGTATACTACCTCTTTGCTTTACTGACCCTCAAAGCTACCTGTTGTATATACTAACAAAAATACCTTTATAACTGGTAATATCTTACTGAGAAAAAAATTATAAGTAAATGAATAAAATTCATGGAAAATATTCCACTAATAAAAGTACCACTTTTATTCAGATTCTTATACATGTGAAGGCTTACAATACCACATTTCTGGGTAAATACTTGAATAGGATGCCACCCTGTTTTGTTTTGAAGTGTAGTGCGCCTTTCCGTATGCAGTGCTCCATGCTGTGCAGTCACAGAAATTAATGAGTTCAGCATTCAGGATGCCAGGGCAGCTGGAGAACAGAGTTCTGTGCTCATGTGGCTTACACAAACACACGAGTTGTGCTTCCCACAGTGGGATCCAGGGACCCCTGAGGTTCTGCAGCTTTTTTATTTGGTAAAACATAGATCTGAAAGATGATGCTGATGTGGTGAAGGGGGTTGGTTTCTGAAACTGTTTAAGAATTTTAGAGATCAAGAGTAGGTCTGAGAGGAGCTGGCAAAGCAGGCAATTATTTGTGGTGGGAGGATACGGGGAAAGAGCAGATGTCTGTAGATACTACAAAGGAAAATAAACACCATGAAAGAACAAACTTATGTAGAAAAATTTTAAAGGAAGATTTTTTAACAAAGGATGTTTGCGAAACACTCTAGGAGTTATTCTGGGTAGCACTTATAAAATGGGACAAATTCTTACAGCCAGAATGACCTTTATACTAAAAGTCTTTATTTTTTTCGATTTATTCCATCCTGTCCCATTTAACAAACTTGTATTAAACAGCTACTTTGTATCAAAAACTATACTTCCTTGCCTCCTTTCCACCAGACACAGATATACATATATATGCACACTCACTTTGAAGTTCAAATACCATTTGTAATAACTGGAGAGCCACAGGACTTTAGCACTAAAAGTCAAAACAATTAGATCGCTATGGCAAGATGAAGTTAAAAAGCAGCTTCCCAGGATGAAACTTGGAAAATGCTTGAATACTGAGGTGTTTATTTGGATTTGCTTTTCTAAACTTGTTGATGGAGGTAGGTGTCTTGCTGACATATTACATCATTTCTGATGAAAGAACTTTGATAAGATTTATTGAGCCAGATTTTCTTCTTACATCAATTGTATTGGGAAGTTCCAATTGTTTGAAGGAGACACTAAGTTGGATATATTATTTTTTACATCATATATGAATTTTCTGTATTTGAGATTATGATGTCATTTCCAAATGGTTGTGTTGATTCTGTGCTCATCGGACAAGGCCCTATAACTATTTGTCATATTTTAATTATCTTTGTTCCTCGTATCTTTACCACTAGAGGTCTGTGGCTCCTCCTTCTCAAGGTTATAGTGCTATAAAAATACTCATTTTAGATTTCAAACCAACTAGAATGAATGTAGTACTATAGAGTTTTTGGATTCAGTTACACTTTGAGTCAAATGTTATCTTTTACAGCAACCATATACATCAAAACTGAGATCAAACTCAATCTATTAAGAGTAATAAAACTGATTAAAATTTCTGACCCATAAGACTAATATTATAAAGTTGTTATACATTAAGGAAAAGGGCTTCTAACTTTCACAAACTCTTATTACTAAAAAATTTTTCTTCCAACCCCCTGTAATGCCTCAAAATGGAATATATTTCATCTGAATTTAGGAGATTGAAAGTAGATTTGGAGTTATAGAAAATACTTAATATATCACCTTTTAGTTATAGTGAGAATATATGACGTTGGCAGTTTCTACCATGTGAATGGGGTGAATTAACTCTTTCCACCAGGAGGCTTTGGCACAAGAGGTAAGAGCTACCAAGAATGTACTAGGGCTCAGGCTTGGGGAAGGGAGGGGCCTCTCCAGCTCTTCATTATAGAGCTCATACTTTCTAGATATGCTGTCTGATTCTCAGGTGGTTCAGTTCTGTGAATTCATTAGTAGGACATTAATATACTAGAAAGAGGCACCGCAGGGTCACCCTGTCTTTTAATAGACTTGCAACCCTTAAAATAGGTTAGAGGGGAGTAAATTTTCGTTAGAGTGAAAGAAGGTCCAACTTGTTATTGGCTCAGATCCTAGGTGGTATCACAGATATGCATCATGTTTTGAGCAACTGAGATGAGAATCCAAGGGTTCTAACTGAATGGACTGGTGTCATCTGCACTCCTCCTCCCTGGCTAGCTCTTCTACTTGGAAGGCCTGACACCTTCATCTTAGATTTTCTTTACGTATGTCATTGCAGCCAAGTTTAGAAACAGGAAATTTGTTATGAGAATGAGTCCAAGAATCCGCTGTCTCATCCCCACTGATGTAACATACCTGTATTGTGTTTCAAGATACAGTCATCAAAATGAGGGAAGAGTCCTCTTTTGAAAGAAAAATCAATTGCCAGATGGTATATTGATTATTTGGATTCTACCTATGAAATCAGTTAGCTCATTTCTTGATCATTATCTTTTGCTAAATGCATAATTTGTATTTCTTGCAGCAATTAATACCTGAAAGTTATTTGTAAGCTCATTTCAAATATGATAAACTGAGGTTCATAGAGGTGAAATCACTTGCCTTTTTTGCGGGGGAGCTGGGAGCATCATCTTTTTTTTTTTTTTTTTTTTTTTTTTTTTTTTTTTTAAGATGAAGTCTCACTCTGTTACCCAGGCTGGAGTGCATTGGCACAATCTCGGCTTACTGCAACTTCTGCCTCCCAGGTTCAAGCAATTCTCCTGCCTCAGTCTTCTGAGTAGCTGGGACTACAGGTGTGCACCCCTAAGCCCAGCTAATATTTTTGTATTTTTAGTAGAGATAGGGTTTCACCATATTGGCCAGGCTGGTCTTGAACTCCTGAGTTGAGGTAATCCACCTGACTTGGCCTCCCAAAGTGCTGGAATTTCAAGTGTGAGCCACTGTGCCTGGCCTAGCACCATCTTTTTATGACTGTATTTCCAGGGCCTACCATATATTCAATTCAGAGTAAACACTTGGTTATATTTGTGGAGTAGTGGAATATGTGAATGATTTAATAAATAATATAGATGAAAAGATTAGTTCCTGTGTCTCCAGGGATGACTATCTTTCTTTATCACCAAGGAATTTGCCCTAAACCATTAAATCACTATAAAAACATAATTATGATTATGTCTTGTCTTAATCTTATGTCATTATTTCATTATTTATGTTAAAAATAATAAAAATAATGTTAATTCTATGATTTCTTCTATTTCTAAATAGGATAAACATATATAGGAAGCTTTGAAATAAAGCAATAGCATTTTAATACATTACCTTGTCATCATTTATTTGATATCCTCTTTCCTTGGCTTGAAATTTGCAATATTCAGAATTGCATTCATTGTTGAATATTCCCATCTGGATATTACTAGATTGGGATTCAGTCTGACCTACCTGGTCCAAAGACAGACTTTCTTTATTAAGAAGCCAACAACTAAACGGGCTACAGTAACACTTCTTGGAACTCAAGGATGCGTACAAGAGGGTGGCTTCCTTCCATCTGTCAACAGCCTCTGTCACCTCCATTTATCCTTTTTCTGCCAGTCCTATTGTCAAATACTCCAGAGCTACAAGATGATTAAGAGCCATCATGAGCCTTTTGAGGATTGTTGTGAGCTGGGTTATTTTTACTTTTATTTTTATTAATCAGACCAACTCAATAGCACCCTAGTTACAGAAATCCTATGATTTGGCCTCATAAGATCAATGTTGAAATCTTGCCTCTGCCATTAATGCAGGCTGGCCTTTGGCAAATCACTCAACCTCTCTGAGCTTCAGTTTCCTAATATACAAAAAGAGGGGAATGTCTGCTGTCCTGCCTCACCTCCACAAATGTTTGAATAGCTCAATATCATTACGGTTATTATTATTATTATTATGTTATTATATTTTAAAATGATTGTAAGCAGAAAGTACGGTAGAGCTGTAGGTTGCTTCTCTCTCTTTCTCATTTAGTTTTCTTACATATCAAATTCCATCCTGGGGTAAAGGAATTGCTCATAATTTATTTTTATAAGAGATACCCTTCAACACCAGCAATTTCATCTTTCTCTTTTGTTCTTAACACTTACATATATCTCATATATAACCATATTTGAATGGGAGCAAGTCTTTTCATTTCTTTTCTACCTAGACCTATAAGTTGTAGCTGAAGTCCTTCAAGAAGTTAGATCTGGAGCTCTGTGGCCAGGATTTCTCTCCTTACCCAGCCTTTCCACTCATTCCCCAAATCCTTTCCAGCCCATTGCTATTGTAGAAAAGTCTCCTCCCCAAATTTGCCTCTCAGGAGATGCAGTTATGCGGACTAATATGTGGCTGTCTTCTAAGCTCATCCTCATATCACTTTGCATAGCCCTTTCTAGTTTTAGGCCTAAGATGTAAAAATTGAATTATTATGAATATTGGTCACTACTTTGGACTTGGAAGCCTGTGGAAATGTGGGCACATTTCTCTGCCTTCCCAAGCTTTCTTCTTATTTTCAGAATGATGATAATAATGGTATTTAATTATAGAGTTGCTGGCAAATTAAATGAGAGTAACACCTGGTCAGTACACAATATAGTTATTATTTGCTAGGGGAAAAAATACTGGTTTTCAATTGCTGGTACATGTGAAATCAGAATTTACTTTTGATATCTGTCTTATCTATGTTTATTTCCCATTATCTTTTGTATTTTTTCTATGTTGTCTCTGAAACCACCTCTGTGTTTTGCTTTTTTGGGAGTGGAAACAGAGGCTCGGTTGTGAATAAGTACAATTTTTCTTTACTTCTGGTACATAAAGTTCCGAATAGTATAGTATAACAAAATGCACATTGAACTAAAAGTTATGAAAGGCTACTTTTACTGTTTACTCACTCCTTTAAATCAAAAGAACTAGATGTAAACTATTTTGTTTATGTCATCTCCTGTTCTTTAGGCTCTTTGGTGCCTCAGAAAACATAAAAGAGTCTGATTTACAATCATTTTGGGCAAATTGCCTGTAGAACTCTAAGGACAGGAAATGAAAAAAGAAGTACAGCACACACCCCCGGGCATTCCACACAACATGTAGAATAAATAAACAGGCCCAAAAAGGAAACCAAAACTGCTTGGTCTTACGTTGAGGAGGGGTACCACAAATGGCTTTTGGAGAAAATGTACTAAAGATGATGACATGCTAGAAAAATCCTTCAAGGGGGTGAAATTGACCCTGATTAAAGAGGATCCTTTTCCCCTTTTCTCTACAGCATAGTGAGTATTTTTTATTTAGGTTATCTGTATTGACATTATGAAAAAGAGATACCACGTTACAGAGCTGTGCTTCTCAAACCTTAATAGGCATGATTGCCCTGGGGATCTCGTGGAAGCGTAGGTAGTGATTCGGGGAATCTGGATAGGGCCTGAGGTTCTGCATTATTCACAAGCTCCCAGGTGATGCAGATTCTGCTGGTTTATGAGCCATGGTTGGTTTTCAGTCATCTTCTTCAACAAAATAATTGGTGGTGATGTTCTGCGCTTCATCTGTTCAAGAGTGGTTTTCAACTGGGGACAATTTTGGCCTCATGGGAATTTGGCTGTGTCTGGAGATTTTTGATTATGACAATTCATGAAGCGCTATTGGCTTCATGTGGGTAGCGGCCAAGGATGCTGCTAAACACTCTATAGTATACAGGATAGCCCCAATAACAAGAATTTTATGACCCATACGTGAATAGTACCAAAGTTGAGAAACCCTCCTACAGAAGTATTATTTTATGCATTTCTTGTATCAAAAAATACTTCGTTGAAATTGTTCAAAAAATAGATACACAAAACCTATGAGCAAAGAATAGGAGCATCTGCTACAGTCATGCACCACCTAGTGATGGAGATGTGTTCTGCAAACTGTGTCCTTAGGGGATTTCATCGTTGTGCGAATATCATAGAGTATATTTACACAAATCTCGATTTTAGAGCTACACATCTAGGCGGTATATCACCTAAGTTTTCTAGGCTACAGACCTCTACAGGTGGTTACTATACTGTATACTGTAGGCCACGGAAACAATGGTGGCCGGGCGCAGTGACTCACACCTGTAATCCCATCACTTCGAGAGGCCAAGGCAGGTAGATCACTTGAGGCCAAGCAGTTTGAGATCAGCCTGGCCAACATGGCAAAACTCAGTCTCTTCTAAAAATATTTAAAAATTAGTCAAACATGGTGGCAGGCACCTGTAATCCCAGCTACTTGGGAGGCTGAGGCATGAGAATAGCTTGAAGCCGGGAGACGAGGTTGCGGTGAACAGAGATTGCACCACTGCACTCCAGCCTGCGCAACAGAGTGAGACTCAGCCTTAAAAAAGAAAAAAAAAAAAGTAAAATATTAGTGTGTCTAAACATATCTGAACATAGAAAAGTACAGGTACACTAAAGCTATTGTATTATAATCTTATGACACCACCATTGTATATGCAGTTTGTCATTAACTGAAACATTATTATGCAGTGCATGACTATTTAGTTTAGAGAGTAAGCAGCATTTAAAACTGTCTTCAAATATATGAAAGACTATTATGCAGAAGATGGTAACCAGCTGTTCTCTATCACCCTTGAAGAATGAACAGGGAATGTTCATAAAAGGACCCATGCAATTCACCCGTTCTTTTTCTGCTTCCTTCATGCCAGCTAGACAAATCTCTTCATGATCTTGCAACCATATTTGTCCTGACCTGTGTCTTAATACTTGCAGAGACCCTCTCAAATCCTCGGTACACATTTTCTTTTCACTGCCAAATCTCATCTCTTTCTCTCTTTAAAAATCTTAGTTGAAAATTTCTATCTCCATAAAATCTTCTTTAACTAAGATGAAATAGTTGCCAGTTCATCTTTAACTAGAGGTGGCATACTTCTTCCTTCAACGTGTTATCTGTCAGTCTGAAAATATGTTACTGCCCATCTGTGTACAAGGAGTTGTGCGAGATTTTGATAAAGGATTAAAAAAAGGTAAGTAAGAGAGTCATTGTTTTCTAGGAATTTTCCAATCTAGGGAGGGGGGGAATCTCACACAGATAACTATATAGTATTCAATAATTATCTCCATGAGAGGTTTCTTAAAAAATAAGAAAGGAGGTTTTAGAAGTTTAAAGATTACTTCTAGGTAGGGAGGTCAAGAAAGACTTTACAGATAGATACACAGGTGTATCTTTTTTTGTTTCTTTGATGAATTTATTCTTCAAGGAAAAAGCAGTTACTATTGTTGCCAAAATTTAAAGATTATAAATTTAGAGTAGTGTGGACTTAAAGTACATTTATGAAAAAAGTTCATAGTGAGCAAGGGTTAAAATATTAGAGTGATTTAATCCACTAACAATTTATAAGACTAGAAAAGATAATTTTTCAGAATCTATGTGGCTATATGGTGGTTTTAACAAAGGAGACTGAATTTAGCCACCTCTGAATGTACCTGATGAGGCTCTATAATTTTATAAGACAGTGTTCTTTGGAAATAATTTTGTTTGTTTGTTTGTTTTGTCTGTTTGAGACAGTCTTTCTCTGTTGCCCAGGTTGGAGTGCAGTGGGACAATCTTGGCTCACTGCAACCTCCATCTCCCAGGTTCAAGCGGTGTGCCTGCCTCGGCCTCCCGATTAGCTGGGACTACAGGTGTACGCCACCACACTTAGCTAATTTTTGTGTATTTTTAGTAGAGACGGAATTTCATCCTGTTGGCCAGGCTAGCTTCAAACTCCTGACCTCAGGTGATCCACCCACCTCTCAAAGTGCTGGGATTACAGGCATGAGCCATTGTGGCCCCCTGGAAAGAATTCTTAGTTACATCTAGGAGAAGAATATTTTGGAACTTCATAAGTATACTTTAAAAACCAAAACCAAAGCAGGAATTTGGCACCATCCATTTGAGGTGGTGATTCTAGAACTTCTTTAAGAGACAGTCTCACTAAGAGTTTCCACAACCTGTACTGTGAGAAAATTAAAAAGAATTAACCCTCATCAAATATGTAGTATGTGCCAGGCATTGGGTAGACCCTTTAGATATATCATGTGATTTAATCTGGATAACAACTGGTGAATTTATCAACACCAATATTATAAGGAAGCTTCAGAGAATTAGTATAAGTTTCCATCCAACACTTGATTAAGGAAGGGAAACACAGCAAATCTCAGGCCTGCATGGGAAGCCATCTCTGGGTGGAGAGCATCAGCTTGCCTTTTCCTTTGGAAGCAGCAAGGAGAACAACTATTTTTATAAAGCTTTACATGGTGATATGTGCATTCTCTATAGTTGAAATGGGAAAATGAGCTGTTCAGAGTTCACTGATGGCCATGGTTTTCTGCAGGGCTCACTGCTGGAAAACTATCTGCAACTGTATTAGTCATATAAGAATCTGAGTTTCTGCCTGCTCTTTTCCACACATTCTGAAATCCTTAGCTCTAGGAATGGTACAGTATTAAATTAGTATGGAATTTTTTTGAATGTTAGTATTTGTGTTCTTTAAAGTCATTATGTTGATTTACAGTTAGTAATACAGTTAAGAATGGGGACCTTCCGTTTCATTTTTTTTTTAATAGAAGCAGCTTTTGATGGTAACCTCAACAATGCCTTCCATAACTCAAAACATGATGGAATCTTAGTTAACTTTATGTAACTGGATTTTGTTTTTCTCCTAAAGTTGTTCTACGCTGCTGCGTATCATTCAATGTTGATGTGAAAAATTCGATGACTTTCAGCGGCCCAGTGGAAGACATGTTTGGATATACTGTTCAACAATATGAAAATGAAGAAGGAAAATGGTAAGCCCGTGGGTTTTGTTGTTGTTTACTTATTTTACAAGGTAATGGGAAATGTTATTTGATTACAGTTTCTTTTATGAACGAAACTTTAACAGAATGAATTATTTATGGTGGAAAATGCAATCTAGTCATTTGGCAATGGAAGCTAACTTAAAGTAAAAAAAAAAAAAAAATTCCTTGGCAATATTAGAGGAAGGGATTAGTGATTTTTGTTGATGCCTGGATTGACCTCAAGGAAGTTCTGTATCCAAAAAAGCTATTGTTCCATAATTATGTTCTTTTGGCAAGAATTCTTTAATTGTTCTCATTTCAGAGTAGCTTAAATGCACCTGTTTGAAATCCAGTAGGAAGGATTTGGAGGCAAATGAGGTGGTGCTCTGAAAGGGTTAATATCACTTCCGTGAGTTTGGGCTTTACTGATTTATTGAGCTTGGTCTAACGTTTATAATGAACTTTATAGGGTTTCTTGTATCTACCTTCAAACCCTTTAATATTGGTTAAGTTCATTGTAGATATTATTGTTATTATTATTATTTTCAGATGGAGTCTTGCTCTGTCACCCAGGCTGGAGTACAGTGGTGTGATCTCAGCTCACTGCAACCTCTGCCTCCTGGGTTCAGGTGATTCTCCTGCCTCAGCCTCCTAGTAACTGGGATTACAGGCACGTGCCACCATGCCCTGCTAATTTTTGTATTTCTAGTAAAGATGGGGTTTCACTACGTTGGTCAGGCTGGTCTTGAATTTTTGACCTCGTGATCCACCTGCCTCAGCCTCCCAAAGTGCTGAGATTACAGGCATGAGTCACAGCTCCTGGCCATAGATATGATTTTTAAAGTATAACTAACTTGTTGAAAATTATATAAACTGAATATTAGAGCTCTTTTGCTTAATATTTAATAGAATTTTTAGTAAATGCAATTTTTGTTTAATTGGACATTATAGAAAAAAAGAGCAGTAGCTAGTTAAACTTTAGTTTAATAATTTAAACTAAACAAGCCTATATTTTTAGTAGCTATAATAATAAGCAAAAACAGATTATATCTACTTGGATAACAAGGATCTATGAATCACTATAATTATTTCACTAATAAAAATATGTGGATTTTCTGCATTTTATCTTTTAGACTTGGTTAATTTGATAATAATGCCCTAAAGACTATAAAAAGTAATGAGTTCTCACATTTTTTAAGTACATTATTTTATGCTAGGTATAAAGTAGAATTTGTTGAGATACTTCACTCTTTCATTCTCCTTACATATATCTCAGATAACAAACCTAATGCTAGACGCTAAGTTTTTAAGTTATCTTTCCCTCCCTCCTATACTCTCCACCCATCCCATCTCCCAGTTTTTAAGGTTAAATGAGTACAGCTGTCCCTCTAGACACCAACTTTATTCTTTTAGGAATTATACCTTCAATTCAGGTACCTCTGGGAGAGTAATGGTGAGTAGACCAACTGGCCAGACTTTGTGCATAAGCTATAATAAACAGAAATGCAGTTCATGTTATTCTTCAAAACCTTAACTTTACATAAACACATAAAAGTTAATTTTCACTAATTACTAATAGTTACACAAATTTTAAAGAGGAATATAGTAAACAGCAAGCTTTAAGACTTAAACCACCTACTTAAAATGAAGTGTCCCTTTAAAGGATGGTTAAATATTGCTAAAATATTTTATGAAATTCTCATTTTCAGTTTCTGGTATGAGAAAAACCTATATGTTTTCTTTCTCATCTATTCCTTTCTTTGTGATTTTAGAAAAATCT
Organism: Macaca mulatta; assembly: GCF_049350105.2. NCBI lineage: Eukaryota > Metazoa > Chordata > Mammalia > Primates > Cercopithecidae > Macaca > Macaca mulatta. The sequence continues at coordinate 60,610,321 of NC_133411.1, forward strand.
GATGTCAGAAGTTCTTAATTATATGAATGAACCTTAGTAGAGTGAAAAGGGGTTCATATTTCTTTTTAGAAGCCTTAGTGCCCCCATTTGATCTCTTCAGTCACTGTTTCTCATTATAAGAACCTATCCTATTGTGAGATTTCCACCCTCTAAATTCTACAGTCCCTCCTTTCAAGGCACCAGAAGTCAAAGCAGTGGAAAATTGAGAAACCAGGCCTGAATGAAGCCTTGATGTAATGAGGAATGTCCTTGCTAAGATTATTCTATCTTTGTAGAAGGTTAAGGTATGGATGAGGAAAAAGGAAGACAGCCAACACTGGGAAAGGAACAAAAGAGTGCATACATTGGATAGTAAGAGTAAAGTTGCAAGAAGGATGTTGCTAATGGTCTGTCTGAATGAATCTAGACTGGACTGAACCATCAGAATTCTACATGCATTTGTGAAGTAATGTTAATAAGACATGAGGGACTATGCCTTATATCTTGACTTACCCATAAAACTGAGTTGAATTGTCTCTGAAAATGTTTGTTGGTGGGTTAAGGTTTTTTTTATTTAGCCATAGCATAAATGTGGGTCAGTCAATCAACATGTATTTATGTAATACATTTTATGTGTCTGACATTATGCTAAATTCCATGGGAAATGTTTACATGTAAAGCAAATATAAAAGCTTTAACCTAATCAACGACATACATGAAATGCTTAGGAATAGGGAATAGTGCCAACAACCAGTGCAGAAAAGACTATAAATTCAACGGGAATTCAAAACATGAGGAGATGATTCTTGGTTCTTGACTTAAATCTTGAAAGATGACTTAACTTTCAATATGAGAAGAAAAATGTCACTCCAAGCTTGGGAAGCCACAAGAGCAAGGGCACAGACTTGAGAATAAGTGAGTGTGTTGGTAAGTAAACAGGCCTCATATTGAGATGAAAGAAAAGGAAAGGATGGTGGCAGATCTTGAAAGACAAACACAGGAGCTTGGACCTAATATGAGGACATTGAGAAGCCATCGTAAGTTGCCATTTTATGAAACTTCATTTGGGAAGTTACATATAAATTGGATTGGATAAATAATGGGGTGCCTGAAAACTAGGAAATATATAGACACTCAAGAACTATAATCTGCTACTTAAAGGATGAGCCTTCAGGCTGTATTCGGGGCAACCGGAAAAAAAAAAAGAAAGATGTATTCAAGACAAATTAAGATGAATCAGTAAGTCTTGGTGGAAGTTTGGAAATGGTCAGTGAAGGTGTAGGAGAGGTCAGATAGATTCCAAAATTTCTGTGCTCGCTCATTGGGAAGTGGGTTGTCATTGACAGAGAAAGGGAAATCGACTTATCAGGAAGTGGATAAGTCTGTTTTTAAATAGCTTGAGTTCAAGGTGATTTCTAGGTAGTGGGAAACCTCAAACTGGAATGTAGGTAAGAGGGAGAAGTTAATGTGTTAGCGGAAATGCCTAGAAAACAAAGACTGATTTTGCAGCCCACTTGTAACCCTGGGCACTACCCCACATCTAGCATGAGGCCTTATACATAATATGCACTCAATCATTATTTGTTGGCTGAACAACTAAATCTAGTTTGACACTTTGTTATCATCAATTAAAAAAAAAAAAAAAAAAGCTCCTTAAAAAATAAAGTTAAATGTGGCTCTCCTAGGGAAATGAAACTACTTAGGACCAGAGCTGTAATAGATTTCATCTCTACACTCCGCCTTGTGCCTTTTTCTTCATTAGAACTATATTTAAAAGTAAATGTTGTTAAAACCTATTTTTGTGGTAGGTATCAGACTTTACATATTAATATGTGTGCATTTGTAAGCATTTGAATGTCAATGATATCAGAAACCTAAATCTCACACTGACATTTATTATTTACAATGATTTTATGGAAAAGTTGTGAAAAATCAGAGCAACCAATAAGATATGGGCAATTGAATTTAAAAGTAAGCAAATTACAAATACCTAAATTTCCCAACTTTTAAAGATGGCATGGTAGCAGCATATTGTTCTAAAGAGATCTGGGATCTGGTAGTGCAAAATAAATGTAGAAACATGTTTGGATGTTCTGTAAGTGCCTATAAAATCAGATAGATTGCAGACTTACTTCAAGAAATGCACCACAGAATAATCGACATATTTGGAGGAACATGGATTTTGTTATTTAATTATCTCTAGAGGTAGGCACCTTCATAAGTCATATTTACTGCTCATGCTTTTGAATTTCATAACCTCAGATTTAAAAAAAAAAATCACTCTGACCCATCTTACATTGTGGCTATAGTACACCTATAGAAGGAGCACTTGTTGGCCCATGACAAGTACAGTCTGTGTATTTGAAAACATAGCTTTAATTCTTACGAAAGAAATATAAGTTAACCGAAAAGGTAGCCTTATGTCCTCTTTGCTGTTCAGAAGTTTGCTGTGAAGTATAATTTATATCTTTGGCTCAGAAGCCACATGCTTTCTCAGTAGCAGAACACATCATACATCTGATTAAGATCAGCCGTTGTTCATTATGTTTAGCATGAGCTGGAGCATCCAAGTAATTGTAATGTGGTTCAGAAGAATTCAGAAAGTACATAATTGCCTTCATAATTTTGCTTTGAGGAAAAGAAATTCAAACATGCTCAGCACAGCACAAGCCTTCCAGATTTCCAGATTTAGTGGTAAACATCAGCATGGCCAAGTCTCAGCTGAATGGGAAAATGTGAGATGTCTGTTTGGGGCTTTCCACTCTAATCTGTTGCTGCTTTGCTTCATTCCTTCCAGCATGTATGCCTACCCTTTTAATTGCCTTTCAAGCAACCTTTCTTGGGGGCTTCAGTGACTTCACTGGACCTGTCTGAACGCAAAGTAGATTTTCAGGATCCATCCTTGCCAACCTTCAACCCAATGTTTATCTTGACCTCATGCCTTTTCCCTAGAGGACACTACTTTATGCCAGGTCAGGGTACCAATGGGCTCATGTGATTGATGCCCTATTCCCAATATGTCTGTACCGTAAAAGAAAAGAAGAATCCCGGCTGATATGGAACTATTCCAGACTGGGGAGGAGAGACATTTTAAGGGTTTACACAATTTTTTGTTACAGATTTAAATATGCTTATTTTACATTGCTTCTATGCCTTTTGAGGTTGAAATTTCCTCATTGCCAAACTTGTCATTTCTTTGGCTCCCTTCTTTTCCACCCCTCCACCTTTTATGAGCAAATCACTGCAGTTGACGGGGTCACCATGTAAGTTTCATTCTCTCAGACGAAAAAATGCTTATTCCATTTATTTAAAAAGAAATAGGCGAGCAGAAGTTGCTTGGCATTCTGAGAGTGACTTTGGCTTGATCTATGTATTAGACATCAAGGTAAAGTTAGGTGAAAAGGATCTTAATGAAATAATGTAAATATAAGACGCTCTTCTCCAAGAAACTATCTTTTACAGGAAATAAAACATAAATATGAAACAGAGACATCAGACACCAGTTACTCTTGAAATAAATATAATAATGGACATAATAACAAGATGACTATTGTGAACTGCTTACTAAATATTATTATAATTGTAGTTTTTTCATGGAGAAATATGTTTCTCTCACTTTAATGATCCTTGAGTTGATCAGATGTTTCTCCAGAAATCAGTAATGATATCCATAACATGTTTTGATCCTGTTAATCTGCATACAGGTCATTGCAAAAATGCCATATAAAAAGCAAGATCTAATAGAAATAAAATGTAATAAGTTAAAACTAACTTGCATTAAATTTTAGAATAATGATACTCATAGTTTATAAAACAATGTGCCTGGGCCTTCACATTGACCCTGTGGGTTTGGGTGGATATGATTGTTATCATCTGTATTTTCTAGACAGGAAACTGAGAACAGAGAATGAATGTCCAAAGGTTTAATATAGCAAGTATGTCACGGGGTCAGGATATGGAACACCAGCCTTCTGACTTTTCAGTCAATTGTCTACCTCTAGCAATAAGGATTCTCTAGCTCTTTGACCTGGAGAAATGCCTTTGGTGTCACTCAAAGGCATGTATAGCATCCCACTTATGCAGAATATATATCCTCTAAAATGGAAAAAAAGATTTTGCAATCCAGATCTCTTGGCTGGTCACATAAGTGTAAATTCCCTGGTCTGCCTTATTCAGATTCTTAAGTACTTGACACAGTCGTTAATTCATTCATTCAATAGATATTTATTGAATGCCTATTTTTTGCTTGGTACTAGTATAGGCACTAAGGATGTGTTAGTGAACAAAATAGAGAAACAAATCCCTACTATTGTGGAGCTTATATTCTTTTAGGGAATAGAGAACAGAAAATAAACAATGAAGTTAATAAACAGGTAGTTTACATCAAATGCCAGAATAGGATCAGTGTTGTGAGAAAAAACTGAGCAAGATAATAGATTGAGAATGCTGGCGATTCCTGAAATTCTATAAACACTATGCTGACACTTTTCTAGGATCTTGTTATTTTGATGCAGTTTGAGAAAAGTGAGGCTTACTTAGGATTAAAGTGGTAAGATACATGTACTTTCAAGCTTGTTATTAAAAGTTTCATGTTTGTTTTCAGAGAAAACAGATACTAGGAAAATACAGAAAATTAGCAGTCCTACGATCTGCTAACCTAGTCTTTACTGTTAGTCCCAACTCCCAAATTCCCTGTCTCAATCCTGGGCTCCTATACTCTACCACTTTCTGAGTGCTCACTCGGCAGTCTTCACTTATATTACAATATGCAATAGGCCGTGGTTGAGATTGCTGTTATCAGGTCAGTTTCCAATTATCACCATACTCTAAGTACTTCTCTTGCCCTAGAGGTCAAACATAAACTCCAGATCTTTTCCTTCAAAGCTAAATTCTTGCCAAATCTCAAGCTCCCTGTTCCTGTGTATAAGCAAGCTTTATCCTGAGTTCTAAACACCCATACTTTCTCATTATCCTCCTTTTTCAATCTTCATTCTCCTGTCTCCACACTTTTCCCTGAGCTATCCATATCTCCCTTTCCTTCTGCCTTACAATCCACAATAGCTCTCCTATTAGCATGCTGTACAAGACTCACTTTTCATCAGTTATCCTAGATTTTTCCCCACTTGATATTACATGTTTTCCAACTAGTGAGTCAATTCTTCTCTACAAACTTGTATTTGTTTTAGTCAGATGATGGAATCTTAGAATTGGAAAGGACTTTGAGGGCCTACCTCCCATCCACTATTAAAACCATTTTCCGAAACATCCGTGGCCAGCTGCAACCCACCTCATCTTGACCAGAGGAGCTGCCTGACAGATCTACATTTGCCTTATCATTTTAAATCTTCATCGCTCTCCGCAAGCCCAGCACCCCTCTACCTCTTCCCTAAATCTCACTAGGTGACTGCAGCTACTATTTTCCAAAGAAGAAAAAGAGAGAGAGAGACAGAGAGAGAGAAGCTACTAGGTCAAAATTTAATCCTCATTTCCTGTTTCAGTTAACTATTGCTGCATAATAAATCATTCCAATACTTAGTGACTTAAAGCAGCAATGGTCTATAATTTCTCAAGATTTCTGAGGATTGAATGGGCATTCCCCTATTGCCTGGGCTCATCATCTGGTCCCTCAACTGTGGCTGGAGTGTCCAAGCTGGCTTTCCTCACGTGTCTGGAAGTTCCTGCTGTCAGCTAAAGCACCAATTCTGCTCCATGTGGCCTCTTATCCTCTATTAAGCGACACTGGGCTTCTTCATATCATGATGTTCTCAGATTTCAAAAACAGGTAAAATGGAATCTATAAAGGCCTTTTAAGGCCTAACCTCAGAAGTCATAGTATCATTTCTGATGTATTCTATTTATCAAAACAAATCCTAGATTCAATGGGTGGAAAAACAGATTCTACCTCATGAAATAATAAAAGTCAAAGTCATGTTGCAAAAATGTACACAATTCCAAACCATCAACCACCCTTGCAAACAGCTCAATACTGGGTCGCCCAGAGTGCTGCCTAGGGAATGGTCACTCTTCCTCATTTTTAAGACAAACCTCTCTTTCTGGATCCACCCTGTCTACCTGCTCAGAGATTCTACTCCCTCTCCTCTGAAATCAGGGTTTCTCTTGTTACTGGTTCTTTCTTGCCATCATTTAGCCATATGCAGGTTGCCTCCATGATAAATTTAGACACACCTCAAGATGGTTTGTCATTGCCCCCCCCCCAAAGAAAAAGCCACATTTATTAACACTGCCCATCTCCCTCATTTTTAGCCAAGTTACTTGAAATGAAATTTGCCACAAACGTATACCTCTCATTCTTGCCTCCTATTATTTATATTATTTCCTTGTTTGGTTTCTGTGACACCACTGTTTTCTGATTCTTGCTTGCTTTCTGATTGCTGTTACCTAGTTTTCTTCCTTTGTTCATTGAAACCTTAAGTGTTATTTCACCTTCAGATGTCAGCATTTTATGCTCTTCTCACTATATTTCGAGGTGGTAATATTTACTTTTAGGGCCTCAACCATGCTCATATCATGCTCATACGTGTTCCACATGGTTTCTGAGATGTTCCCCAGCAAGACTGAGTCCACTTGCCCACAGGAGTAACTCATTATCAGTGCATCCTTTCTTGGCCTTTCTTCCTTCCCCCTGTTCTTTTCCCCATCTCCACACTTATGCATACTTGGAATTGCCTCCAAAAAACTTAGCTGTACCAAAGTTTTTTGCCTTGGATCTACGTTTGGAGAAACCGGAACTAAGACAGCTTATATTCTAAATATTTATAGAGTTAGTCCTTCCATCCTCTGTACTTCCTGAATTCAAATCCTCCTCTGGATTACTTTAGGAATTCGTATCTTGTCCTTTGACTCTGATTTTGTTCCTCTTCAATTTACTCATGAAACTTCAAGCAAATAAGCTTTGTAAATCAAAAAGGTGATCATGTTATGCCCCTTTTTAATAGCTTCAGTGGTTCCCAACTTCCCCCTACATAGAATAAAGCCGAAGTCCTTAAAGCTGACTATGAGAACATTCATGATCTGGACTTGTTTTACCTCTCTAGACTCAACTTCTACTGCAGCTATACTGAGCTACTTGGCATTTATCAAAGCAGTGGTGTTCTTCTTACTTCTAAGACTTTGCTGAAGTTGCATCAAGTTCAGACCTATTCAGTATTGCAATAGTACATGTATAGTTGTGCTTCTCTCTCCAAGTTATAAGCAAACTAAAAATTGTGTTTTATTCACTTTTATGTCATTTTATATCCTCAGGACCTGGCATAAATGCCCAGCATGTAAAATGTTGTTAATGAACATTAATTACTCTAGCCTCAAATTAAATACTTTCTATAATTGTAGGATCATTTTTTTCTCTAAACTGTTTTTAACTATAAAACTAATTTATTCCATTACATATTTTAAAAGTGAAAATATTAGAAAAAATAATCATAGCCTCATTAATGTAATTTGTTATATTCTTGATATATTCCTGATTAATCTTTTAACATACATGTTAGTTGCTTAATCATCTGAAATAAATACATAATAATAATAATAAAAAGAACTAACATTTAGACAGCACATACTATAACTCAAATACTGTTCTAAGCATTTTATATACATTAACTTTTTTTTTTTTTTTTGATGATCCTCTGAAATGATCTCCATTTTATAGATTAAAAAACTAAATCACACACAGGGTAATTGACTTGTCCTAAGCCATACAGCTAAGTAAATGGTAAAGCCATAATTTGAACTCATATAGGCTGGCACCAAAGTTCATGCTATATTTCATGGAGAAAATTAAATTATTTAATACACAGAAAGCACTTAGAACAGGGCCTAACACACGGTATAAATTCAATAAAGCCTAGCTGTTATTATCAGTGGTAGTATAATGAACATAGTAATTTGGTATCTTTCAGCTTAAATTAGGGCACAGATTTTTACTTAGATAAATTTTCACTTTGAGTTTGATCATAAATAATTTTTCATCCTACCATACGATGAATGTACAATATGCTATAGAATGATCCTGTAATAATTAGTTGTTTTTTTTTTTTTTTTTTTTTTTTTTGAGACGGAGTCTCGCTCTGTCGCCCAGGCTGGAGTGCAGTGGCGCAATCTCGGCTCACTGCAAGCTCCACCTCCCGGGTTCATGCCATTCTCCTGCCTCAGCCTCCCGAGTAGCTGGGACTACAGGCGCCCGCCCCTGCGCCCGGCTAATTTTTTCTATTTTTAGTAGAGACGGGGTTTCACCATGGTCTCGATCTCCTGACCTTGTGATCCGCCCACCTCGGCCTCCCAAAGTGCTGGGATTACAGGCGTGAGCCACCACGCCCGGCCAATAATTAGTTTTTATTTACCATATTTCTTTTACTCTTTCATAATTATATATAACACCATGAGCATTATCTTTGTGCATTAACCTTTTCCCTCTTATTTTAGGTCATTTTCTTTAGGATAGTTTCCCAGAAGTAAAAATTATGTATTAAGGGGTTTGAACATTTTCATAGTTCTTTCTACACATCAGAAATTGCTCTCCAAAGGCATTATATTAAAACTATGTTTTAGAGTCTCAATAGCTTAATATTTACAATTGTTTTATTAAATTTATTTTCATTAATACTAGTATGCCTACAGCGCCTACACAAAATAAATCCCATTTCTTTTCAATATGACAGACTTTCAAATCTTTAAATTTTCAAAATGTATGCCTAATCCATTTGTACCTCAGTGCAACTTCTCAGTTCTCCTGCAGACATTCTTTCTCCATGCCAAACGTCCCGAACTTTCCCAGCATCTTTTGTCTGACAAATTTACCAGACTCCTAACTATCTGAGTCATAGTCTCCTAAATACATTCCATTGTGCCTATGTCCCCTTAATTTAGATATTTCAGACATGGCCTGACCAGCACAGAACACAGAGGGGCTATCACTGCTTGACCAGGGCATCTATTTCCAGCACTGCAGACTAAAGTCACATTAGCATTTTTGGCACTAAAATACGCTGTTGCTCATGTTTATGTGCTGTCATCTAAATCCCCCACGCCTTTTTCACATGAACTCCCATTAAGTGAGGGCTCCCACATCCTGCACTGATATAAATAATAGTATGCAATTGTTATTTATGTAGGTTATTTATGTAGGTTCTAAGTAAACTTTAGTTTATTTATGTTTATTGTTCCAGAATGTTGAGATTCATCTGAATTCCCAAGTATGTATATTGATAAACTTGATAAGTATTTTTTTCTTGCTCTGTCTTACGGTGCTGATTGATAAGTATATTTATACTTTCTATATCTTCACTAAAGTCATTAATAAAGTTGTAAACTGGCTGGCGCGGTGGCTCACACCTGTAATCCCAGTACTTTAGGAGGCCAAGGTGGGCAGATCACGTGGTCAAGAGACCGAGACCATCCTGGCCAACATGGTGAAACGCTCTCTCTACTAAAAATACAAAAAATAGCTAGGTGTGGTGGCGCGCACCTGTAGTCCCAGCTACTTGGGAGGCTGAGGCAGGAGAATCACTTGAACCCAGGAGGCAGAGGTTGTAGTGAGCAGAGACGGGGCCACTGAACTCCAGCCTGGCAACAGAGCGAGACTCCGTCTCAAAAAAAAGAAAAAAATTAATTAATTAATTAAAAAATAAATAAAATTGTAGTCTAACACAATCCCAAGTACAAAATATCATATTACGTAATTACAGTCCTTTGGTTGCTATCAGTCAGAGATTTTGGATATGGCTACTTGGCCAGCAGTAAATCAGCAACAGTGGATCCACCCAAGTATCTTACTATTTACTTCAATTCATTCAATTCCTGAAGATATCATGGTTGACTTAAATGACTTGTTGGAACTAAAATCAGTTGTGATTATATATTTTTTCCATTAATTATTATTAGAATGGTTTTATAATTCTGTTTAAAAGGAAAGTAATTGATTTTAACCTGGATCTCATAAACTATCCTTATTTTCTAAGCAATTATAAACTAGCACATGCTAATATTAAATCTTATGATGATCCAATGTTTGTATTTCCTGACTTCTCTATAAAATTAACAGTTTATCATCAGAAAAAGTCATTTATACTTCCACGTGTGTTTTATAAGCTAATACAGTAGCAGACTTAGCCAATAACTATTGATTATGTCAATGCCCCAGTAAAAAATATGATAAAGTGATAAACAAAATAATGAAACAAAATCTCTGAAATATCTCTCCTACATGTACACACATACATGTATATACACACATATATATGTATATGCACACATATACGTGTGTGTATATGTGTATATGTATGTGTGTGTGTCTATATATACTTTTTAATCCACATCAATATGCAAGAAGTAGGCTCTCTGCTTAGTTCAGATAACATTAAATTACTAATAGCATGATTATTATCTGATTATGAGTGTTACTGTCAATTATCTTAAAATCAGTCTTAAAACAACTCATATAAACTGTTTCTCAATGTTCAAAATTGTTTATTGATTTATTTGACTTTCAGGGTGCTTATTGGTTCTCCTTTAGTTGGCCAACCCAAAAACAGAACTGGAGATGTCTATAAGTGTCCAGTTGGGAGAGGTGAATCATTACCTTGTGTAAAGATGGATCTACCAGGTATGTAAAATAAAAAAATCTGGTTTTAGGCCAGGTGCAGTGGGTCATGCCTGTAATCCCAACACTTTAAGAGGTCAAGACAGGCATATCATTTGAGCCCAGGAGTTTGAGACCAGCCCGGGCAACCTGACGAAACCTCATCTCTACAAAATACACAAACAGCTGGGTGGGGTGGTGCACTACTGTAGTCCCAGCTACTCAAGAGGATGAGGTGTGAGGACCGCTTGAGCCCAGGAGTTTGAGACTGCACTGAATGGTAATTGTGCCACTGCACTCCAGCCTGGGTGACAGAGTGAGACCCTGTCTCAAAAAAAAAAAAAAAAAAAAAAAAATCTGCTCTTAAATTATACCCAGTATTCTCACTGAACACCGATTTTGGGCCGGGTGCAGTGGCTCACACCTGTAATCCCAGCACTTTGGGAGGCCGTGGCAGACGGATCACCTGAGGTCAGGAGTTCGAGACCAGCCTGACCAACATGGAGAAACCCCGTCTCTACTAAAAATACAAAATTAACTGGGCGTGGTGGCGCATGCCTATAATCCCAGCCACTCAGGAGGCTGAGGCAGGAGAACCGCTTGAACCTGGGAGCCAGAGGTTGCGGTGAGACAACGTTGCACCATTGCACTCCAGCCTGAGGAACAAGAGCAAAACTCCACCTCAAAAAAAAAAAAAAAGGAAAAAAGAAAGAAAGAAAAGAAAACAGATTTAAATCAATTCAAGAAAATATTAGAAGTAATCTATAATCATTTTTCATATAATCATTTATAATGTATAATCATTTTTCTATAATCATTTATCTTGCAGATTCACAGAGAATGCCATTTCGATTCCCTCTGTCCTTAATTTGCTTTAGAAAGTCATCAAGGAGCATACATAAATTAGAATATCTTACTAATTTTATAACTTTTAACTCCCTGCATTTTTCAGGATTCTTTCTAATTCACTGGTAATGTGAAAGAACTTCTCCAAATAAACCTGCCCCACCACATTCCCTCCACAAAATTTAACTTAGTGCCTGATTTCCAAGAGGAAATAGAATCAAAGGAATTGTAATAGATAGATTTAATTTTAAAAATGGAATTGCACAAGATAAATTTATATTGAAATAGATGTATTTGACAGAAATAGTTGGAACGTGACTGGAAAATTCCTACTAAAATTATCTAGAAATTAGAACCCTGTCAATGTTATATACAATATTACATACTATGGAAATGATTTATAGTCCCACAAGTTTATTTCAGATATTGTATTTTTTGGTTCTCTTTTTTTCAATTTTCTATTTGTTTGTTATTATGAACTTTTTTTCTTTACATGCATAAGCATACTTATAACAGCTGCTTTAATATCCTTGCCTGATAATTCCAACATCTGGAATATCTCAACATCACGTTCCATTTATTACCTTTCCTTGAGGCTGCGTCACATTTTCCTGTCTTGTCTTGTGGGTAGTAATTTTGGATAATAACCTGTATTATGTTTTTTAATTACAGGTGTGGAGATTCTATATTCTGTTATATGCCTGTGAATAGTCTTAACTTTTCTTATTAGCAGGAAATTTACTTGGCTCAACTCAATTTCCAAGCATTGACTTTCTTGCAATGACAAGTAGTTAAAATCTCTATTCAGGTTTTATTTCAGCTGGGCTATTTGAAATATACTCTGTACATTTACTATGCAAGTCATCTAGTTATTTGGATAAAATATGTATGCATATTATAGAACTGCTGTTTTGTGGCTGTTTTTAGAAGATATACTACTCTCCTCCTCACTTTGCAGTTGCTGCCATTGCCCCTAATCTCTGTTCTCTTTTTATTCAATACAGTAAGACTAGGAGTTCTATTTGAGTTTTAGCCACTGACTAGGACCTTCCCTAGGTGGGGGGGTGTGTTGGGGTGAGGGACAAAAACAAAACAAAACACAAAAACAGGAAACTCATTTAGTGCCAGTATCTTCTTCCAAGTATGGATTCCCCTCCAGTTTCTGCCGCCATTCTAGTGCCTTCGGGTGATTGTTTCATGTAATTTTTTTTTTATTCTTCCGAGAATTTATAGTTGTGGTTTGCAGAGGAGCTGTTTTGATAGGAGTTACTCCTTCTTTACTGGAAATTAGAATAGTTTTAAAATTAGCCTAGAGATTTTAGCCACATCAAGAACAGTAGGGAAGTTTCCATTGTACTCCCTAATTGTCCCAGGAATGCTTTTCCTGGGTCAAGCTTTGTATATAAAACTCTAATACAGATTACTCAAGATCAGTGCATATAATCACCCAGCTCCAGGTGCTTTCAAAGCAAACCAGACTAAACTCTTGGACAAAGATCATTGCTCAGATCAGGAAGTCCAACTGACCATTTCAGAATCTCTGCTTCCATTCCCCACTTTAAATCCATATACAGTCTTAACGTGCAAACAACTTCTGGAACAAACAGTGAGACAAATCTTTCTCAACCTGAATTTTGCCTCTTTCTAATATTCCACTCTACTAAGAAGATTTAGAAGTTCTTTTTTTTCCTGTCCAGTCTTTTTTCCTTTTTCTTTTTAGTGTGAGAAAGTGGAACTTCTTACCAATATTGTCAGGCTGGCATGCTTCATGCTTCAGGACCCAACATTCCCTTCAGAATGTCAAATGTAGTCTCTTTACTGTGTTTTCTTTATTGAAACTTCCTGGACACTGCTCTAATATTCCTCTAGTTTCCTTTGTCACCCAAAGGATGTCCTCATGATTTTGGAAGTCATGGTCAAAAAACTGATGTTTGAGTTTTCTTTTCTGATCTTCTACCCATTTCCCCTTTTCTTACCAAAAATCATGTTTCATCACTGGTCTTTTATAACAAAGTTATGAGACTACATTATAACTACAGTGTTATGAGACTTAAAACTTTGTTTTAATTAGCAAGAACGTGCAAAAATCAATCCCACATTCTCATTGCCCTACTAGTTCTGCATTCTTTCACAGTTCAGCAAAACTATCTGAAATAGTTTCTGGGACGTGGGCCAACTCTTCAGCCTTAACTTGTTCATTATATTCTTTAAGAATACTTGGAAGCCTAATTATTTGAACCAAAAGAAGAATGTGCTATGATATGAGCAAAACAAATAGAATGTCTTAATGAGAGATGCTTAATTTCACTTTGTGAAACTTTTCTCCCTCGTAAAATTTTGTTCTATTTTTAGTTAATACATCAATTCCCAATGTCACAGAAGTAAAAGAGAACATGACATTTGGATCAACTTTAGTCACCAACCCAAACGGAGGATTTTTGGTAAGAACTGAAAGAATAATGATATTTATTGACAACAGATATACTATCATTTTAAGTCTTTGTAAGATCTGTTATATAATTTTCAGTCTAATGATTTCTAATTTTAAAATAATTTTTTAAAGGCATGTGGGCCCTTATATGCCTATAGATGTGGACATTTGCATTACACAACTGGAATCTGTTCTGACGTCAGTCCCACATTTCAAGTCGTGAATTCCATTGCCCCTGTAAGAGGTACAGATTTTACGCAATGTTATTGCACGTTTGAAAAGCCTAAGCAATGAATGACACATATGTATACAAAGGAGCATACCAAAAAGCTTAAAGTATTTTCTTAGCTACCAGCATTACCAATTTAGGTAAATGTTTGCTTTACCAGTGTATAACAAAATCTGACTGCTATTTTTGCAATTGATATTAGTGTAAATAACTTTCAAAGTCATTTTTAAACTTCATAGATGAAGCTCTTATGCTGCTTATATTTAAAGAGTGGGTCTCTTTGAGGAAAGAAGTAACTTAATTTGAGATATGCACAAAAACTGTTTTGTAAAAACTGTTATATAAAATTCATATTGAGAAAATTTGCAAAGATAACTCTCATGCAATATTTTTTTTTTTTTTTTTTGAGACGGAGTCTGGCTCTGTTGCCCAGGCTGGAGTGCAGTGGCCGGATCTCAGCTCACTGCAAGCCCCGCCTCCTGGGTTCACGCCATTCTCCTGCCTCAGCCTCCCGAGTAGCTGGGAGTACAGGCGCCCGCCACCTCGCCCGGCTAATTTTTTTTTGTATTTTTAGTAGAGACGGGGTTTCACCGTGTTAGCCAGGATGGTCTCGATCTCCTGAACTCGTGATTCGCCCGTCTCGGCCTCCCAAAGTGCTGGGATTACAGGCTTGAGCCACCGCGCCCGGCCTCTCATGCAAAATTAATTAAAACTCAGTAGGTATGAATTTTACTTGATACAGACCCCACACCACTTGTTATTGAAAGCAATTAATATTTTTATCACCTTTACTTTTTCTAAAACTATTTTTTATTGCTAATGCAGTGTATCTACTTTGTAGAACATCAGTTCATCTTTTAAAATGAATTTCTTTCATCCATGAAAGCACTTCATATGCCTCTCAAAAAAGTAGATTCCAAATTTGCACAATTGACTCCTTTTATTGCAGAATGCAGCACTCAACTGGACATAGTCATAGTGCTAGATGGTTCCAACAGTATTTACCCATGGGACAGTGTTACAGCTTTTTTAAATGACCTTCTTGAAAGAATGGATATTGGTCCTAAACAGACACAGGTATGTGACTTTGTGTTTTGATTTCTGTTGTTCTAAAGATAAAAATGCAAAAATTTTTAACAAAACTAATTATTCTGAAAGCAAATTAATCAATACAACTAACGTTGAGAATGAATTTTATATCCATTTTCCTGTTCTTATTTCTGATAAAAAGGACATTACTTTAAGCTGTGTTATTTTCTATTTTTTTCTTTTAAGACAGAGTCTCACTCTGTTGTCCAGGCTTGAGTGCAGTGGTGCAGTCTCGGCTCACTGCAACCTTCACCTCCCACGCTCAAGCAATTCATATTCCTCAGCTACTCGGGAGGCTGAGGCAAGAGAATGGCGTGAACCCGGGAGGCGGAGCTTGCAGTGAGCCGAGATCGCGCCACTGCACTCCAGCCTGGGTGACAGAGCGAGACTCCGTCTCAAAAAAAAAAAAAAAAGAAGCTGGAGTTAACAGGCATGTGCCACCACACCTGGCTAATTTTTATTTTTGTAATAGAGATGGGGTTTCATCATGTTGGCCAGGCTGGTCTCAAACTCCTAGCCTCTGGTTGATCAACCTGTGTCTGCCTCTCAAAGTGTTAGTATTACAGGCGTGAGCCACTGTGCCCAACCTAGGCTGTGTTATTTTCTAAACAAAAATATTATGAAAGCTGCCATTTGTAATGCACTTGGAAAATAACTCCTATAGATTTCTATAAACTAATAATTTAATTCTTACTTAAAATGGATATAGCTACTTTTGGTAATATCAGAGCAGGGTGTCAGAGTTTGTAGAAACCAATCTGACATCCCAAAGAACCCATCACATTATAATCTCTCTTCTCATATTATATAAATAAGTTAGTAACTGACCAGAGGATACTACTTAAAGTATGTTGTCCTCTCTATTAATAATTTCTTTTCCCTAAGTTAAAAGCAAATGCCCCTGGCTATCTCTCCATAAAATCAAATAGTTGTTCGTTTATTCCCCCAATTAATATCTATTTCTAAACACATCTCCTTTATTGCCACTAAATGAAGTGGAACTTCTCACATAGCTTTTCCACTTTAGATACTGAGTTTAATTGCATTTAATTAAATACATTTGACTGATTTAATGTTTATTAAACTTATATGGGCATATATATTAAAATACAGAGCAGACATAATGGATAACAGGCAAATAAAATGTCAAAATTAAATCGATGCCTCAGGTCAGGAATTAGCCCTAGAATCAGAGCCTAAAAGGTTATTGTGTGGTTTGAAAGCTGTGGAGAGCATAGGAGACTTTAAGATTGTAGAACTGCAATCAGTACAGTGATCATCTTTTTTTTTTTTTTTTTCCTGAGGGCTTTACTTTGGAAGAAGTTTCTGAGGCACTGAAAAAGCGGTCTGAGTGCATTAATGTTTGCCACACCTACATTAAATTTGGAACATAATACATGCACATATATATACATACATGTGTCTTCATGTGTCTGTGTATATTTATGTCTCTCTTTATATTTTAATATATATGTAGGTATAATTTTCTGAAAGGATGGTGGTTGAAAATTTCAAAGTTGAACTCAGACCTCAAAGTGAAATGTATTACTGCATTCCAAGACTGAATAGGTTTCTGTAGAGAGCAAGAGGAAGGGTAAGGTTATATACATCCTACTGGACAATAGAAAACTTCTTGAAATCAGGGTAAAATCATTAAAAATGAAATGGGCTTTTACATACCACAAAATGTAATTTTCCGTGGAAGTGACTTATTTGCGATTGACCTTCTCAAGTGAAATTACTAGTGGATGGTAGGGGACCTTTTATCCCTTCTTGTACAGGGTTCGGGGCAGTCTGCATCTTAACAGACCCGCTCCAGGATGTGACTTGCTCTTCCTTCCGGCACCTGTTCTGCATGGACCTCTTTTTTCCCTTCTGAGGACCACTCTCCCTTCCTCCTTTCCTCTCTTCCTCTATCCCATCTCTCCTTGGCCAATAAGATAGCATAGAGTCATAAAATTAAAGCTGGAAGGAATCTTAAAGGTCATTTGACCCCAAACCTCAATTTATGAAGGTGACACGGAGGCTAACTGACTTGTTTAAGGTCTTCCTGCTTGCTGATGGCAGATCAGAGCACACAGTTCTCTAATTGTAGTTGAATTTGTTGTTGTTGTTGTTTTTCTTTCTGAGAGCTCTACTTCTAGAGAAGCTTCAGAGCCCGTACCATCTAATGCCCCTAAATAGTAGATTTCAATCCCTTTCCATCTCAAGAGGATGACTGTCCTCATCCTTCCTCAGGCAGACTCTTGGCTGAAACAATGCTAAGCTTGGCAATGCTTCGCTCCCTGCACTAACATACCTGAAATGAAATGGCTTGTGTTCCCGCTTTCTCCACTTTTGCCCATGATGTGCTTTCTTTCCTTCTTCTTGTTTTGTCCATCCCATTTGATCTTCTTATCCAGTTTTTTCCTTCCAAAGCTAATAACATTCTTGAAATATATTTAAAAATTTATTGTACAGCCATCTAAATATTTTATTTTACCTTTAAATTCACTTATATATATTACTCTAAAAATTAATTTATTAGTAGCTATTTGTGAAAATCAGTGCAGCTGTGACATGTTTGAAGTCAGTCCACAACTTTAGAAAGAAAATCCATATGGTTCTTTTAGACTAATGATCACAGCTTCTGTGAAGATCTATGCCAGTGACTCCATTTTGTAAAGAAATAAATAACAGTCAATTGCTTATATGCTCAAATTTTCTTCTGCAATTTTGATGTTTTTCGGTTAGAACTATAATTAATTTACATTCCTGTGTTGAGAGTCCTAAAAGAGGAGCTATTCTTCTTGTCCACCAGAGGAATTCTAGCCTGCTAGGGTGGGCAACATGAAGTTATATGTCTTTCCTGGAGGGAACAATGGCTCTATTCAGACACATGCAGGAGTGCCCTTGGGGTCCAGATGCTACCACTGAATGGGAGGAAAATGATCTTACCCTGAGGCAGAAGAGTTCAGTTGCATTTACTCAGATTCAGAACCTCATTCCACAGAGAAGAATATTTCTGAATGAAACACTCTGCACAGTGTCGTTTACAGTATCTTCTGACTTCAAGGAAACCTGCTTTTTAAAGAGAGAAGCTGATTATATTTCTGTTTTATTTTTTTTATGTCACATCTTGCTTGCATCATTGATTGTGGAGCTTAACCATATACATTCATTCATTTATTCAGATGTATGTACTCAGGGCTTACTATGTCCCAAGTTCTATGCTATAGCTTGGATAATAGTGGGGAATAAGACAGACAAGGCTGCTGCCTTAATGGTGCTTCTGTCTAATGCAATGTTTCTCCGATTATGGCTCATGGAATTTCTGCTTCCAAATCACTGGGATGCTTGAACTATACCCCAAATTTTCAAAATCAGAATCTCTGAGGGTGGGGCTATAGAGCCTGCATTATACATAAGCAACCCATATGATTCTTTTTGTTTGTTTGTTTTTTTGACACGGAGTTTCTCTTGCCACCCAGGCTGGAGTGCAATGGTGCAATCTTGGCTCACTGCAGTCTCCACCTCCCGGGTTCAAGCGATTCTCTTGCCTCAACCTTCCGAGTAGCGGGGATTACAGGCATATGCCACTATGCCCAGCTAATTTTTGTATTTTTAGTAGAGACAGGGTTTCGCCATGTTGGCCAAGCTGGTCTTGAACTCCTGATCTAATGATCAGCCTGCCTCAGCCTCCCAAAGTGCTGGGATTACAGGTTTGAGCCACTATGCCTGGCCCCATATGATTATTAAACAGATTAAAGTTTGAGAAACACTGGACTAAGCCATAATTATTATATTGGTGGGTGTGTGTGTCTGTCTGTCTGTCTATCTGTGTTTGCTGCATACTGTAGATAGGAGGGACCTCAAGAGCAAAGGCTGCATCATCTTCCTGTCTTCATCAGTGGCCAGCCCAGTGGTTTACTGTAGCATAGTAAGCCCTCAACGAGCACTTGTTGAATAAATGTTTGTATCATAATGAGTCCAGTTTTGGATTTTTCTCTGATTATTGGACATTTAATAAGTCTTTTTTCTATAACTGGTATTTTTAAAATTATTTTAAGTATATTACTTTATACTTGATTCTCTAGTGTTCAGTCTTTTCTAATCTTCTTTTCTATTTTGGCTTATGTTATATCGGTGACTAATTTCATAAATAATTTTCTAAAATAAAGAGATTGGAAAGGACATATTTACCAAGCCATTGCTTTTGCTAAACCACGTTTAATAGGGTTTTAAGTATAATGCATGTAAACTCTTTTTAAAGTTTGATCATCATTCAGTGGATTCAGAAAAGAAATCTAGTCATAGAAAATTTGGAAAGACATTTTCTCTTCAAAGAAAATGTGTGCTGAAAAGCATGCTTATCTTTTCATGTAGTCTTACAGTAATTCTTTCCAAAAACAGTTTGTTTGCTTGACAACCAATTCTTTTTCTTGATTTGTTGCTAATGTAATTTAAATCTGTTTGATTTTGTTTGTTTGTTTTTAGTTTTATTTGTTTCTTTTAATGAAAGCATTCAGTTCCACCCTATGATTGGCAAAATTAGCTGCTGGAATTTATTCTCCCCTTTATGTATTCTCTCTATCTCCATTTCTGAAAGGAGCAGATATAAAAATGAATTGTGAGAAAGATTACCCAGAGGAAGGTGCAAAAGATAGAAAGCTAAGAGCCAGACAGAGAACTTTTAGACTCCTCATCCATACCAAATTTCTAAAAGACTATTAATGTAGTTGATAAGATTTGTAGAGAAGATTTCTCTGTAGAAAGAGCCTACTCAGAAAGACTTCAGTGGGGTCATACACATCTTGGTATGTGTATACTGGAGTTCGGACACGTAGTTGATTGACTAATGCCTAACTCCTGCCTGAATTGTCAGAGCATGACAGCAGCTGTTACGTCTAGCTGCTGACAGGGAAGTCAGAGCAGAGGTCACTGCACTGGAGTCGGCCTGCATCCCCAGAGATTGTTAGAATGCATGTGTTTTCCCAGGATTAGCATGGGTACTCAAAAGGAAGAGCCAGCGTGAGGTCATGTCAGGGCCTGTCCATAGGGATTACTGGAAGTGAGTGGCTGCCTCTGCAGAGAACGCACAAGATCTCTGTAATTCTTAGGGACTGAGGCAGTGGGATGCATTCACTCAGGGCAGGGGTGTACGTGAGACATCTTAGTGAAGGGAGTTCTCCAAAGAACCCTTGAAAAAGTTGTACATACCTATTAGGACCTGATTTATCTTAGGATAATACCAACGCAGTAGTAATTTCTCTATCCTTATTTATCTTCGCTACCTCTGTCCCTGGAAGGGCAGAAATCACAGTTAGCAATCTGAGTGAAAACAAGTAGGAAAACAAATAAAAGCCAGTCATGCATCTTTCTCAACTACAGGCTTCTCACCTCATGTAAGCCCTTAGTAGAAGTAGGAGAGAAGATTTAACTACAAATGTGCTTTGATGTTTCGCCTTGTTGGTTTTTAGACAGAACCACATGAAAGTATTGCTATTTGATCTTTTCTTTCCAACCTACAAATACAGCAGTTTCATTTGGTACAGGCTAAATTAAAATATATAACTTTGTAAATTAACAGACATTTTAAAACTAAGAATTAAAAAAAATCTTAAGATATTTATCTTTCCATCTAGGGATAGGAAAATACTTCACTTTGAATAAATTTTGAAGGGCTGGTGGGCCACAAATAAAAGTTGTATTCTAATTACACCTCCTGTATTTTTGTTTGCTGTATTGATTAGTTACACATTTGGTACAATAGATATAGATTGAATATGATTCCTATTCTCTGCAGTCATAGATTTGTCATTTAGTAATTGCAAGCAATAAAAGGCAGAGTCAAAGATACGGAACATTTCTCAAAGTAACTGTTACCTCCAAAAAACAAAAATAGAAAAAAAGAAAAGGAAAGTGGGAAGGAAGGAAGGGAGGGAGGGAGGGAGGCAGGAAGGCGGGAAGGCAGGAAGGCAGGAAGGCAGGAAGGAAGGAAGGAAGGAAGGAAGGAAGGAAGGAAGGAAGGAAGGAAGGAAGGAAGGAAGGAAGGAAAGAAAGGAAAGAAACTTATATTAAGTTTTCCATGTGACAATTCAGTATGCATTAGGGAAATACATTCACTCTAAATAGTTACTCAAAATCCATTCTATGTTTCTGTGTGGCCCAGTTAAGACTTTTGCAAGCATAGTTAAGGAATTTTTGTCACCCAATTTTTTTACCCAAGACAGAGTAAAGGCTATAAAATTGCCTTTTAAAAAACACCTATAAAAACAAACCTGAAGCACTCTGAGCTTGCCATAAAAGATATGATGGTAAAACATTATAGAGGTCTTATTGATCCTCAATACCTAAACATAACATTGCTTTTAATAATAAATGAAGATAATATAAATATGTCAAATACGAGTGCATTACCCTAAATAAAACCAGTAAATTGTGAAGCTTGATATAAAAGTGAAATATACTAATGGAACAATGTCTAGATTGTTCACATCAAAAGTGTAGCATAGCATTAAACCAGGCAAAATGAAAGAGAGAAATTAATTAAATTTTAGGAATATTATTTATCTTTCTTTTTACTGCTGATTTTATGGCCATTTCCCTAGAAGCCTTAAATCTGAGGCCTGATTCATTGTTTTCAGGTCTGAAAAGACGCCTGAGGGAGCCAGGCAGCCATACCTTTGTCAGTCTGGCTACAGTTTCCAAATGTGGTATAGGGAATGGGGTGAATCTTCTCTCTCACTAGCCTCTAGTCTCCATTCTCCCACCCCTCCAGCCATCAGGCACTAGAATAATCATTCCAAAGTAAGTTCAGAACATTTTCCTAATAACAAACAAACAAACAAACAAACAACTCCTCTTGTTCCTTGCTAAATAATGTCCAGGCTCTCTAGTGCACTAACTGACATCTGACTACCTGGCCCAGCCACTCCTCATGCATCCTACTTCCCCTTATACCCACCTCAGTTCTTTTTTTTTCTTTTTTTTTGGAGATGGAGTTTTGCTCATGATCTCGGCTCACTGCAGCCTCTGCTTCCCGGGTTCAAGCTATTCTCCTGCCTCGGTCTCCTGAGTAGCTTACCCTTCAGCCATCCCTGGGCCCTTGCCTTCCTTGGTCATGAAGTGCTGTGCTCTTTTTATTTGCTTTTCCTGAGATTCCCTGCTCCGTCTCAAGCACTGTATGCTAGAAGAACTTCAAATGTCACTTTCTCTGTAATTTTCTATGATTATCCTACCCACTGCTCTTGAGAAAAATGCCTTCACCTCCTATGTTCCCATAGCATCTGCAACCGTGAGAGCATATTTCCTTACTGCTCTTATCACTCTGTAGCTTTGCTCTTTGTTTTTTGGGTCTGTCTCTCCCAGTAGACTATGAATTCCATGACGACAGAATTGTGCCTTAATCTTTTCATTTATGGAAGATAGTCTAGGGTTTTAGAATACATAAATACACTAGCACATGACGTGAGCCTTTTTTATGTTGAAAAAAATGAGAGTTTTTGAATTTTTACCTTCTCATGTATAAAATCATTGTTTTAATGACGTCTTTCCCTTACTCTGCTTCATGAAGTCTGATTGATCTACTGAGCTGGAAGGTACTTGCTTGTTAGGGATTTCCCTGGACAACCCTTTACATTGTATTTCAGTCTTTTCTTTGCAAGTGTTTACCCATCTAGCCCCATTCCCCTCAGACCTAATTTCTCCTATAGCCCTCTCCCTTCTCCACAAACACAGTGAATTAACTTTATCTTAACCTCTCCTATCGTTGCATTTTTGAGCCTAGGTCACTTTCATTGTAGCATCTTCCATGAAGCAAGAGGCCAGATAAAGACACCCTTTTTCTAGAGCCTGTATCTATTATTTATCAACTTTATTATGTTTCTGAAAACTTGTTTCCTTAGGAAATGATCTGTAAATCAGTCCCATTTATATCCCTCTTTATAACGACAAAATGTTAAACCTGGCCTCTGCCAACGTAGCTTCAGAATGGTTTTTGCTAACAGTTAACTGCGATTGTAGCCTGTATAATTACTACATTCATATCCTGACTTAGTCACACTGGAAGCATGTTGTAGGGTAGGGCTTTGTAGCATAGTTTGATAAAAGAAAATATACATTGGCCAGACATAAAGCCTGAGCTCTTTTCATATTAAGAAATTGTGCATCTTACAGAAACACACAAAAAAACCTCATTGTTTCACCTTGTCATTACTTCCCTAACGAAACCATTCACTTGGTAATTGAATGAAAGCCCAGAAACTTAGCTTATGCTGGGCATTAAAATTTAGGTGCTGGTGTAACCCTGACTTAACAAGATAGATATAGAAGATAATAATATGATTATTAATGAATAAATAACTCCATTCCTTCATAACTCTTTGACTAAATATACTTATCCTAGTTGACTTTGGACAAAATGCCCAAGACTAGATAATTTGAAGAAGAAAAAAAAAAAAGGTGGATTATTTAGCTCATGATTCTGGAGGCTGGGAGGGCCAAGGTAGGGTGGCTGCAGCTGTTCAGCTTCTCGTGAGGGCCTTGCGCTTGTGTCATAACGTGGTGGAGAAACAGGAAAGGAAGCAACCATATACAAAAAGACGAAACACAAGAGGCAGCCACGCTTTATAACAACCTGCTCTCTTGTAGTAACTAATCCACTCCCACAAGAGTGAGGACTCACTCCGGTGATAAAGTCCCTCTTGACTCTTTTTTTACCTCTTAAAGGCACCACCTCCCAACACCACTCCATCGGAGACCAAGCCTCAACCTGAGCTTTAGTGTTTTGGTAGGGACAAACCATATTCAAGCCATAGCAGAAATTCATAGCTACTTTAGACACTTCTTTTTCTTAAACACTCTTTTCATTTAAGATCTTCCTTAAAGTCTTAAACATGACTTTCAGTTTCGTAAGAGACTAATCCAAAAGGCCCTCCTTTCAGTGTTTTCTGATAGTGTCCTTCCTTTCATGTTCTCACACTCACTTTTCTCCCTCTTTCTTCTCTACCCATGAAAGAAATGAAGTCATTGGATAATTAATTTTATAGAACTGAGTGAATATTTATAAAGTGTCTGGTCGATCAGGTATTTTGCTAGCTGTGAAGAGCAATAAAAAAAATCACTGAAATCTTGTTCCTGATCTCAAAATCTTCCAACTTAGAAATGAGGTAAAATCGTATATTGGGACAGCTACAATGCATGATGGTAGGTCATAAATATAATGAAGGTGAATTTAAAACACAGAACAATTAGTTGATCTTGACAATTAAGTAACTCTTACTGTTGTAGAACAATGTTTCCCAGTCTGAGGTGTTGAATATGATCCTCAGAAAAAATATTACTTTAAATAAGAATAAAATATACCAGGTCTTCCAATAAGTAATCCACAATACCTGTTTTTAAAGACTCCGAGAAAACTTTTGAAAGAATTTGCTTATAAGTCTAAATAGAACAAGTGGGGATAGGACTAAGAGAAAACCTTACTCTTTTGCACCATTTGCAATTTGTGACAGTTTTCATAGTGATAGGAGAAAGGTAGAGATGGGGAGGAGTCTGCTATAAAGATATATACTTTATTTTACTTATTGTTTTCCAAGATTATTTGACCATAAAATTATTTTTTTAAATCAAACTTAGTAACATACAAAGGGATACTAGTATTCCCTGGGAAAAAAAAAAAGTGAGTGGATATTTGCTTAGGGACTTACCTGAAAACATGATTGTAAATCTCATATTTAAGTGGAATGTTCTAATAAATATTACAAATCTCTTGTTCATGTAACAAAATCCATAGCCAATTGTGTACCTGATTTATGCCATAGCGTGAATCAGCCTTTAGGTCTCTTCGGCCTTGGACTGTAATTATCTACCCATCTATTTATTTTGTTCTACTTAATCAAGAGGTTTAAAACACATCTCCTCAGGAGGTAAATGTGTCCTTTTCAGTTGTCTCTGAAAAGGAATTTTCCTTCCGCATGTGACTCCTTATCCCCCTTGATATTATAAGAGACTGTTGTTTCTATATTCATCTACTCTTTTACTGATACCATAAACTGCTCTTTACAATCTCTGGGAAAGAATGTCCACATTCAACCCACTTGCATCTTTTAGCTGTCATCCCTGCATACCCATTTCCATTCATCAAAATGCCTAAAATATTTCCACCTCCATTATTTGTTGTCACCAGCCCTCTATCCAACTTCCACTCTGACTTTTGTATAACTCCAATGTAATTGGCTATTTCAAGTCAAATATTACAATTACTGTTTTTTTTTTCCTTTCTGCTCTCAATTTCTAGGATGACTTAAACTCCTTTAATTATCATCTCTGACGTATTTTCCAGGCTGAGGCCACTTTGTTTCCTTCCATAGTACTTTCATAATCTCTTGGCTATTTTTGAGCTGGCTTTCAGATTCAGGAAGCTGAGTCCTCCTTCCTCCTTGAGGATTTTCAGTGGGGGAGAATAACTATGCTTGTGATTTTCTCTCCTCTTCCTTCCTCACAATATTCATTACTTGCCTTACTTTTTAACTTGCTATTTAATTCTCATACTTATTTGATTCTGCTACATACATATACATTTTATGCTTGTTTTATTAGCCTTAAATTATAAGCTAAGGTGAGATGGAAACTATCTCTGTTGAATTGAATCTCACCAATATTCAGCACAACATTACATTTGTCTGTTTTGTGATTTGACTCTTTGCCTGTAATGAAAATTAATATTAGGTTAGTACCAAAGTAATTGCGGTTTTGCCATTACTTTTAATAAATGGTACCGTTTTCTGGGAAAGATTCACAGCAGACCTGACTCTGTCTGGTTCCTAGGAAAACAAGCACCCCAGTATCAGCCAGGGACCTACACTGAATGTCATTTCCCTGAGACTTGAGTTTTTCCACTGCTCCCTCTTCACATTTCCCAGACTTTGTTGTATCTCTCTTTTTCCGCTTATCATTATTTCCCTGCTATCTCAGTTTTCCATTTGCTTATGCAAAATGTTACAGTCATCTAGTAAGAATGTCTTAGGGTCAGCTGTGAGCAAAGCAAAACAGCAGTGAAGGATAAGGGAATATCAAAAGCCATGACATAGTCCATACTCTTTACCCCTGCCTGTCCCTATAAAGTTAGGATGTACTTGGGAAGATAAAGTGTGCACTCAAACAGTTGAGAAGAATGTAATACTCACAGACAAGTTTGTTTCAGAGTTCCAAGAAGGGGAAGCTCAATATGGGCTACCTTGGCAACAAGGTAAGAAAAGTTTTGCAGAGAGGATGGAATTGAATTAAATCTTACAGGATTAGCTTAGTAGGAGGGACAAAGAAGAGCATTTGGTAGGAGTGGAATTCTTACTGGGGTGTCCTGAAGATGAGGGTGAATGGAGAATTTAGCACTGGAATATTGAGGGACTGAAGGTCAAGGGGAGAAAACTGGATTTTAACATATGGACCTAGTATTTCAAGGAGTAGCTTGAAGTTTTATCTATTTTAAAATATATTAGAATAAAAATCTATCTTTTAAAGTACATTTCAAAGTCATTGATACAGGCAATGGAGAGTTATTGGAGGTTTTTGAACAAGTATGTTATAGGATGACAGCAGAGTTTCAGGATAATTAGTCTGCCAGGAATATGTAGAAGGATTTGAAGAGAGTGGAAATGAAGAGAGGGAAATCAGCAGCAAAGAGATTGACCATTGCCATGGTCCAACTTCAAAGCAATGATGTCTGGCCTGAGCTAAGGTAATGAGGTAGGAGGCGAGACTTGACTCTGGAGTCGGGCTCTGACACCAGACCAGATTGAGGACTAGCTAAAACAGGGATGAGGCAGAAGGTGCTTTCCATAAACAAGCCCACCAGGGTGCCATGTTAGTTTACCATTGCCATGGCAACAACCAGGGGTTACTGTCCCATTCCATGGCAATGACCCAAGGACTCAAAAGTTATTACTCCTTCCCTAGAAAGTTCTGCATACACCACCTCTTAATGTACATGTGATTAAAGTTAAGTATAAATATAACTGCAACACTGTCCTGAGCTGCTCCTCTCTGCCTGTGAGGTAGCCCTGTCTGGCAGGAGCAGTCACAGAACTGTAATGCCACCAGAGCTGTAACGCTGCAGCTTCAACATAAAGGTGTTTTCTTCCACCTCTGGCTTGCCCTTGAATTCTTTCCTGAGCAAAACCAAGAACCCTTATAGGCTGAGACCCATTTTGGGGCTCACCTGTCCTGCATGAGTAGGAATGAAGGGACACAGTTGACAGCTGCCTTAGGTCCAGCTCCCAGAAGCAAACGTTGAGAGGACGGTTCACATGATTGTGATTTATTTGTGAGGAAGCATTTCCAACAGAAAGCAGTCGAAGAATTGGGGAAGCAAAACAATGGCCGGGCGCGGTGGCTCAAGCCTGTAATCCCAGCACTTTGGGAGGCCGAGGCGGGCGGATCACAAGGTCAGGAGAACGAGACCACAGTGAAACCCTGTCTCTACTAAAAATACAAAAAATTAGCCGGGCGCGGTGGCGGGCGCCTGTAGTCCCAGCTACTCAGGAGGCTGAGGCAGGAGAATGGCGGGAACCCGGGAGGCGGAGCTTGCAGTGAGCCGAGATCGCGCCACGGCACTCCAGCCCGGGCAACAGCGTGAGACTCCGTCTCAAAAAAAAAAAAACAATGTATCAACAGAGGAAAAAGGAAAGTGCAATTTCAAGTGGAATCCAGGCCTCAGCTTGATCTGGAAGGAGAGTTTCTACTTGAGTCACGGGGCTGATTTCTCATTTCCTGCACTCAGCATTACCTGTGGATCAGGGTGGTGGGGAGTTGGGGAGGGCAGGGGACTCCCAGACACTCCTGGTTCTTTCAGTCTTTGGGGTAAAGCAGTCTAGTAGCCCAAGTGCAGTCATCTGAAGAGAGTCTCAGGTAGAGTTGTTAGAAGCAAAGTATCCAGAGCAGATAAAGGAATAGGCAGTTATAACTCATCTTATATTTTAAGATTTACAAAGAATAAGCTTTTAGAAGCCAGGCACATATTGGAGGTGGATAGGTGGATGATAGAGATGTAAAATTTAAAGCACTGATTTCTGACTTATCAACATTTTGAGTTTTTTACTATTCCTAATGTGAAGATAATTTTTCCAGATAATCCAGTAGTTCATAATAGGTTATTTAAAATATGTAAAGTGTGTTGTAAATGTAAAGTATTAACACACATGTGGCACAAAGCAGTCTTGTTAAGTTGGCATCCCTTCAACTCCTCTCATGTGAGCTCATCCCCACATATAAGTGAGATAATCCTTTTTCTCAAGGAGTTGGCAGTTTATGACAATTAGATTAAAACCAATAAATGAGAGCAACGTGCACTCATTAGTAAAAAAATAGTAGTAGTGTTTGGCGGCACTCAAATGTGCAACCTCCTTTGAGATTCATGGTCATTCCTTTAAAAGGAGACCAGGTTACAAGTTGTGTGACTTGTGTCAAGCAGCATTCAAAGCCACAGAAGCATATACAGAGAAGGAGATAATTGGATTTAACCAGATTTGGAAGTTAGCCAAGTGAGTCAATGGAGGAAAAAAAGGTTAAAGGAGTTAAATGTTTGCAAATAAATGATTATAGTGATTGGACCATGGAATCTAGTCTAAGTACAAAAAAATGGCAATATTAATGAATTAGTTGGAGGTCTCGATGTAGTCAAGGAATTAGTGAAATAAGCCAAAGTTAATGGTCAAAAAGAAGGACATTTAAAATTGGAATTCAGCTGCTGACAAGGTCTTCCAAATGACAAGGTCAAGGATAAGACCTTGGGAGAAGATGGCTAGAGGAAACATTACTGATGCTGGGGAGGTCAAAGAAATAGATACTAGTATATTCAATAGATTATCAGTAGATATTAGATTGATAGATTATTAAGTAGATGCTAAAATTTTCAAGTAAAACCACAGGAGTAAGAGGGAAAATTTTCAAAGTTCTTTAGCCTCTTACTTAATCAGATAAAAACACGGGGTAATAAAAACAAAGCAGACTCTGTGAGATGTCCTTAATTGATGAGCAATTAACTTCCACAACAGTGTTTGTTCACTTTGATACCTAGAATTAGCCATAATGATTATCCAAGTAACGAAACCATTTTGCTTTTATTTACACTTGACATTTATATACACAAAGACATGTGTATCCATGGATATGTCCCTTAATAATTATTCAATGTCCCCAAGGATTACTAATCAAAAGCTTTAGGGTCATTGAAAAAAATAATTTTAAATTTATGCAGAGGGTAATAAAAATGTTCTTCACATTTTATTATAAATCAAGAAAATATCCTGAATTGGAGTCATTGATGTGTCTTTATCTACTTTGTTATTTTTGTGTAATTAATTGGCTGTATCCTATCTTGTTCCCAAAGGGTCTTCTGGTCACCTTTATTCCGAATATAGTAGCTCTCTCAGAATAGGTGGTAAAGGATATTGGGTGAAAGATAAATTCACAGAACATGGCTAACCTGGACGTGGATTGAGCAGAGTGCATGTTCATTCAGCTGATAATATAACCTCTTCTTACAATTATGTATATTCTCTAGTTATTTCTTATTAATCTTATACTTAACTAAGCAGCTTTATGAGAGAATTTATATGTTCTATTATTTTTACAAAATACGATATGTGTATTTGTGTGTTTGTTGCATCATATACTCTAACATATCTCAGTTAACTAGCTAGTTAGTCAAATTCATTTAGTAGCCATGAAATGGCAGTGGCACTCAGCAGAAGCTAGCAGGTTGAGGTGTATCATGGGAACCAGCCCCCAATATTTCAACGTAGGTTCTTTTCTATTTTCCCTAAGTGTTGACTGGTCTGAGAAATAAAGGGAAAGAGTACAAAAGAGACAAATTTTAAAGCTGAGTGTCCCGGGGAGACATCACGTGTTGGCAGGTTCCGTGATGTCCCCCAAGCCACAAAACTGGCAAGTTTTTATTATGGATTTCAAAAGGGAGGGAGTGTATGAATAGGGTGTGGGTCACAGAGATCACATGCTTCACAAGGCAATAAAATATCACAAGGTAAATGGAGGCAGAGCGAGATCACAGGACCAGGGGGAAATTAAAATTGCTAATGAAGTTTCATGTCCCACCGGGCATGCATTGTCATTGATAACATATTATCAGGAGACAAGGTTTGAGAGCAGACAACCAGTCTGACTAAAATTTACTGGACAGAAATTTCCTCATCCTAATAGGCCTGGGGGTGCTACGGGAGACCAGGGCTTATTTCATCCCTTATCTACATTAATAATAAGACAGACATTCCCAGAGCGGCTATTTCAGAGTCCTCCCCCTAAGAATGCATTCTCTTTCTCAGGGCTGTTCCTTGCTGAGAAAAAGAATTCAGTGATATTTCTCCTATTCGCTTTGTAAGAAGAGAAATATGACTCTGTTCCACCCAGCTCCCAGGCAGCCAGACCTAATGGTTATCTCCCTTGTTCCCTGAACATCACTGTTATCCTATTCTTTTTTCAAGGTGTCCAGATTTCATGTTGTTCAAACACACATGCTCTATGAACAATTTGTGCAGTTAATGCAATCATCACAGGGTCCTGAGGCGACATACATCCTCCCAATCTTCACAGGGTCCTGAGGCGACATACATCCTCCTCAACTTACGAAGATGAAAGGATTAAGAGATTAAAGTAAAGACAGACACAGGAAATCACAAGAATATTGACTGGGGAAGTGGTAAATGTCCATGAAGTTTTCACAATTTATGTTCAGAGATTGTAGTAAAGACAGGCATAAGAAATTACAAAAGTATTAATTTGGGGAACTAATAAATGTCCATGAAATCTTCATAATTTATGTTCTTCTGTCACAGCTTCAGCAGGTCCCTCCATTCGGGGTTCCTGACTTCCCACAACAGAGGTGACTAAAGAATGGAGGATTTTGGATAGATGCCTTTTTACTGAAAGGAAATAGGGTGATTGAAAGAACCCTGGGATAAGGGATACACATCTTAGACTAGACCCCCCTTCCATCACTTCACTATAGGGATGGGGTGTTTTCAACTCAGTTTCCTCACTTATAAAACATGATCATATTTCTATTATTATAATTTAAATAATTAGAGAAAAAAGTTTTAAAAAGACCATTAAATACATATCATAGTATTCTTATTTAAGCATAAGGACATAATTGCTCCAAGATAACCAGTGTACTCTAGAGGGTAACTCAAAGATGATAAAAATTGCTTTAAATTTTGGCTTCTCGTATTTGTTTCTAAAACATCAGATTATGCTTTTAGTTTCCAAAAGACCCAGTGAGAAAATGTATGTATAAATCAGACATGAAATTAATACTAAAACTTTCTGACGTCAGTGATATCAGCAGATGAGGCTGGAAACCAGTTACTGAGCCTTCTTGCTACTTCAGAATAAGGTTAGACTCAGAAATAGGATTTGCTCTAAAGCAAGTAATAGAGGCAACTTCACCAACAGGCAAAGTAGGCAATTGCCTTGGAAAGAAGGCAGGCTTGTTGCAAATTACCTCCCCTACCCAAGTAATGAAGCACCTGGAATTCCTGAATTAAAGAGACCTTCCTTTGGGCAAAGAATTGTCTGAGTCTGGATTTTGAGATAGGATGGTTAAACAAAAAGTCATCTTCAGCTACAATTTTTCATGCAGATTAGTTTATTGGTTCACATCAACCTTTAAAGGGGGATATGGAAAAAAGGGTAGGAGAAATAGCCATTTCTGGGCCCAGGAGGCAGGTGGGAAGAGGAAGAATATGGAGCAAGGGAAATCGAATCTGAGGGCACTTTCCCTCCTGTATTTCACTTCATGAAGGCTCTGCAGTTAGTTGCCTGCATTATATAGTCTGTGCACTAAAGGGAATGAAAGGAGGAAGGTGGTAGGAAAGGAAGACAACAAGGAAAGAAGGTGGAGTTGGGAAAGGCTGATTTGGGAGAAATGAGGCTTCTGCTAGGCTAGACAAAGCACACTGCTCAAGTGTGTAACTCTGCAGGCTACATAACTTGCTGATTCCTCCAGCCTCATGGTGCCCTCTTCTTTCCTCACAGCCCTGGCCATGGCTCACTGTCTTTTTTTCCGTTCTTAGGGTAGATCTATCTCTTTCCCATCCTGGTCTTCTTCACATACACGGTTTTCTCTGTATGGACGTTCTGCCATTCTAGCACCCACTCTTGCAGTCTCAGCTTCTGAGAGGCCTTCCCTGGGCCCCCATTTTCAATCTGGCCTCTAGATTATATTTGTTGATTAGGGATTTTCCAATACCATCCTTTCAACAGTTTGCAATTGTTCATGTATTTGAATGATCACGTTTTTAATCTCTCTCTCCCTCTAGCTTAAGAGAAGCTCCATGAAGGCAGAGACCATATCAGTGTGTTTCATATTCTACATACCAAGGCCTATCAGAGTCACTCTGCAAAATCTGTTGAATTAGATAAACCAATCATTTGAGAAGTTTAGTAACAGCATCACAGCATGTTTACTTTTGTTCTTTGGACTATGAAGAGTCACAGAATGGCTATGCTTATTACTGTCAAAATAGAAGGATTTGTGTATTGATAGGTTTGCAAACTCATCTGAAACACAAAAATGTATTATATCTGATTCACATGCTTAAACTGAAGAAATCTGAACAGGAAATTTGGATTGATCTATAACTCACAGTGGCTTGGTATTTCAGGTTGGAATTGTACAGTATGGAGAAAACGTGACCCATGAGTTCAACCTCAATAAGTATTCTTCCACCGAAGAGGTACTTGTTGCAGCAAAGAAAATAGTCCAGAGAGGTGGCCGCCAGACTATGACAGCTCTTGGAATAGACACAGCAAGGTATATGGATAAAAAAATAAACTAAAGTAAAAGACTGCAAAAATAACTGCTCATGATTTAGTCCTTTGGCATATCAATTGAAAGTTTAGTATGACAATATTTAAAGCCATTTTATTTAAAAAGAGCTTCAGAAGATTAGATAATGGTTACAAGATCAGATGTTTCTATAACACAATCTCACCATCCTTCTTATCCTTCTCTTCTTACAAGGGTTTAATTGATAGAGAATTCATTTTAAAATATCACTGCATCTATAACTTCATATTCTTGGATACTAAGACAATATTAGGTAATATTTGTTTTCATTTATTTTTTGTTTTCAGGCTCTAGGAGTCTTAATCTAAAAGAATGGATTAAAAATATGTCTACCTGTACTCAATATATATTTATATTCTAGATTGTCCATGTATTTTCAGTACTTGATTTACTGCTATTGAAGCTATCAGATAAGAGGTTTTAAGGGGCCAAATTAAATATTGTCTATTTGAAATCATTTTTAGTGCAAAGATTGAAAGAAATGGAAAGGATCTTATCATTTGTAATGCTCTCTTTCTCCTTTTTTTCTTTCTTTAGATTCCCTTCAATTTACAATCCTTCCTTTCTTCCATCTGCAGTTTTCTTTATGGTGAACACATAACTCAGTCTGTGGTTGAATTTCATTTTATAAGAACCAACTGAATTGTCCTCTCTTACAAATGTAGAACACTTTATTTCCTGTATGTTCTCTTATCTCATTTATTAAACTAGCAAACTTCTGAACAAATTCAAAACAATACAAAAATCACAGGAAATGTAATAAGTAATTTAACTAATGTTAAGAATCTTTCTGCTAAATGTCTTCAACTTCTGAACTCTCACCTCAGGTGGAAAGCTAATTTTCCATGCTCTCATTTCATCTGCCTGCTAAGATGAGTGTTTTAAGGAGGTTAAAAAAGTTAATAATGATCCTGCGAAGAATGGGATTCAAAATTTTAAAATTTCATGTGCAGCTTTTGCCTCGTGAATGTTAGAAAGTCATGTGGTTCTAGTTATATGGGGCCCAAGAGAAAATAACCACAAACAGATGGAGGTAATTTGACATTTACCTAACTATTGGATCACCAATTTGCATACACAAAGAGTGCACATGTTTAGGTGTACTGAATGCACCCCCTTCAATAATTGATTAAATGTGACTGTGCATTTGAAGTAAGTCAAAGTGTTCTTTGAAACCTCTGAGCCTGTAGGGAGCTGTACATTTTCCAAAGGCAACCATTTAAGAATGAATACTCATCTTTGAAAATCAACTGAAGAAATATTCTGGCTGCTTTGGCCTCTGCGTCAATACTGCTCTAAATACCATGTCCCTATATGTTTTTTGCCTCTGTGTTTCACAAAGGGTATAGCTGTGGGACACAGAATTGATTGAATGTTGATTATACATTAAAAGTCTGTAGTGACAGTACCAAGTATTTTTCTCCTACATTAATTACTTTTTCATGTTTAAGCACATTTTAATTGTTTTTTATCCCTTTCAGGCAGAGCCAGTTGCAAACAATATTTTTAATATTTTTAGAATTCTTTGCCTTCATTTTCAGTAAATCCCAGTTCAAATTTTCGTGTGTGTGTGTGTTCCCTTCTCCCTATCTCGAATTTTTACTTTTGTCAGTAAACTTACAGGACTTAATCATAAGGCCTGGATTCTCCTTTCTCAAAGAAAGGGACACTATTGCTATATTTTAATTTTTTAAAGCATGCAGGAAAGTCAGTGCTTAGTGCCAAGAAAGGACACTGGATACTGGTACTTTGAGGACAAGGACAATTTGTTAAGGAATGTAGTTGAAACAGAAACGGTGTACTCAGGAGTTCTGCCAATGGCTAATCTTCCATTACGTAAAGCCAGCCCTGATTTTAGAACAGCCACATTTTATTTCTGAAAGGCTTCTTAATCATCTCCTTCAGCTGATGTTCATTCAGTTCAGTTGTAACCTTGATATTTAGGAGAATTAGGAAGTTTTAGTGATCTAAGGAATTTGAATTTCAAAAATGATTGAATCTTATATGATACTCAAATACAAAGATCTGTTAAAGACTAATGTGTAACATCTGTTTTCACCTTTGTTTGTATACATTAAAAATTCAGAAAATCAGCTGGGTGCGGTAGCTCATGCCTGTAATCCCAGCACTTTGGGAAGCCGAGGTGGCTGCATCACCTAAGGTCAGGGGTTTGAGACCAGCCTGGCCAACATGGTGAAACCCTGTCTCTACTAAAAATACAAAAAAAAAAAAAAAAAAAAAATTAACCGGGCGTGGTGGTGGGCGCCTATAATCTCAGCTACTCAGGAGGTTGAGGCAGGAGAAGCACCTGAACCCGGGAGGCAGAGGCTGCAGTGAGCCGAGATCACGCCACCGCACTCCAGCCTGGGCAACAAGAGTGAAACTCTGCCTTAAAAAAAAAAAAAAGAAAGAAAGAAAAAAGCCAGAAAATCTACCTGTATAGTATGTTAAAAATTATTCATGACACTTGTTAAAGATTGTAAGGAAGACATCACTCAAGAGGGACTTTACAATGAAAGTATTGCAGTAGGGAAGAGAGATTGGGCTCAGCTTTGACTACAGTGAGGACAAGTGGGCATTTGCAGTCAAGGAGCAGGGCAGGGATTGGAGAGAACATCAAGGCTGGGGGATTCTTGCTAGACTGGCTCAACAGGATTCTTGCCGAAGGCAGATAAATAGCAGGAAAAATAAAACTGTTTTTCTCTTTCTATGCTCTCAACACTTGACACATCACTTCTGATGCCAGATGTGTGGATTTTTCCCACATTGACCAGTTATCTGACATCAGCTGAGTGTTCTAGAATTCAATTCAGTTCTGACACCAACTAGAGTTTGTGCAGACCTCCCACAGATTAAGGGCTCAGTCCTTCAAGAATTCCCTCCAATTTAGAGCCAGAAGGTTTCCAGGTTACCCACAATTTTGTCTAATGTGGCTACAAATTAGACTCCCTACTTGGGTTTGATTATATGCTAAAGTGGATCACAGAACTCAGTAAAGCATCTTACTTACTATTATTAGTTTATTATAAAAGGATATAACTCAGGAACAGCAAGAGATACATAGTGCAAGCTATAAGGGAAAGGGGTCAGAGCTGCCATTCCCTCTCATGGTGTACCCCCTTCCACATGTTCAGCAACCTGGAAAACTTCTGAAACCCGTAGTTCAGAAATTTTTACAGAGGCTTGATCATAGGCATGATTGATTATTAACTGAGTTTCTAGCCCCTCACTTCTTCCTGGAGAATGAGAGCTGGGGCTGAACATTTCAAGCTTCTGATCATGGCCTGGTCCTTCTGGTGACCAACTCCCATTTAGGAGCCCACCAAGAGTTACTTCATTAGAACAAAAGATACTCCTATCACCCAGAAAATTCAACAGATTAGAATATCTACGTCAGAAACCCAGGTTAAAGGCCATATATTAGAACAAAAGATGCTCCTCGCACCAGTATTGCTCAGGAAATTATAAGAGTTTTAGGAGTTCTGCACCAGAAACCAGAGGCAGAGACCAAATACATATTTATTATATGTTAAAGGAAAATTTTAGACAAATTAAATTTGACAGAGTTTATTTGAGCAAAGAATGATTCATGAATCAGGCAGCACTCAGAACCATAAGAGACTTGGAAAGATCCATGTTAGTAGTGTGAGCAATAGGCTTTTATGGGCTGAATGCAAAATCAAATTAAAGAAATGACTTGATTGGCTACAGCTAGGCATTTAACTTATTTGGGTATGATCTGGTGGAAAGTCCCTAATTAGAGGTTACTTGCCAGGTTCTGATTGGTAAAGTCTCTAGTTAGAAGTTAGTTGGCAGTTTCTAATTGGTAATGTTTAAGTTTTGTTTTACTGTTTACATTGAATTGGATTTTGGTTTGCTTACATAGGAACATAAGTCACAGGAGCTATCTCAGCCTAATTGCCTATAAATTCAATTCTTTTAAAAGATAATATCACAGAACAGGGTAATAAGATTTAGAGGGTGGGGAATGAGGAATGTGATCAGATAACAAGGATGAGGGATTTCCACTAAATTGGTTAAGCCAGATTCTTGCTAAAACTGGACTAAGTGGGTAAAGAACACAGCCCAGGGTCAGAGCCCAGTCTAGAAGAAGACATAAAGGAGCCAGACTCAGTTTTGGTCAAGGAAAGGGTCTTTGTCAAGTATAGAGGGCAGAGAGATATAGTTACTCAAAGAAAGTAAAAAGTTAGTACAACTGTATATCCTGTATATCCGACACTCAGAACTGACAGTTGTCAACATCTTGTCATATTTGCTTTAAGTCCTTTGAAGGGAAAAGTAATCATATAGAATCCTTTTGCCCACTTCACCAGAATCCTCTCTTCCTGCTTAAAGATATCAATTATGGTATATTTACTGTGTATCTGTTGTGCAAACTCTTTGGAATGTTAGCTTAAGACAGGCCTTTCCTTAGCAAATCTATCCCTAATGACAGCAGTTTGTCTGTACAACCAAATATCTAAATGGACCATTCAGTACAAAGATCGATGTACTTTGTACCAAAATCCTAGAAATATATGAAATCCTTTCATTACTTTAGTCCTAAATAAAATATACTCATCTCTCCCAAGACTCCAGCGAGAAAAGGTTTGAGTAAAAGGAAATAAAGGGGGAGGGGAGAAGTGTGTGTATATATTTATATAGAATACATAAAAGACAAAAATTTTCCATTTCCCTGTCTTCTGTTTCTTTCCATACACGCTGTTTAATTAAATTGAAATTCGTTTTATTTCTGGCTTTTTTTTTTTTTTTTTTTTTGAGACGGAGTCTCGCACTGTCATCCAGGCTGGATTGCAGTGGTGCGATCTCAGCTCACTGCAAGCTCCGCCTCCCGGGTTCACGCCATTCTCCTGCCTCAGCCTCCGGAGTAGCTGGGACTACGGGCACCCGCCACCATGCCTAGCTAATTTTTTGTATTTTTAGTAGACGGGGTTTCACCGTGTTAGCTGGGATAGTCTCCATCTCCTGACCTCGTAATCTGCCCGCCTCGGCCTCCCTGAAATTCGGGTGTTTTTGCAGTTGGGTTATAGCATTTTCCCCTCCTCTCCATGCCATCTTCTCCCACCCTGCTCTCAGCAGCCTGTGTCCTAACACATAGTTCAGGCCAAATGTTTTGTAACTCCGCCAACCACTTTTTGACCCCTAAAACACAACTGACTACTCCATGGACCCAGACCATCAGCATCTGCAGTCTTTTACTCCCATGTGAAAGACTGCAGATGTCCCTACACCCAGGACACTCTCAGGCCCTCACAGCCCCACTAATACTCTGTTCTCTCTCATCTCTCCTCCCCAGATTAGAGGATTTCTGAGCCATTCTACAAATGTCAGAGTAGCTGTGGGGGAAGCGAAGTCTCAAGCGAAAGTTTCTGCTAGAAGCAGAAGAAAAGAGACCTGTCAAATAAGATAAGGGGTGTTTACAGAGAAAGGAGCGGCTAGGGGAGTGTTTACAGATCTGGCCTTCTCTGACCCTGATGTATGCCTCAGTCACACTCTCCCTTTGAAATTTCCAAAGAACAAAATACTGGCGCCTTTTTATATATAGGATGTGTGGTGATTAGCAAAATGGAGACCTCTCCATCATCTGAAATAAATTGAAAACTCTTACAAACAAGGCTCATCAAGCCTCCCAGCTTGAATGATGGGCATTGATGCTAATTTTGGAGGGAAGCACCAGGTTACCTAGAGTAGTCAGTGTTTTTGTTTAGTTTTTTACTTTGTCTACTGTAAAGTGGTGTCTGGTCAACCTCTCTGTTGTTTGTGATTACTTCAGAAAGGAGGCATTCACGGAAGCCCGGGGTGCCCGAAGAGGAGTTAAAAAAGTCATGGTTATTGTGACGGATGGAGAGTCCCATGACAACCATCGACTGAAGAAGGTCATTCAAGACTGTGAAGATGAAAACATTCAACGGTTTTCCATAGCTGTAAGTGTGTTGCTAGAGATGTTTTCAAACTCTTGGGTGTAGAGAAGAGCTGTGTGCATATTGGGGTCATTTTATGAAAGTCACACAAACCAGGTTGGAAAAGAGAAAGGTCTCCATTTGAAGGTAAGCCCTGTGAGGACAGACTTGGATCTTGCTCCCTCTGGGTCTTAGTACCCAGCACAATGCCAGGCCAAACAGACACTCAACAAACAATCATTGAAACTGAGGAAGGAAGAAAATAAGGAAAGATGAAAAGAGGAAGAAGGAAGCAAAAACATAAGAAGGAAGGAAGGGTGAGAAAAAGAGGACTGAAAAAAAGAAGAGAAAACGAGGAGAAGGAAAGGAAGGGAACAAGGTGGGAAGGTGGGAAAAATGCCTTTGCCTTTTTAAATAAGAGAGAGGATTTGTTCGATATAACAAGAGCAGAGGCCACTGGGCTTCCCTTTCCATTCTGAGCAATTTTCAACTATCTTTTTCATTAATTATCTTCCCCCATCACTTAGCTAAAGTGTGGGAAAGTGCCAGTTATCTCTGTTTAAATATTAATAACTTCTGATGTTTGACACTTGGCTTTTCGGAGAAGTAGACAGGAAATGAATTTTTGTTTTCTGATGCAATTTGTAAGCTCCTGGTGTAGACCTTTCTACCTAAAATGTAGACATTCTATTGGGGAACAAGTTCTAAAATAAAAAAGTTGCCCAAATGGTATGCCAATTACTTCAGAGCCAGTTCTAGTTTTCTTTAACAGTGTGCTTCTTCAAAGCAGCTTGAAGTTCTTCCCAGACATTAGTGCATTACTCCTGTAACTTCATTATTCCCGTAACTTCATGGAACAGCAGGTGAGGGAGCTGAGAAAGAGGCAAGGGCACCCAGTGACTTGGGGGGTCCCAGACGATGGGAGCAGAGTTGGCTTAAAGTCCTCTGATGAGACATGTGGTATTTCCTCTGGGATAGTCACTGATACTCCCCAGGGAAAAGGATGAGAGCCTTACTGAAGCAAAAGAAAAGAATTGAGAATAAATCCACCACTGCCTTCTCTCTAGTAAGGAACATTCAAAAGCCACTGCACTGCCTGCAAGACTCACTTTCTCACATTAACATTGAGTGTACATTATAGTATTTCAGTCGTTGCTCTAAACCACTATCCATTTTTTTTTTTTTTAAACGGAGTCTCGCTCTGTCTCCCAGGATGGAGTGAAGTGATACGATCTCAGCTCACTGCAACCTCCACCTCTCGGGGTCAAGCAACTCTCCTGCCTCAGCCTCCCAAGTAGCTGGGACTACAGGTGCGCACCACCACATTTGGCTAATTTTTATATTTGTAGTATAGATGGAGTTTCACCATATTGGTCAGGCTGGTCTTGAACTCCTGACCTCAGGGGATCCACCCACCTTGACCTTCCAAAGTGCTGGGATTACAGGCGGGAGCCACCACACCCAGCCCACTATCCCATTAATGATACAAATAAACAAATATTTTGTAGATCATAAACAGCAACACTTTAAACAGTAATTTTAGTTCTCTTCTAACTTTCTATAAGTGAAAAATCTGTATCCTTCTTAATCAAAATATCAGTTTTTTAATTTATCATTATAAATCTAACTTTAAAAAACTACATATAGATGTACAGTGGGGGTGAGCTACTCGGGTAGGTAGGGGGAGCCTCGGACCTGAAGGAAAGGGGTGGGGGCAGCCCTCAAGCCTATTGCCCT
Organism: Macaca mulatta; assembly: GCF_049350105.2. Classification (NCBI taxonomy): domain Eukaryota; kingdom Metazoa; phylum Chordata; class Mammalia; order Primates; family Cercopithecidae; genus Macaca; species Macaca mulatta. Next base: position 60,650,992 of record NC_133411.1, read on the forward strand.
TGTGCCCACTATCTTTCCAGGCCACAGTGCAGAACTGTGGTCGGAAGGGTGTTTGAGGTCTGTTTTGTAACAGGACTTTGAAGGCAGCACCATGGAGCTCTGCATTTTTAATGATGCCAGACAAGGCTATTATTGGAAAAAGAAATGTGAAGTCAGAAAATCCCTGTACCTTAATGGTCACTGGAGGCCAAGACTCTCCTGCTTCTTAGAGGATTCGGATATTCTTAAAAAAAAAAAAAAAAAAAAAAAAAAAAAAAATCAAACAATACAAAAGGGCTCAGTGTCTTTCCTTCGTTTTTCGGATTCCAGGAGCATAGCCTTGAATTAATCCTGATCCTTGCTTTGTTCAGGCCACATTGTAATCATTTGCTGAAGTGTGACTCACTTTATTTGTTTCTCTGTTTAGAACTATATGTGTGTATTTATTTTAATAATATTATAAGCATCCATGAACCTACCACCCAAATCAAGAGCTAGCTCTCTTTTTTGACAACTACATGTGAGCGCATTTACCACCTGCCTTCCTCCACTTGGGTAACCATCAGTCCACTTTCTATATTCCTCAACCCTTGCTCTACTTTTCAAAATAATATTTAGGCACCCATACATATCCAAAAAAAAAAAATTTAAGAATATTTCATTGCTTTTAACATTATAAAAGGGGTGTAATGCTGTATATAATATTTTGGAACTTTTGAAACTTAATACTATATTAAGATTCATCCATATTGTTGCATATCCATATAGTTCATTCTGTTTTTAAAAATTGAGGTGATATTTACAATACAGTGAAATGCAAGGTTTCAGTGTGAAAAGTGTGCACGAAGTGAACAATTTGGTGAGTTTTGACAATTGTGTGCAACCACATAAGACCTTAATCAAGATATAGGGCAATTTCATCACTCCCAGAAAGTTTCCTGTGCTTTCTTTTTTAAAATTTGTTTTTAATTTTTATGGATACATGGTACATATTTACCTGGTACCTGTGATATTTTGATACAGGCATACAGTGGGTAATGATCAAATCTGGGCAGTTGGAATATCCATCACCTTAGACACTTATCATTTCTTTGTGTTGGGAATATTCCAAATCTTCTCCTCTAGCTATTTTGAAAAATACAATCTTGTTTACTGTCGTTGCCCTACAGTGCTTCTGAACACTAGCTCTTATTCCTTCCATCTAATTGTAGTTTTATACCCACTAACTAACCCCTCTTCATCCCTGCTCCTCCCCACTACTCTTTCCAGCCTTTAGTAACCACCACTCTCTTCACTACCTCCATGAGATCCACATTTTCAGCTCCCACATTTGAGTGAGAATGTAATGATATTTGTCTTTCAGTGCTTGACTTATTTTACTTAATATAATGCTCTTCAGTTCCATCCATATTGCTGCAAATGACAAAGTTTCATTCTTTTTAGTGGATAAATCATATTCTGTTCTGAAGATATATCATGTTTTTTTAAATCCATTCATCTGTTGATCCATACTTACAATTAATTTTATATCTTATCTATTGTAAACAGTGCTGCAATAAACATGGGAGTGCAGATATTTCTTCAATATACTGATTTCCTTTCTTTGGGATATATACCCAGCAATGTTTTTTTTGTTTGTTTGTTTGTTTTGATTTTAAATACACACCCCCTGTAGTAACCACTGATGTGACTTACCACTTATAGCTCGCTTAGATTGCCAATTCTTGAATTTCAAATAAATAAAACTGTATAGTATGTACTGTGTGTTTAGCTTTTCACTCAACATAATTATTGTTTGTGATATTTTGTGTACGGGGGGTTCATTTTTTGTTATTGTTATCTATTTTATAGACCACAATTTGTACTCTACTGTTTACAGATATTTTGCTCATGTCCAGTTTGAGTTATTGTTGTAAATAACAGTAATATAATAATATAAATTTTTAGTGTTAAAAATTTATAGAATTTTAAAATTTTATATAAAAAAATAAAAACCAAAGTGATAATCTGCAGGTAATGCTTGCAACTACAAATGTTAGGATAAAAACTAATTTTTTATTTATTACAAAAGTGATTTTCTATTATAAGGTTTTAAAAAATATATTGAAGCAAATATAAGGAAACACTTAGTGTCCTAATATACAGAAATAAAAAATGAGAAATTATGATACACATTTTTTCACATTTTTTAATGCCCATGTAGTTATGTGATTTAAAAAATAGAATTAGGTCATATCTACATATTGGGGATTTTTAAACTTTTTTGCATGTTAAATTTTACATATTGTTTTAAAAATGTTTTCATTATCTTGAACATTTTTATATTAAAAACTAAGTTTTAACATAATATGAAATTTTTACATTAAAAACTAATTTTTTTTAGGCAGAAAAAGTACAAACCTTAACAAAGCTAATTAGTTGGAGTTCATCAAAATGTAAAACTTCTACTCTTCAGATGACACTGTTGAGAATATGAAAAGACAACCCACAGGCAGGAAGAAAACATCTGCAAAACACAGAAAGGACTTGCATCCAGACTATATACAGAACTCTTACAACACAATTAAGGGAAAATTCACATCTCATTGTCTTTTAAGGGGAAAAAGATTTGAACAGACACTAACTACACCAAAGAAGAAATACTATAGCAAATAAGTGTATGAAAGAGTCTCAACATCATTAGTCATTAGAGAAATGCAAATTAAATAAGACACCACTACACATCAACACAATTGCTAAAACTAACAAGTGAACAACAACAACAAAAAAAACTGACAATAACAAGTATTGACAAGCATGCAAAGCAACTGGATCTCTTATACATTTCTGATGGGAATAGTAAAATGGCAAAATGGGGCAATTACTGTGGAAAGCAGTTTGGCAATTTCTTATAAAGTTAATCATTCACTTATTACATGACCCAATACTTTCACTCCTAGTTCTTTACTCAAGAGAAAATGAAATATATGTCTATTACAAAGACCTATGTGTGAATATTTACAACAGCTTTATTCAGAATATCTTGAAGCTGCAAACAACTCAGATGTTCTCATTAAATAAATTGTAGTGCATCCATACAATGGAATGCTACTCTGCAACAGAAAGGACCCAGCTACTGCTACATGCAGCAACACAGATGACTCTGAAAAGCATTGTGCAAAGTCACAGAAGCCAGACACAAATGCTTACATACTATATGATTCCTTAAATCTGACATTCTGGAAAAATCAAAGCTGTAAGGACAGAAAATTGATCGGTAGTTGCCAAAGGTGGACGAGGGGAGGAAGGGATTGACTGTAGGGGCAGGAGGGAGCTTGTTGGGGTGATGGAAATATTCTACATGATATGGCAGTAACACAACTATATTGGTTTGTCACACTCATAGAATTGTACATCTAAAAAGGGTGAATTTTACTGTATATAATTTATTGCAATAAACGTTACCTAAAAAAAAACTAAATGTTTGAGAAAACCTGCTTGGACAGCTAAATAATTATAATTAACTATCATATATAACTCCTACTTCTCTCTCCTCTCTATAAAAAAGAATGTCCCTGTCTCCAGCATTTGGTTTCAAACAAGAATATCTCAATTGTTTATTGTCTAGATTGCCAATTTAGATCACCACTTAGTCCAGTATGTGTTTAAAATATATATGTGCTGGGCTGTGCCTTGGTAAGAGTTTCAGGAAGAATTGCTCATTCAAGAGCAGGCAACTCACTTGCTGATTGCCTTTGCCAGCAGATAATGACATCACTAGCTGGAATAATATCAAAGACATTCAGAAACTATGAATATAACATTACTTTTGAGCTGTCAGATTTTTAAAATACAGCTGTTAGTAACAGGGACACAGAGTACAAGAGGAGAAATTTTCACACACATACACAATTGCCCTTTATATTTTTCTACACCAATTGTGGTGTTGATATAACAGTTAATATTAGGGAGTCTACAAATTTTGAAAATCAATCTTCCATAAATATGAAAGTACATAAAAATTCCTTTATGCTAAGGTACTCTACCCTGTTGTTTACTGACAAAATGCTTGAGATCCTTTATTTAACACATATAATTTAAAATATATTCTTGCTGTTCCTGTTGTGTCTTAGATTCTTGGCAGCTATAACCGAGGAAATTTAAGCACTGAAAAATTTGTGGAGGAAATAAAATCAATTGCAAGCGAACCCACTGAAAAGCATTTCTTCAATGTCTCTGATGAATTGGCTCTAGTCACCATTGTTAAAACTCTGGGAGAAAGAATATTTGCCCTGGAAGGTATGTCTATTTATCTTATTGCTGCATGTTCTCTCTGCAATTCAAAATCAATGTAACGGGATTTTTGTATTTATTCCTAACACATCAGTAATACATTTTTTTACTGTGTACAATAGCTAGCATGGAACAATGCTCTCTTATATAAATCTGTCATTGAGACAGCTGTTTCTCAGAACGCTGTGTCTGCTAGAGGCTCTCTTTGTAAGGGCACGGTAGGACAGTGCTGATGGGACAGCCGATGAAGACAATGGTCAATGTATATGTGCCAGGACAAAAATGTTTCCATGTGCTTTATTCCTTTTCTGTAACATAGATTTAGAAAATGAGGGTACTATCTCAGGTTTTGTTTTTTTTTTAAATTGTTTCTTCGTTTCATATTGAGCTGCTACATACAAGAGTGCTCTTATGCAATAACTTCTTTGTTCATTTATTTTCTCTGTATTTTGCTCCTTGCCCAGTTTAAAGGTCTTCATGGAACTCTGCCTTAAAATCCATGGCAATGAAACATTGGTTCACTGTATTTGTCTAAATCATGTTACTTCTTTGCAGATTTTCCCTTGATTTTTCAATGGTGACTTGCTGTTAAGGATAACAAGTTATGGCATTCCCCATTCTGCCTTCGGTAGAGGATGTCAAGTAGCTAATTACTTTGGAACTAGATCTTTCCTAAAAAAATCTTCAGAATTGTTATGCCAGGCAAACTGGCAAAGCTTCTTTCTTCACATTCTTTGATGATCTCTAGCCTCAGGGAACATGCGCCTTTTCTCCAACTAGGGAGAGAAACCACCAGAGAATTCTTTTCCCCTTAGGCTACATCCAAATCCAGTTGATCGTGTCCTTGTGAGGACACACTAAAAGACTGTTATTTCGCATCTTAAAAGCAGAAATTTAAGAGCACCTTCTTGGTCTCCCTGATATGATTGATAATAGGAAACAGAAAGACAAAATGGAAATGAGACATAACTGAAGAAAGTGGACCATTTTGATTGAGCATCAAGGGACTGGGAAAATGCAGAAAAATGAGACTATGAAAATGTATAGAAAGGAAAGAAGATTATTTAGAGTTATGGCTTTCAAACTTTTTTTGAGTGTGACTCACAATAATATACTACTACATGTTGCTTTTTGACCCAGTGCACATAAATATATACATATAAAAATAAGGCAAAGTTTCACAAGATAATTCTTATCTTGTGATACACTGTGATGGCTTCTCATCTCTTCCATTCTACCCTAATCTCTTTCAATGAAAACAAATGCTGGCTATACTCAGTCTGTTGATTTCATGACTGGGTCACAATCCGTACTCAGAACATTTGATTTAGAGGTGATAGGAATCTACTGCCCAGCCAGACTGAATTTCTCTGCCTCCCTTTTCCCCTGGCCTCTTTCCCCTGTGCCTTTAGAAACAGAACACTCTAATTGTTTATGAGTCTGGAGTTACAGCTGCTTCTGAAGAACTCAGCTGTCTTGTGCTCTGTGTACAAGTCATTTTTAAGTGGCTTTGGTCTCTCAACAGCTATCCCGGTGTCATTTACCAATAAACCAGATTATGAACTTGGCTGGCCTTAAGGAAAATACATAAGGTCTTCCAACTCATTGTGTACTTTTATTTTTAATAACATGGGCTAAGATATGATAGAAACAATCTGTAAAAATAATTTTTAAAAAAAGTTACATAGTTACATTTTATAGTTCAAAAGAATACAGTGTCATTTCTAAATCTCCTCTTAAATAAGCGAGTAATCTAAGACTGGCAAAAATGAAGCCCACATCAGCTGGGGGAGGGGGAGATCAATGATCTGAAATGACATTTCAGATTGTTTCTAATCTGACTACACCATGGGTTAAAGGTGACATGTTGAAGAGCCCAAACACTCCAAGAAGTCTCTATATTTAAATATGACATCATTTTATAAGGAACTTTACAGATTAAAAATGTCTTCTGTATCATCTTTGTTGCTACACTACACCAAAAGCAGTGTTTTGACTAGATTATTTCTTTTTTTTTTTTTTCATGAGATTTTTACTTTATTTCCTTGTTGCTTGGGAAATCTCCATTTCCTGTCAACATGTATCTTAAGATGACAAATAGCTGTGATTAAGAAATTTCTGCTTGTCAAGGACAGTGCCATCTATTGAGGCAAGTATGCCAAGGACTTGCCTAGTACATCAGAAAATGGTCTACTGTCTCCATTTCCCATTGAGCATTGGGAGAAAATGCCAACATTCCTAACCAGAGGCTGCACAGTGGTTAGAGGGGCTGGCCCAAACACCCATGAACAGTCCAGGGAGGAGTTTGCAACAAGAAGCCCAGGAGAATATAGTGACCTCTTATCATGATGCCACTGCAGCAGGAAGAACTTCACATAGCTTCCTTCTGTCTGTTCTCAGCTGAAGACAGAATAGCAGCAGGGCAGGTGCTGGAAATAATGCAGGCTTCTGTTGCTGCATTCTTACTGATCTTGCAGATAAGTGAGAGAACCCCTGAAAGCATTGTGGACTAAAAATACATGTTTAAATTAAAGTTAAAGTGCATCTCAGTCATTTAAATTACAGGACAATTCGTACAAGAGATTAAAATGATATATTGGAATTATTGATTGCCCTATTTAATCTAGTCCTACAAAGGTAATTACTGATGTATTTGTTCACAATTTTATCCATGTAAATAACTAACAAATACAGTTACCTTCACAAATTTGATTATTCTCTTGCCTCAACGAAAGGGCAGACTGACTTTCTTAAGTGCTATTTTTAACTTATCTGCAAGACCAAATAAATCAGTAACCCCTAGTGCAAGCAAATAAATCAACATTCCATCAACTCCCTCAGGAAATTGTGGCTTTGGGTTTGTGAATATTTTGAGAATAATTTGAGAGTAGCAGACTGCCATAAAATGCTCTGAATTGTCTCTGCATTTCAGTAAAGAGCTTCAAAATGGCTACAGGATCTTTTAAATATATATGATTGAAAGGCATGTGGGCAGCCCTATCCAAAGACCCCTCCTGATCTGTGAGTGACACTTACCAGCAGTGATTAGAGCAAATAAATGCATACTAAAATACCTAAACCCTTTATCTCTCAATGAAACTCTGACAGGATCTATGGCCTGAATATGGGTGGAACTGATGGAGCTGAGAAACCTCCTCAAACATGTGAATGAAATTTTTTTCAGTCCCGTAACATATTAAGGGAATTTCTTGGCAGTGTTCCCAAGGCATGGATTTGGATAGGAATTTCCTCCTGTAGTACATCCAACTTAAACCATGTGGACCCAAAGCACCATAGGATCCACAACATGCTACAGTATAAGAATGGAGATTTCTCAACCTCTCCAGCAAGGACAGGGCCACTAATGAGCAAGAATTTGAGACATGAGCCCTTTGACTATCTTTCTCTGTCTTCTACCCAGGCCTACCTAGAAATTTTGAGTTGAGAAATGTATGGCTGAAAATGCCCTAAAATGTTTGAAGTTCTGGTTGGTAAGACCACAAGTCCTACAAGGTATCTGTATTCTGCAAGTCAGTAGTGCATGAAAAGGCATTGTTACTTATTTACAGTGATATTTTCCTATGTTATAGCTACAGCTGACCAGTCAGCAGCTTCATTTGAAATGGAAATGTCTCAGACTGGCTTCAGTGCTCATTATTCACAGGTATGTTGACCAGTTTGTGGAAAATGAAATATATGTCTGCAAGACTTCCTTTCCCAAAACCAACATCTAGCCATCAGGACTGTAAGTGCAACGTGCAGTTCATAGCTTAAACAATTATGCAGGCTATGATGATGTTTGCTAATTCAAACAGGAAAACGTCGTTTCACAAGCTTCTTATTAGAAAAACATGTTCTCTCACACAGCTCGTTTTGTTGTATTAATAGTTGTGAATCAGACAGTGTGAGCTGTGCCTTGTAATTATGTATCTGTCTAAATGAAATAATTTAACATATTTGCTACAGATGTGGAAATTTTTCCACAGTGTCAAGGAATTCAACGGTCTTATTACAATTCCGTGTTCAAGACCTACAATTCTTGGCACCCAGAATAAAGTAGAAAGGCGAGATTTAAAAATATATCATTTGCAGGTAATGAAAGAAAAGGCATAATGGTCCTTGCAAAAGAATATGGACTTTTTTTTTTTTCAAAGAAAGCTTTTTTATTTGTTTGTTTGTTTTTGTCCAGATCCTGATACGTGAAAAAACAGAATAGAAAACCCCAATGGGCAAGTGGGTAGAGAGATCAAACTTAGAGGACAGTCACTACCTGATTTTGTGACTTTGAGCAACAATCTTACCATCCTTGGTACAGTTTCTAATTATAATAAGAAGTTTATTTTTAAAAAGAAATTTATAACTAAGGCCCATTCAGATCCCCCCCAATGCGATGTAGGTCTGGCTCCCTTACCTCTTCGGCTGTCCCGGGTCCAGAATATGGACATTTTTTTGTGCAATTTTACTGTATAACTTGGGCAAGTTATTTGTGCCTCGATTTCCTTTTCTGTAAAACAGGTATGGTAACAATAGCATCTAGCCCATAGAGTTATCATGAGGATTATATGAGCTAATAAATGTGAAGCACTTTGAATGGTATACCTATACACATTGTTAATGGTGTTTAAGTGTTTCCCCTTATTATTTTTATTAAATATAATTATCTTATCCGTTTGCATGTAAGGACTGGGTCATGCTTGGAGCAGTAGGAGCCTATGATTGGAATGGAACAGTTGTCATGCAGAAGGCTAGTCAAATAATCATCCCTCGAAACACAACCTTTAACGTTGAGTCTACCAAAAAGAATGAACCGCTTGCTTCTTATTTAGGTAAGGCTTGGATATAATTATAAAAGAGTTGTCTTACTTTTCAATTTTTTACCTTTAGCATTATTTGCTTATGTTTCTATAGGCTTGCAACCATATAGCAAGATTATTTCAATGAGTCGGGTATTTTTCAGAACCCATGCAAAGTTTCAGGCCTCTGAGCAGCTTTAGTTAGTCAAAATGACACACATGGAAGACACTGTTTGTTAGCAGGGCTATCTAATGCAGGGAATGGTTTTGGATGATATGTACCCTTTCTGATATGTTCAGTTTCTCTGTATCTGGTATCAATTTTAACTTCAAGAAGAGCTTTGAACCTGTGGACAAGAAATGAGAGTAGAAAAGGAAACCTCAACTTCTCCTATATCCTGAAAACCAAACTCGCGTATTGTCTTAAATGTCTCCTATCATTAATTTCTCTCTATGGGTCCTAATTTTGGAAAAGAAAAATGTATTTTGTCATGTAACTTCTTCTTTAATAGCTCCATTCACAATCAGACAAATATTGAACTTAAACCCAGTGATGTAACATGATCCTCTTTCCCAGTGTCTTGCCAGAAATGAGGAGGTATATGTCTGGTACCACTTTATTTGGGATCTATACCAAGCTGAGCAATGCCTAGGGGATGCCAGGGAACTCTCCCATCACTGAACAAAGATCTCTGTGAACGATTGGGAGGATCTAGAATAGAAAGGACCATCAGGATATGGATTCCCAGCTCGTACTCACTCAGCAAATATTTGGAGGCTCCTCTTTTGCCCCAGGCATTGATCTTAGTGCTGGGGATGCAGTGATAAAGAAAAAGAATACCTTGGCCTGGAAGCATTCAGTTTCACATGTTAGCATTCCTCTCTGAGATCTTTCTGTCCCAGAGGCAAGTCTTTTTCTCTCTGTCCCAGTTGCTTTCTATTTTACCAGGAAGGTGGCAGGTCTTTACTGCGGTGTTTATACATCTCCTTATTTAAGGACACCTATTAAAGCTGTAGGGGCAGCAGGACTTAAGAAGAATAAAAGGACTATAGTTTTAGATGACTAAAAATGTAACAGTCAACAGCAGCTACACTGTGACTGCTAAAATCTCTTAAGACATGTAGAACTGCATGAGTGAAAGTCTACTCTGTTTCTCATAGAAATCCTATTACATTCCACTCTGGTCAGCCGACAGCTAGAGTATCTTGTTCTAAGTATCACATGCTAGAGGGAGAAAATGACAAACTAGGATGTGCCAGTAAAAGATTACATAGAGAAGTTAGCTCCAGAAGCAATTCCTTGCTACAAGTCTCACTCTCTCCAAAACTTAAAGAAATTGAAGGTTAGAAAACAAAGTGTGCATTGCATGTCTTTTAAGTATTTGGAGGATTGTGATATAAAATATAGGGGTTAGGCTTAAAATTCATTTCAAATTTCAGCATTAAAAGAGATCCTATGGAGCATGTAGTCTTAATTTCCAATTGAGAAACTGAGAGATAGAACAATTGTGTCCCAGCTGCCTATGACAGGTGTGAAACCACAATTGAGACTTCCTGATTCTTATGTCAGTGTTCATATCACGATATTGAAATAACTGATTCTGGGTTGATTAAGAAAGCACCGCACAAATACTGAGTACCAGCAATGTGCCAAACACTGAGTTTATAGAGAATAAGAAGATAGATGAGGCAGGTCAATTCCTACATTCATAAATCTTACCTTTTTGGGTGAGAGACAATGATGGAACAAGCAATCGCTATCAGTATGATATGTGCTATGACACAGAATATCTAAAAAAAGAGGGCTGGGGATTAGATTAGATATCTTCTAAAAGTTCGCTACATCCTAAGGTTCTATGAGACTGTTTACGTGAAATACCTTGGAATCAAGAACCAGCTTAACCTGAGGCTTCTTTGTATTCTATGTAGAATAAATATAGAACATTTATCTTCCTATATAATGGATGACATATAAATTAGTAAAACTCCTTGTGAAAGGCATTTGACAGTGTGTTTACAGAGCTATAAAAATGTTCATACCACATTTATACAGAAATTTCACTTCTGTGGACCTAACCTAAGGAAAAAAATCCAATATTTAAGAATGCCAAGTGAACAGTTATTTCCACTGTATTATTATTTATGGTATTGAGGGAAATGCCATTATCCTACATGCCCCAAAATATGCAGATAGTTAAGTAAATAGTAAATCCACTTAACAAATATTGTACACTCATAAAAATAAAAATTATAAAGCTGCTGATACTAAAGACTTGAAGCAGTTATGGTACAAGATGTACAATTAGCGATAGCCATGAGGTCATAGAGACTTGAGTTTGTTTTCTGATTCTGCCTCTGGCTATGGCTTTAGGGAAATTACTTTCCCGCTGAAAGCCTCAATCTTATTATTTCTAAACTGGAAAAAATTACACCATATATATCATTTGGATTGTTAGATTAAGTAATGACTGTATTTAGTACTGTGCCTGACACACAGTTAACAATCAATGGGTGTTGTCTATTATTTTATTATGTAAATGTTATTTAGTATTTTTTATTATGTAATGTTATATAATAAACATTCCTCTTATTAGTATTGTGGTAGGCAGAATAATGATCCCCAAAGATGTCCATGTGCTAATCCCTGGACCCATGAATAGGTTACTTTGCATGGCAAAAGGGACTTTTCAGATATGATGAAATCAAGGAAAAGATGGGAAGATTATCCTCAGATATCTGGCTGGACCTGATATAATCAAGCATTCTAAAAATCAGAGAACCTCTCCTGGATGTGGCCAGAGGGAGACAGAACTATGGGAGAATGGTCAGACAGATGCAATGTTGTTGGCTTTAAAGATGGAGGGGGGCCACAAGCCAAAAACTATGGATGGCTCCAGTGCTACAAAGGGCAAGAAAATGGATTCTCCTTGATAGGCTCCCGAAAGGAACACTGACCTGCCAATATCCTGATGTTTAGTCCAGGAAGCTCTATGCCAGACTTCTAATATACAGAATTGTAAGATAATAAGTTATGATGCTTTAAGCCACCAAGTTTTTAGTAATTTGTTACAGCAGCAATAGAAAACTTATACATAATACAAAATAATAATAGTAGCTGACATTAGTACTATTACTAGTAAGTATTGAGTATTTACAAAATTAAAGACACTGTGTGAAGCCCACAAAGATATGTATGATATTGTTGCCACTCTTAGGAAGCCCACATATTTTAATTGATAGCACTGTAGTTTTTGGTATTCTTAATTGTATGTGATTAAATTCCTTTAAAATAAGTGAACTTTTAAGAATCCTAAGTTTGTCATTCCCAAAAAGCTTTGGTTAAACGTTGCTTAAAGCAGACTTGGATAATTCAACTTAAAGATGGCACTGTAAGTGAGAAAATATTAAAAGAATCATTTCTGACCACAGTATTTATAATATATGACTTCTCTCTGTCCAAAAAGGAAATTTTTGGATATGTTTTCTACAGTGTGCTGAGATTTCCTTTTCTGTTTCAGAAATTATTTCATTAGCTTACTCACAAGTGAGGGTATGTGACATTTTGCCAACATAAAGTCTAATACATGTAGGATTTCTTTCAAAATAGAAAAGCATCCAAAAGGCAGGACAAATGCCTTGGTTTTTTTTTTTTTTTCACCCAAATAATATTCTAAATCTGAAATGAAGTTTTCAAAATGTTTCTTTGTGGGGGTCACAAATTGAGAAGACACTGAATGTATTTTTTTGTAAATCTGTATGGATTGCAAGTTGTAAGACTATGAAAAATCTTATGCAGGAAGCAGAGAGGCAGAGGCTCTATTAGAAAAATCCCATGCTTATCCATAATGATCAGGGAGCTGTCAAACATCTGTCTCAGGACATAATCGTACCCCTATCTTTCTATTACCCAAACTGCCTTATGCCAATACGCATTGCAAGTGGATTTGGTGGTGAGAATACAGCTGGGATTATGTTCCCCCGCTTCCTCCACCCACAGTTTGCTGAATTCTATTCCTGCCAACAGCTTCCAAAGGAGAAGGAAAGATCTGAGGCAATGTCTTGGCATCAAGACAGATCATACCTGTTTCCCATTACCTCACTAGATCCTGGCCCTTTACCCCAGAAGTGAATTATGAGAACTGACAGAATTCATTCTTCATAAATTCATGCAAAGGGCTATGCCACCCATTTTGGCCTTTTCTTCCTCGTTTTTTTCTCTTAATTTGAGTCAGAGTTTCTGTCTTATTGCCCAGGCTGGAGTGCAGTGGCACGATCTCTGCTCATTGCAACCTCCACCTCCTGCATTCAGGTGATTCTCCTGCCTCAGCCTCCCGAGTAACTGGGATTACAGGCACCTGCCACCATCCCCTGGCTAAGTTTTTGTATTTTTGGTAGAGACCGGGTTTCATCATGTTGGCCAGACTAGTCTCAAACTCCTGACCTCAGGTGATCCACCAGCCTCAGCCTCCAAAAGTTCTGGGATTACAGGCGTGAGCCACCGCGCCCAGCCCTTTTTGTCCATCTTATTCTTTTCTTTTTCAGGAAACACTATTAAGCTTAAATATTTATAATTATTTTCCTTCTACTAAATTTAGGCTTTACTTGGCTCTGGCTCTCTTTTTCTTTTCTTCTTTCTTGTCTTTAGACACCCAAGCATCAATTAGTAACTATGCTAACTGTCCCTGAGATTATTTTAACTAATATTTTTATTTATGAAGTATTAGTCATCAAAGAGAGTTAACTAAATAATCTCACAACTCCTAGCCTCAAACAAAATTTTCAACTTATTTTTAAAAGAGGCCTTTTATCAAGTTACATTCACAGCTCTGCAAATTACACACACACACGTACTAACACTCTCATTCTACTCCCTTCTTTATAGTTCTTAGTAGAGTGGCATGAAATAAAATGGCCTTCGTTTTGCACATTCTTCTTTTCCATTTTATGTATGTATAAACATGGCCTGAAAGATTCATTTTAAAACAATGTTGTTGTTAGTAATATAAACATATAACACATTACGTGTTTGAAAAAATATTTTAGATTCTATTATGTATAATAATAAAAAAAAACCCTCAAAGAAAGATGAAGGAATGAGAATGTGAGGAATACTCATAAAGGATAATATGCATGTGTAACTGTGTTCCTTTAGCACTTGTAAGAATAAACATATTGTATAAAACTTTTTTTCCTTTTTAACACTTTTGGAAGAAAGTCAAACTTACTTTATAGTAAAATACTTGGTAAGTGAGTTAGAAAATGATATTTTTCTCAGCGAGAAGTGCTATTCTGTGGCATTTTGAAAAATAATCTGACTTCTACTGCACTGAAGAAATCTGGTTATTAGAAGAGTTATTCCTTTTATAAAATCAAAATCTGCATGTGATAATTTTATTCATTGATGTCGCTGTGTTCTCAAAACACAAAGAACAAGTCTGATTTTTCACTCAAAAATTAATCTTAAA